>NC_041397.2:35966442-36591442 GCF_900747795.2 Erpetoichthys calabaricus
AAAACCCTTTGAAAAAAGTTGTCTCTGTCCAAATATTTATGGACAGAAATTAGTCTATTAGACCATTAAGTCCATCTCTAAAAACATGATATACACACAAATGCCAAAATTAACACAGATATAAAGTATATTATTCCCCTTTATTAATAATCCATAATAAAACATTAATACAATGCTTCAATTGAAACGTTCTCATCTTCTGATCAATTGATCAATTATGCTATTAAATGTGAATATTCTTACACATGTTGATATTGCGAAATACCTTTTCCATACATCTATAAACTTAATCTAAGATCGCCAGTCTAAGATCAGTTTTCCGACAGTGATGCATAACGGAACAGGTTAGGCCTCCATTTGCTAAAGGGCTGAAGGGTTTATCCTTGAAAATGGCATTCATTTTGCTGATTAGGTCTGTTTTGATTCCTTCTGTTTTCTCATAGCTCATACACTGCAATTTTGAAAAACGTACACTGGCTTATCTTTGGGCTTGCCCTATCGCAGACATACAAATGGTGGCTTCTCAAGCACATTCTACTACTTACACATAACCACCATTTTACTTACAAATAAACACTTAAAATAACCATTACGTGGTATAATCACGGAATATTCAGTCACTAAACAAACTGGCTTTAAATGTGCTTTTGTGGTGTGTTTTGGATTGTCTTTCTGACGTCAGGTTGTGTATTGCAGCCAACCAACAAGAACACAAACTAACCATTGAGGTAAATATATGTTAATTTTCCTCTGAAAGCAAAATGGAAATGTTAAGTGTACCTAATACAGTAAAAGTAAAAATTACTTGATGAATTTCATAGGTTCACGAAAAAAATACTTTTATTTCAAGCTGCAGAATACATAAAATACTAACCTAGTGACCACATATTTATATGGGATATTAATATGACAATTGTCTTCATTTATTATTTATGGTTATTTCACAGTTATATAAAACAGCCTACCAACAAAAAACAAATACCGATTATTTCACAGGTTGAAGACGAGTAGCTCACATCAGTTAAAAACATCTTCACATGCCAGATCTTGGAGATGGCAGGAATAACTGAATTAACATTAGTCATATTCTGACGGTACCGCCAGGTGGCGCTCTGATGCTAAATCAAATTGCAGTCCGAATCAAATTTGTACAGCACTTTTCTGAGATACCCGCTTAATTATATAAAATATGGACATTTTGGAATAATAAATACAAATATCTAAAATGGGAATAAACTTTACCAAAATATAGGTAATTAAATGGCTTGATAATTTCAACAAATGTTGACGATCTGTGTGTAATGCCGTAAAATATCGAAGCAACTGTAATAACTGTATTAAAAAAAGTGAAAAGGGCACGTGAAGTACATTTCGAAAAGTTATGAATGCAATCCTTTAGCTATGAGCCCGTTTACCTTTTCAGCTGTTCAACGCAAAATTATCCTCGTCATTCCCGTAATTATGGGTGGCACAGTAAGCGCTTCCGCCTCATGCATCCAGAAGTTTGAACTGCACGCCATGTTGTTGTCCGTGTGGAATGTTCACGGCCTCTCCACGCGTGCGTGGTTGTGTCCTTCTGTAGCACCAAATCCCTTTAAATTACATTCACTGGCGACTCCAGACTTGCCCCTGTGTACCAGTAAACCCCGCAACGTATTAACGCGAAGCTTCAAATCTCCATCCATTGATTTTATGACATCACTAACTTAATTTTGGGTCACGGGGAGTTGATGTAAATCCAGAGCAAGAAAAAAATGGATGGTACACCAGTTCATCGCTGGGTTTTCAGATCGGGACGATTTGGAGTTCAGATGTTATAGTCGCACTGGCATGCTTTTCTTGACAATCGGCGAAGAAAGAGTAGTTGTCAACTACTGTACTTCAAGACTCTAATCGCATTTATTTAAAGACGTCCTGTAAGTAACCACTAAAATGCTTAGAATATAATTGCTCTTGGAATATTTACGGGAAGATGCAGTTGTGCTGAGATTAAAACCCAAATCCCCGCCCATTTAACCACTGTATCGCCAAACTGCCCTGTTTTGGAAATGGCCACCAGGACCCATGCTTTACGTGCTTTAACCTCACCATAACTTTTATATCTTAACGCTACTGTCAAGTGAAATGCCAAACTTCCCCAAGCAAATTTGAAAAGAACCTAAGAAAGAAAATTTCGGCAGGTGGGCGTTCATTATTTCGGAATACACACAAGGTCGCGGACACGGAGAGTCCACCCTGAAGTTTGTAACTGTCTTTTAAATAACTTAAACAGCAGTGTCGTGCCAAACCCGTATGTCTTATGGTACTTACTACATTGAGCAGGTTATCCAAGCAATGGTATCAAACAGATGTGAAGAGATTAAATATCCAGAATCTTACGATTGATTCAGGTCTTCTTTTTAAATGTGAGTTATAAATGACGTAAATCACTCTAACTCTGCTGACATTCAGAATAAACATAGAAAAACAGAACGAAAAAGAGGATGAAGTGAGAGATGGCACTGCCGCTGTTGTCCCAGCTCATCGTCGCTTCTATAGTCTCCCATGTGGAACAGCCGGAAAACTGCGGTGAACTCCCATGCGCAAGTACTGAACTCGCAGCGTACTGAATGTGCGTGTCTCCGAGTTAAAATGGAAGAACATCAACACTCGGAGTCCGACAAGGTCTCATTCTTTCACACAATGTGTAGTCTCCAAACCCCTAAGCGACATCTCCAAAAACGAAATGGGCTGTAAAAAATCAGAAAGCGCAGCTCGGGTCAGTGATCGAAATATAAACTCACGCAACACGCATGCGCCAAATTTATAACGCTCTTAAATCCGCGTAATCCACATCTGGAATCCGGAGGCAGGGCCGTTTCTAGGCTTTGTTCGTGCTTTAAGAGATGTCGCAGTTTTACTTACACCACCCACGGCACCGGCAAACATCATGTTATGTAAATAAAATAATACTGATTGTCACTTATGGCAGAAAACAGTCCTGACTTGAAGTGCTGTTTTAAAACCATGTGAGTCTGCAAAATATCCCCTGTCAGGTACTGGGATGTTATTATACTAAACTGCTTTGTGGTTATGCCCGATATCAAAGGTGGTATATAAAACAATAAATTATGTTATTTCAAAATATTAGAACATTCTCTATGCAGTTAAAATGATCTCTCTTTGTGTACGCTAGAGCCTACCCTGTCAAGGAGAGTATTGAAAGGTGCAAAGATAGTCAGATTGTGATGACTGGTCATTAAAGGACACTGGCAAACTACAGCACCCAAAGAGAACCTGGCAGGGGGTGCGTGAAAACTTGATCTTTGTTACTCAGTCCTACTGTTACTCAGCAAGTCTTGTAGGTTTTAAAATAAGCAGTTTATCGTTTAAGCTATTGGGCTAAAATGCATATTGGACTTGATACTCTCATCGCCACGGGCCTGGAGATGTACAGACATGCAGTACTCTGAGCCCTGAGGTGCTAGGATTGCTCAGGCTTTGATTCTCATAGCACACATTTAAGGACATCACCTGGGCCTCTTAGAACAGAATTGCTCTTGTAATGTTTGCCACTTTTAACTTTCTAAAGTCCCAATCTTAAAATGCCTGTTGTAGCTGTATTCTGAGGTTATGTTTGCAGTCTGTCAGCACAAGGGACACAAATTCAAGTCCCAGCTTGAAGACATTATTTGGAGTATGCATATTACAACCAATGCTTTATTTGGATAGTTCCTGCCTTGTGCACTGTGCTGGCTGGGATTGGCTCCAGCAGACCTCCGTGACCCTGTGTTAGGATATAGCGGGTTGGACAATGACTGAAAATACAAAAAGAAAAGTAAAAATAAAATGGTGTATAGCATCAGATATTTAAAAGATATGTAACAGAGGGAAAAGAGCCACTGTGCACATTACTGAATATGCATTCAAATATGCTTTGTAGCACTCGAGCAGGGATGCAGAAACACAGTCCTTCACTAGAGTTAGCTTAGTATCTGACACCACCGTCTGGAAACGGTCTGGCTTTATAGGGCTGAAACTGGAAAGGGAGGGTTTTCTTTGGGTGGTGGGACGGAGCCAGCCATCCTTCCTGGTAGTTTTTTCTTGGCTGCAAGGAGGAAGAAGGTAGGGACAATATTAACGCCAGTGCCCCCTTTCCTCCTGGAGTGAAACTGCTTACATTACCAGCAGGGCCGGATTTATATGAAAAGAGGCCCTAGGCTATTCCACTTATGAGGCCCTTTCACCTTCCATTTTTAAGTTAGTAAATTACATGAGAGATAATAAAATTTTGCTAACAATTTGAATGTAGGCCCCTCTTGATCTTGAGGCCCTAGGCTGAAGCCTAGTTAGCCTATAGGAAAATCCGGCCCTGATTACCAGAGTCAGGAAGATGGTCCACAAATGCGCATGCTTGACATGAGTGCCTTCCCCATCTATCTATCTATCTATCTATCTATCTATCTATCTATCTATCTATCTATCTATCTATCTATCTATCTATCTATCTATCTATCTATCTATCTATCTATCTATCTATCTATCTATCTTATTTAGCATTGTTACACTGCAATTTTCAATGGCTTATTAAAGTTATGGATTGTACACACACAGTGTATGCAGTATTTCAATGCCTGTCACTTTCAGTATTTGTGTCTTTACCATATTTTTATTTTTTCAATGTATAAATAAACCTTATATATTTTTTCTTTTAATATTTATTTACTTCCCAATCAGTCACCAGAGACTTCTCATTTTCTCCTACGTGTTCAATAAGCTTGTTACCCATGCACACTAGAGCCACGCAGTCTGTTACCTGTTTCTTATTAGCCTGACAGCATCAGACTGCTTACCATTGCAGAGGACGTTCCTGGCCAAGATTGAGGTGGGTACAGAAACAATTCAGGAAGGTGCCAGTGTCCTTGCTGGATGTGTGAAAGGTTTCTCAGTAAAGTCTGTCACGGGTCTTTCCCTTTTGTGTATGGGGCAGTTTCATTCAAAGGAGAAATTGGTCTTTTCTGCATTTACTACCTTCTAGTAGCACTGGCAAAGGGTTATGAATGCAAAAATGACATTGAAGAGACATTCTACAAAGGATTGGATACTCCATTTTCCACATTCACATCCAGGACAATCCCTTTCAAGTTGAATGTCTCTGCATGCTTAATACATAGTGGAGAGTTCTTCTGCTTAATAATAGCCATCAGAGTGGTGGATACACTGGTAGCAGATGTCTGCTTAATTAGCTGAGGTCAACTTTCTTCATTTGCTCCTCTTTTTCCTTCTTAGATTTCCAGTGTGAAATAAGGAGAATGACCAGGAATTGCTGAAGCTGTCCAAATTACTATGAACTTGCAGAGGTCCTGAAGGGAATCTTGAAGCTCTTGTTTGAAGAGATATTGGGCTTCATCCCAGTGGGTGGGGTTATGCAAATCTTGGTGGAGCTGGGCAGGTCTACTCATCCAGGGACAGGATAATTCAGATTCTTCCTATTATCTATCTAAACAATGCCTTTCCACAGGTCTTTCTCTAAATCCATTTTACTTGTTGCTACTGAATGAAAACCACCACAACCCCAGAATACTTAAAAAGTAGTGGAGCTGTTCACCTAAGCGTTCTAACCTGAGGCATTTCTCATTCAAACTCTGTGCCACTGAGATTTCAGACAGAACAGAGAAAACAACTGTCCTGGTCTGATGTTGGAGGTTATGTACATATAATCCCTCCTCCATCGCGGGGGTTGCGTTCCAGAGCCACCCGCGAAATAAGAAAATCCGCGAAGTAGAAACCATATGTTTATATGGTTATTTTTATATTGTCATGCTTGGGTCACAGATTTGCGCAGAAACACAGGAGGTTGTAGAGAGACAGGAACGTTATTCAAACACTGCAAACAAACATTTGTCTCTTTTTCAAAAGTTTAAACTGTGCTCCATGACAAGACAGAGATGACAGTTCTGTCTCACAATTAAAAGAATGCAAACATATCTTCATCTTCAAAGGAGTGCGTGTCAGGAGCACAGGCTGTCAGAAACAGAGCAAAGCAAACAAATCAATAGGGTTGTTTGGCTTAAGTATGCGAAGCACCGCGGCACAAAGCTGTTGAAGGCGGCAGCTCACACCCCCTCCGTCAGGAGCAGGGAAAGAGAGAGAGAGAGAGACAGATAAAAACAAAGAGTGAAAAATCAATACATGCCCTTTGAGCTTTTAAGTATATGAAGCTCCGTGCATGTCGCTTCACTAAGCAGCTGCACACAGAAGGTAGCAACGTGAAGATAATCTTTCAGCATTTTTAGACGAGCCTCCGTATCATCTAGGTGTGCGAACAGCCCCCCTGCTCACACCCCCTACGTCAGGATCAGAGAAAGTCAGCGCAAGAGACGCAGAGAAAAGTAAGTTGGGTAGCTTCTCAGCCATCTGCCAATAGCGTCCCTTGTATGAAATCAACTGGGCAAACCAACTGAGGAAGCATGTACCAGAAATTAAAAGACCCATTGTCCTCAGAAATCCGCGAACCAGCAAAAAATCCGCGATATATATTTAAATATGCTTACATATAAAATCCGCGATAGAGTGAAGCCGCGAAAGGCGAAGCGCGATATAGCGAGGGATCACTGTACACACACTGGTAGAGAAGAGGATACTCCTGTGGTCATCTGGTCTTAGTACATGTTTATAGTAAAAGAACTAACTTTCAGGTTTAGTGCTGTTGCAGTGTGCCCCAGGGCTGTGGACTAGCAGCTTATTAAACCTTAGTCCATTTGCAGTGGGCTTCTTCGAGTCAGCGAAAAAAGAACAAGTTTGTGAATTACCTTAGGCCACCTTGTGAACAGGTTTAACAAACTTAGTACAGAGAGTAATGTTACAAAGTGAATTCTGTGGATGTCAGACAGACTATCATGGACATGAAAGAGCATACATATGCCATTAAAAATAGGAAGACCACATTTTATTTTTATATTTGGACTGAAGTATAGTGTGATGCTGAATCTAATATATTTAACTCAATTGCCACATGGTAAACTGAAAGAGAGGAGAGAGGCCCTTTATGGACTTTTAGTTCCCATGATTTGTATAAAGATCATAGGAGTTAATTTTTTTAGGACAGGATATCTTTACCAGTGTCCTTCGGATTTGATACAAGATCTCTCACAATACATGTTATATAGAGCTTGTGCTATACTGTACTGTACTTTGAAACTGAGGCTGTAATAACACCTTCTTTACAAATACTGTCCTGCCTCTAACTAGGTATTTTATATGCTTTGGTGACTGTTGGATTAATTTGATTATCAGGAAAAGCTGGGTTCATAATGAAAAACAAGTATCAAGTAATGGGCAAGTGAGTTACAGCAAAACCAGACCAAGATCCCAACAGGCCCCAGGGTGTCATACACATATATTTACTCTCAATGAAAATCACATATCTATCTATTATAAAAAGAAATCCTGCCCCCTGTCCTGATAGTCTACGATACGCGATCTTTCTCGGAAGATAATTTAAAGACCCGCGAGACGAAAGAGACCTGCCACAGTGCGTCTCACGGGAACATAGAACGAGAGTCTTGCAAGACACACCCTACTTACAAGCACTATCAAAAAAAAAACATCAGTAGTGTAAAGGCAGTCATGCAGCACACACAGCACCAGGGCTCTCAGTGCATATAAAGTGTATAAGGTCAATACGGTAGAAATGAATAGGGTAGAAATGAAATGAATAGGGTAGAAATGAAACGTCGACGATTAAACGAAGAAGAAAGAAAAGCACGGAGAAAAGAGACTCAAATGCATTGGACAGAAAAAAGAGCAATAAAGAATAATCGAGGTGCAAATTCAGAAAATAAGGAAAGTAATAATCAGCCCGGAACAAGTGGAATTGAAAAAAAAGCACGTCCAATCCGGCTCAGAATTAAATGACAGTGAGTAAAAGACAAAGTAGAACTTCATAGAGATGTTTACAAACGCTGGCGCTAAACACATACAAAGCAGGTTAGAGATTATGAAACCAGGGAAATTAGAAAGGCTCAAAAAAAAAAAAAAAACGTTGCCGCTATACACATGTGGAGAAAGTTAAAGGATATGAAAGTAGGAAAATTAGAAAATATAAAAAAGTAAAGATCGCAGTAGTGCAAACAAACAAACTGCCTCATTTAACTATGCACCAGTCTAACTTTGGTTTTGCACAATAATTACTACACTATTGCACCTTAACACTTAATTCTACCTTATTCACATAATTTTACTTATTTATTATGTTCTACTATACTGTTATCTTTCGATCTATGACTTTTTGTTAATCTAACTGATATTCTTCTAACTTTGCACAGTTTTTGATAAGCGGATCAGGATGCATTTCACTGCGTGTTGTCCTGTATAACTATGCATGTGACAAATAAAGAATCTTGAGAATTTCAAAAACGGAGTTTACCGCACATGCATTTATTGGTTACTTTGTTAATGTATATATATATTTATCTGTCTGCTTATTTAAAAACCTAAATTTACCCCAGGAGTCAAAAACGTTCTGTCTAGCACTTGTACAAAAACCTAGACAAAAGCTGTGGTATCACCTTGATAAACCCATGTACTTTTGGAACCGTGAGAGGAAAATAGCACGACTTTACAGACAGGAGTCCAATGCAGAACTCTACTTACTTTGTTACTTTGTAAAAAAAAATTAATAAATGCTGATGATGTAGATCGTTTTGTCTATGCTGAAATTCCAAACAGAGAAACCTATCCTGACCTCATTAAAAAGATTCAGCATATTGGGACTCGCAAGATTACAAATATTGTTTTTACAGAAGTTCTGAAATTAAAGTGAAACTAATGAAATAGCAACAATTCAAAGAAAAAACAATCTTAAAAGTGTGTATCCGGAAAACCAAATACGGGGGTTGGCGAGCGAAGCGAGCAGGGGGCGAAGCCCCCTAGTAAAAAATAAAACTATCTGGGGGGTGGTCTCCCTTTAAGATTTAAGCCAGTGGTCACTTGTACTTTAGATTGAGGGGTGACAGTATAATGTATAAGGAACTGCAAACATTTGTGGAAGAACGCAAGGAAGTGCTGAAACCGAAAAATTCTGGCATTACTTTTATTCTCGCATATATCAAGGCTCCGGTACATGTGCCCAGGTCACCCTGATGGTTCATCTGCCTGGGAATTATGGAGGGGCAGTTATGCTTCAGATATGATTGTACTAACGTTTACCTTTTGTCATCATTGATTTCCATATAGGGATTGATTTCAGGATATTTTCATACATTTAAAGTTAATAACATTTATTTATTTTTTTTATTAATTTTATTGTAATCATTCCGTACATATAGATCAATTTTTACGAAAAATAGGATTGAAAGCAAATCGAACCCCACCCCTGAGAAGGAGAGCATGGCCAAAGGAGTAATACTTAAGGCTTGTAAACATGCCTAAATTATTGAGTTTAATAGGGCAAAAAAAGATAAATGGAGAAGGAAAAGAAATGCGGAAATAATTATTTCTTCTTATTCTAAAATATTATTGATTAAATCCTGCCAGGTTTTGAAAAAATTCTGTACAGATCCCCTAACGGAGAATTTAAGTTAATAACATTTACAACAACAACAGTGACAGTCTTTTGTAGCTTAATGATTGCAGTTATTTTTCAATGAGTTGAGGACACACTTTTTTCCTGTGCTCCATCATTTTAAATTGAGAGGTAAGTGTAACTTCACTTCATTAATTAAGAGAGGGTGGAAAAGTCACCTCAGATAGATTGGCCATCTAACTTTGTGATGAGGATTACTTGTTTTCTCTTTTGTGTGTTGTATTTACACAATTTTTTGACCCCCATTGCATGCCCAACCTACCTGGATAAGAGTCTCTCTCTGAATTCCCTTTCAGAGGGTTTTTTTTGTGTGGAATTTTTTCTTGTCTTCTTAGGGATTCAAGGCTGGGGGGCTATCAAAACACAGGACATGTTAACCCCAATTGAGGCATTCCTTGTGTGATATTGGGCTATACAAGAAATGAGTTGTCTTTGTTACTGTTGTTAATTGCTGGTGTGGTACTGTTAATGGACTACCAGACAGCCAGCTGAGCAGCCTGAGGAAAAACACGAAACAAAAACAAGACTACCTGGTATTAGTTGAACTTCATATTGATCTTGTTTCACTGTTTACTGCTACTGCTACAGCATTTACACTGAGGATCATCTCTTTTTAGTAATGTACCACGTAGTCTGGTCTTGATCTGCAGATTGTACATTAATAACTCAGGTACACCGCAACTGATCAAATGTGTCTATATATGTGAATATATATTTTATATATAGAGAGCCAACTGCAGGGGATCCTATGGAAATGGCAAGCCTGCCACAGCTGCATATGAACTGTAACTAGAGAGGCTAAAGTAAGCCATATTTTTAAGGATAGCGAGCTACCTAATAGAATGATGAAATGAGTAAACAATCCATTGGGGTGGCACCGGCAACCACTACACAGTGCTACTATGTACTGTATATATATATATATATATATATATATATATATATATATATATATATATATATATATGCAGTTGGAGATCCACAAAGGGAGAAAAAATGAATCACGTATCATAAAATAGTTTTATTCCTGAGCTTTCAACCCCTATCAGGGGTCTTCATCAGAGGATAATGCTTAGACTTACAAGAATCAAAGGCAATATATAGCAACACATTCAGTATTGGGGGGGTGGCGGCGACTAAGTCAGTATGATCAAGGGGGGGGGGTGTGTATCGTTTAATTAAAGTGCATATGTCCTTCTTAAGTTGGCATATGCTGGGTTTATGTCCAAGTGTCTGTTGATGGCATTTTCATCTGATAGCCAAGACTCGGCCAACTCTCTGGCGCTTTTTGTACTGGCCTTAAATTTTACTTTTACGTTGTCCCAGTTGAATGTGTGTCCTGTCGATTTAGTATGTGCATATATCAAAGATAGTGCGTCCTTTCTTCTGACGGCGTTGCGATGTTCCTGTACACGTGTTGAGATTTTTTTTGACGTTTGTCCTATGTATACAGCTGAGCAAGAATTGCATGGAATACTATAAACTGCGTTTCGTGTTTCGGCTGTCGATTTCTTGTTTTTAGCATTAAACAGGACCATGCGCAGATTGTTGGTGGGTTTATGTGCTATTTTGATGCCCCACTTGGTTAGGGTGCGTGCCGTGCCTTCTGACACATTATGGTGATACGGGAGTGAATGCCAGGTGGGGTGGGGGTTCTGATTTACGTCGATTGTATGCTGATTCCTTTGGCGTCTGCTGTGTAGACTCCGATTAATGAATGATTTTGAGTATCCGTTCGAGGTGAAAAGTTGAAACAGATAGCGTCTCTCATTAATTTTTGTTTCTTTGGTATTACAATGTGTGTGGACTCGTTTAAATAGGGTTTTCACGCAGCTCCGTTTATGAGATACCGGGTGATTACTGGCGAAGTGTAGAATCTTGTCTGCGTAGCATTGTTATGCAACGATTTGAAAACATAGCTGTATGTATCCATTATTGACTGTAGAATTTCTAATACGTCCGATCATTTAACTCTTTTGATTCTGTTGCATCGCTTCTCTGTGATCATAAATATAAACCTGACCGAATTGTGGTTTCTTCAAAATTAAACTTGTAGTAGCTTTAATTGTTGCGGGACCACAGATTCTCATAGCATATGGTCCTGAATCATGTAAATCTAAGTTTTGAGCATTGAATGATGTCAACGCGAACAGATTATTGTAGATTTGGATATTTTGCCTGTAGTGTTTGTGGATTTCACTTTCACCAAATAACAAATCTTTTATTTCTCGTGGACAGGCCTCTTCATTGGGAAGAAACACTACTTTTCCCTGATGGCAACACAAATTTGACAATCTACAAGAATCTGACTTAAACTTTAAAGCCAAACAATATCTCATTACTTCTGTCATATCACCTATGTCCATATATTCAGTATCTTTTCACTGTTCAGTTATTTCACCAAGTAATAATTTCCGTTTGTTAGTGCTAATGCGATCTTTACGATCAGTTTTTTGAGACATTCGAATTTTAGTACTTTCATAATCTCTAACCTGCTCTGCATATGTATTGCGGCAATGTTTTTGAACCTCTTTACGATGTTCTACTTTGTCTTCTCTCCTTCTACTGTTTATCTTTTATTTCCGTCTCCGCTTGGACCTGTTAGGTTTTCAGTTCATCTCTTGGTGCAAAGTCTTGTCTCGCGGGACATGAAATTATCTCTCAGAAAATGCCTTGTCTCGTCTTTCTGAAAAAGTCTTGTCTTGTCCCAAGATTTTTTTATATAATAGAGAGATATGGGCTGCTAATTTGTATATACAATATATAGGCTGCTGATTAACTGCTATTTACACAGGCAATTAATGTGTTAAAAATTTCTGTGATTACATTTTTTAATGAAATGTGTTAATTAAATCAGGTTAATTTGAACACGCTTCACACATTGGTAAAAAGGAAGCGCCAAATGACTCCATACCTATTAAGAGTAGTAGCAGTGTAGCACTGTCTGTCTTATGTGTGCTTTTTGTCACTGCCTGGGCTTCCGCACATTTAAAGCGTGGGAGTTTTCTTCATTCCAGGACTGAGAGTGGAAAGGTGGTGATTGACAGTATCACCCTTTGAAGGTGGGATTTCCAGGCTGCCATCAGGAACTGTTGTGATCGATAACCAATAGTAGAGCAGGCCACCAAATACAAAAAGTAAAGGAAAAAAACCTTTGTGAGACATTTGATTTATGTACTGAGCATTATGTACATGAGTGCATTAAAAAAAGAAGTTAATATAAAAGGCATCTCTTGAATGAAATGGGAAAAAACAAGAAATGAAGCAAGCTTCAATAATTTCAGCACATTTCGTTTTTCCTTTTATAATACAGCACTTCATTAGAGAGGTATGGGAGGCTCTAACCTACAGTGAATAATCGGTAAAAATAATAGTAAAAAATATTTCGATTAAATTTATGTTCAACCGACTTACTTTGAACAAAAAGAAATGACAGTTTTTCAGAAGAGTTACCAAAATGTTTGACTTTTTTTTTGTTAAGTTGTGAACAAAGCATGCAGGGATGCTAATTTATGCAAATATGAATACTGAGGCACATGTTAAACCATGCTTATGTCATGTTCATGCAATATGGGAATTTCAGAGCTCCCCCCCAACTCTGTATTGTGACGTCTTGTCTTCCCACTTTGTTTTCTCTCAAATGATTTTCTGGTACGTAAAGAATAATCCGAGGATGCTGTTGATTTATTACTCATAAAAAGTAAGTTCACATGTTTTAATGAAAGCAAAAGTAAGCTAAATGTTTTAGGTGTGCATTACGTCCCACTAAATACAATTTAGCAGCAAATGTTTCTCACACTTGGTTATTTCGTTTTTAAATTTATATTTTTTGAAAAGGTAACAGGTCTGTGTTATGTCTGAACATAGCTAATTAGGGTAGCATTGTTTTCTACAAATTGTCTCATTAGGAGATTTCGCTTTGAAAAGAATTCACATGAAACTTCTACTGGGAAACCAGTATTACCAGTCTGTTCCATTAAATGCTCATTCTGGTTTTTATGGTAGTTTGCTTCTGTTGTTGAATGTCTTCTCACCTCACAGTTTTTTGGTTCCCAGATTTAAATTCAAGCTTCAGCTCTACCAGCTTTTTTTTTTTCATGTGCACGTCTCTTTGTGGTGACCCTGGCTTATATACCCAAGACCCTGTTCTGGGTATGATATTAAACTGCATCTGCCCTGCAAACAGTCCTCTAACGTGCAGGGAAAACTTGGGGGTTGGTGACAGGATTGGCACTCCAGCCACCGTAAAAAAAACTTCACACCACTCCAAAACAACAGACAGAACTCCTTTCTGCTCTCTGCGGGAGTTGCTCTTCCCACAGGAAGACTGCTCGCATTATGAAATGGATGTGGGAAAGGCCTCATCCTCAAAAGAGTCAAAACCAATGGAGTCAAGCCTGTTGGGGATCGGAGCTGGTGTGGTGCTGAGGTGTCACCCACTGCAGGGTTTGAGTCCCAAAATGAGGTGGCCCATCCGGGTAGGCGTGTGGAAACCTCTTGTTTCTCTGGTATGATGGTCATCTTCCTTTGCTGTTGGAGGAGCTTTGTAAATTCTGCATTTCAGTGGCAGCACTATCTGAGGTGTGCAGATCTGGGACTGGCCAGATCTCTGTAGGTGGGTACACCTTTTATTGGTCTGGTCACTCTGATGGCTGTCATACTCAGGGAGTAGTGATTGCTGTGGTGGATCCATTCCTTCTGATGGTGTCTGATGTCACTCCTTTCAATGAGCATATTACGAAACACAGATTAAGGTACACACAGGGTGACTTGTATGTTGTCTTAGTGTATGCTCGACTGTGGTGAGTGATGTCTCAGTGAGGGAAACATTTTGTTTTAAGCTTTGCTTGGTAGTTGATGGGGACCTGCAAGATGACAATCCTCTGGTTATGGGTGATTTCAATTTGAACACTGGCACTGAGAGGGCTGGCTATGAGAATTTTGTCAGTCCCCATGGGTCTGGCAACCATGGTGAAAGCAGCTTCATGTTCCTTGACTTTGCAAAAGGTCAGATTGCTAGATCCTGATTCCAGCACCCAGAGTCACATTATTGGATTTGGTACTTCAATACTGGTGGTGCGGTGAAGGAGATCGATCACATCCTCGTGGGCAGATGCTGGAGGCTCTTACAAAACTGCAGGGACTACAAAAGTGCTCTGTTTCTGAATTCTGACCACAGACTACTCTGAAGAACCAGCTTAGGTCAAGTAGGCTACCACCTACTAGGAGAATGAGGCTGGACCTGGCCACACTCCAAGGTCAGGCTGTTTCTAATGAATTTGCATGCAGTTTGTGTGAGGAACTTACAGACTTGAGTATGATTGCTGATCCTAATGTGATGTGGGAGACCTTCTGTGACAAGACCCAGAACAAAGACTACACTTTAGGTTTGTTATAAAATGTTGTGTTTTATTTTAAAACTAGCCACAGTACCCATCAAATACAGGTAATAGAATAATTAAAAAATATTTGCTATCACTTGCCCTACGTATACCTTCATCCATCCATCCATCCATTATCCAACCTGCTATTTCCTAACTACAGGGTCACGGGATTCTGCTGGAGTATACCTTCATTGCCTTCCTCTGTATTCACATGTGTCTGCACGTCTCTTCACCGGTGCGCCCTCCCTCAAGTGCGTTCCTGTAAAGCCTGCTCTCTGTTATTTTGAGCCACCTTGCTTGTCTCCTGTTGTGGGGTACAAAATCGGTAAATTTTGTTCTGTATTTTCATTATATTTTGCTCAAGCCAACAACAGTTGAACTAAATTCAGGACACATCAAAGCATATCATCTTCCCAGTTGTACCTCACTTTTAGAACAGCTGTTCCAACAAAGAAAGGAAGACATGCCGGTGCCTAAGGCTATTGATTAGTTTATAACCTGGGCATCTGGGTCAACAAGTAGCTAAATTGGTTTACAGCCTGGGAAAGGAAGACATGCCAGTAGTACTAAAAATGGACATACTCAAGATTAAAGAATCTGAGCAAAATCCATCCATCATATTGACATCCAGCAAATCAAGTGTATACAACAATTATGTGTTGTGAAACCCCCAGCATAAAATTTTATAATAAATATGTCTCGTCTGAAGAGTGACATCAGAGGAAGGGACGAAGATGTCAGGAGAAGAGAACAGAGTGACGTCAACGTGCGGCCGTTTCCATCTGATCATCAGAAAAGCATCTAATGAACAACTACTAGTGCTAGATCACAAGCCACCTGCGACATTCATCCTTGTTATCTTTTACTTTTTGTAAGCTATTTCTAAAGACAATATATATATATCTAGACTTTACTATCAGTCCTATTTTCTATTATTCTTTGTTCCACTGGTATTATTATTCCTGTAATAAATACCACACTTCTATGCTTTGTCTAGAGTGATTGAAGTAATAAGGTAGATTTCTTTGAGCACCTGGTGCAGCTGGAGGTTTACCATTACCTCTGTGCAGTGAGGTTTATTAAGGCTGTGGGTGAGAGCTCCATCCCATAGTAGGGAACCGGATGTAAAAAAGTAAGGCATTCTTGGCCGATAAATGGCCTGTAGTCAAGGATGCTGAGCCTTTGTATGTTTAAATGTATTCTTGTAGACGAAAAGTAATATTTAGGTCTGAGATATCTTTAAAACAGTGTATGTTGTTCCTGCCGATAATAAGTAAATCTCTTGAAGTGCTGAGAGAGTGACAGGCTGTGTTATTCCTAAGGCACTTGTGTGGTTTAAAGTGCTAGGTTAGGTTAACCAGCTGTGTGTTTGTCATTCATAGGGCACTGTTGAGTTTCTGTGTGTATACGTATAGCTATGTATACATGTGTTAACCTTAAGGTGCAACAGTAGACCAACCCGGTAACGAATCTGATGAGTACACTTACCCCTAGGTAAAGGGTAAGTAGAGGGGAATACCATGATAATACATCTCCTTTGTGTTTGGAGGCAACTCTCTCAGCCTTTAGCCCTCCTTGTGTGTTCCACACTCACACTTCCACTTTCATTGCAACACCAAAGCCAAAGTGATCAATCAGATTGCTCTGAGGGACTGAACCCAATAACCTTAGTGTTTTATTATATAGTAGATAGTACACCCAATTTATACATTTTATGTTAATTATTTACTTAATTTACAGTATTATTGCATCAATAGTCTTTATTCAAGAAGTTAAAATGATTTTAAACTTGCATTCACAATGTATATATTTTAAATTAATTAATTTCTTAATTTTTATTATACTAATAGTGTTTGTTCATATTCTTTTCCCACCCAATGATGGTTAAACCTCTTTCACCAAGTTAGAAACAAAGAAACAATGAAAAACAGATCTAAAAAGCTAAACTATTCTTACTTTCAAGCTTATTTCTGACATAACTTCAGTTCTTTTTTTTATTTGGATATGTCTTTATACCTTCTGAAAATATTTTTTGTGCTCACTCTACATTTTTCAGTCTTTAAAACATACCAGGCTATACTTGTGGAGCTTAACATTTTCTTACACTGTATAACAAACACAGTGAGGATTCTGAGAAATGTTTAGTCCTATTTAACTAAAACTAAAAAAATACTTTCTAAAAAACAAAACAAAAAAAGAAAAATCTGATTTTTTTCTTTCTTTCCAAATTACTACTTCACGTAGTTAATCCCAATACCGTTTAAATTTTAATCCTTTTTCATTTCTTCCTTTTTGACATTATGGCACACATACCTTATGTACTTCTTCCCATACCTTTTTTGCTGTTTTACACTTTGTCTTCTGAAGCGAATACCTAACTTGCATAGCATTGCCAACTGGACACTTCAGATTCCCTGATTCAGACCCTCAGCTGGTCATTCTCTGCATGTTGTTGTTCTTTTTTTTCTCCTCTTGTATTCCAAAACTATGAAGGTCAGGTTAACAGGCAACGTTAAAATGTGTGTGAATACACCTTGCGCCATGAACTCACCACTGCTGGGAATGATTCCAGCTCCTTGCGACCTTGAAATGGACAGATGGGTTAGCAAATGGATAGATGGATCAATGGATAGTCTCTTAACTTGTATAATTTTATAACAAGCAATTTCACTGCTATAGGTAGGTGTTGTGTTAACAGCCACACATTCTTGATACAGAAGTTCAAGTTAGGTGGATTGCCGGTGTTAAATTGGCCAATACTTGCTAGGATAGACTCCAGCTTCCCCACAACCATACTCTGGAGAAGAAGACAGATGGAGGGATGGACATAGAACCTGTTTCAGCATTACATCAGAGTGTTGTTGGGGAAAAACTTGCTGTAACGATTGTAATTTGTTCCATCTGTGCCTGCTTGTTAAACTAGTACATCCTGGCTTCATTTGTACCAACACATCAAGTTATATGATATTTTAACTTTTTATTTCTTCTTTTTGCTCTCATTCTGTAATTTACATATATGAAGCCTTACTCTATGAACCTGATATTTACCCAAGGCTTCTTTAAATATGAGACCTTCAGATAACACTTAATGACACTTGGATGTTCAAGGAATATACCATTTATGTGTGTGCTGATTGGTGTGAATTAAAATGTATTTAAATATGTCATGTAAATGAACCTAACTGATGAAGCAAGGTGTTCTGTTAGATTCCTTCAGTCTTGTTCACATGACATGACTCCACTTGCCAGGTGTAATGAAGGACGTCCTTCTTTAGATCTCTTTGAAACGATGACTCACGACTTTTCATTATTTACAAAATATTTTTGTTAACAATTCTCAGACCTGGCCTTAGATTACAATAGTGAACACAAGTTTAACAGCATCCAATGTGTCAGCAGCCATAGATCCTGCAGTCCACCTGAAGCAAATCATGTTTCGGTCTGGCCAATACTTGGATGGGTAACCATCTAGGAAAAGCTTGGGTTGCTGTTGGAAGAGGCGTTGGTGAGGCCACTGGGCGCATTTACTCTTTGGGCTGTGTGTCGGCCCCAATGCCCCAACGTAGCAATGGGGACACAATGCTATAACAACTGGTGTTGTCCTTTGGATGAAACATAAAACTGAGGAGGTTCTGACTCTCTGTGGTCATAGAAGATCCAAGGCCATTTAAAAAAAAAAAAAAGTAGGTTGTTTCCTGATGTCTTGGCTAAAGTGCACACCACGGCCTGGTCATTTTAGCTCCCTAATCATTCCCCGTCATTGGCTAATTATCCCTCTCACCCCTTTATTCCCTAATACAGTTAGGTCCATAAATATTTGGACAGAGACAACTTTTTTCTAATTTTGGTTCTGTACATTACCACAATGAATTTTAAATGAAACAACTCAGATGCAGTTGAAGTGCAGACTATCAGCTTTAATTCAGTGGGGTGAACAAAACGATTGCATAAAAATGTGAGGCAACTAAAGCATTTTTTAACACATCCCTTCATTTCAGGGGCTCAAAAGTAATTGGACAAATTAAAAAACTGGAAACAAAATGTTCATTTCTAATACTTGGTTGAAAACCCTTTGCTGGCAATGACAGCCTGAAGTCTTAATCTCATGAACATCACCAGATGCTGGGTTTCCTCCTTTTTAATGCTCTGCCAGGCCTTTACTGCAGCGGCTTTCAGTTGCTGTTTGTTCGTGGGCCTTTCTGTGCGAAGTTTAGACTTCAACAACTGAAATGCATGCTCAATTGGGTTAAGATCAGGTGACTGACTTGGCCATTCAAGAGTTTTCCACTTTTTTGCTTTAATAAACTCCTGGGTTGCTTTGGCTGTATGTTTTGGGTCATTGTCCATCTGTATCATGAAACGCCGCCCAATCAATTTGACTGCATTTAGCTGGATTTGAGCAGACAGTATGTCTCTGAACACCTCAGAATTCATTCGGCTGCTTCTGTCCTGTGTCACATCATCAATAAACACTAGTGTCCCAGTGCCACTGGTAGCCATGCACGCCCAAGCCATCACACTGCCTCCACCGTGTTTTACAGATAATGTGGTATGCTTTGGATAATGAGCTGTTCCACGCCTTCTCCATACTTTTTTCTTGCCATCATTCTGGTAGAGGTTGATCTTGGTTTCATCTGTCCAAAGAATGTTTTTCCAGAACTGTGCTGGCTTTTTTAGATGTTCTTTAGCAAAGTCCAATCTAGCCTTTTTATTCTTGAGGCTTATGAGTGGCTTGCACCTTGCAGTGCTCCCTCTGTATTTACTTTCATGCAGTCTTCTCTTTATGGTAGACTTGGATATCGATACGCCTACCCCCTGGAAAGTGTTGTTCACTTGGTTGTCTGTTGTGAAGGGGTTTCTCTTCACCATAGACATGATTCTGTGATCATCTACCACTGTTGTCTTCCATGGACGTCCAGGTCTTTTTGCGTTGCTGAGTTCACCAGTGCTTGCTTTCTTTCTCAGGATGTACCAAACTGTAGATTTTGCCACTCGTAATACTGTAGCAATTTCTTGGATGGGTTTTTTTTGTTTTCGCAGCTTAAGGATGGCTTCTGTTACCTGCATGGAGAGCTCCTTTGACCGCATGTTTTCTGTTCACAGCAAAATCTTCCACATGCAAGCACCACACGTCAAATCAACTCCAGGCCTTTTATCTGCTTAATTGATAATGACATAACGACGGACTTGCCCACACCTGCCCATGAAATAGCCTTTGAGTCAATTGTCCAATGAAGGGATTGTGTTAAAAAAATGCTTTAGTTGCCTCACATTTTTGTGCAATCGTTTTGTTCACCCCACTGAATTAAAGCTGAAAGTCTGCACTTCAACTGCATCTGAGTTGTTTAATTTAAAATTCATTGTGGTAATGTACAGAACCAAAATTAGAAAAAAGTTGTCTCTGTCCAAATATTTATGGACCTAACTATAGCTAATGTGTGGTGAGCATACTGGTATATAAATGGCTGCTGTCGCTTGTTCCTGGTGTATGCTACACATTGGTGGCAGTTGAAGTGGTTCCCCACTGACTATGTAAAGCACTAGGAGTAGATTAGAAAAGCAATATATCCATATAATTTATAAATTATGTCTTAGTAAGAGGCAGCTTTGTGCCACTAAGGTAATAATCTTTCCAGGTCTTCGCTAAATCAGTGTACTTTAGAAACTGAAGGTCCAACTCAGAAGATTAGAACATCATCCATATTTTTAGTCAAAAGTCATCATAAATTCTTCTGTAGATTAAAATAAACCTAGCAATGTGTCAAAATGGCACAATGTTCCATGCTCAAGTTTGTATGCACATTTTCCAAAGGGAACTTCTTGCCAAGTTCTGATAGATTTTGTTACAATCCTTGTACTGTGCATAACAAATGTAGTAGACTGCTTTGCATGTGTAATCTATTGAATTGCACTGTATGTAGTATAATGGAGTTTTCAGACAAAAAAGAAGCACTTCTGTTCAGGAAGACCAGTTTTTAGCGTAAATGATTTTACTGCTTATTGAACATTCAGAGCCAGGAATGCAGGAGATGCTCCCACAAATCAAACATGTACTGCAGTGCAAAAATGAGATGATGATAAGCAAATCCTAAAGGATTTTTAAGTAGGCATTTTAATCTCTGCTGAATTTAATTATTTAGATTTATACATATAGAATACATTATTTTCAGAGTCAAATTATAGCTCTCTCTTAGATTTTCTGGATTTTTTAAAAATCTATTTTCAATAATTACTTGCGTGAATGTGCCATCAAGAAAAGAAGAAGGCTTTTTTTATTTGCAGTGACTAAGGTAATGAGAACAAGCCGACATTTTTCTTCCAAGTTATTCTGTCACACGTCTGTTGGCTTCTTTTTTTTTTCCCTCATGAGTCACCGCAGATGACCTCGTGCCGTTTTACAAAAGACACCCTGTTGTGCCATAATGTTCATGTTTCCCTTGCCAAAAGGTCTATATGGCCC
This sequence comes from Erpetoichthys calabaricus, assembly GCF_900747795.2. Taxonomy (NCBI): domain Eukaryota; kingdom Metazoa; phylum Chordata; class Cladistia; order Polypteriformes; family Polypteridae; genus Erpetoichthys; species Erpetoichthys calabaricus. Next base: position 35,987,852 of record NC_041397.2, read on the forward strand.
AAAATTTATTTCTAAAAATAAATCATAGCAAGGAATGTGTTGGAATATTGAGCTAATGTGCACATTCACAATTTTTTATAACCACGAAATGGTTTCTGTTATATTCACAGTTTTCCCACTGCTCCATGGCATACTATTATTAATCATCAAATATTTGTCTTCCAGAATACATTATCAGCATTTGCAAACAAAATTATCATATGCATCTAAAAAAAGACACAAGTATACAGTTTAAGGCTGCTGGGTGTTGAAGACTCAGTGTAACTGAGTACTATATGATTAAAACATTGTTTTATGAATTATTCAGTCATTTGGAATATAAAATGTAATATTTTTAAGAGGAGTTTATAAGAGAAAGGTTTTCAAAATTTTATCGGAGGTGATATGCTTAACCACATCTTTAAATTTAAAAATATTAAAAACAAAACAACAACAAAATCCAGCCTGAAAAGATCCACATAACATGCAGGCAGCTATACAGACCTGAAGACCCTGAGCGAGTTTGTTCACTTTTCTACCCCAGGCTCAGAGTGCCAAACTGGAGTTATTACCCACTTTACATTGCATGAACTGTGGGCGGGCCTTTACCCTCTAACCAATCAGATTTTTTAAGTGGGAGGAGACTCCTTGCCATTGGAGACGACAAGCTCATGTAAGGTCACAGGCTCAGAGCGCCAAACTGGAGTTATTACCCACTTTACATTGTATGAACTGTGGGCGGGCCTTTACCCTCTAACCAATCAGATTTTTTAAGTGGGAGGAGACTCCCTGCCATTGGAGACGACAAGCTCATGTAAGGTCAGTCAGGACTTCCTGTGTTATGTCCCAAGTGTTTCTATTCTTAACAGGGGTCTCTTCTTTCCTGTGTTTGCTCACCTACCTTACTAGAACTCTTCTTGTTTTTGTCTGCAGTGTAGTTTCTGAAATGCATAATAACATTTGATTTTTGGGGATTCTTATTTGGAGGAATAGAGCTCTGAATTGTCCTTTATGTGTCTGGCCAATAGTTTTTTTTTATATATTACCTGAAACTTTACTGTCTGATCATGTCATTGCTACTTCACCATTTTGTGTCACCACTTAGCATATGCCAGTTGTTCAGATCAGTGGGTTTTGCTTAGTCTAACATGTTAGACTGTATGATGCATAAACAGGCACAGCATTCCTCCTTACTCCTAAGCAATAAAGGTCAAACTGAGATTTTGGATTGCTGCAGTTGCCACAGGTTTTTGTTCTAGCCACCTTCTTAATTGGTAAAAAATTACTGTTACTATTGGGATGCACCGTATATACTCGCGTTTAAGTTCTCCCGTGGATAAGTTGGGGTTTGATTTTACAGTATAATTTCCGGTACTTTATAATGTCGGTCATATAAGTCGAATGCGTAAAACTCACACTATTGGTCCAAGAGATTATGATATGCTAACGCCCACTTGAGAGAGTAACCACGGAGCACACTACCTTTGTTTTTTATGTATTGTGCCTTCGTGACCACACGGTAATACATGAACTATTCCAAAGCGATGTTTGCACTGTTTTGTGTTTTTTTTATCACACACGCTGATCTACAATGGAGCGTTCGATCAGAAGAAAATATGATGCTGGTTTTAAATTAAAAGTCATTGAAGTGGCGAAAGAAATTGGTAACTGCGCTGCTGCAACAAAAATTCGATGTGTCTGAGAAACTGGGGCAAGAATGGAAGCAAGAAGATGTAAAAAAAAAATTTAAGTGTCGTATTTTTGAACGGGCATATAAGTCGGGGTCTGATTTTATGATCGAATTTGCAGGTTTCAAGACCAGACTTATATGTGAGTATACACAGTATGTATTTTTATGTTAATTAACTCTGTTTTTATGGCAATGGAAAATATTATCAGGGTGTCTTTCCCTTCTTTAGAAGACACATTCTCTAGATATTGTGTCTGCAAGGCCTGCTGCATTGTGTAGGACCCTTCTCACCCCTCTCATGGATCTGGAAAAAGATACCGCAGTATCAGAGTGAAATCTGCCAGGTATTGTGATAACTTTACCCCCCCCCCCCATTTAATGGGTGTCTCTGTGCAATTGTGGCAGGTTGTCTATTTAAACAGTATGCTGCATGGTTTTGTCTGTTTGTACCAAGGTTATTATAGTTAACGAAAACTAAAATCAAAACTGAAACTATTGTTAAAAAAATTTCATAAACTCTGCGGTGGGTTGGCACCCTGCCCGGGATTGTTTCCTGCCTTGTGCCCTGTGTTGGTTGGGATTGGCTCCAGCAGACCCCCGTGACCCTGTGTTCGGATTCAGCGGGTTGGAAAATGGATGGATGGATGGAATTTCATAAACTGAAATAATATAATTAACAAAATTGAAATGAAAAACTAAAACTAAATGAAACTATTAAAGTAGCTGGAAAGACTGTGTGAATTTCCCCTTGGGAATTAATAATCTATCTATCTATCTATCTATCTATCTATCTATCTATCTATCTATCTATCTATCTATCTATCTATCTATCTATCTATCTAAGACTAACTGAAATAAAACAATAATTTACTAAAATATTTTCAGTTTTCATTTTTGAATGAATATTTTTGCCGTTAGTCTTTAACCCTTGTAACTTTTAACTCTAAAACAGAAAGTCATCCACCACGAACCACCCGCATATATTTATTCAGTGAATGGTGGTTGGTGACAGAGGGCGGGTGTTCACACAGCATTTGTGGTGACAAAGCAAGCTGAATGCAGGCACATAAAGCGTGTGAAATAGAAAGCGATTTACGTGCCGCCTTTCTTTGCGCTTGTTGTATATCAAGATGTAAATGGCTGAAATCAGAATGTGCTGGTCCTTTACCTTTACCATATGGACAGAAAAATCATGAGTGAGTAACATTTCGGTTTATTTCTCAGGTTACTACTTTTTGTTGACAGTAATTCACCTGCCACTTTACACAGGAGAAATCATTTTTACTTTCTCGTATGCGAAGTATAAAGAATAGTAATCATGAAAAAATTCGACCTTGAGATTTTGATGAATCTTGATGTTACAGATCTCCCTGAGTCCAAAAATACAGTGTTTTGGAGTTATCTGTTAGTGTGTGTGTAAACACGATAACTCAAAAATGCAGTGAAATAGATGAAATTCGGCATGTGGTTGTTACAACAAAATTGTAGATCTGTATTAACTTTTGGGCCAAATCCATCAACTAGAAGTGGTACGTTACCTGAACACATACTAGATTTTTAATTTTTTTTAATTCATGCTGCTGCAGTGTCCGATTTATTCAACTTTACTTTTATAATAATTGTGCAATATTATTAATTTGATTTGATGTTGATGGTTCTTTAATATACATAATATAAAATTATAATCATTGTCTTGCAGTTTACTCCTCAAATATCCATCCCCATATCTGAGTACACGAGAAAGTCTAGGGGAGACTACTCCCAGTTTTTGAAAATAAAACAACACTGATCGAGAGACTGACTAGGTCATCATACAAGATCAGCATATTGTTACTGGCCAATCACTTTTACTTTAAAAACATCGTTTAACAATGAAGCGATACAAACAAAGGTATGTAGGCGAAGAGAGTCTGCCAAGTGATGAAAAACTAAACATACTATTGTATTTTTGTATTTATTCTACGGTATATTTATTAATTTATCTTTTTTGGTTCATATTCACAACTCAAAATACCTGATATTGTGAAAATAATCCATTAGCAGAATTATATTTTAAAATATCTGTCCCCCTTTTTTCAATGTTTTTCTCTCTCTCTCTCTCAAAGTAGATAGTTGAAATATCATATTCTTTTTGTTCTTAACATCAACCTTATCATACATATTGCATACCAGGGATTTTTCCTGCCTTGCATCCAAACCTGCTGGGGAAGGCTCCAGGTTTCCTGTGATCCTACTCTGGATAAACAGGTTTAGATAATGTACAGTATATATTGTTCTTAATCTCAGATGCTGTCTCTGTCATTTTGTGCCTGTCCATACTCCTTTTACCTGCTCTTGTTCTGCTCATAAACGGTTTACCATTCTTATAAGTTGGCTATTCAAGTCTCACCACTCCTAGCCTTCACACTACCTGCTTGTTTTTCTTTGTTTCCCTCAATACAGCTAAGTGGGATCTGCACACTGATTCAAGTCTAAGAGTCTAAGCTTCTACTAACATTAAACTCATATCCAAATCCATTAAGTGTACAGTTCTGTCTGATTGTGACACAAAACTAAACTCTGTAGGAACTCCATGCCATAATTACTAAAACTGAAACTTAAACTAATAGATATAAAAATAAAATAGAAATGTCTCTGTGAAATTTAAACTAAACTAAAATTAAAAATACATGGTGAAGGAAAACTAAAACTAAACTGAATTTTCAAGTAAGGTCAGAAAAAATATAGAAATAAAAACTAATATAAAAAGGCAAAACTATAATAACCTTGGTTTGTACGCACTGTCTTGTCTTAAGCCCATGTCACATTAGATGAGTTTTTCAGTGATTTTCAGTCGTAACCTTCATTTACATAAACTTAGCCAGTTGGAGTCAGTCCCGTGAAGCTGATATTTTAATGTGACACACCCATTGACTGAGACAAACTAGTCTGTGACCGGCTAGGGTAAAATCAAAGAGATTTCATTTTCTCTTTGGTTGGAGAAGTGGGCTGTTTGCATGCGAGAGATGTGAACCAGTCAACATTCAGGCTGAATTTCAATGTATAGAATGTAGCAACAAGGAACATGCGTGTTTAGAATCTTATAAATAGAAGAGAAACTTTCTGTCTGATGTCTTGTGTTTTATGTGCTAAAACAGAATGGAAAAAAGAAAAGGGCAGAGACTGTTGTTAAATGTACTACAGCTGTTAACTAAGTACAGCGCTGGCTCCATCACGCAGCACGGGGGCTGTGAACCTCAAACAGAAGAGAAGCTCGTCTGTCTGATGTCTCGTATTTTGCATACTATAACAGAGTAAAGAAAAGAAATAAAGGGCCGAGATTGCTGTTGAAATCATTGCAACTGTTAACCCTTCATACAGTGCCAGCTCTGTCAGGTAGGACGTTATTTGTTGTCAGAAAAAGGGGCAAGCATGACAGCGTTGGAAGATCGGTGCTCAGTCAGTAATTGTGAAATGGGCTGTGATTCCAGTCATGTGATTTGACATGGTGCAGTAAAGAGGTCATAGACTGCAATCAGCCAATCTGACATACCCAGCGGTAAAAAGTTGTGTAATTTGACATCAGCTTTATCTTTACTATGTGTACACTGTGAGCCCTGAGCTTTATCATTTCAGCTCTCTGTATATTTGTACTAGCTGTGCTACCCATCTAAGGTGGATTAAAATCCAAGCAATCAATGTAGACCTCAGCATTAACATTTGCAGTGCACCATCTATTGGAATTGATTTTGTAATGCAGGTAGTAATAAAATGCATTTCATTTATCATTCAAGCAGATGGTACATGACAAAAATTTGTAGTAATATAATGCATTACTACAGATGTATGTGATGGATCATCTGCTGGAATGACAAATGCAATGCATATGTCTCTGTTATATACCATCTGGTATGTGATTTGTGGAAGCAGTGTTATTGTTTTTGATGCACCACCTGTTGGAATGACAAGTGCATTTTACTACTACAAATGTTAGTATTGCACCAGCTGTTTGAATGACAGATGCAATGCATATATCTCTGGTATATGCCACGTGGTATGGAATTTGTAAAAACAGTGTAAATGTTTGTCATGCTCCATCTGTTGGAATGCCAAATACAATGCATTTTATTATTAAAAATGTTTGACATAGCAACCAGATGAACACACAGAAATGCAGACACTTGTGGTTGTGATGACAATAAAGTTTACTTTGCCTTTCCGTGCATTGTGAAGCAGTAATGCAGGTAATATGTACAAGTTTTTTCCTGCTGATGTTATTCAGTTGTCTATGTCTTAGAAGCAGAGCTTATTTTCTAAATATGGTGTTCAGTACAAATAAGCTATGGAATATAATGAAATTACATGACATATAAATAAGCATTAATAGATGATGAGATTCCAGTGTTACTAAGGATGGATATTGTGATAATATAGAGTCCAAGACATCATAAAGATTTGGGGCAGCCACCCATATATTGTTTTTCCCGGCTGCAAAAGTTGAATTAAGTAGCACGATGTGCATAGAACAGAGTCCAAAACAGAACTGATCACAAGAGACAAAGATGGAGGCTTTAAAGGCCCGTATAGAAAGTGACATCATCAAAAGGGCCGGAAACAAAAGTGATGTCGCCTGGACCGGAAGTGACGTCAGCAAGGGCCCGGTGCCGGAAATGACGTCAGCAAAGGGTCCGGTGCCGGAAGTGATGTCTTCTGAGGTGCTGGAACCTTGCAGGAGTAACCGGGAAAGGTCTGTAGGGAACTGAGAAAGACAGTCAGCGCATTCCGCTGCCCCCTGGTCAGATGTTTTATTACAATTACTCAGGCCCTTAGCTGTCTCCTACTCGCACATGTGTGACAATATATAATTGCTCAGGTGTTGAAAAAGGACTTGACTGAATAAATTAAGAAGTAAAGATCAGTCACACTGCTGTATCAATATTATAAATTATTAGCAAAAAAATAGTTTAATGAGACCATTCCTTTGTTTTGTACAAAAAGAAACAAGCTAACAATCTGTGGTTGACATGGGTTTATAGGATATAGAAAAGCTGGAATGTCACTGCAACTTTGAGACAGAAACCACCTCCCTGTTAAAAACTACAGCTGCTGGCTCTTATCACCTTGAGAATGTCAGATTCTACGATTAGGAATCACAAGGGATGACGGATTACACAACTCATTCACACCTTTTCAGCGCAGTATCAAATTTCCAAAGATCTGTGAACTTACTGCATTTTGACGGCCAATAAACGTGCTGCCAGGTAAAGTAAATCCAGAGGCAATCTCGGCCTGTTTGCTTATGTTGAAAATATTAATGAAGTCTAACAAATACTAACGCACAAACAACTCTCATCATGGGTATGCAAATTACTTTCTAAATGTTTGCATATACAAGAAGGACTTAAAAATGGAGTGGTTGCTCAGTGGTTAGCTGTAATGCTTTACAATTCTATAGTTTGTGGTTTAAATACCAACTTAGATGCTGTCTAAATGGGGTTCCTGTTTAATTCCTCAAGTGCACATTGGTCATTTCAATGGTCTTCAACATTCCAAAGATGTGCAGGTTAAGATGACTAGTGAGTCTAAGGCATTAAAGGACTGTTAGTAGGTCGGAAGTACTACAGTTGTATTATTGGGAGCTCTTTATCAAATGTCATAGCTAGGCATCAGAGAAACCAATAATAAACTATGATTAGAACACTTATATTGGGTTTATGTTATGCCTGATTGTGGTGTGCATTTTGAGTCTTCTGAACTACTTGTTTAGGTGATCAATTTGATTCACTTTACTGATTCAATACTTTCAAACTACACGTTTAATTAAATCAAATCATTTGACTCATTCATAGTCTGGCGTATATTAGACGTCCCCTGTGATTGTATCCCAAATATATAATGTACTATTTGTACATTATTTTGATATACAGTACTGTATATGTTTGTGTTTATATTAATATTTAATGTATTTATAGCTGACTATATATATAAACTAGGGGGCTTTGCCCTCTGCTCGCTTCACTTGCCAACTGTGCCAAGCGCTATGCGCCGTTGTGAAAAGGAGGACTGAACGCACCCCAAGGAGACACGTTCGTTCCTCAGAAACCTCTCTTAAATGGTGATACAATGGGAAACAAATAACAGTTCTTTTTTATACCTCCTCTTTGCTCAATCAGCTGCTGGCTTGCTGCTGCTCCCGTGCCACATGATCTGCATTTCGTGCAGCGCTTTGAACGTTTTAAAGTCATTGCCTTGTCTCTCTTCTGCCCCAGACATCCTCAAACACTATTCAATCTCTTTTCGCTGTTCTGTTATTTCACGTAATATTTTCTCTCTGCGGTGGGCTGGCGCCCTGCCCGGGGTTTGTTTCCTGCCTTGCTCCCTGTGTTGGCTGGGATTGGCTCCAGCAGACCCCCGTGACCCTGTAGTTAGGATGTAGCGGGTTGGATAATGGATGGATGGATATTTTCCCTTTGTTTGCGCTAATGCGATCTTTACTCTCATTTTCTTGAGACTTTCGAATTTTCCTACTTCCATTATCTCTGACCTGCTCTGCATGTGTATCACGGGACTTGCTTCCAAAGGTTGTAAGTATGACGTGACTTGCCCGTGTTGCGGGACATGAAAGTGTCTCTCTGTCTCTGTCTCTCTTCAAAAGATCACATCTCGTCGCAAGTTTTTTTTTTATAATACAGAGATGTTGTCAGTCAAAGGAAGGACAGGAATCAAAAGAAATGTTGGGGTGCCATCTGGGCCACCTCGTTTGCTTGTAAAGGGGAAAATAACAGGCACTTGATAGCACAAAGGGTTAGCAAAACGAAATTTAGCTATTGGCTTTAGAAACGATGGGATCTGGAGAGCAGTCCAGTCAGAGGATTGCAGCTCCGTAATACTGGTAACCCTTCCTCTGAATGAGACACCCCCTTTCAGAAGGACCTTGCTTTTATAGCTCCCAGACCCAAAGGGGCCTGGTCAATTGCCCATCGTAGACGTCTTCTCCGAACTGTGGGTGATAAGAGAGATACAAGAGTTAGCAATCACACCCTCTGGTGTCCCGGAGTGATGAGCCTGGAAGGTGACCCTATGAAACGCATGTGTGACAATAATTATTTATATATAATTAATTATGTTATAGAGTACCTGTCAAATAATACAAAAAGTACACAACATGTGTGTTGCCCTAATTGGGGCTCACCAGGTGTATGCTTCTCCTTGTGGGGATCAAACCTTGGACATCAGAGCCTGAGACAAAGCCTCAGACATTGCTCGACAGCGGCTGGTTCACCTACTTGACATAGTGTAGATTGGAGTACTTGTATTATATCCATAGGTCTGAACGCTCGTGGTTGGTCAGCCAGTAGGCAGGGTGTGGCAGACGTTTGCCAACTGGCTTACCAACCACAAGCGTTACCTGGTAGGTGACTACCCAAATAATCAGACTGCATTTCAAAGTCAAAGTGAACTTTATTGTCATCTCAATCATATACAAGTATACAGATAGACGAAATTGCAAAGCTCAGGGTCCACAGTGTAACAACATGATGTGCAAATAATAATTTAAAAATAGAATAAAATTTTAAATTAAAATTAAAACACAAACAAGACAAGACATTGTGCAAAGACAAGACAAAGAAGTAGCAGCAATATCGATGTATAAGATATGTAATATAATAAATAAATAATAGATATAGATAATACAGAAATGATCAGTGTATGATAATAGTTGTTTAAGATGTGTAAACAATGACAGGTCAGAATGTTTCACAGCAGAAGGATAACAAGAGTGTCAAAATATTTAAAGGTCAGTATGAGATTTTCAGTTCTTTTCTACCTGCACACTCGTCTTTACAGGACAGTGGCTCGCATGTATAAAAGTTCTGTATTTAGAGGTGGTTGAGGCCGTGTGGAAGGTCCCAGGGGGAAGCCTGGTGTTAAGGAGTCTAACAGCTTGGGGGTAAAAACTCTCCTGCAGCCTGTCAGATCTGGCTTTGATGCTGCAATATCTTCTCTTGGATGGCAGAAGTGTGAAAAGTCCATGTGAGGGGTGTAAGGGGTCCTGCACAATGCTGCAGGCCTTGCGGACACTGCGTTTGTAAAATATGTCCTGTAGTGAAGGGAGAGGCACCCCAATAATGTTCTCTGCTGTCTTCACTATCCTTTGCAGGCGCTTGCGGTCGGATATGTTGCAGTTGCCATACCAGACAGTGATACAGCTGGTCAGAACACTCTCAATGGTGCCTCTGTAGAACATGGTGAGGATGGAAGGGGGAAGACTTGCTCGCTTCAGTCGCCTCAGGAAGTGTAGTCTCTGCTGGGCTTTCTGACCTATGGATATTGTAATTAATTACACTGTATATTTAACATGATAATATATATGCCATTGCCCTGTTTCCACACAAAGCATGATAACACATTTAAGATGCATAATTAAAGTAAGACATCTCTTTACAGAATCATGAGTGAATGAGAAAAAAAAGTATGACTCGAATCACCCATCACTAGAATTGGATCTGAGGATGGCTCATATGGGAAGTCCCCTTGATTGTACTGCAAATACATAATTTAAAAATTCATGCATTATTTTGTGTTTAACATGCTGATAACTCATATAACATTGTCCTAGTTTGGTACACAGAGTAAATGAGAATTATGCAACTCGTTCTCGGGATCTATCTATGTATCTAATGACTCGGTTCAAACTTGAAAGAATCAGTGAGGAAGAGGTGGTAAAAACTGCAGAGGGGTAAATTATATACAGTAATGCTACAAAAAATAAAAAGTGTCCCATTTCCAATTCAGTGTAAATAAATGTAAATGATGACATAATAAAGGCTAATTTTTGTCATGTTGAATATTGTAATTAAATAGCACATTAATTACTTCAGAACTACAACTATGCGTGGTCTTTGCGTTTTGTGAGATGATTTTGCTGTGAAGCTCGCAATACAAAAGCGAAAAAGGCCAAAATTATGTGACTTAAACACAGTTGATGTGAGAGGTATTCTACCGATCAAAGTGGTTACAGCTATGAAGCACAAAGAATTGTGGGAAACTGAGGTGCAAAGCCCCACCCATCAACCCATCCATTTTCCAACCCGCTGAATCCAAACACAGGGTCATGGGGGTCTGCTGGAGCCGCTAATTAAAATATATTTACATGCATGTTGAGAACTTGAAAATGAAAATACAAAGTGGAAAATGAAAATTCAATGAGCAGCAGGTGGCGCTAGTGCTTATTTGTGTTTTACTTTTCATTTTTGCAGCTTTATTACTGTTCAGATTGAAAATGAAATTGCAAATGGTATTATTTCACTTTATTTTTGAATTTTGCAGTATTCTTGCCTGACAACTTTGAAAACAAATGGCAAAATAGAGATTGCATTTTAATTTTATAATTTTAATTTTCATTTCCTTTTTGGCAGAAAATACCTCCCATAGAAAGAGATATAAGCATTGCATGGAGTACTGCAAACATGAACAATCTATGTTAATTCTTTACATTTCAGTCCATCTTAAGTGAGTAGCACAGCTAGTCTTATATATAAACGTCTACGTTTGTGTGTGTGTCTGTGTGTGTGTGTATCTGGCCGGAGGTGGAGTCGGGGTAAGGGCTCCACCTCTAAGGAAACAGAAAACCCACTTAGTCGCTAATAACACAAGCGAGGCCAGCATGTCAGCAAAACGAAACCTCAGAAGAAAGACAAAGTCGCTTAGTCACTATCATCAGCAAAATGGTATCCCTTTTACTTCTCCTCCCACCGCTAATACACAAGCGAGGCGAGCACGTCGGCAAAACAAATCCTCCTAGGAGAGAGATGCCCAGAGTAGTTCCTGACATCTCTACATTTCAGTTTTTGTCTGACGATTTCTATAGTTTCTAGGACCCTGGGCTTTTTACAGAACGGGCTTACACGGCTAGTCTAATTTAAAAAAATGTGTTGTGGCCATATTGTACTTACATGATGAACAAGAGACTCGTCTGTGGCAGAGTACTCGTTTGCTGGTAATGATTCAGTTCGACCTTCAAAGCATCATAAGTGAAGTGAACAAGAATCATGAATCCAACATATGGCACTTGCATATGTGCTTTAAACATCCACCTGTGAAATGAAAGATGGTGACAACAACACGCATGCATGACAGCACTCCTCTTGCACTCTGCTGAATCAATTCACAAGCACAAAAGACTCACTGAAAAGTGTCACTCAGAAAGGACAAATCGTTCACAAATCGCCCATCACAGTTCATGGAATAGCATTGAGCTTATTGTTATAGGAAACCCTTTTACTTTTAACCTTATTATCTAATCAGAAATCATTGACATCATACTTAAAACATGAGCTTTTTCTCTTTAATTACAAGGGGGCTTCGCTCGCCCACCCCCAGGTTTAGTTATCCGGATATACAATTTAAAGAGATTGTTATTTTCATGGGAATTGTTACATACTCTTTCGATTCTATGTTGCATTGCTTCTCCGTTATCATAATATAAACCTGACCGAATTGTGGTTTCTTCGAAATTAAACTTGTCGTAGCTTTAATTGTTGTGGGACCACAGATTCTCATAGCATATGGTCCATTATTGTGTAAATCTACATTTTGAGCATTGAATGATGCGATTGTAAAAAGTTTATTGTAGACGCGGATATTTTGCCTGTAGTGTTTGTGGATTTCACTTTCACGAAACAACAAATCTTTTAATTCTCGCGGATACGCCTCTTCATTGGGAAGAAACACTACTTTTACCTGCTGGCAACACGAATTAGACGATCTACAAGTCTCTGACTTAAACTTTAAAGCCTTACAATATCTACATACTTCTAACATATTACCTACTGCATATCCATATATTCGATCTCTTTTTACTGTTCCGTTATTTCACCGAGTAATAATTTCCGTTTGTTTGTGCTAATGTGATCTTTACTTTCTATTTTTTGATACTTTAGAACTTTACTACTTTCATATTCTTTAACTTGCTCTTGCAAAAACGAGCCAACGTTTTTGAACGTCTTTATGAAGTCTTTTATTTCTGACCCCAATTGGACCTACAAGGTTTTCAATTCCACTTGGTCCGGGCTGATTATTACTTTCCTTATTTTCTGAATTTGCACATAGATTATTATTGTTCTTTTGTGCATTCTTTTTTACCTTCTTTTCTCTCCCAACGCTTTTGTGCCTACTTTCGACATGCTGTTTTTTCTTCTTCGCTTAGTCGTTGACGTGCCATCTAGAACGTATAAAATTTTTAAAAGCTGGGAGCACATGAAGTGTATCTGCCAACAGCATTCCAACAACTGAGAGGTTAGATGTTGTTTTAAATTGTTTATAAGTTGGGTGTGACATGTAAAAGTCACCGTCTCACGGGTCTCGCTTCCAAAGGTTGTAAAGTCTAGTCTCACGGGACAACAAAGTGTCTTTCCACGAAGATCACATCTCAACCCAAGATTTTTTTATTATAATAGAGAGATGTGATGATGAAATAAATGTGTTATTGGATTTATTTATTGTCTGACCTGTCCAATTAAGGTCATTAGTCTGTAGGAAAAGTGCAAGTAAGACTGTTTAGTGTACCCATGAAACAACTTGAATTTCATCAATTCAGACACACATCCCAGCTGTCAGCTCTTCTCCCCTTTAGACCAGAATGCTGCATTCTACAGTAGCTACATGCCTTGTACAGAATGGCACTTGACAATAATGTTATGCTGATAATTAGACAAACATTCAAATATCACGCAGTCAAGTCACAAAAGACAGAGCTAGACAGGATTCAGATTTGGTGCTAATATGTAGTAAACAGGGTTTAACGTTCAAGGTCAGGTTTGTCGTCATGTATACACGGTACAATGAGGCTCGCGTTTGCATTGTTCCTACAGACTGATGATGATAACAGTATATAGAAAGGGCTTAATTTACACTTAATAAGACTTACAGACCACCAGTGAAGTGGCTATTCATCTCTTTCTGCAATGTACCTAATTATCCCTTAGCACATAGAAATGAGACTTCTCATCAGAATGTGGACTACAGAATAATATTCAGTGGTCCAGGAACACCAAATAATCTACTTGTTATCCACTTGTTAGTGTCAAAATCTTCATTATTGTTGTTTTACATCCTCAGCACATATAGACTAGTCTTCACATAAGAATGTAGGCAGTGAAACAGTTGTGAAAGATAGGGGGCGTCACTGAGTCCCCAAGCCCTGGACACAACTGACAAATACAGTCACAGGTTCAAATACAATGTTTTTATTCTATCCAGTATCATTACAGGCCCTTCTAGAATCCTCTGCACAGAACACCACAACAATAAGCAAGTGTTGTCCTCTGCCTTCTGACTCCGACTTGCCTGAATGAGGTCAAGCAGCTTCTTTTAACTATGAACTGGAAGCACTTCTGGTGCTAGAATATAGCCCACTGGAAGCACTTCTGGGTTGTCTCCCGTGGTCTTTCCATTATATTGGCCTCCCTGATGGATGGATTCCCCCCTCCCCTAAATGGCTGGAAAGTCCGTCTGTCCATTTCCCTTTATTATGGCATCCCGGCTGGGCAAGGAATCATTCTCCATCTCCTTTGGGACACCTGTCCAGCCACTGCGGTTCTTCACATGGTGTTGAAGCAAGTTCAACAAGCCAAATAAGGCAGAAAGTGACTTTTTTTAGAGGATGTGCACTTTACCATAAGGCGAGCTAAGCCTGTAGTTAGAATAATGGGATGAAAGTGGTGTTCAAGTAATCAACCCATGCCATTTACTAAAATGACCACTTTGGAAGCGTCAGATTTGGCTTAAGTGGCACTAAATATATCTCTAAACTACACTGTGAATCCAGAAATAATACTTTGTAAGGCCAAATAAGGTGACTTTATCAGTGCCTTCAGAAAGTATTCACACCCAGTCATTTTTTTCACATTTTGTTATGTTGCAGCCTTGTTAAAATCATTTAAATTCAATTTTGTCTCTCATCGAACATCAATCAAAACCAAAGAATGACAAATAGAATTTATAGAAATTTTTGCAAATACAGTTAGGTCCATAAATATTTGGACAGAGACAACTTTTTCTAATTTTGGTTCTGTACATTACCACAATGAATTTTAAATGAAACAACTCGGAGCAGTTGAAGTGCAGACTTTCAGCTTTAATTCAGTGGGGAGAACAAAACGATTGCATAAAAATGTGAAGCAACTAAAGCATTTTTTTAACACAATCCCTTCATTTCAGGGGCTCAAAAGTAATTGGACAATTGACTCAAAGGCTATTTCATGGGCAGGTGTGGGCAAGTCCGTCGTTATGTCATTATCAATTAAGCAGATAAAAGGCCTGGAGTTGATTTGAGGTGTGGTGCTTGCATGTGGAAGATTTTGCTGTGAACAGACAACATGTGGTCAAAGGAGCTCTCCATGCAGGTGAAAGAAGCCATCTTTAAGCTGCAAAAACAGAAAAAAACCATCCGAGAAATTGCTACAATATTACGAATGGCAAAATCTACAGTTTGGTACATCCTGAGAAAGAAAGAAAGCACTGGTGAACTCAGCAACGCAAAAAGACCTGGACGTCCACGGAAGACAACAGTGGTGGATGATCGCAGAATCATTTCCATGGTGAAGAGAAACCCCTTCACAACAGCCAACCAAGTGAACAACACTCTCCAGGGGGTAGGCATATCGATATCTAAGTCTACCATAAAGAGAAGACTGCATGAAAGTAAATACAGAGGGTGCACTGCAAGGTGCAAGCCACTCATAAGCCTCAAGAACAGAAAGGCTAGATTGGACTTTGCTAAAGAACATCTAAAAAAGCCAGCACAGTTCTGGAAAAACATTCTTTGGACAGATGAAAACAAGATCAACCTCTACCAGAATTATGGCAAGAAAAAGTATGGAGAAGGCGTGGAACAGCTCATTATCCAAAGCATACCACTTCATCTGTAAAACACGGTGGAGGCAGTGTGATGGCTTGGGCGTGCATGGCTGCCAGTGGCACTGGGACACTAGTGTTTATTGATGATGTGATAAAGGACAGAAGCAGCTGAATGAACTCTGAGGTGTTCAGAGACATACTGTCTGCTCAGATCCAGCTAAATGCAGTCAAATTGATTGGGCGGCGTTTCATGATACAGATGGACAATGACCCAAAACATACAGCCAAAGCAACCCAGGAGTTTATTAAAGTAAAGAAGTGGAAAATTCTTGAATGGCCAAGTCAGTCACCTGATCTTAACCCAATTGAGCATGCATTTCACGTGTTGAAGACTAAATTTCGCACAGAAAGGCCCACAAACAAACAGCAACTGAAAGCCGCTGCAGTAAAGGCCTGGCAGAGCATTAAAAACGAGGAAACCCAGCATCTGGTGATGTCCATGAGTTCAAGACTTCAGGCTGTCATTCCCAGCAAATGGTTTTCAACCAAGTATTAGAAATGAACATTTTGGTTCCAGTTGTTTAATTTGTCCAATTACTTTTGAGCCACTGAAATGAAGGGATTGTGTTCAAAATGCTTTAGTTGCCTCACATTTTTATGCAATCGTTTTGTTCACCCCACTGAATTAAAGCTGAAAGTCTGCAATTCAACTGCATCTGAGTTGTTTCATTTAAAATTAATTTTGGTAATGTACAGAACCAAAATTAGAAAAAAGTTGTCTCTGTCCAAATATTTATGGACCTAACTGTATATTAAGAATAAAAAAACATATTCAGACCCATGCCTGTGACCCATTGCTGTGACACTTGAAAACTAACTCAGGTGCACCCCAATTCTATTCATTATCATTGAGATGTTTCTACCTCTTGTTTGGAGCCCACTTGTGGTCAATTCAATTGATTGGATGCGATTAAGAAAAACACACACCTGT
The DNA here is from genome assembly GCF_900747795.2 of Erpetoichthys calabaricus. Taxonomy (NCBI): domain Eukaryota; kingdom Metazoa; phylum Chordata; class Cladistia; order Polypteriformes; family Polypteridae; genus Erpetoichthys; species Erpetoichthys calabaricus. The sequence goes on from NC_041397.2 coordinate 36,004,351, forward strand.
CCATAGAAGGTCCCACAGTTTCAATGTGTGTCAGAGCAAGAACCAAGCCATGAGGTCCAAGGAATTGCCTGCAGAGCTTAGAGACAGGATTGTGTCGAGGCAGAGATCTGGTGACGGCTGCAAAAAATCCTGCAGCATTGACGGTTCCCAGGAGCAAAGTGGACTCCACAGTTCTTAAACAGAAGTAGTTTGGAACAAGCACAACTCTGCCTAGAGCCTATCACCTGGCCAAACTGAGCAATCAGGGAAGAAGGCCCACGGTAGGAGAGGTGATCAAGAACTTCATGGTCACTCTGGCTGTGGTCTAGAGAATCTGTGTGGAGATGGGAGAAACTTCCAGAAAGAAAACCACCACTGCAACACTCCACTAATCTGGGCTCTATGACAGAGTGGCCAGACAACACATGGAAGCCCACTTGGAGTTTGCAAAAAGGCACCTAATAAACTCTCAGACTATAAGAAACAAGATTCTCTGGTCTGATGAAACCGAGTTTGAACCGTTTGGTCTCAATTCTAAGCATCACATCTGGAGGAAACAAGGCACACTCATTACCTGTGCAATACCATTTCAACCATGAAGCATGGTGGTGGCAGCATCATGCAGTGGATATATTTTCAGCACTGGGAGTGGGAGACTAGCCAGGGTTGAGGGAAAGCTGAAATGAGCAAAGTATACAGATCTCCTTAATGTAAACCTGCTTCAGAACACTATAGAGGACCTCCTGAGCACCAGATGACCTTAGAAAAGCCTGAAGGGTCACCTTCCAACAGGACAATGACCCTAAGTGTAAAGCAAAGACAACACAGGAATAGCTAATGGATCACTCTGTGAATATCCTTGAGTGACCCAGCTAGAGGCCGGACATGAACCCAACAGAACATCTCTGGAGAGACCTGAAGTAGCTGTCCACTGACTGCCTCCATCCAAACTGTCAGGAGTTAAGCCCATAGGAATGGAAAAAAAAAGAGATCTCCTTAATATTTGGTTTCTCCTAGGCAGCAATCAAAAAAAAAATGGGGACATCATCTTTTGTCGCTTGCTTCTCAAAGTTTCTCCTGAATACTTTATCCCTGTAGTCTCACCAAGGTCTCCTTCTTGAGTTTCAGTGGAGATCTCAACAAAGTCACACAATGGGTTCAGATTTTCCAAGTAGCTTCTTGATTTTTTTTTTTTTTTTTACAGTTTCAAAGTATTTGAATTGTGTGCTCAGTAATATATGGTGAAATGTATGGACAGTAGCAATAAAATGCCTTTACTATGATTAAAAAACTGTCTAAAAATATTAACTGCTCTAATTTTTATTGCGGTTCACCAATTAGGTCCAACTCATTCCAAAGAGCGGTTAAACAAACCTCCTATGAAGAAAAACAATTTTGGATGGCGTTTTCCCTTGCCCGGACGCGGGTCACCGGGGCCCCACTCTGGAGCCAGGCCTGGAGGTGGGGCTCGATGGCGAGCGCCTGGTGGCCGGGCCTGCACCCATGGGGCTCGGCCGGGCACAGCCCGAAGAGGCAACGTGGGTCCCCCTTCCCATGGGCTCACCACCTATGGGAGGGGCCAAGGAGGTCGGGTGCAGTGTGAGTTGGGTGGTGGCCGAAGGCGGGGACCTTGGCGGTCCGATCCTCGGCTACAGAAACTGGCTCTTGGGACGTGGAATGTCACCTCTCTGAAGGGGAAGGAGCCTGAGCTAGTGCGCGAAGTTGAGAGGTTCCGGCTAGATATAGTCGGACTCACCTCGACGCACAGCTTGGACTCTGGAACCAATCTCCTTGAGAGGGGCTGGACTCTGTACCACTCTGGAGTTGCCCCCGGTGAGAGGCGCCGAGCAGGTGTGGGTATACTTATTGCCCCCCAACTTGGAGCCTGTACATTGAGGTTTACCCCGGTGGACGAGAGGGTAGCCTCCCTTCGCCTTCGGGTGGGGGGACGGGTCCTAACTGTTGTTTGTGCGTATGCACCGAACAGCAGTTCAGAGTACCCACCCTTTTTGGAGTCCCTGGAGGGGGTGCTAGAGGGCATACCTTCTGGGGACTCCCTCGTACTGCTGGGGGACTTCAATGCTCACGTGGGCAATGACAGTGAGACCTGGAAGGGCGTGATTGGGAGGAATGGCCCCCCCGATCTGAACCCGAGTGGTGTTTTGTTATTGGACTTCTGTGCTCGTCACGGATTGTCCATAACGAACACCATGTTCAAGCATAGGGGTGTTCATATGTGCACTTGGCACCAGGACACCCTAGGCCTCAGTTCGATGATCGACTTTGTGCTCGTGTCGTCGGACTTGCGGCCACATGTCTTGGACACTCGGGTGAAGAGAGGGGCGGAGCTGTCAACTGATCACCACCTGGTGGTGAGTTGGCTTCGATGGTGGGGGAGGATGCCGGTCAGGCGTGGTAGGCCCAAACGTGTTGTGAGGGTCTGCTGGGAACGTCTGGCAGAGCCCCCTGTCAGAAGTAGCTTCAACTCCCACCTCCGGCAGAACTTCGACCACATCCCGAGGGAGGTGGGGGACATTGAGTCCGAATGGGCCATGTTCCGTGCCTCTATTGTTGAGGCAGCTGACCGGAGCTGTGGCCGTAAGGTGGTCGGTGCCTGTCGTGGCGGCAATCCCCGAACCCGTTGGTGGACACCGGCGGTGAAGGATGCCGTCAAGCTGAAGAAGGAGTCCTACAGGACCCTTTTGTCCTGTGGGACCCCGGAGGCAGCTGATAGGTACCGGCAGGCCAAGCGGAATGCGGCTTTGATGGTTGCTGAGGCAAAAACTCGGGCGTGGGAGGAGTTTGGGGAGGCCATGGAGAACGACTTTCGGACGGCTTCGAGGAGATTCTGGTCCACCATCCGGCGTCTCAGGAAGGGGAAGCAGTGCAGTGTCAACACTGTATATGGTGGGGATGGTGCGCTGCTGACCTCGACTCGGGACGTTGTGGGTCGGTGGTGGGAATACTTTGAAGACCTCCTCAATCCCATTAACATGCCTTCCAATGAGGAAGCAGAGCCTGGGGACTCAGAGGTGGGCTCCCCCATCTCTGGGACTGAGGTCACCGAGGTGGTCAAAAAACTCCTTGGTGGCAGGGCCCCAGGGGTGGATGAGATACGCCCGGAGTTCCTCAAGGCTCTGGATGTTGTAGGACTGTCTTGGCTGACACGCCTCTGCAACATCGCATGGACATCAGGGACAGTGCCTCTGGATTGGCAGACCGGGGTGGTGGTCCCCCTCTTTAAGAAGGGGGATCGGAGGGTGTGTTCCAACTACAGAGGGATCACACTCCTCAGCCTCCCTGGAAAAGTCTATTCAGGGGTCCTGGAGAGGAGGGTCCGTCGGATAGTCGAGCCTCGGATTCAGGAGGAACAGTGTGGTTTTTGTCCTGGTCGCGGAACAGTGGACCAGCTCTATACCCTTAGCAGGGTCCTGGAGGGTGCATGGGAGTTTGCCCAACCAGTCTACATGTGTTTTGTGGACTTGGAAAAGGCATTCGACCGTGTCCCTCGGGGAATCCTGTGGGGGGTACTCCGAGAGTATGGGGTACCGGCCGCCCTGATAAGGGCTGTTCAGTCCCTGTACGATCGGTGCCAGAGCTTGGTCCGCATTGCCGGCAGTAAGTCGAACCCATTTCCAGTGAGAGTTGGACTCCGCCAGGGCTGCCCTTTGTCACCGATTCTGTTCATAACTTTTATGGACAGAATTTCTAGGCGCAGCCAGGGCGTTGAGAGGGTCCGGTTTGGTGGGCTCAGGATTGGGTCACTGCTTTTTGCAGATGATGTTGTCCTGTTTGCTTCATCAGGCCGTGATCTTCAGCTCTCTCTGGATCGGTTCGCAGCCGAGTGTGAAGCGGCTGGGATGAGAATCAGCACCTCCAAATCCGAGACCATGGTCCTCAGCCGGAAAAGGGTGGAGTGCCCTCTCAGGGTTGGTAGCGAGATCCTGCCCCAAGTGGAGGAGTTCAAGTATCTCGGGGTCTTGTTCACGAGTGAGGGAAGAATGGAGCGTGAGATCGACAGGTGGATCGGTGCGGCATCCGCAGTAATGCGGGCGCTGCATCGGTCTGTCGTGGTGAAAAAGGAGCTGAGCCGCAAGGCGAAGCTCTCAATTTACCAGTCGATCTATGTTCCTACCCTCACCTATGGTCATGAGCTATGGGTAGTGACCGAAAGAACGAGATCGCGAATACAAGCGGCTGAAATGAGTTTCCTCCGCAGGGTGTCTGGGCTTTCCCTTAAAGATAGGGTGAAAAGCTCAGTCATCCGGGAGGGGCTCAGAGTAGAGCCGCTGCTCCTCCGCATCGAGAGGAGTCAGATGAGGTGGCTCGGGCATCTGATCAGGATGCCTCCTGGACGCCTCCCTGGTGAGGTGTTCAGGGCACGTCTAACCGGGAGGAGGCCCCGGGGAAGACCCAGGACACGCTGGAGGGACTATGTCTCTCGACTGGCCTGGGAACGCCTTGGGATTCTCCCGGAAGAGCTAGAAGAAGTGGCCGGGGAGAGGGAAGTCTGGGCATCTCTGCTCAAGCTGCTGCCCCCGCGACCCGACCTCGGATAAGCGGGAGACAATGGATGGATGGATGGATGGATCATTCCATAACAAAGTGTGGCACAGTGGGTAAGACTTAGGACTTCAAATCTTGACGTTGTGGTTTCAAATCCTACTACTGACACCACCGTGTGACTATAAGCAAGTCACTTCATCTATCTGTACTTCAAATGGAAAAACAAAAGAAATGTAATCAATCATATCTCAAATGTTGTAACTCCCCTTGGATTAAGGCATCAGTCCAACTGTTAATAAAAAATACAAAGTCTTGAAAGAGATTATAACAAGGCTAGAAAGAGATCTCACAAAATGTACCATATTTTTTACCTCAGTTGTATCTCATGTCTCCTAGCTGTTTCTCCTAAGGAATTCTAGTAAAAAAAATCTGTGACATAGTTGATTCTTAAATGAAACATCAATGGGAAGTCTCATGAGCCATTAAAGATCAAGCTTTGAGTGATCAAATTTTCTTATGGGAGAGGATCTATAGAGGAAAATGGCAGAAGTCCAGGTGTGTGAAGCCTGATACATCGAACCTAAGAAGACTTCAGGCTGCAAACACTGCCAAAGGGGCTTCAACAATGTCCAGAGTAAAGCGCCTGAATACTTCTGTCTCTACTTCACTTCAACAACAACAACATTTATTTATATAGCACATTTTCATACAAAAAGTAGCTCAAAGTGCTTTACATAATGAAGAAAAGAAGAATAAAAGACAAATAAGAAATTAAAATAAGACAACCTTAGTTAACATAAAAAGGAGTAAGGTCCGATGGCCAGGGTGGACAGAAAAAACAAAAAAAAACTCCAGAAGGCTGGAATCACTTTGTCATTCTGGAGTACTGAGTGTTGTTTAAAAAGGGAAAAAATGAATTGAAATGATTTTAACACAAGGCTGCAACATAATAAAAATGTTAAGAAAGTGAAGGAGTCTGAACACTTCATTAAGGCACAATATGTAGTTCTAAATGTGCCAAATTGCAGAAAGATGTAAATAACCACTTCATTTGTGATTTGTAAGTCTTCTTAAGACCAATGGAAGCCTTCATTCACGTCCGTTGGTGGTAGTCCATTTTTAGAAGTGTTACCCAGATGTGTCCTTTATAGGTTCCTACAATCTGCCCATTGTCGATGTTGTGAAGCTCCACCACTCCTTGACCCTGTAATGGAATAAATAGGCAAGTAAATGAATAAATGACTGACTCAAAAATACAAATACAAAAGTTTTATAGTTGATACTCTTTACAGTTACAGTGCATAGAGAAAAAATAACATACTGTGAGTAAATATGGAAATCATGTGTGGCTTGTGTAACAGGCTGGAGAAGAGTGACCTTGTAAGAAAATGAGGACCTGGTCAAAAACCTGACATGCGCTTGAACTAAGGCAGCTTTCCTTTACGATGACAGATTCACGGGTTTCCTTTCAGACTTCACACAGATTGCTGGGCCTGAATTCACATACAAGAGAAAGACGGACTCAAACTCAGGGTGGCAGCCATACCAACTAAACATTGTCCCATTGAAGCTGCAAATCATGCGCATCAGGCCAATGGCACAGAGAAAACTTGTTTCAGAGGCCAAAGGTGAGTGAGGGAAGAGTACAACAGGGCCCAAGCGAAGAGAGCAAAATGAGAGGTCTGAGTCGGTAGACTAGACAGTCACTAAAACAACTCAGATAGCTAAGTGGTTAGCATGTTGCTGTCCTTTCAAAGAGCAGAAGTCAAGTTTGTATCTTGGAGTGGGTCACAGTCAATGTGTTTTCATACACACACACAAAAACTCGGATAAGGTGAATAACCTACTTAAGCCAAAAACCTAGTTTCTTGAAAGCCTGTTGAAGGATCTGGACAATGCAAGAATTTTAAGGTGCCAACATGCACAAGTCCACCTAAGGAGTTCTCCCTTGCCCAAATGCTCTGATCTCATTAAATTGTGCAAAAAAAATAAAGAGTTTAACATCATCATCTGCCGCCATGAATCCAAAAACAAGCATAGAGCCTTTGTCTCATGCCGAGATTAGCAATGTACGTTCAGCTCATTGGCATAAATGTGACGATTTCTAAAATATTGAAATAGACTATCAATTAGGAAAAGGAACGATGGGATCATCCGAGCACTCGCCTCACACAGACTAACAGAGTGCAGTGGACAGGCACAGACGACAACATCGTGAAGTGTAACCTGGTTAAGGGTTTACATTGCTGCATATCCGGGATACTTGCTGAGCAGTTTATCTTTGTTAGCCCAGTTTCTCAGAAGCCAATAGCCCAGTTTCTCTAACTGGAATAACGGTTTGGGTTTCTGTGAATATTCGAGTTATTGAGGTGCATGTGAATGCGCTGAAGGAGAATTAAAACAAAGAGAACTCATCTGAGCACAATTTGGAGGGTCACAGCAAATGATCTAAATACTTAAATAACAGAAAGATTTCAGTTTTTGATTTTGAATAAATTTGCAAACCTTTCTGAAAACGTGTTCACTTTGTCATTATGGGTAATTGCGTGTAGATTGATGGGCAAAAATGTTAAATTTTAAATCGATTTAAAACACTGCACAACAATTTTTTTGAAAGGTTTTGCTTCCTGAAAAGTTGTTGCTGATTGTGACATAGACCTACTGGGTAGGCACAAATATAGTTTTGGTTTTACTGCATCACGTAGAAATAGTCATTTATATGTTTACTGACAACAACGTATTTAGTCACGTTTATGTTTTGCATAAGCTATTAAATTCAACAGAATTAAAAGTGTTTTGCTCTTGATTTTCTTTTGACGTGATGTCTGGTGCATCACATTGCAGTGTCCAACAGTAGTCAGCAAGCATTGACGGATTCCAGTTGCCCTGGTATCGTTTCTCCATCATAGCAATGTCCTGGTGAAACCTTTCACCGTGTTCATCACTGACAGCACCGAGATTTGCGGGGAAGAAGTCCAAGTGTGAGTGGAGGAAATGAATCTTGAGTGACATGTTGCACTTCATTGTCTTGTATGCTTTGAGAAGTTTGTCTACCAGCTGAATGTAGTTTGGGGCTCTGTAATTGCCCAGAAAATTGTCAACAATGTCTTTGAAGGCTTTCCAGGCAATTTTTTTCTGGCCCAACTAACATCTTCAAACCGCTTGTCACTCATAACATGTCTGATCTGGGGGCCAACAAAAATGCCCTCTTGGCATCAGTTATTCTTGGGAACATCTGTCTTAAATAATGAAAACCTTCACCTTCCTTGTGTAGTGCTTTCATGAAATTCTTCATGAGTCCCAGTTTTATGTGAAGAGAAGGCAAAAATATCTTTGCTGGGTCAACAAGAGATTCATGTGCCACATTTTTCTGTCCTGGAACTAACTTTTTATGGATTGGCCAGTTCTGTCAAGAATAGTGCGACTCTTTGGCACGGCTGTCCCATTCACAGATGAAACAACAGTACTTTGTATAGCCGAGCTGCAGTCCTAGTAATACAGCAACGACTTTAAGATCTCCACAGATATTCCAGTTGTACCTGCTATACTGGACGTGCTTCAGCAACAGTTCCATATTCCTATATGTTTATTTCATGTGTGCTGCATAGCCAACAGGTACTGAAGGATAAATGTTGACATTGTGTAGCAGAACAGCTTTCAGTCTTAACATTGACGAATCAATGAAGAGACGCCACTCTTCCAGGTTGTGATCACAACCCAAGGCCGAGAACAATCCTTCAATGTCACAACAGAAACAGAGACTGTCGACTTGTGCAAAAAGTTTGGTTATATCATGATGTCGGCCTCGAAACACAGAAATTTTCATACCTGGTGACAGCAAACACCATTCCTGCAGTCTCAAACCCAGCAGCTCGGCTTTTGCTTTTGACAGACCCAAATCTCTGACCAAATCGTTCAATTCAGACTGTGTTATCAGATGTGGATCACCTGATGAGCACAGGTCAAAATCTGGGTCAATGTCACTGTCACTGTCAGTACCCTTTATTGTAGTTTCTTCATCTGGTTTGTCTAAGGTCCAATCCTCTGGTGGGTTTGGAATTGAAGACTGTCGCCATGTGGCACGGGTCTCATTGCTGAAGGCAGATTAGGATATTCAATTGACTTCTTGTTTTTGGCAGAGAAACCAGACACATTAGTCAAACAGAAGTAACAGTCCATCACATGGTCTTTCTGTTCTCACCATATCATTGGAACAAGAAACGTCATCGTCTTTCGAGTGCCTCTGAGCCAGGCTCTCAACTGACAGCACATGTCGCACAGCAAATGTGAGACACCCATTCCTTGTCTTGATCACCAATTTTGCAGCCAAAATACAGATGATAAGCTTCCATCACAAGAGCAGTCACCCAGCGTCTCTGAGGCACAAGTGTATATTCGCCACAGATATAGCAGAATGTATCGCAGCAGTTACGACATTGACAAGACATATCGCCCGACACCAAATTGTCTATAGCATCAAGCTTACTTACTGTTATATTGCTACAGATACTATACTTTACTATACTGATACTATACATACACACTGACTATCTGTATTAACCAAATGAGCAGGATCAGTGTATGCTAGCCACCTTTACAGCATGCTGAGACAGCGTCAAGCTCCTTCAGACCTGCCCAGGATGTCAACTTTCACAGAACTGCTTCCAACCTGGCCTGATTCCATGTCTGGACACACCCAGGCTGCACAAACCGTTGTTGATAAGTCACTTACGGGAGCGAAAATGTTTGGATACAAATATAAGAAAAAATCACGACAAAACTGAAACGGTATGTGATGGGTAGATTTTGATGTTATATTCTATAAGAAACAGCCAACAGTGTTCAAGAAGCAAAAACTTTGTTGTGCAGTGAAATTAAACCTACAACAGAATTAAATGTGCAGAAAGTGATGGGCTCAGAATATTTTTTATATCCACTGTATGTAGTCAATAAATAAAAAGACAGAAGCGGAAAGATCCCATTTACATAAACCAATCATTTTTATTAAAAGCATTTGAGTGCAGTACAGGCATAATTTTTGAACAAATGTTCCTATTGTAATGAGAGGAGAGATTAAAAGTTAAGAAAGAGAAGGTAAAATGGATTCCAGAGGATTATTACTTACAATGCATGAATGACTCTGGGAAAATTAAATGTAATGTGTAATTATTATTTGGCTCTTTGAAATGACAATGTAAGACATTTTTATTAATCTATAAGACAGTGTTTAGACTGAAGCAGTATTGTTAAATGACTGCATTCATCAGTCTTGTGAAGTTTAATGTAACATTTCTCTGTTTGAAAATAAAGAGTAAATAGAAATAGATATAGGCAGATAGATAGATAAATAGAAAGATAGATAGAGAAAGATAGATATGTTATATGAACATTTTACATTATTTCTCCTTAAAACAATTTTCTGTTCTGCCACCCTGTCATGCAGACATGTGACGAATTGAAATTGGGTATAGCATGACATGTGAAATATTCGGTTTAAATTTTCATTTTACGTGAACAATTTCTCACCTGTCAGTTTTATTCACTACGTAAGTGCAGGTAAGGTAAGGCAGGTAAGTGTTTGAAAAAGCATGTCCAGGGTTATGGGGTTCCAGGGTCCATCCCAGCAGCATCAGCTTTAAGCAAGGCTGGAAAGCCAGCCCACTCAAGACACGGCCACCCACACTCCGTCCCAACAGGTGTCACACATGTGCGCATGGGGGACAGGTTACAGGCTCAAATAGTGGTATCTGTCAGCCAGACAGGGGGTTGGCGCTCTCACCTGACCCCCTCTCCTCTTATTTCCCTGCAGCCCAGCTGAAGACTGTGACCCATAGTGACAATCACCATTGATCCACCCCCTGCTGACATCACTTCCGGCCAAATCCTGATGACATCATTTTCACTACCCAGAATTCTCTTTCCCTGCCACATCAGTTCCAGTTCTGGTTGTCCTGACTCCACCTTTTCCTCCTACCCACCATATTTATAGAGCAGTCTCAGTTTGTTCGCCAGTTCAATTGTGATCTCTGCTTTGTAAAATGTGTTTTCTTTGCTCAGCTGTTTTTTTCAGTAGACGGGGTGGCCATCCCCAAACCTTTTTCGGTCTGCTGCCTGATATTTTATCACACAGGCTAATTAATTTAAACTCATTAGTTGCCCTCCCTGCACAGCTCTGGCACGTGAACGGATGACAGACAGAGGGACATCATGCAGCATTCACACACATACAATGACTAGGTCCACATCCGCACTCAGCATCATGGAGCAGCTGTGCTAAGCACTGTACTACCAGCCCATCTTAAAAATCATTTAGAATACAGTTTTCAGACTTTTAAACAAGGACAGAAGGCTGGTGGTGCTACACAGTGAAGCTGCAGGTTAGGTTAACAGATGACTTCTCAACCATACCACATGCACTTTAGAAGAGGTCATCCACCTGAAGCTAAGCATTTTCAGGTCTGGCCAGTACTAGGATGGGAGACCATCTTGGAAAAGCTTGGGTTGCTGCTGGAAGAGGCGTTGGAGAGGTCTGTGAGTGGATCCAAATACCCCAGTGCAATGAAAGGGACACTGTGCTGTAAAAATGGCATCACCCTTCAGATGAGACGTAAAACCAAGGTCTATAAAACTGAGGTCCTGACTTTCTGCGGTCATAAAAGATGCCTGTGTATCCTTTGTGAAGAGCAGGGTGTACTCCAATGTCCAGGCTAAACTACACTCCGCGGCCTGGTCATTTTGCCCCCTAATCATCGCCTGTCTTTGACTGGCTAACTGTCTCTCACTATCTAACAGCTCATGTGTGGTGAGTGAGCATACCGACGTAAAAATGTCTGCCGTCACATCATCCAGGTGGATCCTGCACATTAGTTGTGGTTGAAGTGGCTCCCCACTCACAACTAAACACTCTTTTCATAGTGAGAGAAGTACTACATTAATAGAAATTATTATTATTATATGACTGGACATAATCTTACTCATACAAATGTATGAGCACAACTGTATGTGTGTATATTTGCCCTGCATAAGACAGGGTCACATTTCAGATTGTTGTGCGTCTGTTGGATAGAAGTGAGCCATGATAGCACAGAAACTCAATACGTGATTTTGTTTTGTATTCAGCAACTGCAGAGAGCTTGTTTTGCTGAGCTTTAGGCCTGACCTTTATGTTGTGGCTCAGCATTCACTTCCCTTCTTACTAATCCTACCTTCGTCTAGAGGTTAATTTATTTTTTGTAAAAAGCTTGTCTAATCTTCGTACAGTGCTTTATATTCTTGAATGATATACAGTGTATTCTAAATGTATAAATGAAATCCTGTACTGCATTATTTAAAAGATGTGTAAATAAACTGAAGGCTGGTGAAAGCATGAGCTGCCTATGGGAGACCTGAAGAGCACTCTTCACTTCATGTGTTGGTTGAATATGATGCCTCAGCTCCGGAACTGACAACTGAGGCTCAAAGGGGAATTTAAATCAGTTTGTATTTAACGTTGACATACTCAAAGAGCGAGATTTGGTGAGAAAAAATGCAGAAGAGCTTCATGGTTCCTCAGTATCTGATTCTCCTTTATATCAATCAACATTTTACAGAATAAGGTTGTATGAGGAGGGTCGGGTATAATGGGACTAGGTGTACTAGACCTTGGAAATGGAGACTCTTTGGGCAAAGAATTGAACTTCTCTAAAGGGAAGGAGTCTCTAAACAATTGGATTAGATATAGTCAGACTCCTCTCTCTCTAAAAAGTATTGGCTCTGGAGTCGGTGTGTGGTGTGAGGCAACAAGGTAATTGCGTGAGGCGGCACTTTGCTAAGGGCGGTATTTTCATGTAACTGTTCTTTTTTTGGTAAGGTGTGGTTCATTGTGTATTATAATTATGAAGTAACCCACTGTGAGTGAACTTATCTTGCAAGAGGCTGGCGTCCCATCTTCAGTGTGCTCTTACACATTCAGTAACAGACCATGAAGGTCCAGTAAATGGACTGATGCAGAATAAGGTAGCCCATGAAGCACCGCAAATATGTAGGCATAATGTCTCCAAAATACAGCACGTTTAATGAAGTGGAAAAAACAACCCAAGGCGATTAAAGGCAAAGCACCAGGTGCCCCCTTTACCTGGTCAACATGGATTTGCCTGAGCCACGCAGACCCTGGAGGATGAAGAGTTTAGGTCTGTCCCATTGGCGTCGACCTCGGTGTCGGCCTGCAGGCTCAGGTTTTTTTTTTTTGTTCTTTATTTCGCCTTATACAATTTCTTGTATTAGGAATTTGTTCGTTTTTCACATACCCCTTGGGGTCAGAGCACAGGGTCAGCCATTGTACAGTGCCCCTGGAGCAATTGAAGGTTAAGGGCCTTGTTCAAGGGCCCAGCAGAGTAAGATTTCTTTTTGGCATTGACAGGGATTCGAACCGGCAACCTTCGGGATACCAGCGCAGATCCTTAGCCTCAGAGCCACCAGTCTGCCCTTAACGCCATCAGTTCTTCCAGACTCATTCTGTCCGCCTCTCAGCACCTGCTCAACAGATCCATATAAAGGTAGGGGGCACGGGCTAAATGCATGCACAATTAGAGCGAAAACAAACCTTAAACCTTGTGAAATAATAATAATACCAGTAATGAAAGATTTATTACTGCTTACAAGGCGTTTCAATATTTTTCATGGAAAAGAAAATGTGCAAAGCCTCTGCACAGATAGATTGTAAACCAAAAAGATGTGCCAGCTGCGTTAGAACGTTACAAAAATCTAAACCTCACTTTGACAATTGAAAGCCCCACACGTGCTGACCCTGGATACACTGGAGCACCTCAATCATTGACCTGTTCATAACAGAAACTTTTGAATTGCTGCCCTCCATAATTTTCATACTTCGACCAGACTTGGAGAAGATAACAGCAGGAGAACCAAGAGTTCCTCAGCTAACAGACAGTGAGATACAAAGCATCCTAACTGCTGTAGCTGCTTTCAACAGGGTTTTTCCAGCAGAGCTTGATGTGGATGTACATTGAATAATTATTTAATATTAGGGGGCTTTGCCCCCTGCTTTCTTCGCTCGCCAACACCCTGGCCTGCACTATGCACTAGCATCTTTGAGGTTCTGCTGCTCGCGTATGGGGATGCGGATGTACAATTTAAACAGATTTTTATTTTCATGGGAATTTTTACATATGCATCAACGTAGTGTATAACTGCCTGTGATTGAATTTCGTTTCTTTCTCTCTATTAAATAAAATGACTTTTTTGAATGTTTGGCTCTGAGATTTGTTAATTGTCTTTGTAAAAGCTATTTTAACCAGAAACTGTTAATGTTTTAATATGAATTGCATATCAAGACCTCCTTTGTTGTCTAATGTTATCTGTGGAAGAATTAATGAAAAAATCCAGAAGATTCATCAGTCTCTCTGTACGGATTCCTCCAGTACTTCATTTGAATTTCACCCACCAACTCACTCATTTTCCTCTTTTCAGCTTCCTACTTTCTCAGAAATCTCAGATCTTGTCTGTAAGTCTAAGCCATCCACCTATCAACTGGACCTCCTCCCTACAGTTCTGGTCAAAGCTTGCCTCCCCTCTCTGGTCCCTCTTATCTCTGCTATAATCCACTCTTCTCTCACTACTAGTACTGTTCCTTCATCTTTTAAAACTGCTGCAATAACCCCAACACTGAAAAAACCTGTAACAGTAATTTTCATCCTATTTCTAATCTACCCTTCATTTCCAAAATTCTTGAAAAAAAACAGTGGCTATTCAACTTCATTCTCATTTATCTCAAAATAATCTGTATGAACAGTTCCAGTCTGATTTTCGTCCCCTCTACAGTACAGAAACGGCACTTATAAAATAATGACCTCCTTATGGCAGCTGATTCTGGTTTAATTCCTATTCTCATCTTGATCTGAGTGTGGCCTTTGACACTATTTGTCACACTACTCTTCTCAATAGGTCATCTTCGATTGGCATTACCCACACTCCACTAGATTGGTTCAGATCCTACCTCTCAGGCCGCACTCAGATTGTTCAGCTTAAAACTTTCACATCCCAACCTGTCCTGGGGCCCCTCCTTTTCATTATTTACCTCCTTCCCCTTGTTAATATCTTTCGTAAATATAACATTAGCTTCCACTGTTATGCTGATGACATCCAGCTCTATCTCACTGGCAAACCTACTACTTCCTTTCCACCCTCCTCACTTATTGATTGCATAGCAGAAATCAAATCCTGGTTTTCTTCAAATTTTCTTAAATTAAATAGTGTCAAAACTGAGGTTCTCCTCATTGGTACAAAATCAACATTATCCAAAACTGATCATTTTTCCTTACTTATTGATAATTCCTCTGTGTCCCCTTCCCCACAGGTTAAGAGTCTGGGTGTCATCCCTGACAGTACTTTATCCTTTCAGTCCCACATCAATAACATCTCCCGGTCTGCTTATTTCCACTTGTGTAACATTAATCGTATTCGCCCCTCCCTCACTCCCCACACCACTGCTATGCTTGTTCATTGCCTTGTCACTTCTCGTCTGGTTTATTGCAATTCCCTTTTCTTTGGTCTTTCTCACAGATCTCTTTATAAGCTTCAACTGGTCCAGAATTCAGCTGCCTGAATCATTACTAGAACCCCCTCTAGTCACCATATCACTCCCGTTTTTCAGCAGCTTCATTGGCTTCCAGTTAAGTTCCGAATTCAATTCAGAATTCTTCTGTTAACTTTTAAGGCTCCCAACAACCTCGTCCCTCTATATCTTTCTGACCTCCTCCATGTTGCCATTCCCTCCCATACCCTTAGATCTTCTTCCTCCATCCACTATGGGGAGCAGAGCATTCAGTTGCTCTGCTCCCCAGCTCTGGAACTCATTACCATCAGAGTTTAGAAATATTGAATCATTTTCACTTTTCAAATCTAAACTTAAAACTCATTTGTTTAAGACTGCTTTTTCTCTTTGATTACAATTGCTCTGTCTGATTGTAATTTTTGTATTTTAGTTTTGTTTATAATCTATTGTTCGGTGTCCTTGAGTGTTTAGAAAGGCGCCTACAAATAAATAAAATGTATTATTATTATTTATTATTACTAAATTACCTTTCTTGGATACATCCTTCTTACTACAGTAATTTGTGCGTTGTAAGACCTGAAGTTGTTAACGGTTGTAGATATTCTTTGTGATATTGTAAATTGTTGTTTTCATCTTCCGCATGATCACCACCAACTGTTTTAGCATAGTCTATTGATATGCATTTAACCAATTTGCTGTGTTCGACATTTTTGGATGCATTTAACCAATTTGATGTGTAACTGATCAACATTTTTGGCATTAATTTGTTTGACTTTCTCATTTCTCAGTGCTAGGACTGCGTGTGTACTCATTTTTTATGTTGATAACCCTTCGTGATGAAATTCTTCAATAAGATTTAGACACAATACGTCTTCTTTAATTGGGAACTTAAAGTGAGGAAAACATTAAAATGTACAAGAGCTGAGAGAGCAGAGGAAGTGTGTCTGACAAAAGCATTCACACGAATGAGAGTTTAGGTCTTGTTTGAAAATGTTTGAGAGGAGGGTGTGACTTGAAAAAATGTCAAGGAAAAAGTCTTGTGTCGCAGGACTTGAAAAAATCTCTCTTCCAAAACGTCTCGTCTCCAAAAAGTCTCGTGTCGAATGATTTTTTTTATATAATAGAGAGATAAGCTTAGCAGAAAATTATTATTTGTACCACGACAAGTTTTTCGTTAGTTACACTGAGTTTTTGTCACCGTTGTGGGTTTGACACGATACTGTAAGCAGAACTACATTCCACAATGCATGTTCCCAGGGAAATTCTTGATCCCAAATTCCTCATGATCTCCAGTTCACTTCACTGGTAGAATGCAAAGCCTCTCAGAAATTTATTTGGCTAAGATGCCTCTGGAGCACTCCAAGAAAGATGTTTGTTCTTACCTTTTAATCACAGATATGCTAAAATTTTTGTTTGGACAAAGTTTTTATAGATATGACTATAGAAGAGCATCTTCAACATAAACCGGATAGTATGCAAATTAAAGGTAACAACATTTACTTCAAAAGATAAAAAATAAATAATGGACTAGACTCTTGTTGGTAACACTCATTAAGAGGCTGCATCCTACAGAAGTGTTTGCATACGTTAAAGCAGATAGAGAAAGGCCACTATAAAGTGGCTTGATGTATTGGTAATCTTGTGGCATCTTTTCAAGGATAAGTCAAATATAGCTGCATCTCTAAAAATGAACAATGTTAATTTATTTGACACAGTTTGAAAAACCTTGTGTGTCTCAGACTCCATGATGCTAAAGGTTTATTAACGGCTTTGCAGTAGTTCTGTAAGCAGAGCTAATATTCCACATTTATTAAGGCTGAACCCGGTTCATTGGTGGAATTTAGTGGTCCCTGCTAGACACAAAATACATACATAAATATAGTATATTTACTTTATATAGTCACAAACACTAGTATAGTCTGTCACGGCATCTGAATTGACCGTCACATAGACTAAGCATCAGAGATCAGTACAGCAGCTTACTTGTTCACAACTTCTGCCCACCGTCCACAAGAGGCTGGCTAATCAGAAGGCCCATGACATCACCTCAAGCTCTGCCTTCATTCCTAGTTGCTCAGATCTACCCACTATAAAATGATACCTCTTGAAGAACATGCCATCATTTCTAGATTTCATATTATTTTACTTTCTCCACATTTGTATCACATTTGTTTTTTTTTTTGAGCCTTTCGAATTCCCCTGCTTTCATAATTTGCTCTGCATGTGTATAGCGCCAACATTTGTGAACGTCTTTATGAAGTTCTACTTTGTCTTTTACTCTGTCTTTTAATTCTGAGCCTGATTGGATGTGCTTTGTTTCAATTCCACTTGTTATGGGCTGATAATTACTTGCCTTATTTTCTGAATTTGCACCTCGATTATTTTTTCTTTTTTGCTCTTTTTTCTCTCCAACGCTTTTGAGTCTCTTTTCTCCGCGCTGCTTTCTTCTTCGCTTATTCGTCGATGTTTCATTTATAACGTATTGTCCTTATACGCTTTATATGCGCTGAGACCCTGGATCTGTGTGTGCTCAAATCCTTCACAAGACTGAATGTTTTGCTGCCCTGTTGTCTTATTTGATATTGATTGTAAGTAGGGCGTGTCTTGAAAGAATCTCATGTTCTACGTCATCGTGAGACGGTCCTGAGTCAATTTCTTGGCACAATGTCTCATGTTTAAGGTCCTCGCGATTCTTTTAACTGTCTTCCGTGATCTTAACGTGAAGATCATGTATCGTCTCCCAGTCATTCCCTCCCACAGGATTTTTTTTATAATAGATAGATAGAGATATAGATATATAGATTATATATATATATAGATTATATAATATATATATGGTTGAAATTGTTTTACTGTCAAATAATGCAAAGAGTACGCAACATGTGTTTCGCCCTAATTCTGGGCTCATCAGGCGTACACACTCACTGCACCCCCCTCTCGGGGAACTGAACCTCGGACGTCAGCGCCAGAGGCAAAGCCTCTAACATTGCGCCACAGTGTGTGGTTCGTTCATTTGACAGCATGTAGATCAGGGTAATTACATTCATGGCATTCGTAGTCTGAATCACAATCTGATTGTATGGGTGGTTACCTACCAGGTAACACTTGTGGTTGGTCTAATTACGTCCGAGGTTCGGTTCCCCGAGAGGGGGGTGCAGTGAGTCGCATACTCTTTGCATTATTTGACAGTAAAACTATTTCAGCCATTCTATGATCTGCTTCTCGCAACTGAAAGAGGGCACCGTGGCGGATGTTAGCCGACTTGCTGACCAACCACAAGCGTTACCTGGTAGGTAACCACCCATACAATCAGATTGTGATTCAGACTACGAATGCCATGAATATATATATATATTAACATAATATTATTATTATTATAAACCAACTAAAACTGAACACCAGCAAAACCAAGGTGCTGGTGGTGGATTTTAGGAGGACCAGGCCCCTCATGGACACCGTGATCATCAGAGGTGACTGTGTGCAGAGGGTGCAAACCTATAAATACCTGGTAGTGCAGCTGGATGATAAATTGGACTGGACTGCCAATACTGATGCTCTGTGTAAGAAAGGACAGAGCCGGTTATACTTCCTGAGAAGGCTGGCGTCCTTCAACATCTGCAATAAGATGCTGCAGATGTTCTATCAGACAGTTGTGGCGAGTGCCCTCTCCTACACAGTGGTGTGCTGGGGAGGCAGCATAAAGAAGAGGACGCCTCACGCCTGGACAAACTGGTGAGAAAGGCAAGCTTTGTTGTAGGCATGGAGCTGGACAGTTTGACATCTGTGGCAGAGTGACGGGCGCTGAGCAGACTCCTGTCAATCATGGAGAATCCACTGCATCCACTAAACAGTATCATCTCCAGACAGAGGAGCAGCTTCAGCGACAGACTGCTGTCAATGTCCTGCTCCACTGTCTGTATGTATACCTGCATTGTTATTGGCATTGTTATCACTCTTTAATTTAATATTGTTCTTTATCAGTATGTTGCTGCTGGAGTATGTGAATTTCCCCTTGGGATTAATGAAGTATCTATCTATCTATCTATTATATAATTATATATATATCTATACTAATAAAAGGCAAAGCCCTCACTGACTCACTCACTCACTCACTGACTGACTGACTCACTCATCACTAATTCTCGAACTTCCCGTGTAGGTGGAAGGCTGAAATTTGGCAGGCTCATTCCTTACAGCTTACTTACAAAAGTTAGGCAGGTTTCATTTCGAAATTCAAAGCATAATGGTCATAACTGGAACATATTTTTTGTCCATACACTGTAATGGAGGAGGCGGAGTCACGTATTGCGTCATCACGCCTCCTACGTAATCACGTGAACTAAAAACAAGGAAGACATTTACAGCACGAGTCACACGTGGGAACGAAGGTAAATGACGTTAATTTTTGACTGTCTTTTAATACTGTGTAAGCATACATATTAACACATGTGCAATTAAACGTGTGCATTTACGGGGTGATTTCTCAGGCTTAAAAGCTCACCTTTTATCAAACGCGGGAAGAAAGGTAACTGACGTTGTTCACTGTCTTTTAATACTGTGTAACCATACATATTAACACATGTCCAATTAAACGTGTGCATTTACGGGGTGATTTCTCAGGCTTAAAAGCTCACCTTTTATCAAACGCGGGAAGAAAGGTAACTGACGTTGTTCACTGTCTTTTAATACTGTGTAACCATACATATTAACACATGTCCAATTAAACGTGTGCATTTACGGGGTGATTTCTCAGGCTTAAAAGCTCGCCTTTTACTAAAAAGGTAAATGCAAAACTATTTTCAATCAGTTTATTGAAACGCTCCCGTTAAGGATTGCAATAACATATTCGTGAGATAAAAGAACGAAGTAGGGGGAAATGGAGGAACAGCCGCAAACAGCGAAGAGCAAAAAATTAATTAAACAATTGAGAACGGAGCGAGTTAAGCATACAAGCATGTTCATAAGGGAAACAAAGCACGGTGTAAAACGTAAGTTTAAATTAAGTTTATAGAAACGCTCCCGCTGCGGATTGCAATAACATATTCGCGAGATAAAAGTTTAATGAGAAGACACGAGGTATAAACGAACCACACGCCGTAGCGCAACGTTAGGGGCAACAGTTTCAACCATTCTATGATCTGCTTCTCGCAACTGAAAGACGGCACATGGCGGATGTTAGCCGACTTGCTGACCGCAACGTTAGGGGCTTCAACTATGGCGCTGACGCCACATCTCAGTGCCAACACTTTGCAGACTCTACTTAAAAGACACGCCCTCCTCACTGGACAGTTAAAAACACCAATCAAACTAACGATGACATCAAGTATTACCCAATCAAAAGTAGGAAAGGAGGCATCTTCATAAAATGCGTGTGGGATGATTTGCATGAGACGCTGCTTTAAAAAAAAAAATGATAAAAAAAATACGGGATAAATCCCGTCCAGTATTGATTCAAAACGGGACGCGCAATTTCATTCTCAAACGCGGCACGATTCCGTATTTTAAAGGACGGGTGGCAACCCTACAGTGCCAGGTAACCACCCATACAATCAGATTGTGATTCAGACTAGGAATGCAATGAATGTAATTACCCCGATCTACATACAAGGCGAAAGTCTTGCAACATTCAAAGATGATGGTTTGGGATAAGTACACCATACAACATAAAAGAGCTTATGAAGCCTTGAACCGAAAAAAGCAAGATCTCAGAGATCGTAAAAAAAAAAATAGGAGGTAATGTCGTTTTACTCGCTGTAGATTTTAGTCAAACATTACCAGTTATTCCACGAGGGAGACCAGCAGATGAACTCAACGCGTGTTTAAAATCCATGCTTCTCCCACGCTCGGTTATATGTCGCGTGTTCTCGGGTAGGTGCACCAAAAAATGTATACATTTAAGCATGTAATGGGCAAACAAAAAATGAGGTATACCCGAAGGCACTGCAGTAGTACTTAATGTAACTTTACTTCTTAAATGTTAATGTTTTACTGTTTAATAATTTATACGCTTCTTATATGTTGTTCAAATTCTTTTATCAAAATACCACTGACAGCGCAATGCACGATAACATGGAGTGAATACACCATACGCATCTGCCCACGGCCGCCCTGGTGTGCGCAGATAGGAGTTGATTCTACAATAAAATAAAATAAAGATTAAAAGAGTAATACAATCATCACCCATAAAGCGGATAGTAGACGTGACGTACTATATGTGTACCAGATTTCAAGTCAATAGGTGAAATGGTTTGCGAGCTACAGGTGATTTAAAATCCTGGACAGACACACAACTTGCCACGGTAGCAAATTACAGAAGAAGATTTTACTGTTTAATAATTTATATTTATATGAAATGTGCTTCTTATATATTACTTCATATTCTCATATGATAATGATGTTAATATTTATATTGATTTCTATGTTATTGAAACTGCATGTATGTGTGTATATGTATGTATATATGACAGCAACACTCATAACAATGACAACACAATTACATTGACAATCATGTTACGTTATTTTTAAAATGTTTCCTTTACTTTTTCATAACCTCTTTAACACACTACTCTGCTGCGAAGCGCGGGTATTTTGCTAGTATATATATATATATATATATATATATATATATATATATATACACACACACATACATGCAGTTTCAATAACATAGAAATCAATATAAACAACATTAACATCATTATCATATGAGAATATGAAGTAATATATAAGAAGCACATTTCATATAAATATAAATTATTAAACAGTAAAATCTTCTGTAATTTGCTACCGTGGCTATTCGTTTATCTGTCCAGGATTTTAAATCACCTGTAGTTCGCAAACCGTTTCACCTATTGACTTGAAATCTGGTACACATATAGTACGTCACGTCTACTATCCGCTTTATGGGTGATGATTGTTTTACTCTTTTTATCTTTATTTTATTTTATTGTAGAATCAACTCCTATCTGCGCACACCAGGGCGGCCGTGGGCGGATGCGTATGGTGTATTCACTCCACGTTATCGTGCATTGCGCTGTCACTGGTATTTTGATAAAAGAATTTGAACAACATATAAGAAGCGTATAAATTATTAAACAGTAAAACATTAACATTTAAGAAGTAAAGTTACATTAAGTACTACTGCAGTGCCTTCAGGTATACCTCATTTTTTGTTTGCCCATTACATGCTTAAATGTATACATTTTTTGGTGCACCTACCCGAGAACACGCGACATATAACCGAGCGTGGGAGAAGCATGGATTTTAAACACGCGTTGAGTTCATCTGCTGGTCTCCCTCGTGAAATAACTGGTAATGTTTGACTAAAATCTACAGCGAGTAAAACGACATTAGCTCCTATTTTTTTTTTTTACGATCTCTGAGATCTTGCTTTTTTCGGTTCAAGGCTTCATAAGCTCTTTTATGTTCTATGGTGTACTTATCACAAACCATTATCTTTGAATGTTGCAAGACTTTCGCCTTGTATGTAGATCGGGGTAATTACATTCATTGCATTCCTAGTCTGAATCACAATCTGATTGTATGGGTGGTTACCTGGCACTGTAGGGTTGCCACCCGTCCTTTAAAATACAGAATCGTCCCGTATTTGAGAATGAAATTGCGCGTCCCGTTTTGAATCAATACGGGACGGGATTTGTCCCATATTTTTTTTTATCATTTTTTTTTAAAGCAGCGTCTCATGCAAATCATCCCACACGCATTTTATGAAGATGCCTCCTTTCCTACTTTTGATTGGGTAATACTTGATGTCATCATTAGCTTGATTGGTCTTTTTAACTGTCCAGTGAGGAGGGCGGGTCTTTTAAGTAGAGTCTGCAAAGTGTTGGCACTGGGATGTGGCACCTGCTGCAGTATGCGTCCCTTATTTTTTTGTATTAAAAGTGGTAACCCTACCTGGCAGGTAACACTTATGTTTGGTCATGAAGTCGTCTAAAATCCGCCACGTGCCCTCTTTTAATTGTGAGAAGCAGATATATATAGCCAAATTCTCGCGCTTCGTTGCGGCGAAGTACTGCTTTTAATTTTTTAAGAAGAAAATAAAACCTTTTTAAACGGATCGAAAATATACCAATAACAATTTGTTAAGGATCTGTTTTTTTGTGAACCTCGCTTTTCACAGCTGTCGCGCTACGGTGTGTGTTTCGTTTATTTGACAGTATGTAGATCGTGGTAATTACATTCATGGCATTCGTTTTCTGAATCACAATCTGACTGTATGGATGGTTACCTACCAGGTTATGCTTGTGGTTGGTCAGGAAGTCGCCTTACATCCGCCACGTGCCCTCTTTCTGTTCCCAGAAGCAGATCATAGAATGGTTTTAATAGTTTACTTTCAAATAATGCAAAGAGTATGCGACACGTGTTTCTCCCTAATTCTGGGCTCATCAGGCATACACACTCACTGCATCCCCTCTCAGGAATCGAATCTCTATCGTCAGCGCCACAGTTGAAGCCCCTAACGTTGCGGTCAGCAAGTCGGCTAACATCCGCCATGTGCCGTCTTTCAGTTGCGAGAAGCAGATCATAGAATGGTTGAAACTGTTGCCCCTAACGTTGCGCTACGGCGTGTGGTTCATTTATACCTCGTGTCTTCTCATTAAACTTTTATCTCGCGAATATGTTATTGCAATCCGCAGCGGGAGCGTTTCTATAAACTTAATTTAAACTTACGTTTTACACCGTGCTTTGTTTCCCTTATGAACATGCTTGTATGCTTCACTCGCTCGCTTCTTATTGTTTCGCTCCCTTCTCAATTGTTTAATGAATTTTTTGTTCTTCGCTGTTTGCGGCTCCTCCTTCATTTGTCCCTACTGCGTTCACAGTCTTTTCTCGTGATTACGTGGGAGGCGTGATGACGTGACACTCAACTCCTCCTCCCACGGCCATCGAGCTGCCGTCCATTACAGTATATTGTGAAAAAAGAGGTTCCAGTTATGACCATTACGCGTTGAATTTCGAAATGAAACCTGCCTAACTTTTGTAAGTAAGCTGTAAGGAATCAGCCTGCCAAATTTCAGCCTTGCATCTACACGGGAAGTTGCAGAATTAGTGATGAGTCAGTCAGTCAGTGAGTCAGTGAGGGCTTTGCCTTTTATTAATTAGTATAGATATATATATTATATATATATATATATATATATATACATATATATACATACACACACACACAGTGGTACCTTGAGATACGAGTGCCCCAACATACGAGTTTTTCGAGATACGAGCCGTCACTAGGTCGATTTTTTACCTTGGGTTACGAGCCAAAATTCGAGATACGAGCCATCAAAGAGCTTGTCGCTGCACATTCCGAGGAACTGACGACGGAGGAGTTGACGGAACTACAGACGCAGCAACATACGGAGGTTCTGCAGGAGATTGGTATCGCAGAGGAGCCAGGAGTGGAGGAGGTTATCTCTTCAAGTGAAATAAAGGAAGTGTTGGCAATGTGGGAAAAAGTTTCGGACTTTATTGAAAAGAAACACCCTGAAAAAGTTGTAGCTGGTCGTGCAGCAGCGCTATTTAATGACACTTGCCTAACTCATTTCAGAAACATTCTAAAGGGGAGGAAGAAATAAAGCTCCTTGGACAGGTTTCTATTGAAACACCCTGCGAATTAAAGTGACGAAAGTGTGGCAAAAAAGAAAAAAACTAGTGAAGAAGAAAATTAAGTTAAGCAAAAGTGAAGTGAAAGAAAAAAATACAATAAGCTAATCGGCTCCGCCAACATCTGTTTATTTCTTTAGATTCTCTTTTATGCCTTCTTCTACTTCTAAACTCTAAGTCTTTTCTTCTTTTTCTTTTATTTCTCTCCTAGCTGCCTTGCACTTCTATTTATTATGGGGATGTGGATCAGATGTGGAAATTAGTAGCTCCAGTCACGGATACAGATGACTTCGCACCTGTGCACTTAAGTGAGGACCGTCTGCATCATGAATCATGCGGGAACCGCTCCGTCCACAAATACCATGCCCCTTCTCAGCTGCAAGTGCGGCGATTATTTATTTAAAAAGTGGCCCTGTTGACTTGAGCTGTGGACCCGCTTCACCACATTAGGTTTTATTTTGTTTGTATACAATATTTGTTCATTATAAATACATTTTTCTTATTTTGAAAAAATGTAACAAAAAATTGGGGTGGTTTTTTGGGGGCTGGCATGCATTAATCTCATTTCAATTAATTTCAATAGGGAAAATTGATTTGAGATACAAGCATTTTGACTTACAAGCTCGGTCACGGAATGAATTAAACTCGTATCTCAAGGTACCACTGTGTATATCTATCTATATATCTCTATCTATATCTATCTCTCTATCTATTGTGATGGACGACCGGCTACAGACTCCGGTCGCCACCCCCAGGCCGCCAGGAGGAGCCCTCCGGACAGCATAATCGTGCCCCGAGTTCCAGCAGGGCCTGATGGACTTTATAGTTTGTATACACAGCCCTGCTGGATACCCTGGGGGCCACCGGGAGTCGCTGTAGGGGGGCTCGTGGACTCTTATGTGCCCTATAACCCGGGAGTAGGTCACGGTCACGTGACAGGAAGGAACGACGTGCTCCCGGGTTGAAGAAAAGGACTGTTTACCCTGACCCGGAAGGGATAAGGAACTGTGGACTGATTGGGCAGGAACAACTCCGGGTCCGGCTGTATAAAAGGACTCTGGGAAAGTCCAGACATGGAGCTGAGCTGGGAGGTAGAGTGGCGAAGTGTCTGGGCGAGGAGGATTGGTTTGTAAGAGAGTTAATTGTGATTTATGAGTGTGGAGTGGAGGGTGCTTTGTGCACTGTTTAACAGTAAAATAAATAGTGATTATACTTTCACCTGGTGTTCAGAGTGGTACCTGAGGGTTCAAGAGGTGGACCACACCTCTATCTGCTACACTATCTTATATATATATATATATATATATATATATATATATATATATATATATATATATATATATATACAGTGGAACCTCTAGATACGAGTTTAATTCGTTCCAGCACTGAGCTTGTATAGCGAATTTCTCGTATCTAGAACAAACGTCCTCATTGAAAATAATGGAAATCCAGTTAATCCGTTCCGCATCCCAAATATATTAACATAAAAATCAATTTTCCTAACAAATAACACTGATAAATTATATATACTGTAGTCTACCTTTAATAAATAACACTGGTAAATAATATAACTGATTATTAAAAGAATCAAAACAGGTGTCCAAAGTGCAGTAGAGCATTCAATAAATCTTTAAATAAATAATCCTTAAAACAGTTGTGAAGTGGAGGTTTAAAGTACATAAGAATAACAATCCTTTAACACGAGGTTAAAACGTCAACAGGAAGCAGTCTTCAAAAAACAGATGACAATCCCCGGTGCTTCTTCTCTGTTAGCGTCTCACCTGCTTCTCCCATACGGGCTCTGCAACAGGCGAGACACTTAATGCAGCTGACCTTCTCTACACCGTCCTGCTTCAGCTGTTTGGCTCGCCTGAACAGCTACACGCGGGCCTGCACTCGCTCGCTCTCCCGCACCGACTTCCTACTGCTGCGGATTCCTGCCTCCTCCTGCAACCTCCGTTCTCTCTCCTCTCCTCTCTTTTCTTTTACTTCTTCTCCCCCTTAACCGGCTCGCGCTTCTCTATATATGCGGGGAAGACATGGCAGCTGCAGCCCATCAGCCACAGGACAAATCATGGATGTGGGCAGTTTCCCACCTGTGCACTTAGGTGAGAAACGCAGACACCGCAGATCGCCCTGCGGCTCGCTACTGCTACCACGCCCCCTCGCTAAACCGCGAGCTATACCCACAGCCTGGCTCGTGGCTCGTTACGCGAGCCAATGCTCGTATTTAGATCTGAATTTTTCGCTCATACTTTCCTCGTATTTTGAATTTCTCGTATACAGAGGTGATCGTATCTCGAGGTTCCACTGTATATATGTATATATGTATGTATAGAGAGAGAGAGAGTGAGAGAGAGAGAGAGAGTATTAAAAAATCCTTGGACAAGACAAGACTTTTTCAGAGAGGTACTTTCAAGTCCTGTGAGGCGAGACTTTATGCCAAGAGATTTAACCACGCCTGGGGCCGGAAATAAAAGACAAAGAGTAAATGACAAAGTAATACGTCGTAAAGAATTCAAAAACGTTGGCGTGATACACATGCCGAGCAGGTTAGAGATAATGAAAGTACTAAAATTTGAAAGATCGCATTAGCGCAAACAAACGGAAATTTTTACTCGATGAAATAACGGTACAGCGAAAAGAGTTTAAGTTGGAGACTTGTAGATCGTCTAATTCGTGTTGCCATCAGGGAAAAGTAGTGTTTCTTCCAAATGAAGAGGCGTATCCGTGAGTATTAAAAGATTTGTTGTTTGATGAAAATGAAATCTACATACGTGAACGGCAGAGACGTGAAGTAGCTGGCATGTAGCGCAGGCTGGGGGGTTTGGCGAGCAAAGCCCCCTAGTATATAGATAGATAGATAGATAGATAGATAGATAGATAGATAGATAGATAGATAGATAGATCTTTGTTTGTTTAAAGGAATACTTCACCCCAAAACAACATTTTTCTTATATATTATTTATCCCATGTTGTTTGTAGGGATGGTCTTGAAAATTTTTAATCTCAGGTTTCCTTGGAAACTGGAGATGTATTGTATAATAAATGGCTTCAAGCAATAGTGACCAATGTTATACAACAGCAAATGATGTGAAAAATCATGTTTGAACTGAACACTGCCCCTGCGTCATTCATTGGTTAAAAGTCCTGATTTCAATTCAAAAGCATTGTGCACTACTTCCATTTTAAATGTATTTAATCAAAATACATGTGTTTTGCACCTTGTGAGTATCCAACTGAATGATCTGATGTGTAGATTATGCAACACAAGTAATGAAAGGTTTTTTTCATGGATGTTTTTGCTTTTGCTAGTTGTTGTTCAGTGTTGGCCACTACTGGGTCCCCATTCTGTCAGAAACTTTGTTATGTCATTTCTTAACAAAAACATGAGATTACAATTTTTTTTCAGCCACCACTCCAAACTACATTGTAAGTTTGTAAGTAACAAAGAGAAATGTCATTTTTGGGTGGATATTCCTTTAACATCTTGCTTTTAAGTATGCATGCTTCATAAACCCAGAGCCAGGTCCTAGTCAGCAACAGATGTTATCTGAATAAATTCTAAAAATACTTCACTTCTTCTTCTTCTTCTTTAGAATGATTTTTTACAAGTATGCCTCTGATCGTCATTTTTCCAAACTCAGTTCCAAGTGTTTTTTATTTGACCTGTGAATATTCATTCACAGTTGGAATGCTTGAAATAAACTCACATGAATGGGACATGTCACCCAAAGCCTTGTGCGGCGGCAGGGTGCTGAAGAAGCCCAAAAATATACAGCAAGCAATATGTTGTTTCTAGCAGTGCTGCCCCCTAGGACCCACCTGCTAAATGTAGCAAATTAGCACATTCCATTGTTGAAAGCAGATATAACACACATTTCAGTTGAAATAATGAATTCCTGCTCTAGACATCTGTCATACGCTATTATAGCTTTGATCTGCTTACTTATTGTCCCACTCACTAATGTTAAATAAGTCTGTTATATGCATATTTAAGTATTCTGCATTAAGTAAGTGCTCATGGAATAAAGCAAATGTCTGTTTGAGATGCAGGACAGGCTGACACAATAACTTTTAAAGTTGACATTTTCTGTTATTTAAAATTTTTTTTTAAAGTTTTTGCAATTTATGCTTATTTCATTTACGTTCTTTTTAAATGCTATGGCCTCTTTAGATTGTTTAAATTTCCCAGTTCTGTATTTTGTTATAGTTGATGTATTGTTTTGTATCAATGAATCTCCACAACATAATCTTACAAAGCTCATAGTGAAGTTGGATCTGCTAAGCTGCAACACTTCCCTATGCAACTGGTCTTCCTGAGAAAAAGACCCCAGACACTCAGAAACACCATCTCCAGGACCATCACACTGAGCACTGGTGCCCCCCAGAGCTGTGTACTCAGCCCATTTCTGTTCACTCTGCTGACTCATGGTTGTATGACTTCATGCAGCTCTAACACCATCATTACGCTTGCGGATGACACAATTTTAGGGGGTCTCATCAGCAATAGACATGAGTCAGTTTACAGAATGGAGATATGAGAATTGGCAGACTGGTGCAAGTGTAACAATCTGTCTTTTAATGTGTAAAGGAATTGTTGTTGACTTCAGGAAGGCCCATGGTTTCTACCCTCCACTGCACACCAAGGGCTCTGCAGTGCAATTAGTCAGGAGCACCAAATTCCTTGGTGTGCACCTAGCAGCTGACTTTACTTTGTCAATTAACATCATCTCCATACCCAAGAAGGTATAGCAGCGTCTCCACTTCCTTCAGTAAATGAAGAAGGCAAGACTATCTCCTCCCATTTTCACCACATTCTACAGGTGTACCAGCGAGAGCTTTCTGACCAGCTGCATCACTGCCTGGTTTGGGAACTGCCATGTCTTCAACTGTGAGGTCCTACAACAGATAATGAACACCGCAGAAAAGATCATTGAGTCCTCTCTGCCCTCCACTGAAGACATCTTCATAAAGCGTTGTACCCGCAAAGCCTAAAGCATTATGAAGGATCGCTCCCACCCCTCCCCTGGTCTCTTTGTCCTTCTCTCATCTGGCAGAAGGTACTGTATCATCCAAACGAGTTCTGCCAGGTTCTACAACAACTTCTACACCTTAGCTGTCCAGACTCTGCCCTCAGATCTGCCCCTGCTGATAAATTTACATACTGTACATTTGTTACACTTGTAACTACTGTTGTTTTTTAATTATTAGTTTTATGTTATTATTTATTTACTAGGGGGTTACCCCCTGTTTACTACGCTTGCCAACCCCGCAGGCCTGAACTATGTGCCAGCCACTTCGCGTCTCTGCTGCTCGTGTTGTGAAGAGGGGGGCTGAACACACCCCAAGGAGACACGGTCGCTCTCCCGAAACCCCCTATTCAATGGTGATACAATGGGAAACTAATGCAGTTGTTTTTTACCTCCTCTTTGCTCGATCTGCTGCTGCTGCAAAAACCTGTACAGCAGCTGTCCTACTCTTTGTCTTTTATTTCCATCCTCAGGCGTGGTTAAATCTTTTGGCTCAAAGTCTCGTCTTGAGGGGACGGGAGTTCTTGATATTTTTTAGTTTAGAATTTAAAAACGGAATAATAATCTGAAAATCTAACAACATCACATTAAAAGTTCAATAAATTCTGAAAAGAATGATACCAAACATATATATGTAGGTTTTAAAATAATTTGAATTTAAAGCGTGACAAAAAAGTCACAAAAAAACATCACATAAAATCATTACACAAAATTGTTGCACTTTTAGGCTTAGGATTTTATCTATATACATCTACCTAGTAGATTACTATGTATTTCAAAATATTACTATCTATTTACTTACCTATTATTTATTTATCAGTTTATTGTATAATATAGTTCTTTACCGGTCTTCCACTTGTCCTGTGTTTATGTATGTTACACCACAGTCCTGAGGTACATTATTTTGTGCCAATGCATGCTGTAATATGTTGTATGGATGGTATGATAATAAAGCCACTTGACATTTGACTTAACTTGAATTTCAGTGGCATTTTCAAAATTTTTATAAGATTTTTGTTTCACTTTTCTTAAATCAAGATCCGTCCATACTTACATATCTTGATCAGGTCCATTTTAGAGTCAGCAGGGTCAGAGCACTGGTGTTTCCATTGGTATTAACTCTTAAGATCATTGACAACCTTTAATGATGCTGTTTCTGTATATGGCAAACTTTAAAACCTAAGCAGAATTTTTCAAAAATATAATTATCATGCAGACCTTTAGCAATTTGAGGGTAAACAACTCTCTCCAAAGTTTTACTCAAAAAAGGAAGATTAGAAATTGGCCTGAAGTTATTACCAGCAAAGGGCCTGTTATAAGCAATGTTTTAACAATTGAGACGGATTGGTGGTGCCCTTTCCCAGCCGGAAGTCCGTCATAAAGGAAGGATCGGGGGACCAGATGTGCACAGGGTACTGCCTCCCCCAGAGTGCTAGATGGCAGCCCCCCTTGGTTGCAGAGGCACCCCACAGGGCTCCATGAGAGTTGGAGTTTGGCACAGCCCTGTTGGGTTCCTTTGGGGCTGCTGGGAGGAGCTGCAGAGATCTACTTTGGGCTTCCACAATACCTGGGAGTACTTCCAGATAATGCTGATGGGCCACCTGAAGTTCTTCCAGATGCAGCATATAAGGAGCCACCTGCCTTCTTTCAGGGAGCCAGAGTCGAAAGGAAGAGGACAAAGCTTGCTGGAAGGAGTGGAGGTGGAGGTAGAAAAAAAGGTGGATGAGGGTGAGAGACAGAATGAAAGAAGAAGAAAAGAAAGTGTGTTGCTGTGCTTGCTGTACTATGCTGGGCATTGTTGGGAAACTGGGGAAATGTGTGTGTTGTTGGACTTGTGCCTGGCGTCTGTCTGTATGCTCCTGGTGTCCACACAATATAAAGTAACCATTCAGTAAAAAAAGAAAACAGTTTGGTTGAACATCACAGTAGGTATAGGGTCTAAGAAACATGTTGATGATTATACTGTAATTTCTGTAAAGATGAGACACAGATAAACACAAAGTTACTCACAAGCATCCCAAAAATGAACTCAAGCCAATATGGCCGGTTCTGGGTTATATAAGGTGACTTGGGAGGAAAGGGTGGGTCCAGGAGGGCGGTAAACAGAAGTGGCCATTAGTCTACTGTTCTGCTGAGGGAGGAAGACAGAGGGCATTAGTCCACAGCACCACCCCCTGGTTCGGCGGGTAATTACCATCACCAGAGCTCTTAAGCTGCCTCCCATGCACACGTGTGTGACACTGCAAAACAACTTTGTTTAGACAATTATTATCTATGTTTCTTAAGGTAATTATGTTGGTATCAACCTTCTCATCAGAGATGTGAACATTTGTGGGCCGTATTATGGAAGCAAAAATATCAGTAATCATTGTTTCAAAAAATGATGCTGATTCATTGAAATTGGCAGCAGAGGCTTCATTTAGTGTTTCTGATGCTGGCTTTAGAAGCTTGTTGACAGTTAAGAAAAGGAGTTTCAGATTGTAACTTTTCTCTGTGATGATTTTCAGAAAGTGGAGGGCCTGTCATGTCTGGCTATTAGCCCTCTGATGCAGGCTAATGCCTTTCTAATGTATCTCACGATGGACCTCCAGTCTTGGTTTCCTCTACGTATGCTCAGCTTTCCTACAGCTCCTTTTTAGTTGAAGTGCATCTGCTGTCTTCCAAGCAGCAGTAATATTACGTCTTGATGTTTTAAGTTTCTCCGGGGCCTCTTTATCCAATGTATTTCTTAACTTACCATTAAAATTTAAATCCAGCCCATGTATGGATGCATCATTTAATTTCCCATTTGATTTAGTGATGATGATCTCAAACTTATGGAAACAGCAGCTGAATCAATTTTGCGGTGTTTCACTGTGTAACGTTATTCTGTGTTCTGCTTTGTACAAATGTACTCATCTTAAAGCACCATAAAGTGGTCTGTTTCTACGTAGTTTCTGATTGGCTGAATCGTTACATTAATACTTTTTTACATAAAAAGATCTAGAATGTGCCTACAGTTGTGCATTGGTTCAGTTACAAGGCTAAAACGGCCCAGGAAATGTTTAAAATCATTTGCCATAGGGTTGAAAACAACATCCATATGAAAATTAATTACATAATCAAAAAACATTGACGAAGAAAATCAGATCAATAAGAACAGTTGGCCCTGAGGACCAAAGCCAAGTCTCAGTCAAGCACACCCTGTCTAACTTTTTATCAGTAATCACTTCATTAATAAACATGATTTTGTTATTAATAGATCTGATGTTCAAACGAGACTTTGTAAGACATGTGCAACAAGCTTCTGGTTTGCAAGTTCTGTCTGCCTCCAAAGCTCCAAAAAACCTATTTGAAAATATGGCTGCAATACGGTTATTCTACAGTGGTAATCCGTCTCCGCTTACCTTGTGTACCTCAAATATTCTGCTCCTTGGGTAATCGGAAAAACTTTAAAAGCTTTGAAATGTCCTCTGCTAACATGAAAACTCTGTTCAGATTCAGGTGAAGACCATCCCTTCTGACATCTTACCCAGAAGGTGTCCCAGTTATTACCAATGAAGTTTATCTTCTTAGATGCACATCACTGTTTTAACCAGTCATTGAGGGTGCGGAGGTGAATGCATGTCTTAGTGCCACAATTATAAACTGGTAATAAACCTAATAAAGTCACCTGCTCTTCATGTCGGAGCTCTAGATTATCAATTAATGAAATAAATAAAAACCTTTCTTCAACATTTCAGATTCTCTTAGCTTTACATTGTTTGTCCCAACATGGATGATTATGGTCTATGAGGGCTGTTTGGTTAAAATAGAAGGTGCTTAATGCGTAATGTTCAAAATGCCGTCACCAGGAAGACAGTGCACACTAAAAATCATCAAATTCAAAATCATTAAATTCTTATCGTTTAAATCAGGGTTGAGATTGTGGATGATGGAGTTGCTGGTGAAGGTAAGAGATCTTGGAGTAGCAGCAGTTGGAGAGGATGCTGAGACAGGTGGAGAGGTGAGGGTAGAGAATCTGTTAGGTGTAGAGCATTCTGGTGCTGGAGGTGGTGGGGGGCACTGGCAACAGGTCCGACTCAGTCTTAGCCACATTTCCTGTGCTCCTGTCTGTCTGGTGCTGGAGTAACGGCAAGAATCTGTGGCCTTAACGGGGCACTGGTGGTGTCGGTAGCCTGTGAAACCTGCTCTGTTGTGTTGAAGTTACCAGTTCGTCTGTGGCTGCATGGCATACTGGAACACCAAATTCAAATGGCCAGAGTATGGGCAGGGATCTAAACAACAGAGAGGACTGTCACCAAACTGCTAAAACACCAAATGGCAAAGAAGGCAGCTCTGGAGAAGGTGTTACAGGGCTCCCAAGCTGATGGGGCAACCATTCCCATGGACCCCTGAGGGATATCCAGCCCACAAGGCCATGGTTTATGGAACTTTTGCCTCTCACATTTTGCCTCCAACACATTTCACCCCTGGTAATTTTCTAACATCAGAAAACCACTTCTCTACTATTCGCCAGTAAATGAAGATTGTTAAGAGTGGAAAAAATAAGCATGCGACCTGGGAGCAGTTCGTCTTGAGAATTGTACATCAAAAATTGTTGCGCACTGCCATCGACAATAATTTCATGATAATTTTGTGGAATTACTAAGTCTTGAACAATGTTTGGCAAAGCAGGAGCACTGTTGTGGTTTCAAACATAACGAATAGTTCGTTTCAGTAAGTCCTTTCTAGGAAGCAATGCCGTGACATTGGTATGTGCCTCTGCAACAACGGATGCAACAATTTGTTGTGGTCGTTCGTTTGTGGTTGTTGCATGTTGCTGGATTTGATCAACCAATCGCAATTGTTCCGGTCTTGCAGCTTGAGCTGCATGATTATGCTTAGTTACCACTTTTACAACTGGGCCTTCCAAACTGACTGTCCAAACACGTCCTTTATTTTATCGTGGGCAAAATATGCTGGAGGTGAAATGTGGGGGCCGAAATGTGGGGGGCAACTTATCTGGACGCCGTTCCGGTATGGCAAAACCTTTGGGAGAAATCACTCAAATATCAAAAGTGCCTAATAAACACCAATAAATGATAATGGTTGTCATGAATGATGTTACACGAGATGTTTTGCTCCATAGGAGAAGATACTATTGCCTGGGTTGTTGTCTGAAGCCTCTATCCTCATAAGCCTCCCAGGGCCTGTAGGAGAAAAGCATTTCCACAGCATGATGCTTACACCACCATGCTTCACGATAGAGGGGATGAATTTTTTGCCAAACCTGACACCACATCAAACTGTAGAACCTTCTTCCAGATGACTTCAGAGTTTCCTATGTGCCTTCTAGTAAATCGACAGCTGAGATGTCATGTGCTTTTATTTTATTTTTTTTTAAACTTGGCAGTAGCTTTCTGTTTGCTACCCTCTTTGCTAAAACTGGTGATACGTCTCTCCAGTCTCTTCCAGTGTAGCTTGTAACACCTTTAGAGTTTCTCACAAGTCTCTTGGTGGTCTCCTTCATGTGTGTTCTACTCAGTTTTTGTGGATGGCCAGCTCTCAGCAGATTTACAGCTGTGCCATACTCTTTCTGTTTCTTCAAGGCTAATTTATATGAATTCTAAGGAATATTCAGTGACTTGTGTCAGGGGATGTATGCAGAGAGCCTCCTGACCCTTTTCATGTCCATTTGCCACCTGAGCCTCTCAACCAGGCCCAGAAAGGGAGTCTGTTCTGGTAGGGATGCCAGTCCCTGCCTGCCACCCATCATAAGGGTAACATGCTGCCTCAGGATGCTGAAATGACTCCTTACAGAAGGAGGCTCACCAAGGATATCTGGACTGTGTGTGTGTGGATTTCTATTTTGTCATAACTGAACTTTTAATCATCATATATAGAATGGTGGTCTCATAAGTGGAAGCGTGTTTCAACAGAATGAGCTGAATTGACGTTGTCCAGATAACAGGATCCACGTCTGCCCATAGAGTGTTGAATGTCAAGTGCTCTTTCAGTTTGGGTGGCTCCATTATTTTTTTTAAATATTAGGCACACGTTTCCCCATTTTACTTACACTCCATTAAAATGAAAGCACTTGAAGTGGGTTCAGATGACACTTCCTCCTCTTATAAAGCCATCTCTCCATTTTACCAGCCGTTTCTTTGGAATACAGATAGGCATCAATGATATTTGCTCTCGTTACGCTGCTATTCTCACTGTTCACCATCTGCCAAGAGATAAAGCCAAACAAACATACTCCAGGCAATCTCTCTGTGAGCCTGCTGCCAGAATAATAATCCTAGATCTTTTAAATCCATGGTGTATGTGTGTGAATGTTCTTTTATCCTAAAACATTATTTTTATTTTTATTATTAATTACTTGGTGGTTAGTGCATACAGAACTAGCAATTCAGAAATAGCTTTGCTGTACAGAATTACAAATGCAATCGAATAATTAAACACTGAAATAATGAGATAGTGTCTAAATAACAAACATCCATGGTGTTAATTCTTAAAATAATGTTCATGAAAATGTAATGATGTGAGTTAGTTTATGTAATAGCTTTGCACCGATATTCATTCTTCTTGTAAGCCTACTGAATAATTTAAAATACTATTCAATGTGAAGAGAGATATCTCGTACTATAAGCGTTAACTTATTCTTTGATCAGTGTGACATTTGACTTCCACTACTGTATATCTGCCACGTTTCTTCATCAAAATGTGAGCATTTCCTGAAAATGTAGCCAGTCCACTGCGACCCACCTGCAGTCTTTCAGCTCTGCCATGCTTCAGATCGCTTCCCAGCATTGACAGGGATGTTGAACGTCTCCTTGTCAGAGCCTCTGTACAGGAAGGTTATGAAGGGCTTCATCTTGGGGTGCAGGGAGAACAATCAGTAACATCAACATCAGCAAGACAAAAGAGCTGCTGGTGGAATTCTGGCGAGCTGAGAAGCCTCTGAGACCAGTCACCATTCAGGTGAAGGACATGGAAGTGGTGCAGGGCTACAAGTACCTGGGGGTTCACACAAACAACAAACTGGACTGGCCTGACAATACAGTGGTGGTATACAAGCAGTGCCAGAGCAGACTGGACTACCTAAGGAGACTCCGGTATTTCGATGTGTGCAGCAAGCTGCTGGAAAAGTTCTACCAGTCCATAGTAGTCCGTGTGGTGTTCAACGCTGTAGTTTGGGCAAACAACTTG
This sequence comes from Erpetoichthys calabaricus, assembly GCF_900747795.2. NCBI lineage: Eukaryota > Metazoa > Chordata > Cladistia > Polypteriformes > Polypteridae > Erpetoichthys > Erpetoichthys calabaricus. The sequence goes on from NC_041397.2 coordinate 36,041,212, forward strand.
AGCACAAAAGAAGCACAATGCCTGAACAAACTTATCAAGGAAGCCTGTGCCATCACGAGGCGAACCCTGGACACACTGGAAGCTGTTATGGAGAAGAGGATGGTGGAAAAATTGGATGCCATCATGAAAAATCCCCTCCATCCCCTCCAGGAGGCGCTCTCTTGGAGTACTTTTAGCGACAGGCTCATTCCACCATGGTGTGCTACGAGGCACCTCTGGGGGTCTTTTCTGCCTACTGCTATCAGTTCAATGCTTCCTCCCAACATACATTTCTGCACAATATACATTTATTGATTTATTTACTTATCAATTGATTGGCTGGCTGTATTATTTGTCCTGCGAGTCTGTATTCTTGTTTTTTTTTTTAATTTCTGCTGCTGTGTGCATGTGAATTTCCCCATGGGATTAATAAAGTTGATCTAATCTGATCTAATCGGGTTTTCACCCTTACTTTTTGCTCAAACTGCCTTTCAGTTGCCCTTTGCTTGTTTACCATCAGCTGTGAATTTGCCAAAACATACTGTGTTAAAAATTAAGTTAGTTTTACTGTCCAACCATTTAATACATCTTTCTGCCCCTCTCTGTAGACAGTCCTTGTCTGAACAAATCTGAATTATAATTTTTATCTACCCTGTATGTATGGTGGGGCAATTCCACCTATGGTATGCCATCCAGCCAAATGCCGAGGTGGGTATGCTGACAAAAGTTTGGTTTTCTTTTGTATCTTTCCAATTACCCTTAGCTTACTTTATCTTAATTTACTTTACATTTATTTTACAAAGTCATCCCTTTACTCAGATTACTATTATTAGTACCCCAAAGACTCAAAAAACGTGTTTGCATTTGTTATATGTGTATAATGAATAGCTTTGTGAGTTTTATTGCTGTTCTGTTGTACTGTATATGCAGAGGTGTGCCCATGGGGACGGTTGCTTGTACTCTGTAAGTATAAACTGAATTAATTGTTTTAACAATAGCCAAGAAAAATCACATTTATCCTGTAGTAGTATCAGATGTAAAGAAGTCACCGGCATAACAAAAGAAGCAGTTTTGGCATGTTTTTCTGGAACTTACGATGTGTTAGAAAATTCAGCTTAGAATGATCTTTTTCTACACATTAATTATTTAAACCAGTTTGATCTTCTCCATCATGGTTTAGTACAGTAAACTCTCAGCTGAGAGGAGGAAGGGGCTAGAAAGAGGAGTGTGTGTTGCTTCTGAAATCTTAGTTTGCTACCTTCTCACTGTGGATTCATTCTAAAGTCCAGACTGAAACTTAAAGCCATTAGGGTCTTTTCTGACTGGCCACACTCAGCCCACCCTTTGCTCCTTCCATCTGGTGAACAGCTCAGGTCACTCAAGGGCTGACTGACTTCTTACTTTTAATATCCTGTCCTTAACAGCCTCGTATGATGATTTAGTGAATCTTCTATATATATAATTCACTAAGCAGCTGCCAGCGCAAGCAAGACACCCATGAAGCACACAGGACAGATCCACGCCCACCAACTCTAAGACCATTGGATACGACGACAACTTGCAGAGCCACGCCCACCAACTCGGACGCAGCAACTCACAAAACACGGCGTCATTGGATACGACGACAACTCGCAGAGCCACACCCACCAACTCGGATGCAGCAACTCACAAAACAGGGCGTCATTTGCGTTCGTCTCTGCTACACTCCACATGCACCACTGAGCCACGTTGACTTTTCATTATTCTTGTCGGTTACGATGCACGACCGCGTCCACCATCGCAAACTGCTTTACACGCCATGGTATTAGAGTTGGTGGGCGGGTCGTGAGTTGGTCTTGCGAGTGAGCACATGACCAGGCGGTGTGTATGCTTCGAGAACGAGGGTGGACGCGGCAGGACCATCTAAGAAGAGGCATGTTTGTCGCGGATGTGAATCATTGTATGCAGCGTGTAAAGCAGTTTGTTTATCGCGGATGTGAATCGCTGTATGCAGTGTGTAAAACAGTTTGCGAGAGGTATCCCATGGTCTTAGAGTTGGTGGGCGGGTCTCTGTGAGTTGCTCTTATGAGTGGGCACATGACCAGGCAGTGTGTATGCTTCGAGTGCGAATGTGGATGCGACAGGACCATCTAAGAAAAATCATGTTTGTCGCGGATGTGAATCACTGTATGCAGCGTGTAAAACAGTTTGTTTGTCGTGGATGTAAATTGCTGAATGAGCAAGCGACGGCAGTCCTCCAATTGTCAGTCACGGACAATTGTATGTTGCCCTTTTCAGAGTTCCATCTTTTCATTCACCTACAGTTGATCCTCAAACCCACCCCATTTGGACAACTGTGTCTTTCAGGAAGTGTTCACCCATCAATACATAATTATGCGGTGTATGCTACGCCGCGGATTGGCTAGTATGTCTAAGTGTGTCTATTTTAGGCTTATTGTGTGGGTTTGCTGAGGAGTGAGGATGATGGTTGTCCTAGAGCGAATGTTTCTTTGATATTTTACTTGTATGAGTTCTTTAAAATTAAAGCTTCCATGCATCTGTCATTGTTATGGTAATGAAATATTTACTTTCTTACTTAATGCTAGGCAGACATTACAGGATAATCAGTCCAATTTGGGCCTGATTCAACTCTTCTGACATTTGCAAAATTTGTCCTCATTCAGGCAGGGTTAATTAATGTAAGCTCCCAAGCCAGTCTGACATCAGGTCGTAAATATTAAGCATATTCATTATTTATAACTTCAAATCCTGTAGCACTTGGAGAACACTAAGGCCATCTTAATGTTACATGTGAATGATGGACGGCCAATGAGAAATGAAAGGAAGAACATGAGCTGCAAAATTTACAATCCATGCTTACCCCGTCTTCCCAGCCACACTTTTAAATTCTTCTTTTCAATTTGTTTACCACAGAATAATCCACAAACTATCGAATCAAGTTGACTTTCTGAATTGTGAATGTAAATCTGTTGTGGTGTGATTTTCTTTGTGAACATAAACATCAAGTGTATATATAATCTAGTAACTCAATACAGACTAGAGAACAAGAAATTGGTGAAATCTGTTGTTATGTGTGGGGTCTTGCACATTTACATCAATATGATTTCAAAAAATCTTCTAGTCTGTGCCAAGCATTACATACCAACATATGCAGCACAGTAGATGAGACAGAATGGTGTTTTTCTAAAACTAAAATTACACTCTGAAAGAAGTAGCAGTGGAATCTTGTAATATATTCAATACTTTGTATTTTCAGTTAATAAACAGCACACTTTTCCATCCCCAGGTGTTGCAGAGGACCCAGAACAATAGTAGGTAATACATGCTGAAGCTGTACAGACATCCACATAATAAGAATAATAATAATAATCCTCTTTAATAAAATCCCAGTGTGCGTCCAGGTGTCCGTGTGTGTGTGTGTGTCTTCTGGTGAAGTGCGCATGCGCGGGGCACGGTGCGATGCGCGATATTACTGTCAGAATAAGTTACAGGCGTTTTACGGAAATACAAACCAGTATTACTGCGAGAGGAAATTAAAGGTACACAATACAGTGACTCATATTACAGCCACATACAAGCCAGTATTACTGTCAGAGGAGATTAAAGGCATATTACCGATGCGCACGCCTGTATTACCGCCAGAGAAAATTAAAGGTATATTACAGACGTACAAGCCAGAGGACGTACAAGACAGTATTACTGTCACAGAAAATTATAAAGACACACAATACACGGCGGCAGCCCACGAAGAACGGTCAGCTCAGCAAGTAAACATCAACAAAAGAAAGGCTGAAAAAAAGAAAAATAAGACCAACAAAAAGAATGAGGTCAAAGTCCCTTGCCATTTAATATAGACTGTTCTACTAATGTTTATGCACTACTGTTCTAGTGCCCGTTATTGTAACGGGCTAAATGACTAGTAGTAACAATAAAGCTTATAGCAGGCTGCATTGTCTAAACTGCTGTTTAGAGGCCTGGTCTGCAAATAAATGTTTAGCCTTTATAAGTAATGGTGACAATTTCAAGGAATGGACTGGATTTTCAGGACCCTTCAGGAAAGGGCCCTTATTCTAATGGAAGGGGATCTTACATTTAATCCTAAAGTATGGCAAAAAAATTGCTTGATTAATTGATTAAATGATTAAGTTCCAAGCTGTAATTAATCCGACTTGCTGTTTTTCATTATGTTCTACCTAAAATCCTACTATTGAGGCTTACAACAGTTTGATTTATGTAACAATGCAAATTAACTGACGGTCACCAATGGACAGCTTAATTAACCCTAGAATTGAAATGAGATCCTTTAATTGGAGTGTCTGTGTTAACATCTTGCTTCATATTAAAACAAAAATATTTCATTGCAGTACAGGTAGTTGATGACTTATGACCATTCGACTTACAACTGCTACCGTGCATCACGGGTAAATGACAGTTTTTGCCAGCTCTGTATGCCATTACTCATTCATCTCGATCTCAGTTTATTATCTGTAGCAGTTTTGACTATATTCAGTTACATTTGTCTTACAATTACAATAAAAAAGGCAATTGGTCTAACAAAAAATGAAGGCGATCAATCAGTATGAGGGAAGAAAGAAAGCGAATGTGATTTCATGTGACTTTAAGTTATCCCATTGTGACCAGTGTTCACTGCACATGCTGTACTGCTGAGCTCTGGTTAACCTCCGAAGCTTTTGTATTGTGACTCACGATGTGCTGCTTCATACAAACGGCCATGAAGGGGTAACAAAACCACACTGAACTCCTTTATCTGTTAACTAGCAAAATACCTGCGCTTCGCAGCGGCGAAGTACTGCTTTCAAATTTTAAATAATAAACTGAGGGAAATTATACCAATAATTATTTGTTAAGGATCTCTTTGTATACCATGTTGTCAGTTCACCCCTCCGGTTGTAATATGACCAAGTTGTGCGTTGTGCGCTGAGCTTACTCTTGAGCATGCAACGTATAGTTAGTCATGTGAAAAGCAAATCAAGAACAGCAAGACCGTGCCAGCTGCGGAGCTCAGCTCGGAGCGAAATGAAGTGAATGAAATGAGGTGAATGGGAGGGGAGATGATCACGTGACTCCAACACCCGCCTTAACTCTCCATCCCTCCACAAACACACAAACATAGTCTCTCGGATCCCAACTCTCCTTTATATATATAGATAAATGTGTGTATGTATGTATGTATGTGTGTATATATATATATATATATATATATATATATATATATATGTATGTGTATGTACAGTATGTATGTGTATATGTATATATGTATGTATGTGTGTATATGTATGTATGTATATATATGTTGATATGTGTATATATATATATATATATATATATATGTGGATGTGTATATGTATATATATATATATGTGGATGTGTATATGTATATATATATATATATATATATATATATATATATATATATATATATATATATATATATATATATATATATATATATATATATATATATATATATATGTATATGTAGATATGTGTATATGTAGATATGTGTATATATTTATATATGTTTATGTATATATATATATATGTTTACATAACCTCTTTAACACACTACTTCTCCGCTGCGAAGCGCGGGTATTTTGCTATATATATATATATAAAGGAGAGTTGGGATCCGAGAGACTGTGTTTGTGTGTTTGTGGAGGGATGGAGAGTTAAGGCGGGTGTTGGAGTCGCGTGATCATCTCCCCTCCCATTCACCTCATTTCATTCACTTCATTTCGCTCCGAGCTGAGCTCTGCAGCTGGCGTGGTCTTGCTGTTATTGATTTGCTTTTCACATGGCCAACTATACGTTGCATGCTCAAGAGTAAGCTCAGCGCACAACTTGGTCATATTACAACCGGAGGGGTGAACTGACAACATGGTATACAAAGAGATCCTTAACAAATAATTATTGGTATAATTTCCCTCAGTTTATTACAGTAATCCCTCGCTATATCGCGCTTCGACTTTCGCGGCTTCACTCTATCGCGGATTTTATATGTAAGCATATTTAAATATATATCATGGATTTTTTGCTGGTTTGCGGATTTCTGCAGACAATGGGTCTTTTAATTTCTGGTACACGCTTCCTCAGTTGGTTTGCCCAGTTGATTTCATACAAGGGACGCTATTGGCAGATGGCTGAGAAGCTACCTAATCAGAGCATGTATTACGTATTAAATAAAACTCCTCAAATATGTTGTGAGCACAGGGGCTGTTCGCACCCCTAGAAGATACGGCCACTCCTCAAAAAACACTGAAAGATTACCTTCACATTGCTCTCTTCCTTGCTGGGCTTAAATGTGGCTCTTTTGTCAAGCGATATGCTTCCTGCATGGTGCTTCGCATACTTAAAAGCTCGAACGGCACGTATTGATTTTTAATTGTTTGTTTTTCTCTGTCTCTCTCTCTCTCTCTCTGACATTCTGTGCTCCTGACAGAGGGCGTGTGAGCAGGGGGGGGGGGGGGGTGTTCGCACCACTAGACAATACGGACGCTCCTCTAAAAAAATGCTGAAAGGCTACCTTAACATTGCTCCCTTCCTGGCAGCTGCATTGTCCGGCGGTGCTTCGCATACTTAAAAGCCAAACAGCCCTATTGATTTCTGATTGTTTGCTTTTTTCTGTCTATCTCTCTGACATTATCTGCTCCTGACGCGCACTCCTTTGAAGAGGAAGATATGTTTGCATTCTTTTAATTGTGAGACGGAACTGTCATCTCTGTCTTGTTATGGAGCACAGTTTAAACTTTTGAAAAAGAGACAAATGTTTATTTGCAGTGTTTGAATAAAGTTCCTGTCTCTCTACAACCTCCTGTGTTTCTGTGCAAATCCCAAGCATGACAATATAAAAATAACCATATAAACATATGGTTTCTACTTCGTGGATTTTCACCTTTCACGGGGGGGTCTGGAACGCAACCCCCGCGATAGAGGAGGGATTACTGTATTTAAAATTTTAAAGCAGTACTTCGCCGCTGCGAAGCGCAGGTATTTTGCTAGTATATATATATATATATATATATACACACATACAGAGACATATATATACATATACATATTTACATATCTACATTATATATATATATATACATATCTACATATATATATATACACATATATATACATATTTACATATATATACATATTTACATATATATATATATATACATATATATATATATATACATATATATATATATATAGACATACATACATATATATATATCTATATCTATATATATCTATATCTCTATATACATCTATATCTATCTATATATATATATATATCTTTATCTATCTATATCTATATATCTATATCTTATATATATCTATATATATATATATATATATATATATATATATATATATATATATATATATATATATATATATATATATATATATATCTATATCTATATCTATATCTATATATATATATATATATATATATATATATATATATATATATATATATATATATATATATATTTGCAGCTGGAGATCCACGAAGGAAGAAAAAACGAATCACGTATCATAAAATGTTTTTAGCATTAAACAGAAAAAAAAACAAAAAAAAAAAACTACGAAATCGACACCCGAAACACGAAACGCAGTTTATAGTATTCCATGCAATTCTTGCTCAGCGGTATACATAGGACAAACGTCAAAAAGAATCTCAACATGTGTACAGGAACATCGCAACGCTGTCAGAAGAAAGGACGCACTATCTTTGATATATGCACATACCAAATCGACAGGACACACATTCAACTGGGACAACGTAAAAGTAAAATTTAAGGCCAGTACTAAAAGTGCCAGAGAGTTGGCCGAGTCTTGGCTATCAGATGAAAATGCCATCAACAGACACTTGGACATAAATCCAGCATATGCCAACTTAAGAAGGACATGTACACAATAATTAAACTATACAACCCCCCCCACCCCCCCCTTGATCATACTGACTTAGTCACCTCCACCCACCCCCCACTAAATGTGTTGCTATATATTGCCTTTGATTCTTGTAAGTCTAAGCATTATCCTCTGATGAAGACCCCTGATAGGGGTTGAAAGCTCAGGAATAAAAAACTATTTTATGATACGTGATTCGTTTTTTCTCCCTTCGTGGATCTCCAGCTGCAAATATGCAAACCGTATCACAGACCTTCTCTTCCATATATATATATCTATATCTACATATATCTATATCTATATCTAAATCCCCGCAAAGTACTGCTTTTAAATTTTTATTAAGAAGAAAACCTTTTAAATTGAGGGAAAATATACCAATAACAATTTGTTAAGGATCTGTTTTTTTGTGAAGCAGCCTTAACACAGCTTTTCCGCTGTTTTATAAACGAACGCCATATAAGGTCTTCCTTTTTCCTTGCTTCGCCAAGGAAGGAGCCTTTTTATTAAATCCAAGGGTTTTTCGCTTTTTTTTTTCTTTTTTTACGATTGTTATAGTTCTGTTTGTATACCACGTTGTCAGTTCAGCACTCCGGTTGTAATATGACCAAGCCGTGCAAGCTTACTGTTAAGAATGCAATGTATAGTTGTACAGGAGAAAAGCAATCTTGCCTGAAATCAATGGCAACCTTTTGTAGGTCTATGAACTTAATTTAAAGTTTAGGTTTACACGGTGCTTTCTTTCTGAAGTACCTGCACTCATGAATATGTCTGTATGCATCAGTCGCTCAAATCCCCGCGCTTCGCACCGGCAAAGTACTGCTTTTAAATTTTTATTAAGAAGAACAGAAAACCTTTTTAAATTGAGGGAAAATATACCAATAACAATTTGTTAAGGATCTGTTTTTTTTGTGAAGCTGCCTTCACACAAGTGATCACTTCGAGCTGACTTGCTGGCTAACCATAAGCGTTACCTGGTAGGTAACCACCCATACAATCAGATTGTGAATCAGACTACGAATGCCGTGAATGTAATTACCCCGATCTACATGCTGTCAAATAAACAAACCACACGCCGAGGCGCAATTTTAGGGGCTTCGCCTCTAGCGCTGACATCCGAGGTTCGATTCCCGTAAGGGAGTGAAGTGAATGGGTGGTTACCTACCAGGTAACGCTTATGGTTGGCCAGCAAGTCAGCTAACATCAGCCACAGTGCCTTCACTTGTGAGAAGCAGATCATAGAATGGTTGAAAATAGTTTATTGTCAAATAATGCAAAGAGTACGCGACACGTGTTTCCCCCTTATTCTTGGCTCATCAGGCGTACACAGTCAGTTCACGTGATTACGTGGGAGGCGTGATGACGCGATACGCAACCCCCGCAACCCCGCCTCCCATGGCCAGCGAGCTGCAGTCCATTACTGTATATGGACAAAAAAGAGGTTCCAGTTATGACCGTTACGCTTTGAATTTCGAAATGAAACCTGCCTAACTTTTGTAAGTAAGCTGTAAGGAATGAGCCTGCCAAATTTCAGCCTTCCACCTACACGGGAAGTTGGAGAATTAGTGGTGATGAGTGAGTGAGTGAGTGAGTGAGTGAGTCAGTCAGTCAGTCAGTGAGGGCTTTGCCTTTTATTAGTATAGATGTTTATTATTAAAACAGAAAACATGACAGATGAAACTCTGCCGGTAGAATTCCTCCTCTCACAAGTAACACAGTAAACACATCGAGAGTGTCACGATGATGACGTAACATAACAGAGTAAGGACTCATTAGAACACTCTAGATGAGAACAGGCCATTCAGCCCAACAATGCTCGCCAGTCCTATCCACTTATTTCTTCCAAAAAAACATCAAGTCGAGTTTTGAAAGTCCCCAATGTCTTACGGTCTACCACACTACTTGGTAGCTTATTCCAAGTGTCTATCGTTCTTTGTGTAAAGAAAAACTTCCTAATATTTGTGAGAAATTTACCCTTAACAAGTTTCCAACTGTGTCCCCGTGTTCTTGATGAACTCATTTTAAAATAACAGCCTCGATCCACTGTACTAATTCCCTTCATAATTTTAAACACTTCAATCATGTCACCTCTTAATCTTCTTTTGCTTAAACAGTATAAGCTCAGCTATTTTAATCTTTCCTCATAATTCAACCTCTGTAGCCCTGGAATCAGCCTAGTCGCTCTTCTCTGGACCTTTTCTAGTGATGCTATGTCCTGGAGCCTGGAGACCAAAACTGCACACAGTACTCCAGATGAGGCCTCACCATTGTGTTATAAAGGTTGAGCAGAACCTCCTTGGACTTGTACTCCACACATCGTGTTATATAACCTGACATTCTGTTAGCCTTCTTAATGGCTTCTGAATACTGTCAGGAAGTCGATAACTTAAGTCCACTATGACTCCTAAATCCTTCTCATAAGGTGTACTCTCGATTTTCCGACCACCCATTGTGTATTCAAACCTAAAATTTTTACTTCCTATGTGTAATTCTTTACATTTACTGACATTAAATTTCATCTGCCACAAATCTGCCCAAGCCTGTATGCTATCCAAGTCCTTCTGTAATGATATAACGGATTCCAAATTATCTGCTAATCCACCTATCTTGGTATCATCTGCAAACTTACCCAGCTTGTTACTTATATTCCTATCTAAATCATTTATATATATTAAAAATAGCAGCGGCCCTAGCACTGACCCCTGTGGAGCACCACTCTTAACATCTGCCAGTTCTGATGAGGTTCCTCGCACCATCACCCTCTGCTTCCTGTGTCTGAGCCAATTCTGCACCCATCTAATAACATCACCTTGCACTCCCACTTCTTTTAATTTGATGCCCAACCTCTCATGTGGCACCTTATCAAATGCTTTCTGAAAGTCCAGATAAATAATATCATAAGCTCCACTTTGATTGTATCCTTTTGTTGCCTCCTCATAGAATTCCAGCATGTTAATAAAAACACGACCTCCCTCTTCTGAACCCATGCTGACTGTTAAGAATAACTCCTGTCCTTGCCAGGTGTTGTTCAATCTTATCCTTGATAAGTCCTTCCATTAATTTTCCTGTACTGCATGTTAAGCTTACTGGCCCATAGTTGCTAGGATCTGCCCTGTCACCCTTTTTATATAATCGGATGATATTTGCCATTTTCCAGTCCTTCTGAATCTCTCCAGTGCACAGTGACTTCCTAAAAATATGTGTCAAGGGTTTATATACAATATGTACCCGCTAGCCTCCTTAAGAACTTGAGGGTAAATATTATCTGGTCCTGGTTATTTGTTTGATTTCAGCTAATTTAATCTGAGCAGCACTTCTCCCTCTACAATTTCCAAATCCATCAGTACCTCCTTAGTCGTTGCATTTACCTCTGGGAGGTTATCCACTTGCTCACTTGTAAACACCTCAGAAAAATGTAAGTTTAGGGCATCCACTATTTCACTGTCTGTATCTTTTAATTCCCCTTTACTATTTCTGATGCACTTGACCTCCTCCTTGACGGTTCTTTTACTACTATAATAATGAAAGAATCTCTTAGGGTCTTCTTTCGCCTTATCTGCTATATTCCTCTCCAACTGTCTTTTAGTCCCCCTGATATCCTTCTTAACGGTTGCCCTCATGTTCTTATACGCTCTACAATTCTACACTTTGCAGTCATTAGTCTTTTATGCCTTATAAAGCAGTTTTTTCCTTTGCAACTTCTTTTTTAAATCTTTATTAATCCACTGTGGAGTTTTTTTTAGTTTCCTATTAATTCCAAATTTAGGTCTGTATCTGACCTGCATTACATGTAAAACATTTTTAAACCTGTTCCACTGCTCCTCGACTGTCTCCACACTTAAAAGCTTATCCCAGTGTATCCTACTTAGACATTGTAGCATCTGCTCAAAATTTGCCCTACCAAAGCTCAACTTAACAATTTTAGTCTTTGCATCTGCACTCTTACAAAATACTGAGAATTGTATTACATTATGGTCACTTGATCCTAGTGGTTCAATCACTTCTATACCCTCAATTCTATCCTGATTATTACAAAATACTAAATCCAGACAAGCTTCACCCCGTATTGGTGCTTTAACATGCTGTGTTAGAAAACAGTCATTGATTACTTCTAAAAACTCCTGCTCTTGTGCTCCTCCATCTGCAAGGTTATCCCAGTTAATATTTGGATAATTAAAGTCCCCCATGACTATAATATCTCCCTGTAAACTTGCCTTTTTGATATTACTAAAAAGACGTGTGTTGAAATTACTGTCTGAATTGGGTGGTATATAACACACTCCTAAAATAAAACCTCTTTCCCTAATATTTTCCAGGCGAAGCCACATGTCCTCACTAAGATGGGGCTCATCATCCAACTGAAGAGGACTTACATTTAAATTCTGTTTGGCATTAACAGCAACCCCAGCTCCTTTTCTGTCCTGTCTATCCTTCCTAAAAAATGTGTATCCCTCTATGTTATACTCATCCCCATCTTTGCTATTTAGCCAGGTTTCTGTTATTGCTATAATATCAGAATTATGCTCTGCTACATACAACTCCAACTCACTTACCTTGTTTTTGATACTTCTAGCATTAAGGCAAGCTATTTTTAATGTGTTACTCCTTCTACATTTAAATGTTTGTTTAGAATTTACATTATTATGCATTTTTATTTCTACACCATTGTTTGTTCTTCCATGTATAGATCTAAACCTGGCCTGTCCTAAACTCCCTGCCCACCCCCCCATTCCCTAGTTTAAACAATCCTCAACTAGCCTACACATACGCCTCCCCAATACATTGGTGCCCCTCCAGTTCAGATGTAACCCGTCAGGGTGGAACAAGTCCCATCTTTTCCAAAAGGAGTCCCAATGCCCCATAAACCTATACCCTTCTACACTGCACCAAGATTTGAGCCACGCATTAAGTCTTCCAATCTCCTCAATCTTACGTGGACTGGCGCGTGGCACAGGCAGAACTTCGGAGAAGACTACCTTGTCAGTTCTGCTCCTCAGCTTGGCACCTAACTCCTTGAATTTGGATCGCAGAACTGACAGACTACCCTTATGTATGTCATTTGTTCCAACATGGACAATGACAATTGGATCCACCCCTGCTCTGGCCAAGAGTCTATCCACCCTTCCAGGGAGGTCCCCTACTTGTGCTCCCGGAATGCAACACACCGTGTGAGACTCTCTCTCTCTCTCTCTCTCTCTGGAGCACACCTGCGCTTCAATCCCCCTCATGATTGAGTCCCCAACTATCACTACCTTTCTTTTTGGGAACTGGTTTTGAGGTGGCCCGTTGGGGCTCCTCATCCCTGCCTACCACCTCAGAATTATCAGCTCCACAAGGACATGATAACGGTTTGACACTTCTAATTCTGGGGTTGATGCCCCCGGGCAGTGTGCACCCTTTACCTTACGCCTCGTGACCATGACCCACCTATTTCTACCTGTCTGGTCTGGAATCTCCTCCCACGCCATCTTGGGGGTACACACTATCTCTCTAAAGGACACCTGGGTCCGCCAATTCTCTATTACAACGCAGGTCAGCCAACTCCTCCTCCAGTTCAGTGACCCTGAGCTCGAGGTGCTGGATCAGCTGGCATCTCCTGCAGATGTAGCCCTCATAGACAACTGGCTCTTCCAAACCATCATCTAAAAAGTCCAACATCCAACAGGACTTGCATTGCACTGGGTTCATTATTAAAATTTGATTTGGGATTAGTAAACTGCCTTAACTTTGCTGTTAAAGGTTCGGCACCCATGAGAGGAACAGTAATAATGAAACAAAATAATAAAATAAATATACACAAAAAAGATACAAAATTTACATATTGTGGTAAGAATGATGAAAAAAAGGATATAAAGCAAACACATGTGACTTACTTTACAGTACTCTACAAATGATCAGGTTTGAATACACATATCGGTCCCTCTTATGTCCAGATCTACTTATGACCAGAGCGTCAGAACTGAACATTGTCATAAGTCGATGACTACCTGTATAAAAAATGCTTCCTAAATATTTACTCGCCTGGAAATAAAGTTGCATTATGAGATCTCTGTTTAATTACTGCTATTATCCTTACTAACACTGATACCATTCCTTCAGTTGAGGCCATGACAGATAGTTCTGCCTTTTTACATAAAGCAATGTAGGTGGCACGTGGGATGGACAGGCATCCCGGCAAGATATTTTACCTGGATGGGAAGTCCTGAGTGGACAGAAAGGCTTCCCAACCAAGAGAGGGAAGGAGGGATATCATACCTGGACAAAGCTCACCAAACAGATGGACAGATATCCCAACCAATAGAGTAGATGTTTCCTTACCTGGACAAGAAGCCCCAGCTAAATGGACAAGTGTTCTGACCGGAAATATGTGTAGCACCATCCCTGGCTGGGATAGATGAGGAGGTCAGGGAAAGACTGTCTCTGAGGGATGTTTATTCCCCCAGTTGCTAGATGGTAACGGCCCTCAATATTGACACCTATTTGGAAACCAGCAGGGAATGCCAGGAACTGTAGTCCAGCAGCGCAGCCATGCTGGGGTCTGTGGGTGCCACAAGAGGGTGCTGCTATGGGGGACTTCAACATGACCCCGAAGTGCTTTCAATGGGCAACAGCCCTGGCAATGGAAGTACTCCCAGGTCCTCAATAAAAGGGACTGCACTCGCTTGTCCAGGCAAGTCAAAGCTGGGAGGAAGGAAGGCAACACTCGACTGGAGGAGAACAGTGTGGTGGTGAGAGAGAGAGAGAGAGAGAGATAGAGAGGAAGGAGAGATGACTTGTGTTTTTTATTTACTTGGGTATTAAACACCCTTTATTTGAACCCAGGACTGTCTTGTGTGTTCGTATCTGGGGTTCACTGGCCCCCCCTAGCTTTCACACCATGTAATATCAGTAGAGGATGTTGTCTAAGAAGAAACTATATAACAAAATGTTTTACTTTCAAAACTTTAGATGAGTTTGTACCCATTAAGAGTTGCGTATTAGATATTAAAACATAATCGAGAAGTGTTGTAGGACTAATTTACAAACCACCACAGACATACTCATTATTCATTACTGAATTTAGTGACCTTTCATCTTGGTGATTGAAGTGGTAACTGACTCTTCGATCAAATATTTTTAATTCCTTCTGAACTCAGTGAGGGTTTTGTCAGTCTCACTGTCAGAATTATACATTAGGTGTAATTATTAGCTTTGGTTTTGATGATCAAAATGTCATTTTTATTTCTCTAAATTAAATGATTTCAGATTACAATTTAATTACATTTGTTCCCATACTTGCCAGGAAAGTCATAGATTAAAGGTAGATTGTAACACTACATCATATTTTATACTGTAGCCATTCTGGTGAAATTCTGATTCTAGGGAATGATAACAATCAGTTCAGATACAGCTAGAACATATCTTTAAAAGAGATTTTAGATACCTTTGTCATGAAATGAACTAGTCAAAGTGTGCAAGGAAACTCACCTTGGTGTAATGATAGCACACACGCTCCTAAATTAGAATGCACAAAAGTGATGGTGAACATCTAAATTAGAAATCTTCCAATCAGCAATCTTAAAAGGATACTCTACCCAAAAATGATATTTTATATGCTACTTTTTCCATGTAGCTTTTAGTGTTGGCTGAGAAAAATGTTTAATCTCATGTTTTCATGCAGAACAGAAAACAGTTTCTTATATAACAGTAGTCTATGGTAAGCAACAGTAAACATTATCAAAAAGTCCATGAACAAATCTCCCATTAGTTAGGGTTACATAATCCTAATGTCAACTCAACCAGTCATATGCTTATAACATCACAAAGATATGTATATTTACTAAAAATGTGTTTGTTTATTTATTTTAAAAGAACTCCTGTAAAAAGCCAAATTTCCCACTTTGGACAAATAAAGTTCTATCATATGTTAAATAAATTATGTGTGTAAAATGCTGTCATGAATGAAGATGGAACATTTGGAGAGTGCATTTGAATTAAAGACCCACCTCCCCACCTCATTCATTGGTCAGAAGTCCAGCCCAGTAAGAACTTATTCATTGGCTAACATTGTGCTTCATATGAATATGATATCAACAAAAAGTGTGAGTGGAGAGACATGTAAAACTAAACATTAAAAGTTAAAAAAAAAACTGAGTGAGAACATTATCAGGACGAGAATCTGCCTCGAACATGTACATAAAGTGAGATGCTACAACAAGCAGAAGGTCAGGTCACCTGTCCAGTTTCACAAAGTACTCCAGTGGTGGGTCACCTCACTGCTATGAATATAAATGTAGTGACAAGAGGCAGGTCTACAACTCAAAGACTCGGAAGGATGGTGTATTGTAGTTGGGCTTTTGGGGTGTCATATTAAAGAGTGAATTCTTATGCGATTAGTTATTTAGTGTCTTATATTTGGAATTAATTTTAATCCATTTTGCAGAACACAATTTGACAGTAAAGAGTCATTTTCTGATAATCAGTGTCACAAAAAGCCAAAATAATTGCAGTGTGATTCAATGTTGTATAACAATAAGATATGAAACTGTCTTGGGGGGGAATACTTTTGGTAACCCTTTAGTTTTGGTAGTGCAAAAAATCATCTATTACTACTCATTTACACTTATGTGACAAGAGCTTAACAAAGGCTTCTTTTGGACTTCATAACACTTATAAAACATCAGAAAATGGGTTATTCATCTCTGTACTGTGAGGCATATTGACAGCACAAAGGATTCACAGGTCTTATACTAATATGCAACATCAAGAGAAATGCATCTCAGTTAAGGCCCCTCAGACCACTCCAAAGTGAAGTTTTGTTAGTAGGTTACATTGAGGAGATGAATGAACACGTTACCGATGTTTAATAAGTGATATGAAGAATCAAAGAAGCCTTTATTAAGGTTTTGTTACATAAAAGTAAAGGAGTAATAGATGTGTTTTTGTAGTACCTAAACGAAAGAGTTTCCATATTTTCAATAGGCACTGTATGCTTTTATAGGAAACGAATTAGCTGATCACTTTGCTAAACAGGCTGCTTATAATAACACACCAATCTCTTTATTTCAACAGAAAGATGACAAAGACCCTGATAATCAAATTATCTCTTTACAGAGTGCAGCCACGGACAGAGAAAAGAGAAAATGGTCCAAAGAAGGATCCCTCTCTGATGGAGTCTGGACCCATAAGCAAAATAACAAACCTTTCCTTCCTAAAGCTTCTTTTCCAGGTATGGCAAAAATTTCACATGACCTGGATCACGCTGGAAAGGATGCAGTGGTTCAAGAGGTTGAGAGACATTGGGAAGCAGTAGGCTTCTCTAGATACGAAGAGCAATTCTGCAAACGCTATGCAGTATATCAGAAATTTAATGTAGGAAAGGGTATTCAGGTAAGTCCCACCGTTACACCTAACCCAATGGGTCCATTCGAACACCTTCAAATGGACTTCATTGAATTAACACCGTCTAAGGGCTACCGTTACTGCTTGGTAAGTGTCGATGTGTTCTCCCGATGGGTGGAAGCTTTCCCTTCCAAACACGCAGACGCCAAAACTGTGGCAAAAGCTTTGATAAAGGAAATCATTCCAAGATGGGGAATACCACAGAAATGGCAGACTGATAATGGTAGTCATTTTGTGAATTCTGTAATTAATGAATTGACTACTTGGCTCCAGATAAATGTACATCATTATTGCAAATACCATCCTCAAAGTGGGGGTATAGTAGAGAGATGCAATGGTACCTTGAAATCTAAATTGGCTAAAATCTGTGAGCAAACAAATTTAACTTGGCCTGATGTTCTACCCCTGGCCTTGATGGGATTAAGGGGAAGAACACATTGGCAGTTAGGGCTGTCGCCATTCGAAATTCTGACCGGACGGCCCATGCCAGTCGGCATGGTCATAGGTAATGTTAATCTGCATACTGTGGACAATGATCTTCTTTCAAGTCTTACAGGTCTCCGAGCTTCTCTGAAGGAAGTCCACGAGCAGATTAATCAGGCCTGGAGAACTAGTCCTCCATCAAAGGACTCCCCGATTCCGTTGGGAACCTGGATTCTGGTTAGAGATACTCGAAGGAAACATTGGCACCAACCTCGGTGGAGAGGACCGTTCCAAGTTCTGCTGTCGACACCACACACTGTTAAAGTTGAGGGACTGCCTGCCTGGATTCACGCCTCACATTGCAAAAGATGGCACCCTTGATTGTTGTGCTACTATGTCTTGCCGACTTGTCGACTGCCCTGGTCACCTTGACTTTCCCTTTCGGAATCACCACATCAGTTCAGGTTGATTTCTGTGGGACTGGTCGACAAGTCCAGTGGACCTGGTCTGACAAATATGTGTGTGTAACTGTTACAAACTCTGGATTCGGAAGTAACTGTGACGAGTGGAAATGGGTTTTTGCTAATACTGGAACTGATGACTAGGGTTATCAACCCTATAAGGCCCAAAAGTATGGTCTGAAATATCTGTTTTCTATTATAAAAGGACATGCCCCTCATGAATGTGCCAAAAACCAATGGTTTATGTCCACTTTTGGGTCCTGGGGCCAATGGCTTAAGTCAGTTTTCATTTCTTTTACAGTTGCTTTTATCGTTCTCCTGCTTGTTGCTTGCTGTATTGTTCCCTTGATAAGATACATTGTATCCAAGTATTTTACTTCCTCTATGGCAAAGGCTTACTTATTACACGAAGAAAAAATGCTTCAGATCACCACTGCCACCCCACACTCCTCCACCCACTCCACTCCATCCCCCTCTCCTACCCTTTCCCGCTCAACTCTCCCCTGATCAAGTATTTTTTGTTTGCTCAAAAGGGGGGAATGTGGAAGATGAATGTTCTCTTCGTTCCCTTGTACTAATCCATGTCTGAGAAGTTAAGCAGAAGTAAGCTTTACATTTTGTAAAAGCATGCTTTGATGAGCAAACAGAAAAATATTTGTCCAAGGGACTCAAGGTCTAAGCATTCCTCACATGAGTCTGCCTTATCCCGTTTCCTCTTATCATGAAAACCCTGCGCCTGCTACTTTATTATTTTTCTCTTTGCAGCTGCAAGCCACCAATATCTTTCTGCAAAGCTTAAAAACTTCAGTCAAGGACACGGTGTACTTTGAGAGGGCTAAGCAGATCATTGTTTTAGAAATGAAGCTGCTTAAAACTTCAACCTTGAGAGATGACTGTTGCATTCCATAATGATATTAAATCACGCGTTTTAGGGGTATAAAACTTTGCCCCACCCGACAGACTGGGTTCAGAAGAGCCCTGACGCTGTCAAGTAATATTGATTGCCTGCTTTCTGAAACTCTGCTCACTGTGACTCTGAAGAATAAAAGCTGCTATATAACCCCACCTGCTGTCTTGTCTGAGTCTTCGTCCACACACGTTAAATGTTTTGTTTTGTATTTGATCTTCTATGTGCTCTGTGTGTGTGAATCACTACGTATTTCTTAAACGGGCTTTCTCTTCCTCCGACAGGACACAGAATCCATTACATTCGTGATATTACAGTTCTTTGAATAATTTAAATACTGAGATGTATACTTGATATCATTTCAGTATTCATATCATATCAATTAAAGCATGTATTAAACATGGGAACAGAGTGGCGCAGTGATAGTGACGAGCTGGCCCTGTCCACAGATTGTTCCTGCCTCACGCAAGATGCTTGCTGCGCCGTGTGTGACCTTCGATGAAATAATTTATTGTAGCAGTACTGTCTCTTTCAAATATACTTACTAACCCCCAATCGCCACACAATCAGCTCAGTAATAGACGTTAAGCCATCTGTAAGCTTAGAACTCCGATTCTTCAAAACTTTTAAGGAACATTGAAACATCTTTGTAGTACGTGTTTAATTATTCTATCCATCTATCCTTCCAGTGTCGCGCCAGCCCTGGCAAGAATACAGCGCAAGGCAGGAACAATCCGTGAACGGGGTGCCAGCTCCTTGCTAGTGCTGCGACACTGTGTTCTCACATGTTTAATTATCAAAAATATAGATTTAAATGATGTTAACATTTTATCTGTATAATGTAATAAACATTTTTGCTGCATTTCATCTTAAAATGATATCGTCATCATATGTTAATACATGCTTTATAAAGTGGCTCAGGTTGTGCAATATTATAATTGTATCGCAAGTTTACAGTGAGGTAATTATACTAATAAGTACAAACAGTTCTACAAGGAGCACTTGATGGACTGATTGAGTGTGTTTAGAGTTCTTGGGATGAAACTGTTTCTGAACCGCGAGGTCAGTACAGGAAAGCATCTGAAACGTTTACCGTATGAGAGCAGTTCAAATAGGCAGCAGGCTGAGGCAGCGTGTGCTTGATGCTGTATACCGATAATTCTCTTTCCGATCACATGCTGTAGAGCTGTAATTCCACACTCAGATACAGTGATATAAATACTCCGTGGTGCAGTGATTGTAATATGGAAAAAGATGATCCGCTGTGGCAACCCCTAATGGTAGCAGCTGAAAGATGAAGAAAAAGAAGGTGCAGTGATAGTAACAACACTAAAGCAGCTATGGTATTTAGAAGAGTTTGGCCATTTCGTGGACCATTATATTGTTACGGGTTAATTACAATCAGATGCATTAAACTAATAAACAATATGCGGTTAATTTCAGTGTATATGATATAGCCATGTCAGGGATGTGGATCTAAAAAAGAAATGGAAACCACACTGGAACAAAAGCACTGCTTTGACGCTGGGTGCCACCAGTTTGCAAAACTGAGCGGAGAACTTGTGTACGCCAGGGTTTGAGCTGCCGTGAAAATGTGCGTGGCTTTACAGCAAGTTTAGTTTTTATACTTCGTCATTCGAGTATGGAAACGGGCGTACGCACTGTTTATACATGACATTTAATATGCAAAGCCACAGCTTGTACTTATTGTGAGTTGTTAGGATAGCAAGAAAACTGAAGATTTGTCTTCTAACCAAATGTAAAAAAACTTTAGATTTTTGGTTAACTTGAATAGAAAAAATAATCATAATACGACAGACTCAGCCCAAGCTTAGACATTTAACATGAAATTTGTCCATTTTTTAAGTCTGGTGATGAGTGTTATTGTTCTTTGTTACTGATATTCATGTTCAATTATAGTTACAGTACATCCAATTAAATTTAATTTCATAGTTTACGGTTTACAACAATTTCTCCATAGCGTTTTCACCAAACACCACATGTTGAATGAACAGAACACAGAAATTACTCTTAAGTCTCAGTCTCAAGCAATTGCAGAAGCTGATGGGAGAAAGTAAAACTGTAGTGGAGACAATAAACATTGGGGGCTCCGCTTGGCTGTTGGTTTTCCTCCTGTTTATGTGTCAGTGTCTGTGGTGCATTCCCGTCTGAAGTAAACTTCTTGTGTCCCTGTTTAAATATTTATGGTGTCACTCCAGAAATACCCAACGGTGTTTGTTTTTTTTGTTTCTAAAGAACTCAGCCAGGATTTTACCGTTTTATACATGATATGGATTCAATTTTCAGAATTCAAGTAATAAGACTTTGATATTGTATTTCTTTTAACATAATTGTTTTAAAATACAGGCCAAATGAGGACCAAAACAGAATTATTCAATTTAGTTTCCTTTCTTTATGACACCATACTAAGTACTACGACCATATCTTAATCTTTCCTAAATGTTACCTCTCCAAGAAGCCATTGGGAAAGCGACACAGCTCGGCCTCCTCCATATCCTCTCTGGAACTTTTGCCAGTTCAGTGTCTCCCTCCTCAAAGCGAGTGACAGGAATGTACAGACTTTAACACAAGGCATCCCCGGCCTCTCAGCCATTCAATCTGTCTGACATTGTGACCCCCCCGGCCCACAGCCCCTCTTTCCTGAGGATCAATTTTCAAGAACATGTGTTCCTCCTCCTGAGACCACAACCTTCAAAATATTCAATTCAAGTTCATTCACTTCCTTTATCTGACCTCCTGCAAGCACTTTACCATGGGTTTAGCTTCAGGCTCAAACTGCCATTTCTAGCCAATTTTTACACATGTTCTAGGAAGTCCAAACCAGTTTCTTCATTCTGATTTTTTGTTTCCTTTTTTTCATCTGAACTTTATATCAACATCCCTTTTCATTCTCAAATCTGCCTTCTATTACACCTCTACTCTCTCATCCCTGTGTCTCTCCCTCCACTGTAGTCTCTCGACATGATTACCACCAAGACCGTACAGTAATAGCTCTTGCTGGAAGAAAGCTCATCCTCCTTCTTTTCCTCTCAGGAAAGCATCTGTATTCAGTGTCACTCCTGTTGAACTGTCAGTGGTGAGAATTAATGAATCTGCTGGCCCTAGCATTGCTAAACAGCATGGTGTAGTTAATCTGGGATGGGTGATCTGTGACCCTCGGTGCCACTCTTGTTATTAATGTTCTCTCCCCTCACTGTAACCAGGCGTTGTCAGCCTCACCAACTTCTCAGGGCTGTCATAAATGTGGATGGGCACTTCTTTTTACTTTTAGTTTATTTACTTTTAATATTCATTTCTGTGAATCGAGTCTCTTTCCTGGTATTTATTTACAGTAGGACTGACTACTGCAATGCAGTGTTCACTGGATGTTCAAATCATTTTTTATGCAGCTTTCAGTTTTTTCAAAATGCTGCTGCCGGAACTATTACAAGAGCTAAAATGCACAACCACATAACTCCTGTTCTTAAGTCTTTACACTTGTCTTCCATTAACACTAAGAACTGGTTTTAAATTTCTGCTACTTACAAATAAAGCCTGAAATGGCCAAGGTCCAGCTTACTTATCTGAACTTATCATTACTTACAGTTCAGAGCACACATTAATATCTCAAGATGATGGCCTACAGAAGGATTCCAAGGATTAATAAAATATCAGTGGGTGGTCGAGCTTTTAGTTACAGGGCCACTAAAGCCGTGGAATGGTCTGCCTACACCTATAACAGAAGCCATTTCGGTCTCCGCTTTTAAACCTAACTACTTTAGTCTGGCCTTCCCTGAGGAGAGCTCCTGTTTGTTCCACCTGCGCATGTTCCACCTCTGTTTATTAGTCATTTGTGCAAAAATATTACAATATATTATGAACAACATATCATGAATTAGAATAGAATCCTTCAATTTTTTGGTTCACAAAAGTCTCATGTATTGCTATATTGAAGTTCATTACAAATAAAAAAGGGGTGTGCAACATTATTTAACATTTAGGTGTCATTGTGTGGAGTTTGCATCCTCCTCCCATCTGTGTAGATTTTCCCCAGGGACTACAATTTTCTTCCCACAACACAAAGAAGTGTTAATTGCCGATTCTACACCTCTGGTGAAGTTTGATGGGTGCCTCAAGAAGGCTGATGTCACATCTGGGGTTATTTCTTGACCTTTTGTGACTGTATGATGGAACAAGAAGAATCAGCAAATAATTTGTTTAAAGCGGTCTTGCAGCCTTTAGATCTAGAACCTGGTACATGATCTACCATTTGACTTCTCTCTCCCAAAGTTCCTTGTAGCCACCTTACAGGTGAGACACTGTTCTTCTTCAGAATTTGAAAAACTCATTTAATAATACTGTATACCATCATATACAGTACATGATCCTGGGGAGTGTGTCACGGGTTGTGCATGAGGGAAATGTGGGGAAGATACAAGATGAAACACTGCCGTTAACTTGGTTTGCATTTCCCCTTGATTGGAGGAAAAAGCACCGAATGACGAGTGACATCACTTATTCTGTTTCTGATCTTAGGTCACTCTCCCTAGGGTGTCATGATTGAATGTATCAGTTTGACAGGACACTCTACAACCTACACTAGCTTAAAGGTTAGGAGAAAGTGACTAAGATGATAATCATTGACCTCCACCCAGTATCCAGATAACCATTCAGTTTTCATCCACTCTTTTATGGTAATGAGATCTGGGCTACTTATAGTTGTCATCGATAAAGTCCTTTGGGAATTCATCAACATTGCCTCTGGAAGACTTCTCCATATTAATTGGGAGGCAAACATAACCAGCTTTTATATCTTACAAGCCCAAATCTGGTGGATGGACAGCTATATCAGAATCACATCTGACCTATCATCTTACAAAAGTCCAGCATTGCTACTTGTTAAGGCTTTAGCCACAGGAATGTCCCATATGGCACTGAATGAATAATTAAAATCAAATCAGGTCATTTTAACAATGGCTGCCTCTCTGAGATGGACAAAAGATGGCGGCAGAAGGAGTGGAAGAGAGAGAGAGAGAGAGAAAGAGAGGATTTGCTGAAAGATACAGAATCTCCTGCCCCCATAGTTCCAAGGTATGTAGCCTGAGCATTTGAATTGCTCAACCATCTTAGGACACACGTATGAACCTGAGAAGCATCTTTCTGATTGACCACTAAAAGACTCGCTGAGCAAATTATTAGGGAACACTACACTAATACTGGGCAGGCCCTCCTTTTGCTCTCAAAACAGCTTCAGTTCTGCATGCAATGGATTCCAGAAGATGTTGGAAACATCCCTTTGAGATTCTGCTCCATGCTGACATGATTGCATTATGCAATTTGTGCACATTTGTCAGCTGCACATTCTACACACCAACACTGAGGACTATCAGCCAACAAATCATTCAACAAAAGTGGGTGAAGAAAGGCTACTAGGGCTCCTTCATACTGATGGCAATACACCTGCATAAAGCCTTACTGGGACTGGGACTGCTAAGTCAGAGGTTTTATTTCTTTTTAGTCTTTCTGGTATATAATTGAGATGGATTTGCTGTTTGTCAAAATAGAATAATACAGTGGGGGAAAGAAGTATTTGATCCCCGGCTGAATTTGTAAGTTTGCTCACTTACAAAGAAATGAACAGTCTCTAATGTTTATGGTAGTTTCATTTTAATGGAGAGAGACAGAATATCAATCAAAACTCCAGAAAAAACACATTATATAAAAGTTATAAATTGATTTGCATAGCATTGAGAGAAATAAGTATTTGATCCCCTAAAACCCAACCAGAATTCTGGTTCCCATAGATTGATTGTAATCTATGTGCCACATGGGCACACAGCCAATCAATTACAGATACTCCTGATCTCAACTCGTTATGTGTATAAAGTACACCGGTCCACAGAATCAGTTTCTTTCTTCCATTCTAACCTCTCCACCACCATGGGCAAGACCAAAGAGCTGTCAAAGGACATCAGGGACAAGATTGTAGACCTGCACAAGGCTGGAATGGGCTAAAAGACCATCAGCAAGAAACTTGGTTAGAAGGTGGCAACAGTTGGTGTGATTATTTGGAAATTCAAGAAACATAAAATGACCATCAATCACCCTTGGTCTGGAGCTCCATGCAAGATCTTGCTTCATGGGGTGAGGATGATCATGAGAAAGGTGAGGGATCAGCCCAAAACTACATGGGAGGAGCTTGTTAATGATCTGAAGGGAGATGGGACCACCACAGTCACTAAGAACACCATTAGTAACACACTACGCCATAATTTTAATTTTTTAAATTTTAATTATGCTCACACTTTGAGCTACTTTTTGTATGAAAATGTGCTATATAAATAAATGTTGTTGTTGTAATGGATTGAAATCTTGCAGCGCCCACAAGGTTCCTCTACTCAAGAAGGCACATGCACCGGTCCGGATGTTCACTGGCAAACTTCAGATGGGCCTGTACATTTTATGAAAACATAACATTTGTAAAAGAAAATTTTTTAAAACTAAATAGTGAAAAGTTCCTGCAACAAATTAATGGACCTGTGATATATAGTCGGTAAAACTTTAATCCCAGACTACTCTGGTGCTTACTCACATGTTGGGGTAACATGTTATCATATCAACAACATAACACTGAAGAGAACGGGGTCCACCGAATACTTTAACAGACTAGGGACTGCCTGAGCTTCTTTGGCATAGATGAGGATCTCATTTAAAGACAGCAGCCTCACAGTGCAAATCAATCAGTGTTCACCACAAACATCTGTGTCCTGTGGGAAATCTCCGTTTCTGGCTTAGCTCCTTTGTGCAGCTGTTTAAAAAATCAGACCCGGACCTTACGTTTTGTGCAGAAGCTCACAGCTTTCACTAGGGAATCTCCCAGCAGTAGCAGCACAAATGACGCTCCCTCTGACTGAAACCACTGAGAATGCAACTGTTTTGAAATTACTATTAGAGTTTGAATGTTTATAGTAACATTAGTTGATTCTTATATATTGTTGTTTAGTTATTTATAATACATTCAGCCTTTGTGAAATGTTGGTCTGCCATTGATCTCATAATAACTAAAAACACAATTTTTGTTACAATATCCTACACTGTTACAGTGTGTGTGTATATTTATATATATATATATATATATATATATTTATATATATATATATATATATATATATACACACACACACACATATAAATATATATATATATATATATACACACACACATATATAAATATATACATACATATATACATACATACATACATACATACATACATACATACATACATATATATATATATATATATATATATATATATACACACACACACATATATATATATAAATATATACATACATATATATATACATACACACATACATATATACACACGTTCAGAACAGAATTTGGGTGGCTGACAAGTAAAAGGCACATAAATGAAGCAGACTATACACTTCTGTCAGAGCCTGAATTTCATTTGAGATCCCGAGTAACAGCAGATGCGGAGATCTTACAGGCTCGGGGGGATTTTGCCTGTGCTTTATAACAAGTGATGTGACCCTCCATGGACATTCTTGGTTTGGTGAGTGAAAAATAAATACTGCTTTAGTACTAATAAAAAGGAAATCAAACAACTATTAAATCTGTGCCACGTTAAAATTGGTAATTATCAAGATTACACAAGTGCTTTCATTTACAACATCTCATTCAAAAAAATGTTTTAAAGCTGCTTTTGTAAATCATACAATTTGCAAATCGAGTTTATTATCCAGTGCCCCTGTCAGGTTTATGACATTAGCTGTTGTGAGATTTATGCAGGAAAGTAAGATTTAATTAGAAAATCAAGTAAATTAAAATTCCAAATGTCACAAAGTACTGATGGTTTAATTTTCGAAATGACTTCTTCCTTCTTTGCATTGCTCCTTATTTATGAGGAACACTCAATCCAAAAATTAGAATTTTACTATGTACTGTATAATCGATTACTTACCCCCATTGTTTATAGTGATGGACGAGGAAAACCTCAAATCTCATGTTTTCATGAAGACCGGAATTAACTAAATAAAATTCCTTACCAAATGGCCAAACAACCAGTAGATGCATCCAAAGTGAAACCCCTCTCCACCTGCTGCTCATGGGGCTGCTCCAGGTATTCTCAGTCCTCACAACTTCAGATCCTGGGGTCACTATGCTACTATTGTCATTGACCGGACTACTCACAACTGGAGTGTTCCTCCCTTTTGCACTGTACTATTCATAGATGTGCTATGTGATGTTCTGCAGTGCTTTTCTAATTTAGGTTGCTGTACTTTAATTTTTGAAACCTAACAAGTGCCAGAAATTCAGTGCTTGCTATTTCTTTATTTTTTTTTAATGAAGTGAACTGTTTAAACAGCCCCACTAGCTACGCATCTGTTCACTTCAGCATTGATGTTAACACATTAGATATCATATTAGTATAAGCAGTCTGATTAGGAACGGAGCTCCAAAAATGTCTGACTTGTGCGTTTCCTTACGGAAAGAACAATGAAGCGGCTCCCTTTCTTACTATTATACGCTGGCCACAGTTACAGAGATGGCCACTTAGTTTAAACTTGTCTCAGATTCTACCTGCTCCAACTGTTCCTGTTGTGTGAATGCCAGGGTGCATTTCCTGGCCACTGTTTATCTTTTTTTTTATGTCTTTTTGGTTTATTAAGGAATTATTATTAAAAAGTGTTTTTTCATATGTTTATTGTAATTATGTATTTCATGTTAATAGTGTTCTATGTATGTTTTTATGTACAGTTGTGCTTGAAAGTTTGTGAACTCTTTAGAATTTTCTGTATTTCTGCATAAATATGACCAAAAACATCATCAGATTTTCACTCAAATCCTAAAAGTAGATAAAGAGAAACCAGTTAAACAAATGTGACAAAAATATTATACTTGGTCATTTATTTATTAAGGAAAATGAACGAATATTACATATTTGGGGCGGCACGGTGGCGCAGTGGGTAGCGCTGCTGCCTCGCAGTTGGGAGACCTGGGGACCCGGGTTCGCTTCCCGGGTCCTCCCTGCGTGGAGTTTGCATGTTCTCCCCGTGTCTGTGTGGGTTTCCTCCGGGCGCTCCGGTTTCCTCCCACAGTCCAAAGACATGCAGGTTAGGTGGATTGGCGATTCTAAATTGGCCCTAGTGTGTGCTTGGTGTGTGGGTGTGTTTGTGTGTGGGTTGGCACCCTGCCCAGGATTGTTTCCTGTCTTGTACCCTGTGTTGGCTGGGATTGGCTCCAGCAGACCCCCGTGACCCTGTGTTCGGATTCAGCGGGTTGGAAAATGGATGGATGGATGGATTACATATTTGTGAGTGGCAAAAGTATGTGAACCTCTAGGATTAGCAGTTAGTTTGAAGGTGAAATTCGAGTCCGGTGTTTTCAATCAATGGGATGACAATCAGCTGTGAGTGGGCACACTGCGTTATTTAAAGAACAGATATCTATCAAAGTCTGCTCTTCACAACACATGTTTGTGGAAGTGTATCATGGCACAAGGAAAGGAGATTTCTAAGGACTTCAGAAAAAGAGTTGTTGATGCTCATCAGGCTGAAAAAGGTTACAAAACCATCTCTAAAGAGTTTGGACTCCACCAATCCACAGTCAGACAGATTGTGTACAAATGGAGGAAATTCAAGACCATTGTTACCCTCCCCACGAGTTGTCGACCAACAAAGATCACTCCAAGAGCAAGATGTGTAATAGTCGGCGAGGTCACAAAGGACCCCAGGGTAACTTCTAAGCAACTGAAGGCCTCTCTCACATTGGCTAATGTTCATGTTCATGAGTCCACCATCAGGAGAACACTGAACAACAATGGTGTGCATGGCTGGGTTGCAAGGGGAAAGCCACTGCTCTCCAAAAAAACATTGCTGCTCATCTGCAGTTTGCTAAAGATCACGTGGACAAACCAGAAGGCTATTGGAAGAATGTTTTGTGGACGGATTAGACAAAAATAGAACTTTTTTGTTTAAATGAAAAGTGCATTCCAGCATAAGAACCTTATGCCATCTGTGAAACATGATGGTGGTAGTATCATGGTTTGGGCCTGTTTTGCTGCATCTGGGCCAGGACAGCTTGCCTTCATTGATGGAACAATGAATTCTGAATTATATCAGAGAATTCTAAAGGAAAATGAACTGAATCTCAAGAGAAGGTGGGTCATCTAGCAAGACAACGACCCTAAGCACACAAGTCGTTCTACCAAAGAATGGTTAAAGAAGAATAAAGTTAATGTTTTGGAATGGCCAAGTCCTGACCTTAATCCAATTGAAATGTTGTGGAAGGACCTGAAGTGAGCAGTTAATGTGAGGAAACCCACCAACATCCCAGAGTTGAAGCTGTTCTGTATGGAGGAATTGGCTAAAATTCCTCCAAGCCGGTGTGCAGGACTGATCAACAGTTACTGGAAACATTTAGTTGCAGTTATTGCTGCAAAGGGGGGGTCACACCAGATACTGAAAGCAAAGGTTCACATACTTTTGCCACTTACAAATATGTAATATTCAATCATTTCCCTCAATAAATAAATGACCAAGTATAATATTTTTGTCTCATTTGTTTAACTGGTTTTTCTTTATCTACTTTTAGGACTTGAGTGAAAATCTGATGATGTTTTCTGTCATATTTATGGAAAAATATAGAAAATTCTAAAGGGTTCACAAACTTTCAAGCACAACTGTATATATAATATTATGTTCTGTATGGTAGTATGTCTGTGTGGTTTGTGGGTGGTACCCCAAGAGGCAGGGCCACACTGATGTCACCACTCCTGTGCCCTCCCTCTGGCTATTTAGATCAGAGAAGAAGGAAGCTTAGGTAAGTGGGTTATTAAAGTTAATGCAGTTTAAATGAGTATTCCATTTCTTGTGGATTTCTTTCTGGTTTTTGAATAGTTAATCTGGTATTTGGGTTCTTTTTGTGGACTATGTATTGGAATTTGATTTATATTATTTGCCTGTGGGAAGGATGGTCAGGACACCTTCAGGATGGAAGAACAGGATAGAAGAACAGGGAAGTTATACAGAGCTTTATCTTCCCCAGGATGATGGATGGTAGCGAGCCCAGGCTCACACTCCCACATGGGTGCCCGCAGGCCATGTCGGGTACTGTAGTCCCAGGGGACAGCCCTGTAAGGTCCCGTGGGGGTGACCAGGGACAACTGCAGGATTGGAGGGTCCCTGCATCAAGGGGATTTCTGTCCCACCCATGGCAGAAAAAATTAAAGGAGCTGCTTGCCTCACATCAGAAAGCCAGAGTTGGGAGAAAGTTGACAAAGCTTGTGAGGAGGCATGGAGAAGGCAGCAAGTAAGAGGAGATGAAGAGAAGATAAAGTAATGCCTAAATGTGCTATTAATTGTGCTTGTGCATATTTGGGGCTGTGGTGGGAAACAATTTGGGGAAGAGCTGGAGTAAATGTCAGTTGTCAATTGGCAACACTAATCTTCTGCTTCTTTCAGCTGCTCCCGTTAGGGGTTGCCACAGCGGAACATTTTCTTCCATATCTTCCTGTCTGCTGCATCTTGCTCCGTTACACCCATCACCTGCATATCCTCTCTCACCACATCCATAAACCTTCTCTTAGGCCTTCCTCTTTTCCTCTTAAATGGCAGCTCCATCCTTAACATCCTTCTGTGCACATGTCCAAACCAATGCAATCTTGCCTCTCTGACTTTGTCTCCCAACCATCCAACTTGAGCTGACCCTCTAATGTACTCATTTCTAATCCTATCCATCCTCGTCACACCCAATGCAAATCTTAGCATCTTTAACTTTGCTACCTCCGGCTCGGTCTCCTGCTTTCTGGTCAGTGCCACCGTCTCCAACCCATATAACATAGCTGGTCTCACTACCGTCCTGTAGACCTTCCCTTTCACTCTTGCTGATACCCGTCTGTCACAAATTACTCCGGACACTCTCCTCCACCCATTCCACCCTGCCTGCACTCTTTTTCACCTCTCTTCCACAATCCCCATTACTCTGTACTGTTGATCCCAAGAATTTAAACTCATCCACCTTCACCAACTCTCCTCCCTGCATCCTGACCATTCCACTGACCTCCCTCTCATTTACATACATGTATTCTGTCTTGTTCCTACTGACCTTCATTCCTCTCCTCTATAGAGCATATCTCCACCTCTCCCGGGTCTCCTCAACCTGCTCCCTACTATCACTACAGATCACAATGTCATCAGCAAACATCATAGTCCACAGGGACGCCTGTCTAATCTCATCTGTAAACCTGTCCATCACCATTGCAAATAAGAAAGGGCTCAGAGCCAATCCCTGATGTAATCCCACCTCCAACTTGAATGCATCCGTCACTCCTACCGCAGACCTCACCACTGTCACACTTCCCTCCTACATATCCTGTACAACTCTTACGTACTTCTCTGCCACTCCCGACTTCCTCATACAATACCACAGCTCCTCTCGAGGCACCCTGTCATATGCTTTCTCCAGGTCCACAAAGACGCAATGCAACTCCTTCTGGCCTTCTCTAAACTTCTCCATCAATATCCTCTGAGCAAACATTGCATCTGTGGTGCTCTTTCTTGGCATGAAACCATACTGCTGCTCACTAATCATCACCTCACTTCTTAACCTAGCTTCCACTACTCTTTCCCATAACTTCAGAGGGATAAAATTGAGGAGCCACAGCATGTAGTTACTACAGTTCTGCACATCCCCCTAATTTGTAAAATTCTGTGCCAGTACACTTCTTCTCCACCCCTTAGACATCCTGTCACTTTCCAAGATTCCATTAAACAATCTGGTTAAAAACTCCACTGCCATCTCTCCTAAATACCTCCATGCTTCCATAGGTATGTCATCTGGACCAACGGCTTTTCCATTCTTCATCCTCTTCATAGCTGTCCTTACTTCCTCCTTGCTAATCCGTTGCACTTCCAGATTCACGATTTCCACATCATCCATCCTTCTCTCTCTCTCGCTCTCTTCATTCTTGAGCCTCTCAAAGTACTCTTTCCATCTGCTCAGCACACTCTCCTCGCTTGTAAGTATGTTTCCATCTTTATCCTTTATCACCCTAACCTACTGCACGTCTTTCCCAGCTTGGTCCCTCTGTCTAGCCAATCGGTACAGGTGCTTTTCTCCCTCCTTAGTGTCCAACATTTCATACAACTGATTATACGCCTTTTCTTTAGCCTTCACCATCTCTCTCTTCCCCTTGTGCCTTATCTCCTTGTACTCTGGTCTACTTTATGCATCTCTCGTACTATCCCATTTTTTTTTTTGCCACCCTCTTCCTCTGTATACTCTCCTGTATTTCCCCATTCTACCACCAGGTTTCCTTTTCCTTCTTCCTCTATCCATATGTCACCCTTACTACATCTGCTGTAGTTTCCCAACTGTCTGGTAACTCTTCACTGCCACCCAGTGCCTGTCTCACCTTCTACCTAAACTCAACCTTGCAGTCTTCTTTTTCAACTTCCGCCACAAGTTAGCCACAGCAACAGGATGGTCAGATTAATTTTTATGAAAAAGTACTTTAAAAGCCTGCAGAATTGTGGGGGAAAAAAAGGTCTTGTGGACAGATGAATCTATATCAGAGGGATGGCAAGAGCAAAGTGTGGAGATGAAGAGGAGCTGCTCAGGATTCAAAGCATACCACCTCATCTATTAAACAGGGTGGTGTGGGGGTTATGGCTTGGGCCTGTATGGCTGCCACAGGCACTGACACATTTATCTTCACTGATGATGGAACTGCTGACAACAGTGGCAAGATGAATACTGAGGTGTACAGAAACATCTGTTCAAGTTCCAGTACATATCTCCCAACTCATTAGGTGGTACATCATCCATCCATCCATCCTCTTCTGCTTATGATCCAAACATACTGCTAAAGCAACACAGGAGTTTTTCATAACTAAAAAATTGGAAAACTGAATAACAAGCAAGTCCCCTGAATTTAAATCTAATTGACAGACCTTCCATATGCTTAAGAGAAAACTTAAGTGATTGAGCCCCCGAAACAAGCAGGTGCTGAAGATTGGCTGCATTAGAGGCTTGGCAGAACATCACCAGGGAAGATCTTCAGCACCTGGTGGCGTCTATGAATCACAGACATCAAGCAATCATTGCAACAAAGTCCTAAATATGACTGCTTTAATAGAGCTGCCATTGCTGTGTCATAAACATTAAGGCACCCTGAAATGGGGGGCTATGTATAAAAAGAGTGTCATTTCTACGTGCTGTGACTGAAATGTATGCAAATACCCTTAAATGAAAGTCTGCACTGTACACTTTAATCACTTTAGTCTGAATTTTAAACTATGGAGCAGAGGGGTAAATCAAGGAAAAATGTGTCTTTGTCCCATGTATTATGTAGAAATGACAACAGCTTTGTAAATATATGAATCTTAGAGCTGGCATAATAAAACTGAGCTGAAACATGCAACAGAAGCTGAGCTCATGCGTGTGCCCGGAGAGAGGCCAGCTTTCCAGATGTATTGTAGCTTCTGCTTGGCAACTGTGACTGCCGTTTTCGCATATCTTCATTAAAAACAGAATTCTCAAGACAGCATGTCAGCATCACACATCATGTTTTTTATAAGAAATTTACCAGACTTTCACCTTAAGGGATAACTGCAAATAGAAGACAAATGTAAAGACTGAACAAATTGATTTTTTTGGAATTTTAATAAGTCTTTCACTGACTCTAATTAAATTAGCAGGTTTGAAGGGAACATGACAATTTAAATATGGCTGGTGGTTGGGGGGGGGGGGGGGCTACGACAGATCCAACACACTTGTGTAGTATCTCCTTGAAAGCCTAATAAAATGTGAAAACTTCACAGGTTTTAATATCCTTATTATTGTGACGTGTCCACAGCCTGGAAACATCACAATGCTTTTCTACAACTGTTTGAGAGAATTGTGCATTTTTGGGCTTCTTTCTGGCAACAGCAAACAATGACAAGATTTGTATTTCCATGTATCATTTCCTTCATCAATCTGCTTATTTCAGTGTAAGAGCTTTTGCATTCAGATTCACAGCCCATCATAGAGGAACTGGGCATAAGGCAGAAAGCAGCCTTAAACTGGGCAGGCGGGAACAACCAAGGTGGTATGGGTCAGTGGAAAAACCATGAAATAAATCTACAAGAAACTGTGAAAATTGCACTAAAGACAGACGAGGTAGTGAACATAACAGTGTGGGAGAGCTTCTAGGTGGTGGTGGACCCTGGTATATGAGATGTCCCATATGTGAAATAGGGGAGTATATCTAATCAAAGCAGGCCCTGACTAGAAGACCACACGACCTCCTGTCCAGCCGATAGCAGAATAAGCTCCCTAGCTTGGGGAACCGACAGGAATTTCCATACCACTGGGGAATGATATAATATTTTAGAATAGTAATATACAGCATGTTTAAAGACCTTCAGGTTTCATAAAGCTGTAATTTCCAAAGAACACATAGCATACACCCACTGCTGGATTCAGGGCACCCAGTGCACCCCTGGCAAGATGTCACCCCTACCAAAATCCACCACTGTTTGCAGCAGATGTCCTTACCCTGGACTCACCTCACCTTCAAGACCTGTGTAAGTTACAGCCTATGATCTTTTCACAGGTTCTGATGATGTGCAGCATATTGGCCTTAGCCTGAGCCCAGGCATCACCAAACCAGACAGTTACAGGCAAGGTCAGAATGGACTGGACGACGGTTGTGTAACACTGGACCAGTATTGCTTTGGGGAGAAACAATTTCCTCAGCTGATGCAAAAAAAAGATGAAAAAAAAAAAAACATTCCTCGATGTTTTTTTTTTTTTTTGATAATTCAATGTGATGTTTTCATCCCAATTAAGATTTTGTGACTACACAATGCCCAGAAGCATAAAGGACTCATAAAAGTCATCCCAACAGCTGACCCATTTAGAGTAAGTGATAGGGAAGCAGGTGATTGTTTCTTAAAAATCTTTGATCATCTCCTGACTTTTTTGAATGTTATGGTCCTAATTATGGCCACACACCAGTTCATTAAGCGCCTTGTTACTAACTTCACTATGGAAAGTGCCCCCTTTACTAAATGTTTCAAGTTTAAGTAATAAACATTAATAAGAGGCTGTCAGGCGAGTTATTTACAATCTGATTTTTAAGGGGCTCTGCATTTTTCACTACAATGGTAACACCGCCGGCAACAGGATTTACTGCAAAGTGCATGTATGCAACATTCAGATGCAAAACACAATTTAGTTGTATACAGGTAAGCAACGCAGCAAGTGCCACGGAAAGCAACTCTTCTATGTAGGAATATACGTCTGTGAGGGGTGACCAATCAGGGAATGAGACATTGTAATCAGCAGGATCCAATAAGGGATGAACCACATCAAAGGCACAAACCAATCAGAAAGTCACTTGAGTCTTCGTTTTCAAAAATCTACGTTTTCACCCCTCCACACGGAAATGCCGGCAGAGGCGGGCTGGCCATTAGGGCAATTTTGATTCATATAGTCCTATATAAATATACTGTATTACGTCATTAAGTTATTTTAGTTGTCAGTACACAACGTTGCAGCGAAAAATTTGGTCACAACTGCCTTTTGCCAATTTCTGTTTCGATACTGCTACATTTCGGTTAGCATATACATTATTGCAATTTATTTTATTTCATATCTAGTATTTAAATTCTTCGGTACCAATAATTAGTTTAGATTATGTATTATACATTTTATTGTTCTCTGGTCGTCAGCATGAGTTTTCAGCTGTGATTATTAGTATGATGAAATAAACTATAATATGAAAAATTCCTGTCCTGTGCTTTAAAACTTTATCGTTTAGTTAATGGAACATTTCAATCATGTGAATTTTCATTATAACCTTGGTTATAATTTATTCCATTGTAAATGAGCAGCTACTAGCTTACTAGGGGACTGGCACTTGGACATGTACTCTGATAACATGTAAGCAGTGTTACTAACTTTTTATTTTTCATTAAATTTTATTTCTAAGCATGTCATGAAATTTTAAGTTGTGTCTAAACAAGTGTACAGATTAAGTTTGGCAACAGTTTAGATAGAGTTCATATCATAGGTTCATAGCAACTAGCGAGCCACATATTCACCACAAATTTTAAGAAAATTACAATGAATAATGGGCCGAGTGGGTCAACCTTGTCACCTCATTCATTAAAGGATGCCCGGGCCGCTTTTGAGACCCAGTCTGCTCCTGAATGCCGGGTCATCGTTTTTAGAAGTCTCCAGCTCTGGAAAGTATTTTTCCCCGAAGTATTCATTTTTATGCATTGGACACACAGAAGTAGTGAAGACAAAAAGTGAAAATGAAGACAAATGTCTGTGTTTTTAAAAGAAAACTGATAAGTGCAGACAAGGCCCAAATGCAAACTGAAATTGATCCAGGAAGTCTGCTGTAGGACGCTTTAGAGAAGTTAAAATAAGGCACTCAAAGATTTTTACTATTGTTACTGGAGTATAACTGACAAGGTAGTCTTCTCAGAAGTTCTGGCTGTGCCACGCGCCAGTCCAGTAAGACTGAGGAGGTTAGAAGGCTTAACGTGTGGCTCAAATCTTGGTGCAGGGTAGAAGGGTATAGGTTTATGGGGCACTGGGACTCCTTTTGGAACAGATGGGTTGGGTTACATCTGTACTGGAGGGACACCAATGTGTTGGGAAGGCGCATGAGGAGGTTAGTCAAGGATTGTTTAAACTAGGGAATGGGGGGAGGGCAGGGAATTTAGGACAGGCCAGGAGTAGAACTGTACATGGAGGGACAAACAACAGTGTAGTCTGACTCACCTGGATGAGGGCAGCAAGTCCTTTTATATTGGCTAACTTGGAAGTGCTTCTGCTCTTCCACCCACATGGTCTGCAAGCACTTCTGGGTTAGGCAGAAATTCCATGCCATGCTCTTCTGTTTTTGCAGCACCCATTAGGGCTGAGACAAAGAAATCCAAGTCCCATAGTGTCCTGTGGGAACCCGGGGCACCACCGCAATCCAGGGAAGCTACCATCTAAAATTCTCGGGAAGGCAATGTACCAAATCCATTGTTCTCCCCAGTCCTACCATTATACGGGCCTCCTGGCTTGGTATTTTTCCTGGATGTAACCGAGCAGGGACACCAGTGTATTCCTGCTGGCATCAACACCCTCTGCCTCTGTTTTGGGCAAATAAGTTTCTTGGAGTTGCTTAGGGTTGGCCTCCTGTCCAGTCAAAGAACCACCCTCCTTTCCAGCAGTGATGCCTGCCTCTGCATATCATCCGTCACACACAACATTTAACAGGTCATGTCATAACTAATCGAATGTCCCCCTCTACATTCTGAAATTGTGACAGCAGTTTTAGCATCCACACCTTGTACATCTCACTTCTACCAGTCCTGGCATCTTTCTTCGGTCCACAGGTTTCGGCACACACATATGGCAGTGACAGCAACACTCCATGTAACAGCTGTGACTTTTCTATTTCTTTTTCTCTCCCCTGCCAAAATGAGCACCCTACACTGAAAACTGAAATTTTGTGTCACAGCAGCCAGCACAAATTTGTTTTTTTTTCATTTTGTGCATGTGGAGCACATTCAGGATGGAAGTCTGAACAATTTCTTTTTTATCAAAACTGAATCACAAAATTAATTTGAACATTTAAACAAAAAAAAAAATCCCATATGAGCCACCAATCAGAAATGAGTCACCTTTAGCTGCTGTGTGAATGTAGCCATTAGCTGAGGGTGCACTATAAAGGTGCTGTAAATTTCTAGGCAACTCATTGGCAGCATCAGTATTCCGCTGCATGATCCAGGCTATTGCAAAGGTTTCTGGGAATTGTGTTTTAGGTGTGACCCAGAGGTACTTTTTGTCAGAGTGGAATGGTACTAGATGCACTCCTGTGTTAGGCTTATGAAGGACATTCGTCAGATTATGTTAGGGTTGAGACAGGTGAAACACCAAAGCGTGTCTGGTGAAGAGGAGGAGGAAGAAGGAGACAGTAAATTAAAGAAAAGAATGCAGGAAGGAGCAACTTACTGGCACTTGTGTAGAAAACACAAATGATTACAGGTAGATCAAGAAGGGCATAGATTGACATTTTGTTTTCTGCTTTGTACTAATCTTTTATATAATTTAATGTTAATTACTAACCCTTCTTGGGACTGTGCTGGTCTACTTATTACAGAAGGGGGCATTAATGGCTGTATTCAATAATTTTATAAGGATTATTCAGAATTGTTTCATTGAACAATGATTTAAAATTGCCAAAAATCACAATGCTGTATTGGCGCCAAAGCCTAAAATTGTAACGGCCTCATCATAAAATGGACTTGAATAAATGTCTACCATCAAGAAATAGTAAAAGTTACTAACACAGTCCTCAGTCATTCCCTCTTTACTATATTCCGAATAATTGACTTGGCAGGAAAGAAAAAATTGTGTTTCATTCTGTTTCATTGTGGCTTATTTCTATTGCCCTTAGTAACAATATGCAGCTTTATGACAGCATTGGCTTCCTCAAAAATGTGTGTTTGCTTTGATTAAAAATGTAGTGGCATTGGCTCATTTTAGAGTTACTGTCACATGTACACATTAGTTTCACAAAATGAAGTTTTGCCTGCAAATTCACAACCACAAAACTCACTAAAAAGGATGTTTTTGAGTTTTGAATGGGGGGTGGGGTTACGGGGATGTTGAAAGAAAGGAACATTGCTTTATTAGGGGTTGGCAACACTGTATACCTCTTTCAGACTGGTGTGTTTCTCAGAAAAGGCAAAAATTAATTGGTGAAAAAGCAGTTTTTGGAAATTTAGTGTGACTAAACACAATCTACGATCTTTGAATGCATTTTTAGACAAAATTTGTAATCCAGTAAGGCAATAAAAGTGTTAAACGAATAATATGAAAAGAAAATGCTGTTCCTGTGGTCATATACGATATTCCCCTTTTGGCAGGAAAAAAAGAACTGTGTGCTCTGATAATGGTGTCCTGTAAGGAGTCCCAGCTCTCACCTGCAGCCTGATGGTAATTGTAGTCCCTGTATTTGCCATTGGTTTTTGAGTTGTACTCCTCCATTACAACCCCACTCCCTGATGTGCCATATACCCTGTATTTTAAATTGGACCAAAGGCAACACATAAGCAAAATTTCATGAAAATCGATTCAGCTGTTTTCTGTTGATTTGATTTTATCTTGGAAGAATTAAGTGGGTAGGACTGGTGAGCTTTGTTGGGCTGAACAGCCTGTTCTCATTTAGATTGTTCTAATGTATCTTAAATCAAAATCAAAACAGAAACATGCGACTAAACAAGGAGGCTTAAACTTAACCGAAAACCAATGGTCTGTATTAAAAAAAAAAAGTTTTGACCTGAAGATATCAAGCTTTAAAGAATTTCTGTACAAAGAAATTGTTCAAAATTTGGTTCAATGTGCCATTCAGCCTTACAAAATCGTTCACTAATCATTTAGAAAATATTTCCCAGTCTCGCATTTTCTCACATAAAGTACAGTTTACTGTAGTTTAATATCTGTGCCATTTACGTTAGACAATGTTTTGATGATTTTTACCAAGAGCACCCAAAATTCAAAAGCAAGTTATCCCAGAGAAAAATTATATATATTTCTATATATTAATATATTTCTGATTTCTCCTAGACAACAGTAAGATCAGAAAGAAATAAAATGGAGATATTTTCTTTGTCTCCTGCTTCTCAGATTTATACCTTGGTATTCCCACAAGTGTCTCCTCGTGAGTTTCAGCAGAGATCTCAACAAAGTCGCACAATGGCGTTTTGACTTTTTTTTTTTATTTGTTTGCAATATGAAAGTATTTGCATTGTGTTCTCAGTAATATATGGTGAGATGTATGTGCAGTTGTAATAAATCACTTTACTAGGATTACAAAACTGTAGTCCTTGCTTCTGAGTAATACGATTAGTTGCTCTAATTTATAATCACTGTGCTCCAATTAGATCTCACTCATTCTAGAAGAAAAGGGGGCTAAGATGAACTTCAAACCCTGCAGTTGGGGGTTCATATGTCCCACTACTAACACCACTGTGTGACCAGGAGCGAGTCACTTCACCTGCTTGTGCTC
Source organism: Erpetoichthys calabaricus (assembly GCF_900747795.2). Taxonomy (NCBI): domain Eukaryota; kingdom Metazoa; phylum Chordata; class Cladistia; order Polypteriformes; family Polypteridae; genus Erpetoichthys; species Erpetoichthys calabaricus. Next base: position 36,081,383 of record NC_041397.2, read on the forward strand.
AAATTAGAAAAAGAAATCTAACTGATTATATCTGAAGTGTAGCAAGTCACCTTGAATAAAGGCACCAGTCCAACAATAAGTAAATGTGAAGTCTTGAAAGAGATTACAACAAGACTAGACAGATCTCACAATAAATTACATGCTTTTCAAAACAAATTCTCAATTTTGACTCCTCTAACCTCCATTGTATCTCATGTCTCTTTTTGTCTAAAGCTATTTTTTTTATAAGATATTTTAGGAGAGACATCTGTGACAAAGGTGACTCTTAAAACATAAATGAGAATCTCTTTTAAGTCTCAAGAGCCATCAAAGATCAACATTTGAGCAGTACCAATGTTCTAATGGGATAGACTGAGAAGCATTTCACTGATAAAGTCGACATCCCGTAAGCATGTACTGCTGTTACATTACGGTTTTAGTCAGTCAGTCAGTATCCAACCCGCTATATCCTAACACAGGGTCACGGGGGTCTGCTGGAGCCAATCCCAGCCAACACAGGGCGCAAGGCGTTATGGTTTTAACAAACTAGAATACAATGTAGAATGCAACTCACCCTTACATTTGGAATTCTCACCGGCTGTGTTAAGAAGATTGTGACATTTAAGACGAGAATGTCCCTTTTAGCCATCTGTAATGAGGCACATTCCATTCTTTGTCCTGCTCCAATCTCTAAACTTGTACGTAGTTGAATATTTACACTGTGGACACATACACTAGTTTAACTGGAATGTATCTTTCAAAAATACGGAATACAGAAGATGAGGCAAAAAAATATTAATAAGTAGCAGCTTTGTATACATGATTGTATAGGCAAGCAAACATATGGAGATTCTGAATGTTTTGTTACAAAACAACTTCAATATGAAACATTCTTGAACAGGGTTTAATGTCTCAGAGCTTTTACATTTCTAATAACCTTCATACATCGATGTAACACCTTCATTTACCTTACAGTTCCATGCATTATTGATTACTGCTAAATGTTTTACGTTACGTATAATAAAGTAGATTTAAAAATAATAAGGTACATTAAAATTTAGCAAATGTATGAGACTTCATGCTTTTTAGTTAAACATGAAGTCTCAAGTCCAGCTTTCAAGCGTGATAAAGACCGCTCATAACCCATCACGCTAAGTGCTCCGCTCCAAGAAATTCAATGTGCAACCCCTGTCTTGTACAAGAGTAAATTTTATAGTGCTCAGAGTAAATGTTCACTAATTGCATAGATTCATTAATTAGACTGCCCTCTAAATGTGTGGGGAATGGTTTCACATGAGATGAGGTGCACATATTATTTATGACAAGTCCTTAGAAGCATCTAATAAATAATAAAGTGTCACATTTACGCAATGCATTGAAAGCTCAATGGCAAACCAGTTTAAAAAAGTAATTGTTGGAGAGTGATGGCCTGATTAATAGAGAGAGATGGAGAGGCATCAGAGCTTAAAATAATTACTGCCATAAAGTAAGCAGGTCTTAAAAAGCAAGTTTAAATTCCAGTAAAAAACATTTAGTAAAAGTTTTGTTATTGAATTTATACACAATGAATCTATAAAGTGATACATGGTTTCAATGATTTTTATAAAGAAATGAGAAGTTGTGAAGACTCAGGGAGAACAGAAACATTTTTTAAATATCAGTGTCTCCTTTGTTGAACATTTGAATATCATACAATATCGACAAACTTGAACAAACAAGAACAGCAGCAAGGAGAGATGGGAGTATCTGTAATACTCACAAGCTTACTGTATACATGCTTAGTAAAATTAAACATTTCATACTTCAATCTCCACTACACCCTCTGATCATGAGCTTCAAAATGGCTTTTCTGAGAAAGTGACATACAGTATGTGCAAAAGTGCTGACAAGAAGAGATTACAAGTTGCTGTCTAGGGGGCCGAATGTGGCCCAGAAAACTGTGAGGTGCTGCGCCCTACTGGTCTTTGGATCCAATTACATGTGTGTCCCAAGGCACAGGCATCTCAGAATGCTAAACTAAGGCCAGAAACACTAAATGGGCCTAAACAAAGCGGTAGCAAGAAAGTACAATTGTTATGCTTAAAAATAAACACAGTAATTACTTCAAAAACAAACTTTGTGATCATTGCAGTTGTTGACTTGAGTGTCACATTCCAGTAAAAGTAATTTAATGTAAACTTGCTGAAAGAAATTGGAACACCCCAGGCTGGAACCTTCCTTTAAGTAGAAGTCCTTGCACCTCTGTATTTTATATTTCAAAAAAATCAACATGCATGTTTTGTGCTGAAATCTCATTCCATCTAAATAGTCAAAAATGATTTGTATTAATGATGTTGATTCTGGTATAGTTAGTAAACTTGTGAACACTAACATTGAAGGGATTGCAGACACTGAAGAGGCAGGAAAAAGAATTCAAAATGACCCAGACAAGCTTCAGAGCTGGGCCAACACCTGGAAAGTGCAGGTTATTGTAGAAAAGTGCAAAGTGCCACACGTGGGTAAAAGGAACATCAATTATAAATACAAGATGGGAGACACTGAGCTACTGGAAGTAACCTATGAAAAAGATTTAGGGGTTTATATTGACACAACATTTACATTGATTAAGCTAGGCACAGAAGCAATTAAAAAGGCAAATAAAATGTTGGCTTGTATTCAACTTTCTATGATATAACCTAAGGGATGTTATGCTCCAACTATAAAATGCACTAGTTAGACCACATCTGGAAATATTGTGCAGTGCGCAGTTCTGGTCACCAGGCTACAAGACATATCGGACAGTTAAACCTGTTCAATCTTAACTGTTCAAGCTGCATTGGGACCTAATCCTGGTATTTAAAATCGACAAAGGAATTGATAAAGTAGATCCAGCAACATTCTTTCAGCTTAAGGGTGAATCACGTACTCGAAGATACCAGTAGAAAAAGAGGAAGTGCATTTAAAACGGAATCCAGGTAGAACTTCTTAATGCAAAGAGTTGTGGGGCTTTGGAACAAACTACTGAGGCATGTAGTTGAAGCAGAAATCTTTTAAGAAAAATCTGAATGAGACATTGGGACACCTTAGCTATTAGCTAAAAATAACAAGAATTTGATGGACTGAATGGTCTCCACTCGTTTGTCAAATTTCTTATGTATCCAAAGCACATTTTTCTCCACAGCCTTAAAACAGGCAATATTCTCATCTTTATTTTGATTTTCTGATTTGTGTAAATTTGTCCTGGCCACATTCCAAAGTGCTGTATTCTACCATGTTAATACCTTTCAAGCAGCTTTTTATGAGATTAATATTTATGAAAATAAATATAGAAAATAAAAACTGGAACTAAAAGTAAAAACAAACAAAACAGAATTAAATAAGGTACAAGCTGAGCATTGTGTAGTCAGTTACACAAAATATGAAGTTTTTAAAGAGTTTATGATTGGTAGAAGGTTGGACTTGATTTCACCGTAAGCCTTACTCATACAAAAAGTCAAATTATAGCTCGTTATCAGAATATCTGGAGAAAATCCACAGAATACAGTGGGCAGAGACCAGATTGGGACTTAAATCGAGAAGTCTGGAAAAGAGGGGCTTCAGCACTAACCACTACACGACCAAACCATTACAGAGTTATTTATACATACTTGTGAACAAAAAAACCCAACAGGTTTTCACTTGTCAAATCTCCACTATTTAAAATCCGTATGTCCAATCTGGTTGATATTTAACTTCCATTTCATTTTTTTTTTCCCCCAATGAAGTGGACATGTCACCATTCAGCTAATCTTCTTTGAAGTTCATCGATTTTGGCATCAACACAAAACATCTTTCGATATTCTTCAATTCCAAAACATGCGTTTTGGGTCAATTACTATCTAAAGGGCTTTTTTTCTTTTCTCACTGTCAATTTTTTCAAACTTCTGCCTATATTATTTCCTGCTCTCAATCCAGTCTTCATATTTCTCTTCATGTTTTCGTTTATCACATAACACTTTAGCTTCCACAATACCTTGGTAGTATCCTTCTTTCTTTGTATCCATCAATTCCTTGATCATAACAGCCCCCATTTTGTCAATTTATCTACTCTCAATTGTCTTACTTGCTTCATCTTTCCACTTGTTTTTATTCCACCATTTACACTGTTTTTTCCCTTCCATCACTCTAGTTCAACTCCAACACTTCCAATGCACACTCCCATAAAGCATCTAACACCATTTCATCCTAATCATAGATTTCCTTATACAGTTAGCATTCTTTAAAGGGTTGCTTATGTACATGGTTAGGGGTATATGCCTTTATCCAATACTTGACTCCAGATCTTTTCAGATTTTAACCCCCACCATCCACAAATTTTGTATTTGCAATGTCTGGCAATCTGTCTCCAAAAATCCCCTAATTATGTTCTTTAAATTTCTCTCCTTATTTGGTCTTTCACCTCGCCCATCAGCAATAAATCACTTATTTTTAAAGTGTCTTTCATTGTCTATATTGGAGCAAGAGACATTACAAAACATTGTCTTGTCCACATTTCTCTGAAGTCAACTCCTTAAGAACATAAATCATCCTATTTTAATGGCCATTACCTTCTGGCATCACTATGTCTCATACCATTGTATTTCTTTCTGCATTAACCAATACAAGAAATACATTGCAATGCATGTATCGTACACCTTTGTCTTACTAAATCTCTTGTTAACTCTGAATAATTTCATACTGCACATTTAAGCATTCTATAAAATTATCAGGAAGCTCTGTTTTTTCCAATACTTACACCACATAATGCAGGATAACTTTATTGTAAGCTTTTTCTGTCTAGAATAATTAAGGCAAGACGCAGCTATTCGGCTGGTAATTCTCCACATTCAGAGGACTTAGCCTTTTGCATGCATTTCCAAAGCTATCTTAACTTCTTCCATTTTTACATCCTTTACCAACTCTCGTTGTTGATTGTCCTTCAATGGATCTCCTAAACTCTTACAAAATACTGGTTGTTTAATGGCACTATCTGGTTCTTTACTGGGTTTGGTGGTTCCTCATAGAACCATTGCTTGGCAAAGCACCATTTCATTCTAGAACAGGTTCTTTGCATATGAAGTTGGTTCTTTGTTCTTTGAAAAACCTCCAAATATGTAGAAAAAACACAAAATCTTTAACGTATGGTGGGCCAGAGGACACAAACAGATCAAGAAAACATGGACGGTTAAAAAAAATCAGGATCCATTGGTATTTCACAAATCTGCTACCATCTATCATGGTTATTCATTGTATGGAGTCTGTTGCAGATCTAACTAACTAAAGTTGTTTTTTTTGTTTTTTTTCAGTAAACTTCATGTTGATGTGTCTTTTGGGAACCAAATATGGTTACCCTCTGGCAACTTTATTTTTAAGAATTTACCTTTCCCAATATTTGTTTACCCCATTTGTTTACAGTCACTTTTTCATATAATTAGAGAGATTAGAGTTGGAGATTATCACATACATTGCAAGAGCATAGAGGAATTCTTGTGCCACATTTGAATTAATGAATAAATAAATAAATACAGTAAATAAAAGGCAGTAGATGATAAATGAATAAATAGCACAAATCAAGTAAATAAGTTTCAAAATGTAACACTAACACTACAATTACATATTAATCAGCAGGTGGGTACAGTGCACAGCAGGTAGGATCAGGTTACTGGGAGTTCAGCGACCTTATGGTCTAGGGGAAGAAGGTTTCTGAAGTGTGTGGAGCAGCTGGTGAGGCTGCATTAGTGCTTCCCAGAAGGCAGTAGTGAAAATAGGGGATGACCTGGATAGCCTGCCATCACAAATGAGGGATTCTGTTCTCCTCAGACATCTCGTTGAGTAGATGGTATGAAGCAATGGAAGCTCAGCTCCAATGATTTTTAGAAGCTGTACAAACTTCTGGAGGATCCTGGCAAGCTAGGTTACCAAACCACACCATGATGCATCTAGTCAGGATGCTTTCAAAAGTGTAGTGGTAAAAGTTCACTAGTGTATTGGTCCCCCACCCCAAATCTCTTTAGCCTCCTCAGGCAAAAGATCCTTTACTGAGCCTTTTTGAAAATGCAGGTGGTGTTGACTTGTCTGACATGGAGCTGCTGTCTGAACAGGGGAGCCCATTAATGTGGAGTGAAGCATGACTGCCTTTATTCTTTTTGAAGTCAACAATGGCCTCCTTTGCTTTGTTGACATTCAGGGAGAGGTTGTGGTCATGGCACCGTACAGTCAGGTCGTTTACCTCCACACCTGTAGGCAGTCTCATCATTGTCACTGATGGGGCCAATTGCAGTGGTGTCACCCACAAACACGATGATGCTGTTGTTCTCATGCTTTGCTACATAGTCTTAGGTGAATAGACTGTAGAGCAGTGGGCTGAGGCAGCAACCTTACAGAACAACAATGTTGATGAAAAGCACGAGGGAGTTATTTTTCATGTGCCTGAAAAGCCTTTAACACAATTATCATAATATATTCAATATCTTTTCATATTACATTTTCCTTCTATTGTCTCTTTAAATACTATTCTCTCTTCAATTTCCTTTACTGTACCTTCTTGAAAAGGAACCTTCAACATTTTCAGTTTCTTCCTGTTCTCCACATAATGCAATGGATAGACAGATTTAAAACTTCCTGAAGAAAAACACTTCATTATGAGTTATCTACACAGAAATCAAAATACATAAAAAGGATATTGTCATGATGTGTTTGTTTATTTAAACTTCCAATGCACTAAGGTTAAGAAACACCCACAATATATTTTTGGTGGTGGCCTGAGGAGTGCAGTGAATAGCGCAGCCACCTCACAGATCCTGAATTTGGGTTCCATGGTCATTGTCTGGGTGGAGTTTCCACATTCTTTTTGTAAGAATTTCAAATTTTACCACAGGGTACTAAGATTTTCCTCTCATATCCACAAAAACATGCAGGTTAGGTTGACTGACAATTCCAAGTTAGTCCAGTGTGGGTGTGTTTGCAAGTGGGCCTGCCATAGACTGGTATTCTGTCCAGGACTACATCCTGTTTTCCCATACTGCAGTAGCACATCGGGCTTTGGGCATCTCTCGGATTCTGAATTGAATTAAGCGGTTTCAGAATGTTTCTCTCTTGTATTTTTGATGCGGTTTGTGTCCAAAAAGAATAATTCTTATCTCATTTAATGCTTTATAGGCACAAAACTAAATAAGTAATATTAGAAAGTCACCCAAAATACACAATATTGTTTCTTTCTGTCAGTGTTAATTACATTAAAATGAATGCAATGATCAAAACCATTACTCATGTGGAATGGGAAGGTGAAACTAACTCTGCATCTTTAAAGCTGAAAAGAATGCATAAATTAAGCAACACCGAACTATTTTTCTCACAGATAAAGTGTAGCAAGTTATTCAGTTGTCCATGAATGACCATCTGGAATTTGATAACACTGCATCTCACTATCAATGAGCTAAGAAAAAAATAGTTCACAATACCCGATAGATATCACAGAAATTGTTTCCTTGATGAAATTAAACAGTAATAAATGCATTTTTATACAAGCAATGTCCGTTTGAAGAACGGCAGTTAAAATCTCACAACAAAGCCAGCATACAGATTATTATTTCATTAATGGCATTCCTTTTGTTTTGTGTACACACCAAAAATACAGTATATTCTTGTATGTAAATTTGGAACAGTCCACTTTTGATTCATAAGACGTAAAGTATGTTACAGATACAAAAATATTTTATAAGTTGGACTTGTACTATTTAAAAAAAACAAACAAAAAAAACAAACATTCTTATACTCGGTTCAATTCGGGATTGTGTACTGCACTCTAGGATAATCAGGAGTAAGGCTGAAATAAACCACAAGGGGGCACTAATCAGACAGGGCCCGGTCATACAAACATCAACACCCACACGGGCCAGTTTGCCAGTTAAACAACAGGAAAGTATCTTTGGGAAGAGGGAGAACAGTAGAGAATATGGAAACTCCACACACCGAGACATTTATATGTGATTCTTTCAAGCGCAGCACACTCTGTGTGTGAGGTGACAGCGCTGAGTAGTGTGCCCCCTGCCTGTTAACATGTAAGGCCGCAAACTCAACCTAAATACAAATTAATCTATATTAATGAAGGCACTGCAGATTATTGATTGTCAAAGGATGGAAAAGACCCAAAATAATCAATGATTGCTTACCCACCTAAAAACTATGAGGCCCTTAAATAATGACAGTATGGTAAGATATATGAGCATGCTAAGAACTTCACATTTCAGTTTAAAGAGTAATAGTGAAATAAACCTAATCCTAAAAATTACATTACAGCATCAATTGAGAAAAACAGTGTTTAAAGCGAGTTTACTGAAAACATTACATTATACTTTATTTTCAAACCTGCTTAAGCCATTTAGACTGTATGGGGCAGTAGAGGCAAAGCCTAACTTGGACAATACTGGAAACAAAGCAGGAACCAACCAAGGATGGCAAGCAAGCCCATCCCCGGGCCACTAAAAGTGTTCAAGATTTTAAAAGACGATTTACAAGTTGTGCTCAGACTACTATTCCAAGTTGAATAAAAGTGAAATCATCATCAACACTCAGGCTTTATTTAGAATAAACAGCTAACCTGATAAATAAGAATCTTAAACTGCCAGGCGCAGTTATGGTTAACAAATGCAGCAATGGATCAACAGGTAAAGGTTTCTCTACTAAAACTGATAACGGCAAATTACAGACTGATAAGTCATTTTTACATCTAGTTGCAGTGGATCAAGGCATGTCTCCCTTGTACTTATCAAATCAGTAAACCTGAAATATTACTCGTCTGCATAAATTTAAATCAGAAAAAAATTATAATTACTTTACAGAAAACTCCACCTGCAGTAGGTTCACAGCCAGCATCATACATGACTTTTTTTTTCCCACTACTATTGTCCCCAAATTTTTTAGAAGCAGCCAACTGTTGAATTTTTATTAAACAGCACAGAAACTGCTTTAAGTCATGCTGTAAGTGATATTCTGGTATCCCGATACAGAAAACGCCTTGAGCAGAATGCTTTGAGATTTTAGCGCAAGCTTTGATACAACTGATCACGGCATTCTGCTACACAAAGGCTTTAGAATTTAGCTTGACTGTTAAGTATTGCTCTTAGTTGGTCCATTTCACACTTGTCCTGTAATCTTCAAACACAGTTAGAAACCTGATGATAGTACTCCATTGCAGTCTATTTTAATAGATAGCATTCCTTACCTTTCAGTGCCTTGAACTATTATTTTTTAATATTACGAAATGTCATATTATTATAAACTCTAAAATCAAGTACAAAAATGTCAGGAAGATTTGGGGTGCTTATGGGCTATCCTGTTTAATGTTGGCATATTACAATAAGCACAAAAGGAAGGGGCAGGCTGGTGTGATACTTCAGTGTTTGGCTGCTGTGCTGGTTTAATAATGTAGGGAGCTTGGGAAATGTAAATAAATAAAAAAGAAAAACCAATAGGGCTCATTTAAAAGTAGAATAGCCTGGAAAAGGCAAAAATGAAGGTGGGTAGAATAATGTCTGGTATCTTCTGGTCCATTGAGATCTTCCTAGCTAAGGGTGGAAATGCATGACATGCCACAGTGCAATCCTCAAGTCCTTCCTCCACAAACACTTTTAACTCAGATCCAAGTAAATGTAAAAAATATACATATACACCAATCAGCCACAATATTAAGACCACTGACAAGTGAAGTGAATAAAATTTAACTCATTAAAATGGCAACTCTCAAGGGGTGGGATACATAAGATGGCAAGTGAACAGTAAGCTCTTGAAGGTGCTGGAAGCAGGAAATATGGGCAGACAAAAGGATCTGAGTGACTTTGACAAAGGCCAGATTATCATGGCTAGACAACTGGATTAGAGCATCTCCAAACTGGCAGGTCTTGTGGCGTGTTCCTGGAATACAGAGGTTAATACCCATCAAAAGTGGTCCAAGGAAGAACCACCGGTGAACTGGTGACAGGGTCACGGGCACCCATTGCTCACTGATGTGCAAGAGGATCGAAGGCTAGCCCGCCTTGTCTGATCCTACAGAACTACTACTGTAGAACAAACTGCTGCAAAACTTAATGCCGGCGGTGACAGAAATGTTATAGAATATGTGGTGCATCGTGGCATGCTGTGTATGGAGCTACATGTCTCCAAGTGCCCACTGCTGAAAGTGCCTACAATGGGCACGTCAGCATCAGAACTGGGCTATGCAGCAATGAAAAAAGTGGTCTGGTCCAATTTTTTTTTTTTTTTTTTTTTTAAAATCACAAAACGACAGCCAATATATGGGACTACAAATTATGATACTTTAACAAACTTATTAGTATAAAAAAGTGTAGAAATATGAATACAGTATTGCTTTATAAACTGCATGTTGTCTTTTTTGTGATTTGTATTGTTTTATACTTTTGCTGCTTATTATTGTGTGTTTGAGGTTAATTAACTGGTATGATACACACTCACTACAATGTTGTTCAAAAAGGTACAATATGTCGAGTTACACCTTCTAAACATTATTTTATCACTTATTATTTGAAGAGTGTCCAATTGTATAAATACTGTATTTTTCTAGCCCAAAGATCACACTAATGTTAAAGGCTGAAGACATTTATGATTACAACAGATGCAGAAATACTCTCTCTGTCAGAACGTAACCGTGCATAAACTTTTTTTTTTTTTTTTTTAAGCTGCTGGTACTCAAAGCATATTATTAAGATGTGAAGAGTTAAAAAGCAGTTAAAAAAGCATAATTTGCAATCAATGCCAGAAAAACAGTTCAAATCTAAATAAGAACATTTGGTGTAACTGTATACTGTTGGGCAAGTCTGCTCTACAACATTCCAACGACTTTACAACTTTCATCTCCGTTCAAATGTTAAATGGCAGTCACTGAGAAAAAGACTGAAAGGTTATCCTGTGACCGCTCTTTGAGATAAATTATCATTTTGGCCCTTGACTCACCACATTTTAGAAAGCTGAGCAGACACTACCAGAAGACTTATACAGAAAAAAAAAAGGAAAAGAAAAAATGTATTCCACATACAATTGAGTTAGACAACATTTTGGATAGACTGAGAAAAAGTGCATCATGTCTTGGGCTGCCTTCCATTTATTATCTGAAAATCAAAACAAAAAGGTTCTATTCCCAATGCTAGCTTAGATTGTCTAAAGATTTTTTTAAACCAATGGAATAGCTTGGAAATGTTGCCTATCTATTTATCACAAATACAACAGTATAGAATAATTTCTACAGCAGACAGTGAAAGAAGGTTTTGGAAAGTGGGCCAGGTTAATTACAGCAAAGACCGACTTTTACTGGTATATAATAAATGTTTCCATTAAAGATTACATCTGAGGCACAGTTGCTCATTAAGACTCAAATATCAACACACACCTCTAAAGTTCCCAATACTAGCTACTATCCATACTGCAAATACTGTCCTTTTAACAGATTGTGGAAAAATGTGATTGTCTTGCATGGGTGCGATTGACATTAACATTTCAGTTTTCAGGGGGTCTTTTGCACTGGTTCTATAGCCTAAGTGAGATGACAGCTTTGATGGTAGCATACAGAAGATTACAACAATTTTCATAGAAAAGAGGCATTCATCCCCAAAAAGCTTTCCAATCCTACTTGTCTAATTTTTCCAAAATAACACCAAGTCAAGATCTGAAACTCCCTAAAGTACCACTTTCTACCCACCACCCTAATTTTTTTGTTAAATTCCTTAACAAGTTTTCATCTTTGCCAATAATGTCTCTCAAACTTGGTTTTCTTAAATTGAAATGATCCAACTCCTTTAATTTTATTTCATATCTCATACTTTGCAGTCCTGGAATCGGCCAAGTTGCACCTCCCTGGTCATTTCTAGCACTGCTAGGTCTTTTTTTTTGGTAATATGGAGACCAAAATGGGCACAGCACTCCAGCTGAAGCCTCATCAGTGTATTATAACATAAGCAGAACCTCCATTGACTTGAACCTTACACAAATATAACGTATCATATTATCAATTTTAAAAATATTAGGACATATCAATAAAATTATATTACATATGAGGTTAATGACGTTATGTGTACCTCCCCTGTCATTTGGTTTTGTTGCTACACCAAAAAATTCCAATATTCTACTGAAACACATCTGAATCCATGCTGACTGTTTACAAATACAGTGGTGTGAAAAACTATTTGCCCCCTTCCTGATTCCTTATTCTTTTGCATGTTTGTCACACAAAATGTTTCTGATCATCAAACACATTTAACCATTAGTCAAATATAACACAAGTAAACACAAAATGCAGTTTGTAAATGGTGGTTTTTATTATTTAGGGAGAAAAAAAATCCAAACCTACATGGCCCTGTGTGAAAAAGTAATTGCCCCCTTGTTAAAAAATAACCTAACTGTGGTGTATCACACCTGAGTTCAATTTCCGTAGCCACCCCCAGGCCTGATTACTGCCACACCTGTTTCAATCAAGAAATCACTTAAATAGGAGCTGCCTGACACAGAGAAGTAGACCAAAAGCACCTCAAAAGCTAGACATCATGCCAAGATCCAAAGAAATTCAGGAACAAATGAGAACAGAAGTAATTGAGATTTATCAGTCTGGTAAAGGTTATAAAGCCATTTCCCAAGCTTTGGGACTCCAGCGAACCACAGTGAGAGCCATTATCCACAAATGGCAAAAACATGGAACAGTGGTGAACCTTCCCAGGAGTGGCCGGCCGACCAAAATTACCCCAAGAGCGCAGAGACGACTCATCCGAGAGGTCACAAAAGACCCCAGGACAACGTCCAAAGAACTGCAGGCCTCACTTGCCTCAATTAAGGTCAGTGTTCACGACTCCACCATAAGAAAGAGACTGGGCAAAAAACGGCCTGCATGGCAGATTTCCAAGACGCAAACCACTGTTAAGCAAAAAGAACATTAGGGCTCGTCTCAATTTTGCTAAGAAACATCTCAATGATTGCCAAGACTTTTGGGAAAATACCTTGTGGACTGATGAGACAAAAGTTGAACTTTTTGGAAGTCAAATGTCCCGTTACATCTGGCGTAAAAGGAACACAGCATTTCAGAAAAAGAACATCATACCAACAGTAAAATATGGTGGTGGTAGTGTGATGGTCTGGGGTTGTTTTGCTGCTTCAGGACCTGGAAGGCTTGCTGTGATAGATGGAACCATGAATTCTACTGTCTACCAAAAAATCCTGAAGGAGAATGTCCGGCCATCTGTTCGTCAACTCAAGCTGAAGCGATCTTGGGTGCTGCAACAGGACAATGACCCAAAACACACCAGCAAATCCACCTCTGAATGGCTGAAGAAAAACAAAATGAAGACTTTGGAGTGGCCTAGTCAAAGTCCTGACCTGAATCCAATTGAGATGCTATGGCATGACCTTAAAAAGGCGGTTCATGCTAGAAAACCCTCAAATAAAGCTGAATTACAACAATTTTGCAAAGATGAGTGGGCCAAAATTCCTCCAGAGCGCTGTAAAAGACTCATTGCAAGTTATCGCAAACGCTTGATTGCAGTTATTGCTGCTAAGGGTGGCCCAACCAGTTATTAGGTTCAGGGGGCAATTACTTTTTCACACAGGGCCATGTAGGTTTGGATTTTTTTTTCTCCCTAAATAATAAAAACCACCATTTACAAACTGCATTTTGTGTTTACTTGTGTTATATTTGACTAATGGTTAAATGTGTTTGATGATCAGAAACATTTTGTGTGACAAACATGCAAAAGAATAAGAAATCAGGAAGGGGGCAAATAGTTTTTCACACCACTGTACACCTGTTCTTGACGTTGTGATGATCAATTTTTTTTTCTTAACAACTGCTTCCATCAATTTACCCATGATGCAGATTAAACTTGCTGTCAATAGTTAGTTAAAATCAGCCTGACCACCTATTTTTTTAATAATAGAAATAATACTTCCTAATTTCCAATCCTTAGTAAATGGTCACATCAATTTGTTAGATTTCAGCCTATTTAATCTATGAATTAATTCTCCCTCCACAGTTTTAGAATGCCAAAAAGGAAATTCCTGAAGAGATCAGAAAAGGCTGGTGATATCCATTTGTCTGGAAAGGGATACAAAGCCATTTCAAACACTCTGGGACTGCAATGAATCACTGAGAGAGCCATAGTCTTCAAATGGAAGACACTTGAAACATTACTAAATTTTCCCAGGAGTAGCTGGCTTGCCAAAATAACTTCAAGTGTGCAGTGAAAAATCATTCAGGATGACACATGGGATCCTACAAAAAAAAATCCAAAGAACAGCAAGATTTTCTTGCCTAAGCAAAGGTCAGTGTTCACGACTCCACAGTTCATTGATAGGAACCAATACTAATCAAAAATAACAAAATAAATGCTTGTCTCTCATTTTTCAGGGAACAAGCCATTTAACAGAATATTGTACAGCAAAAAAAAAATTATATTATATATATGTATATATATTCACGGCATTCGTAGTCTGTGTCACAATCTGATTGTATGGGTGGTTACCTACCAGGTAACGCTTGTGGTTGGCCAGCAATCTGTAAACTATTTTCAACCATTCTATGATCTGCTCCTCACAAACTGAGGGCACCGTGGCGGATGTTAGCAGATTGCTGGCCAATCACAAGCGTTACCTGGTAGGTAACCACCCATACAATCAGATTGTGACACAGACTACGAATGCCGTGAATGTAATTACCCCGATCTACATGCTGTCAAATAAACGAACCACACGCCGTGGCGCAACGTTAGGGGCATCGCCTCTGGCGCCGACGTCCGAGTTTCGATTCCCGAGAGGGAGTGCAGTGGAGTGTGTACGCCTGATGAGCCCAGAATGAGGGCGAAACACGTGTTGCGTACTCTTTGCATTTATTTGACAGTAAACTATTTTCAACCAAATAAATATTATATATATATATATATATATATATATATATATATACTGTGGTGGGTTGGCACCCTGCCCAGGATTGGTTCCCTGCCTTGTGCCCTGTGTTGGCTGGGTTTGGCTCCAGCAGACCCCCGTGACCCTGTGTTCGGATTCAGCGGGTTGGAAAATGGATGGATATATATATATATATATATATATATATATATATATATATATATATATATATATATATATATATATATATATATATATATATATATACACACACACACACACACACATATATATATATATATATACACACATACACACACACCTTGGGCGACACGGTGGCGCAGTGGTAGTTCGCTTCCCGCTTCCCTGCGTGGAGCTTGCATGTTCTCCCCGTGTCTGCGTGGGTTTCCTCCGGGCGCTCCGGTTTCCTCCCACAGTCCAAAGACATGCAGGTTAGGTGGATTGGCGATTCTAAATTGGCCCTAGTGTGTGCGTGTGTTTGTGTGTGTCCTGCAGTGGGTTGGCACCCTGCCCGGGATTGGTTCCTGCCTTGTGCCCTGTGTTGGCTGGGATTGGCTCCAGCAGACCCCCGTGACCCTGTGTTCGGATTCAGCGGGTTAGAAAACGGATGGATGGATGGATATACACACCTTTCCTGATTGTATGTGTCTGATGTAAAGCAAACAACATTTCAAAGTAAGAATATGATTTTAATCAGTGCTTGAAGTGGACTGCTACCCACCAATACTCTACACTAGCACTTTCCCATTCTGCCCTTACAAGTACTAGCATTTAACGTAACCGGCACATTGTTTTTTAAAAGATGGATTGATTTTGTGGCAATCTGTTCTTTTACAGAGTTTTCAGTTCCAAGCAGGATTACCAACCTTATAATGTTCCCCCTCCCCCCATACACCAGTACTCTTTCAGACCCCATAGGAGGGAAACCCCCCCTACTTACCTCACACGCTCTTATATTATTTCTTTAATAACCAAGATTCCTGTTGCAGAGACATTATACAACAATTTTAAAATGTTTTTTACAGTATCTCTTGCCTTATGTGAACTTTCAGTGAGTGAATGTGTCTTAACTGGCACTCCCTCTCCTGATCACGTTCCTGTAAAGCATGCGTCTCATAATCTGTCATTGTTGAGTTGCCTTTCTTGCCTCCTGCCTAATTTTATACTTTGTCTTTGGAGGCGACTCTCTCCGTGTGCCTCATACATCCTTACTCCTCTTTGTGCATCTCACTTCCTCTTTCCTCATGTCACCAGATCCAAACTGACCAATCAGATTGTTCAGAGAGACTGGACTCACAGACCTTACCCTTTTATTATATAGTTGATATCAGCACACTTTCAGACCTCCAAGGGTCCCTTCCCAGTCTCTTTCAAATATGAAGTACCTCCAGCTCCATTTTTCAACTATAAGCCACCAATTAGAACAGTTAAGTATAGTGGCGGCAGTGCAATGGCTTCGAAACAGTATGCTGCCTCAGAAACTGGACAACCTGCCACAACTGATGTAGTCTTGAATTCTGCTATGTATCAGAAAATTCTTATGGAAAATATATTGTCATCCATTCATGTGATAAATGTGAAGTTATCATTGGATCATGCAGCAAGACATCGTTCCATAACACATAAGCAAGTTCACACTAAAAGCTGAAAACAGTTAAACTTAAATTTCACACTGGCACTGTCATTCTGTGGACTCAATTCTTGGGTTACTGGAATCACAGTGGGTGAAAATGTACAGACGGACATGGACTCCAAATGTGTTAAAATGTTTAACTTCACTTATACCGATTCAAATATTTTTTCTTTTAGCCTTTTGGTAAAAATTTAGCCTTTGTAATTTTGTAAGTATTATTTAATACTTAGAGCATCTTAAAAGGTTATGGTGCTAAAAAGTAGTCTGATAATTCATGATGGCTCTGATGAAATTCCTTGTATCTTGAGCATTATGTGCTTTCAATCAACACAGTAAATATATTACTCTCTAATTACAAAAGACGGGATTGGTGGTACCATAAATTGAGGAGTCCGAGTTGAAGGTTTTATAGAATGATATGGCCTAGGGCTGTGGAGTCAAGGTCCAGACCTAAATCCAAAACAGCTTATGCAGTTCGACATTAAAAAGTCAGCTAAAAATTCCTCCACAGAGATGTGAATGGTAGTCCATCCATCCATCCATTTTCCAACCCGCTGAATCCGAACACAGGGTCACGGGGGTCTGCTGGAGCCAATCCCAGCCAACACAGGGCACAAGGCAGGAACCAATCCTGGGCAGGGTGCCAACCCACCGCAGGACACGTGAATGGTAGTCGTTGCAGCTAAAAGGAGCAAAACAATTTGTTAAAGGAATACTCCACTCAAAATTATTTTTAAATCTATTACTTATTACATATTGTTAGTAGCAATGACCAAAATAAATGTTCAACCTCATGTTTTCATGGAGATAGGAAATAAAGTTTCTGATATAATGGGTTTCAATAGGGACCTCCAGCTGAACAGGAAACAATATAAAAGTGGCCACTAAGAAAATCTCAACTTGTGTTGTATAATCCTCACATTTAGTAATCATGCTGCTCAACACACCTGAAAATGAGAATAATGCAAAAGCGAATTTAAGCTTTTTTTTCATATGGGAGTTATTTACTTAGATTGTATCCATATTTGTCTACACAGAACACTCTGGAAGGAAATTGTGGATATCACATAATTGTTAATTGGCCTTATTATCCTATATTACAATGAGTATAAAATGGCTGAAACAAGAGTTACCCATTTGCCATAAACCTGCATTAAGTCCACCGTTAGGAGTTAAGACTATACTTCCAAAAGCGAGGTCAAAAAAACGACTTAATGCATGTTTCCTTTGGGTTATATTTCAGTTATTAAAATGACCAAATAAATATCTTTCTCAGCTTTTCTGTGAAGTAGGCACTGAATAATATAGCATCTTATCGATATAAATGCAGATATGACTTGAATGGGCGTATAATATCAAATCTGTTCTTAATGGCCAATTCAAGGTCACACATTGACTGGCACATCAGAACGTTCAAACCCAGCTCCATAACCATGGGATTTATGGATCTTTATTCAATACGAAATTTTATAAAATAGCTATGCACTAGATGACGAAATTGTACGTTGATATACTGTACTATTGAATAGATGATAAAAAAATAACCGAATACCAAGCAAAACCTGTTTTATGAGCACTCATGTCCTAAATCCATCAAATTACGTGAAATCGTTCAGAGAATGAGTGGTTTCCTTCAGTGAGGTGAGACGTATAAGATGTAAAGGTTGTCCGAGATCTGTAAAGGATAAATAGTGAGGACCCGGGTTTGCTTCCCGGGTCCTCCCCGCGTGGAGTTTCATGTTCTCCCCGTGTCTGCGTGGGTTTCCTCCGGGCGCTCCGGTTTTCTCCCACAGTCCAAAGACATGTAGGTTAGGTGGACTGGCGATTCTAAATTGGCCCTAGTGTGTGCTTGGTGTGTGGGTTGGAAAATGGATGGATGGATAAATAGCGAGGATACTTGGAAGGCTATTAAGATTAACGGTGTTTTCACCCCAAGACGTGCATATTTGAAAAAGAGGCTTGAAAGCTTTGCTGAAAATAGTTTCATATAGTTGATCCAAATGAATTTAATATATCATTTAATATATCAATCCATAGCAACAAATCTACAGTCAAAATTTACGAGCCCGTCAAGTAAATTCGCAACACGTTATAAGTGAGTAATAGTCGTTAAGATGCATAACTCATTAAAGTGCACTGTATAAAATACTTTTGTATTTATGGCGTGGTGCGTACATTTTATCAACTGGAAAGATTTTGTACTTCCCTCTTTCTAAACACTACGTTTTAAATGGGTTGGATATTGGGGGGGGGGGGGTTCATCACAATAGCGTCCACCTGTGGGCCGTCACTCATTCATCGTACTTTTGCCTCGAGACCCAACCATGATCTGCTTCACTAACAAATGTGCTAAGCTTTCGAATCATATCGTAACATACACTATGTAAAAACAGCCGACAACAATAAAGAAACAGCTTTGGAAACAACTTCAGTACTTTTTAGAAGTGCATTGTACAATGAAATCGTGTCGTGTGTAGCAGTACGCCTTGTACACTAACCGATAAAAGCAGCTGTTCATGTAGTCCGTCCAGCTCACTCAGGACAAAAGAGACAGCTGGTGAAGCGCAACACCACACTCCTAACGCTGATTGCTTCTTTGCAGTGGCAAAAACTAAGTTATCAGGCATATTTCTCACCTACCAATCGATATCTAGCCAAGTTTTTAATCTCACAAACACATTCCTTATGAATCTATGTGTATGAAAAGTACTGTTTAATTGCGGATTACTGTATAGTAGGTCTATTGGCTACTCTACTTTTTAACCAATATGAGAAAGTATCGTCGTGGTCGTGAGTGTGCCCTGCAATGAACCAGTGTCCCTTTTGGAATCTCTTCCTACTTTGTAGACGATTAGGTCAGGATATGCTGTGGCCCACCATACCCATTTACGGGAACAGAGGAGTTTGGGAGGTTAATGAATACATCCGTTCACATCGTTCTTATTTTGACATTAGCTAATACTGCTGTAAATGGTTGCGCCTGCTTTGTTTAGTAACTGACTCACGTAAATATCTATATGTGAATGTCTCCATTTTCTATTCTGTAACAATAATGACAGTGAATAGAGAATGCTAGTTTTGCTTAAACAGTACAGTCAAGTACTCAAGTTGCTTTCTTTTATGCAGTTTTCACTGGGCAGCACGTTATTAGTGTTAACTTTTAGGAGTTATAAATCTTTGCAAACAGTACATTTTAAAAAAAGTCTTGTTATATAAACCGTTCACCATAGTGGTGAATGCATTACGATGGCGAATCAAAGTGAAATTGAAAACATTACATACATTAGAATTTAAGGATGCACCGGAAAGTACAAATAGGTGTAGGGAAATGCGGTTTAGAGACATGTCTAACTAAGCAATTCTGTGCCAGACAAATCACGTAACAAAATCTTGATTGTGAAAAAATTAAAATAAGATTGATAAAATTCCATAATATCGAATCGACAGTTTCGTTTTGGGACTCACAGTGTGCATGTTTTATTCCTTTAAATAAACTGGGGATTTACTAAAGCAACAGTTTAAAAACAAACCTTTAAAATCGATCCTTGGAGTTTTCCGAAGCGTAAATGTACGTTCAGGATGCAGCTGGCACTTCTTTTGGAATAAATAAAGCGACTGCTACTTTCATCATAAATACCAAAAGAGCTAATTGACCAATTACCCCATTTATAGAAGCGCCTCTGGGTGTATGGGGGTGACGGGGTAGGTAGTCAGAAAAGGCCCATATCTCCATGTTCACGCTACAAGAGCCGCCACTTTTTGATCTTGAAGTTTTAAAACTCCCAACTGGTTTAAAAGCGAACGCCTTGTACACATATACTCCAGCATAGCAAACACAATTACAATGTCTCAGACAGCAGCCCGCCTGCAGCCTGACTCGACTCAGAAACTTTTTTTTTTCATATAAACGCGCCGTTTAAAAGTTTGATGACGTTTCAGCATTGATAGCCAATCCACATTCGCCTCTGATTAGGACAATGGAAAGCAGTAGCCCAATCAATTGAACAGAAGAGTTGGCGGTAGCCAATAGGGAAGCAGCTCCACTGAGAGTAATGTTACAGAGCTGAACGCTGAGGAGACTGCGTATCCCTAGCGCTCCCACATACAGCCATTGCAGTGCATTGAGATAGAGTGACAGCTTTGGGTAAGTATCGCATATAGAAATTTAAAAGTGTAGGGCAAGTGAGATACCGGCGTGCGAAGAAACAAAAAGGCGGCAGAAAAATGGTACAAAATATTTGCTTTAAGTCATTATATATTTTATAATAAATATTAAATATTTGTTTTCGGAAACGGTAAAAACAAGATCCCTTTATTAGCCTGTCTGGTTCATTGTAAAAGAATCTTTATATTTTAAGCGGAATGAAAAAGGGGAAAAATAGAATAAAATGTGCATGTATTTAAATATTTTCGCATTATTATTGAGAATTGCAAATATTAAAATGGGGAAAATTAAGTAGTGGAAATGCGTATAATCAGTACAAACAAGAGCACTAAGCATAGCCATTGCAGTATATAGAGCCAGAACGGAGAAGGCTGTCAAGTAGAGAGCAAGAAGCAGACAACTAGCAGAATCAATGACAATGCGAGGAAAAGCTCGAGCGAGATGAAAACCGAAGAAAACAAAAATGGTTAAGTCAAATGGGCCTGTCGGGCTGGGTTGTTGTGTCGGTATTGCAGGATCCGAAAAAAAATAACATAAATTACCTCAGGATCTGCGCTCTACTGTAATATGGCTGACTGTACTTGTAATAGAAAACAAGGCAGAGAGACACTGTAGGGGGAGCTGATGGCGAGAGCGCAGTTCGCTTCAACTTTTTTAAACCGTGTTTTTGGCCGAAATATCCGGTCAACTCGGAGTTTTGAGGGGCGTTAAGGAAAATTTCACCTTTTTCTGGTTAAATGACCGCTTTCGTGGGCTTGTTATTTGGTGGCGAAGGGTCGTATTTGCCGCTAGAAGTGAGGCGGGTAGCCGCGCCGCTGAGCTCTCAATTGCCTTGTAATGGCTGTGTATTGACACAAAGAGAAGGAGCCATATTCTCTGTGCGAGCAGACGAAGACAAGCGGCCATTCCGAGCTCAATGGGAAACTAACTCCATACAAACCAAGCAGAGTACAGACCCAATGTATTACTATATACACCCCGACTAGTGCATAGGCATCGGCCGACAGTGAATAGGCACCGAACTCGCCGTCCCGAGCCCATTTCTCGTCGAGAAAAGCCCAGAGGAAGGCGGGTGGAGACATTTGAAGGGGACTTTCTTTCATGAAGAAACCTTTCACAAAATGGAAGAAGAAATATTGCTGTCGTTGCTGACCTCCTTTTTTCCCCTTCGAACAAGCAGGGACCGATACGCCATTGCTTTGCTATTTGTAAAGCGCATAGCCGTCTTCTTGTACTGAATGTCACCAATTTTAAAGTTTTTTTTCGTTTTTTTTGCATTTTCATATTTTTTATCAACTTGATATTTTTCGCTTTAATTTCAAAACAAGGGCGTGCGAGAATTCTCTTTTTCATTCGAACATTTTTTTACTTTAATATAAGTTGAGGCGCACTTTTATTTTAATAGCGAATACGTTATATATGTATATAATATACATATATTTAGCGTTTTTTTTTTAAATATGCGTTTTTCACACAAAACACCCGATTATGTGCCAAACCCATATTTTCTTCCTTATGCTAAAATATATTACTTTACAAGTTTTAAACCATAATTTTAAATTCCGTATTTTTGTCAAAGTTTGATAAAAAAATTTAATGTTTTATAAGAATTAAAAGACGAAACACTGGAGAGATCATTACAACTGAAATCTTGTAGTTTACGTGCAATGGTAAAAGAATACATACATGCACATATATATAAATATATACAGTATAAAAATAAAAAATGCAGTAAAGTGTCTATAGGGGTAGAGCGGCAGGAAAGTCTTCTTAGTAGCGCTCTCGCACTTCTTTGTCCTGCCAGTCTCGATTCGAACGGAGATGCGTTCGCTTATGTCATCGTTATTACACTCTTCTTATTGTTTACTTGAAGTTTCAAAACCGGACGTATTGGGAAAGGAGGGGGAGGTGAGAAGCCGAAGTTTTGTTTTTATCCAAGCGTCAACAGATAGGAAACGGAGCCTAGCCAGTGTACATGGAGCTTAAGACAGAGTGCAACCAAGGGTTTCCACACTTGACATTTGTTTGTTTCTTTTTTTTTTTTTAATGATGGTTTAAATGTTTACATATTTTTGCATTACTTAACCATGTTAATATTTTAATTTTTTTTTGTACAAAATTTGTTTGTGTAATAGGTAATGATTTTTACTTGTCTTAAGGAAAGGAAAACAAAAAACCCAACAAGCAAGATGGGCAGAGATCCTAAAAAGCCAAGGGGCAAAATGTCCTCGTATGCCTACTTTGTTCAGACTTGCAGAGAGGAGCACAAGAAGAAGCACCCAGATGCATCTGTCAACTTCTCTGAGTTTTCAAAGAAATGCTCAGAAAGGTGGAAGGTAGGCTTTTCTACCAAAAGAAGGGATACCCTCATCCAACCGCTTGTTTTTTGGATTTAATTTAATGTTTATTCTGCTCAAACATCTCCGAAAAGCAGCTTAAAAATCTATCAAAAACCTTGCTTTTTCTTGTACTGCTCACAGAATAAGGCTACTTGAATTGATGCCTTTATCAACTAAGGTCTATTAGCAAACCTACTCCCTTTACAGTAATTTTACATTGTTCATTATTACAGTAAAAACATTTTAAAGAGATCTTTATATGAATTTTATTTTTTAAGAATGAGCGCCTGTAGTTTTAAGTGAATTTCGAAGTGAGTTGCACAAATGGCAACCTTCCAGTTTACACTCAAAAGCCATTGCTGCTACAACATGCCAGGAAGACAGAACGATGAATTTACCATTTTATTCACCAATGTTTTTCCCTGAAATGTCCCTCTTCATTTGAGATATTTTTTTTGTAGGATCTCTAGGTGCCACTCAATTGAAGGTCAATATATGACAAATGTGGAATTGCCAGTTAACATTTAAATCTTCAAGAATGTGAGAGGAAGCTAATAATCACAAAGAGAGAATATGCAAACTTTATACAGGTCATGAATAGACTAGAGATGGATCCAAGGTCCCAGAAAATGTGAGATGGCAGCATTTGTAAATCCAAGTATGGGTATTGTTAAAAACAATCACACATGCACATAAGTAGTAGGCATTACTTGTCAAGACGAAATCAACTATTAACAAGATACCAGCTTTAGGTTGTTCACTCTAAGCTGTTGTGCAACAGAATGTATTTCTAGCAGTGATCATATTTGAGCTAGAATTTTATTTTCACCGCACATTGTAGATATTGACTGTTTTTTATTTTAATGGAAAGCAAAGAAACATTACATTATGAAATCAAGTGTCTTGCATGTTTTTTCATATACTACTAAATTACCCTATTTTACAACATCTTGAATTGAAAAAGGAATACTCTTATTTGTTTTTTGCCATGGTAAGTTTTCAGAATACAAATGTTTCTTTGTTCAGAGAAACATCAGAATGCAAGCTGTTGAGCTGACACTGTCTTCCAACTCTCATATGATTTGCAGACGATGTCCGCCAAGGAAAAAGGAAAGTTTGAGGATCTAGCGAAACAGGACAAACTACGCTATGAAAGAGAGATGAAGACTTATGTTCCACCAAAAGGTGAAAAGAAGAAGAGAGCTAAAGACCCAAATGCACCAAAGAGGCCCCCGTAAGCATTATACCTTAATATTGAGTAATATATAAACAGATGTATCTAAGGAATGATTTATAATTCTGAGGTTTTTCCCATTACACATCACATTTAAAACTGTATGTCTTTTTATAAACAGGAAAACGGTTAACACCAGCATACTGTGTAAATGTGGTTATGTTTACAATTGTTTTATTCTTTTTCCTATAGATCTGCTTTTTTTATCTTCTGCTCTGACTATCGTCCTAAAATTAAAGCAGAATCCCCAGGCTTGTCCATTGGCGATGTTGCCAAGAAGCTGGGAGAGATGTGGAACAGCACTAGTGCTGAAGACAAACAGCCTTATGAAAAGAAAGCCGCAAAACTGAAGGAAAAGTATGAGAAGGTGAGTTTTTAAAGTACATTTTTTGAATATGCAGCCAATAATTCCTGATAGCAAGCGGATATGATGTGCTTCAGAATGTGTGGTGTTTTTTTTTTTCTTCTCTTTTTTTCCTTTCTCTGGAGTAGTCACTATAGAAGTTATGTGTAATAGTAAGGTGAGCTGATTTTGGTTTAGGGGCTCCAAAGGCGTTTCCTTGTATTTTTAGTAAACTTGGTGGGAACACATAATGTAGCATACATGCATACACTTGTCACATTGAAGGTTTCTCTTGCCATGCGTTTAGGTGGTTCGATATAGAATAATTATTTACCACATTAGCAATCATGTATTTGTACATTAAATCATCATTTAGTAAAACCTGAAAGCACCAATCAGTGTAACAGTTAATTATTCTAAACACAGTATTCAACTTTCTGACTATAGTTATGGGCATTTAGTTTCATTTTTTTAATAACATAAATATTAAGCTAATTTCAGTTGACGTGAAGAGAGCAAAGCCTATTTCCAGCCTACACAGATTTTGGAGAAAATAAACTTCTGTAGCTAGGAGGCATTAGTGTAAAGTCCAGATCCGCCTTTGAGGTAGTTGTGCCTATGAAAAGGACAGGCAGACTATTTTTAATGTATTATTGTACACACTGCTGTTGAAGAATATGGTAGATATTGTGAAGCTGTCGCACCAGGTCTTGCATTACAGTTTAAGGAGAAAATATACACTGAAATGAATACCAGTTTTGCTTTTGCAGGATGTTGCTGCCTATCGTGCAAAGGGCAAACCTGAATCTGCTAAGAAGGGACCTGGTAAGGCAGAGAAGACCAAGAAAAAGAGAGAGGAGGAAGAGGACGACGAAGATGAAGAGGACGAGGAAGAAGACGAGGAGGAAGAGGAGGAGGAAGATGAGGATGATGAATAGATCCGCTTTTCTTAAAGCATATTTCTTGTTTATAAAGCATTTAACCCCCCTGTACACACTTCACTCCTTTAAAAGAAAACAAAAAAATCCCAAACAATTGTAAGGCTGTGTATATGAGAATGTTTTTAAACTGTACAGTGTATTTGTATAGTTAACACACTACGAAAGTGTCTTTAGATAACCGTGTTTTCAGTGGTGTAGTTCATAGACCACTAATTCCGCCTCAGTACAGTTTAGGGGGTTGTAAAATGGCATGGAAATTGCAGTTCTTTCTGGTGGTGCACAGCACAAATCTAGTTTTACGTGGGGTTGTAGTTTGTTTCCAGTCGTCTTTGTGTTTTTATTATTTTTTTTTTTTTCCTTTTTTATTTCTCTTGGCGCATTATTGAATAATTGTTCTTTTACTCTGAAAACCACTCTGTAATTGCACAAAGTTGCAGCTGTTTATGTTGACATTCTGAATGCTTCTGAAGTTAATAAATTTTTTTTAAATAATGGTTTTGTGTTAATTGAAGGAACGTTTTATATGTCCTTTTTTGCTGAAACTTGTAGCAAATAATGCTCAATTAATCTACAAGTTTGAGACAGTTATGTCTGGTTAAATCCAATGTGTTCCACATGATGAGTACAAGGTAGACCAAATATGTACTATACTTACAAAAATCAATGCTAACCAAACCAATAATAACTTGCCATTTTTGGTAAAATTCAGCAAGGTGTATTTTGATAATTTAATTTTCAACATAAATGTGAACGTGATTACAGTTTTGATGGAGTAGAATCGACCATGGTTCCGCACAAATAAAACTGCATTTTGTGGAGGCACTATTTTGACTGCAAGAAGTAGGTAAGAAGTCTTTCTTGGCTTTTTTTTTTTTTTTTTGGGTGTTATACAAGTATTCAATTTTATTATTGACCATGTATACAACTGGTTAAAAGGTAAACCAATAATTAATTCAAGTCTTTCTTATGGCTACATCATTTCAGCTGCCTAAGTTTTCGGCATTGTTTTTAAATTAACCAGGGACTTGGTTATGTGGTTAGCCAGCAAATAAAATATACTAATGGGTTTTTCACAAATCCAAAATGCTTAAAAAAAATCTTTGCTCATTTGACTCAAGGTGCATACTTTTTTTTTTTTTTCTCTCTCTCGTCCTACTAGTGTTCTAAGGAAGGTGACAAGATGTATATAAATGAAAATTAAAGACTCATTAAATCCTTCAAGTATGATTTTAATGTGTTAGGATATCCTGTTTTGCACTGGTATCCAAACAAACGCTGAACATATATGTGAAGGTTTTCTTAACCCATTACTGTACTGTGGAAGACTTGGGGTTCCACCGTTCCTTCACATAAAATTTTGTTGAACTAATTAATTCAAGTAAAAACAGATTTGCAAATACTGGTAACCTGTTTAGCCCTTGTAAATATGGTCAGTCCATTCATTAGAATATTACAATTAAAGCTTAAAGGCAGCCCGTAATATTCTTCTATATGAGACATTTTGTAAATTCATTTAGTAGTTAGAACTGTTGCTTTATAGCTTCAGGGGCCTGGGTTTGAACTTTGCCTGGGCATTACCTGATACGTGCCCCATTGTCTGTGGAATTTTATCTTGGCTCACCAGTTTTCCACTCAGATCTCAAAGATGTACATGTTTGGTAAATTGGCCCAGTATAAGTGAGAGTGCTGTGTGAGGGATAGGCACGCAATGCTACTGGGATAAAAGTATCTATCTATCTCTAAAGGCGTTATGTAACCTTTAACTGGATAAATAAATTAGAAAATGGATGGGTGAGTATTTGGAATCATTGGTATTGTCATATCCACCTGAATCTGGTCTATTGGCAGCCTGTCATTCTTAACATAGCTCTAGTGCCTAGATTTGGGTATAGGCTGGGATTATGGTTTATATATAATGTTGAGCAAATGGTTATTTTTTTCACAGAACAGAGAAGACAAAAAAAGGACAATTTCTTAAGTGTTTTCCGTTCTGCATTTACATAAAGATTATGCATATAGACACACACACTACCAGTCAGACATTTTAGAACACCCCCAATTTTCCGCTTTCCTCCTCAGTGTAAGCAGTTACAAGTTCAGTGAATATTCTCAAATGGTATAAAGGTAATTGAGAAATTGCTGAAGGTTTAAACAAAAACTTTAGGTTACCAAAAATTGTTACACAAACGTGCCTTTTCAGAAAGCAAGTAATGGTTAACAATATTTAGTTTGACTGTGGCAATTGATGTAAATAAGCCTTGAAAGTTGGTGCAAAAAGTTCCTATAGGTGTCCCAACTTTTGTTGACAACTTCCAAACCCACTCTCTGTATAAATGCTGTGTTGGAACAAATTGTCTTGCTGCTCTCTATGAAGTATTATCTTGGCAATACTATACTGTATAATGCTTTCAAAATGGTGCAAAAAAAAAAAACAAAGGAAGATGGACAAATTTTTACAACTCTTGAATGTGTTGGTTTTTCCTTTAGAGAAACTGCAATGAAATCCAAGGTTTCCGTCAATACAGTTTCCTACACCATCAGAAGGAACTTGGAAACTAGAGGAAACTCGACAGAATCAGAAAACACATTTCTGAGAGTCAACTGTTTGTGACAAGTGCCTAACAGTACAAAAGTTTGAAGCATAATTTAACAGCTGTGCGCTATCCATATTGGCAATTGTTTATTTGGTTTGTGCTTTAATTTCAGAGTATATTGAGACTAGCAGTGGTTAATGGCCCGGACAAGCTTTTTTCCTGATTTTAGCAATGGTTTTCATGCTACTACTCAACCTGTCCAACCTGCACCACCAAATCCTATGTTCATAGCTGAAAATGAGACTTGCTTACTTTGACCAGAATATATACATTCAGGTGATGCTAAATTGGAACTTGTGTGGGGTTATGTGTGTTCATCCTGTGATGGACTGGCATCATGTGATTTCTGCAATAAGCTTGTGATACCCTATGCCCCTGCCCTGCATAAGTGGGTTAGGGAAATGGAGGGAGATTTTATATATATTACATATAAACAGTATATATATAGAGAGAGGTACACATTAGTTGCACTAAAATGGGTTGAAAACTAAGTAATCAACATAGACAACAGCATTAACGTTTGAAGTGCGTCATTTTATATATTGTAAAAGCAGTGCTAATGTTTGTGATGCACCATATATTGGAATAACAAATTCAAAGGAATTCAAGAAACCGAAAGGAGATATACATATAGTACTGAATATATACATATATCCACCCATCCATCATCCAACCTGCTATATCCTAACTACAGGGTCACGGGGGTCTGCTGGAGCCAATCCCAGCCAACACAGGGCACCAGCCCACCGCAGGGCACACACACACACACACACCAAGCAAACACGGGACAATTTCAGATTGCCAATGCACCTAGCCTGCATGTCCTTGGACTGTGGGAGGAAACCGGAGCACCCGGAGGAAACCCACGCAGACACGGGGAGAACATGCAAACTCCACACAGGGAGGACCTGGGAAGTGAATCCAGGTCTCCTTACTGTGAGGGCACAGCTTTACCACTGCGCCTCCGTGCCGCGCTATATACATATATTTACAGTATATATATGTTGGAACAGAAAATGGCCTTCAGCAAACTTCTATTGCCTCAAAATTGGAGGTGTACAACTGTCTAAAATGTCTTTGTACGCTGTAGCACTAAAAGTACCCTTCACTAGAAACCAAGGGGCCTAGCCCAGACCCTGAAAAACAGCCCAGAGTATTTTCTTTCTTTCAGAAAACTTTACAGTAGGTACTATGCAGTCCGGAAGGTAGCATTCTCCTTTCTCTGCTAAACCCAGATTTGTCCATCACACTGTCAGATGGTGAAGCATGACTCTTCAATCCAGAGAACATGTTTCCACTGCTCCGGAGTCCACTGGTGGCATGCTTTACACCACTACAGTTGATGCTTGGAATTATGCATCGTGATCTTAGGCTTGTGTGCAGTTGTCCAGCAATGGAAATCCATTTTATGAAGCTCCTGGCATATAGATCTTTTGCTCATGTTGCTTCCAGATGCAGTTCTGAACTCTGTCGTGAGTGATGGAAAAAGGGATAAGTGATTTTTACAATGCTATATGTTGCTGTTTGAGTTTGCATGGTCTACCACTTCATGTCTGAGCTGTTGTTGCTTCTAGATGCTCCCCCTTCATATTAGCAGCACTTAAATTTTACCAGGGCACATCCAGCAGAGCAGAAGTTTCATGTATTGACTTTGACAGGTAAAAGTGCCATGTTTAAACTAACTGAGCTCTGCAGTACAACCCATTCTACTGCCGATGTTGGTCAATTGAGATTGCATGATGGAGTGTTTGATTTTATCTACCTGTTAAGAAATGGGGCTGTTGAAATACAAACTCAATAATTTGCAGGGGTGTGCACATACGTTTGGACATATGGGGTATGCTTATAAGGGGTGCAAGGGGATAACGTTCAATCTCAAAGGAAGTATCAGCAGCTTGAAATGTGGTTCAAGGACTTGAAAAAACAGTAATAACTACTATGCCACTCTGAAACCCATTGAATCTAATTAAACTTTTTCAAAAGTAGTTTTAATCTTTACTTGTATACCATGAAGTACTTGGCTACTTGGGCATGAGTCACTATAAGTATTTATTTACCGGTCTATCTTATAAATATGTTTTGATGTAACTATATACAGTATATACAGTATATAAAAATCAGAATAAAAAAAGTTTTGGGGTTAAGCTGGCAACATGGTAATTAACATTCTACTGTATATAAAAACATAAATGTCACCTAAACCCCTCTTTTACTAAATTAAAGAAAAATAGACAAAGAATAATTACATTTCTTTGCAGGTATGAATTCTGTTTTTTGTAATTTCTTTCCTTCACGGACTCTAATTTTAAATCTCATTATTTGCCTTGAGTTTATGTTTGTGTTGTACACCTTTCACTTACAAAAATGACAATCAATTTATCTAAGGAGTTTTACTGTATGCTTATCTTAAGTTTTTGAGCACTGCACTACTTTTGCACAAACTGTTAGGTATATGATATATAGATTAATCCGTTTTAAGAATGCATTTGGTAAGACTAAATTGGCCCAGTGACAGGGTGTGTGTGTGTCAGTGTGCCCTGTGTCAGACTGACAGAGTACCTTGGATTGGTTCTTGCTTTGTGACCAGTGCTTCCAAGGTAGGCACAAGCACCCCCATAGCTGTGAACACAAGTGGGTTAACTGCATAATTCAGTTTTTCTCTTGAAAAACTGGAAGGAATTTGAACCAGGAAACCTGCAAGGTGGTATTTGATACCAATCACTGCATACGCTTTAGTTGCAATCTGATCAGTTCACATCTGGAAGAAATATTACATTAATTACTGAAGGCCAATTTAGACATGTCAGTTAATTTTAATTCAGACATAAAAAGGGACTGGAGCATCCAGAGAAAAATCGCATGGACATAAGGAAATATGCACATTATTGTTCAGAGGTGATTTTAAGAAGATGAAGCCACAGATACAGTTCACAATTTTCTGCTTCTCCGTTAAAATATTCTTATCAAAAACTAGCAAAATTCTGAAAGAATTACCCTTAATAAAGCATTCAGTATTTTTCATCTACCTTTATTGTACAGTATACAATGTATTTATTAAAAAAAGATACATTAACACTTATTGGAGTGAAAGTTCAACCTTCATTGCTGAAATGAGAATAATAGGAAAAAGAAAACAGCACAATAACAAAAAACAACAGAAAAACAATAACCATTAACATCTGTAGTCCTGCAGTTGTCAGTACTTTGTGTGACAACTTCTTTTTATCACCACTGCATGAAACCTCTTGCACATTGAGCCAGTGAACCTCTGAATCTGTAATTGTAGGATGTTAATGCATTCCTGAAAAAGGGAAGAATTATTTTGCTGGCTAATGGCAGTGCCAAAAGTGCCATATGGGTGTAGGGTCAGAACAGAAAGGCAGCCTAAGACAGCACCTGTACACCAGCATTCCTCAGAACAGTTGTGACAAAAACAGTGGTGTGTTTGGCCTGTCATTAAACTGCTGCATGGTTAAATATCTAACAAGTGTGAACAGAATGCCTCTAATATTTCACCTTGTTCTAAGGCCAGTAGCAGGCTATTGTCCCTCAGTGTACTGTCACAGATGAGGGCATCTATTCTCCTGGCAGTTTAAGCACTAGTATGAATGGTAGACCTGGAAAAAGCTCATTCTTGTAATTTGGTCTTACTCTGGTGTTATATCAGGACTGGTCCTGCTGGTCTGCCAAAACCATGTCTGCAGTCAATCCACAATGGAGTAGCTTAATTCATAGTGCCTGGGAACATTGGCATGACATGCCTGTGTGCACCATGCTAACATCCCACTCCCTTGTTTAAGGGAACATAAAACACATAATGTCAGACTGCTCAGAAAACTGATTAAGTAGATCCTTTGTCTTGCACTGACCCTAGGTTTGATCTAAGGCCTTTTTAAAGATAACCTAATCAGACACTGTTCCACCTGGTCTATGTCGGGTAAAAACACACCCAAGACTCTTCTGTGAGACTGGCAAGTTGCAATGCCTCACTGGAAAAGCTGCATTTTTGTCATAAGGTTTATACAAGCTACAACTACAGTTTTCCTATTTCACATATATATGAGTATACATGCACAAAATAGTATTTGCTTAAGTATTTATTGACATTTCTTGACTACACAATAGATAAGCATAATTTGGTGAGATGGCATTTTTTCAGATGTTGATATTCCAAATTAATGTATATTCATTTTATATATTAAACATTTATGCATTTTGTATTGTTAAATGTACATTTTATTTACTCCAAAATATGCAGTAAGAGATTTAAAAGTCTGTTCAATCAAAAACATAATCAATCCCATATATTGACAAAAAAATTAAGATTTAAGTATACACTGTGCAGAGGACAGAAACCAGGTGCATGTCAGGAATTAAGGACATGTCCTGCACTGATAGTCAGACAATTAAACCTGTTTAGTGTCGAACAGAGGAGACTGCATGTATGACCCAATCCAGATCTTCAAAACTCTCAATGGCAGGTAAAACCAGCCAAATTCCTTTGACTAAATGTTAAATTATGTAAATGAGGACACCAGTGGAAATTAAGGGGGAAGTGCGTTTAAGCATGAAAGCAGTTTTTTATGCAAAGTTGTGGGAATTTGGAACAAACTACTGACACATTAGTTGTAGCAGTACACCTGACAACCTTTAAGAAGTATCTGGCTAAACAAACAAGCCTGATGGACTAAGCAGTCTCTTCTCATTTGTCTAATTTCTTATGGTCTATGTATCTATTTGTAATCATAAACCACACAAAAAATAGGCCCTAATCCAAAAAAAGAGAGCTAATTAGTAATGAAAAGGGGTGTGCTGTGTTATAGTCTCATATTAACTAAAAGAATAAGAAACTTAAACTCACAGACCACTTTATTAGATACACCTGTTCAACTGCTTGTTAATGCAAATATCTAATCAACCAATCACATGGCAGCAACTCAATGCTTTTAGGCATGTAGACAGTGTCAAGACAACTTGCTAAAATTCAAGCCGAGCATTAGAATGGGGAACAAAGGTGATTTAAGTGACTTTGAACATGGCATGGTTGTTGGTGCCAGAAGGGCTGGTCTGAGTATTTCAGATTTCATGCACAACCATCTCTAGGGTTTACAGAGAATGGTCCAAAAAAGGGTCTACTGTATATCCAGTGAGCAAAAGTTCTCTGTATGAAAATGCTTTTCTGATGCCAGAGGTCGGAGGAAAATGGCAAGACTGGTTTGAGCTGATAGAAGGGCAACAGTAAATCAAATAACCACTTGTTACAATCAAGGTATGCAGAAGAGCATCTCTGAATGGACAGCATATCAAACCTTGAAGCAGATGGGCTACAGCAGCAGGAGGCCACACTGGGTGCCACTCCTGTAAGCAAAGAACAGGCAACTGCGGCTATAATTCGAACTGGCTCAACAAAATTGGAAAATTGAAGATTGGAAAAACAATGCCTGGTATGATGACTCTTGATTTCTTCTGTGACGTTTGGACTGATGTTTAAGAAATGCATAATGGCATGGGTCCATCCTGGCTTGTATCAATGGTTCAGGATGGTGGTTGTTGTGTCATGGTGTAGGGTGTATTTTCTTGGCACGCTTTGGGTTCCTAGGTACCAAATGAGCATTGTTTAAATGCCACAGCCTACCTGACTATTGTTGCTGGTCATGTAAATTCTTTTACAACAGAATTGCACCCATCTTCTGATGGCTACTTCCAGTAGGATAGTGTGCCATGTCACAAAGCTCAAATCATCGCAAACTGGTTTCTTGAACATGACAATGAGTTCACTGTACTCAAAATGGCCTCCGCAGTCACCAGTTCTCAATCCAATAGAGCACCTTTGGGATGTTGTGGAATGGGAGATTCACATCATGGATGTGCAGCCGACAAAGAACCATGCAATTGCTGCAGATATCATGTCAATATGGCCTAAAATCCCTGAGGAATGTTTCCAGCACTTAGTTGAATCTGTGCCATGGAGAATTCCAGCACTTCTGAAGGCAAAAGGGAGTCCAACCTGATAAGAGCAAAGTGTACCTAATAAAGTGGCCGGCGAGTGTATAGGAATTCCTGGCAGATACCAAAACAATCTCTGCACAATTCCATGCAATTACATTTTTTTCTATATTTAGATTATATACAGTACCATTTTCCCATTGAGGTATGGAAGATACATTAGGATTCTTTCAACTGAACAGAATTAGTCAACATGATAACAATGTGGTGTAGGAAATAATAGTTTATCACCAGTCTAAACTTATCTGAAATAACTCCAAACACTGCTGTAAGAGGATTTTCAATGATTGTAAATTCTACACTATCTGATAGATAAGAAAAAATCTTTTCCCAAAAGAGTTTTAATTTTGGACAGTCCAAAAACATAATGGATCATTCACAAGTGCAAAGTTGTTTCTGTAAAGGACCAGCAGACAGCAGTGTCTTTTATGTTGGTTCCATATTTTGAGTGAATGAAGAACAATTTGATTACTACTAAACTGAACAAATGAGCACAGCACAGAGAAAAACATGTAGAGAGGACTTCTTATTTCGTTTCTTTCTCTGCTTCCAACCAAGCAGGTGCATATTCAATACTTTCTTCTTCTTTCCATTGTCTCAGATTATTAAAACTTTCAACTCAGTACTACAGCTGAAAGTCAGGTAGCAATATGCTACTTCTGCTTTTAAATATTTGTAGTGCTGATTTTTGAATATGTGGTCTTTTCTTCTAAATGAACAATGTAGAAAAGCATGGTGACCAACACTAATGCCTCATAGGCAGGCAGGTTAAAATCTGATGCTTAATCACTGTCCATATGGAGTTTGTATGTTCTCCCTGTGTCTGTATGGGTTTTACCTCCTACGTTCCAAAACACATATATGTTAGGTTAGTTGGTTACTCTAAATTGGCCAGAGCGTGAAGTGCATGTTCGTGTGTGGACCCTGTGATGGACTGGCACCTTTTTCAAGGCTCTTTCCTGCCTTGTGTCCAGTGCTTATAGAATAGGCTCCAGTCTTCATGATCCTGACTTTGGGTATGTAAGTTTAAAAATGTTATGCAATATAATAGATAATTTACTACAATTAAAAATGGCACATATGTATGGTGAAAAGTCTTGTGCTTTGGACTTTTCTGAACGCAAATCTTTCAGCTTTATACTATGGCAAGTCCAAATAACAACCATGGTACATAGCCACCATTCACTAAGAACTTCTATAATATTGTGTCCTAAATGTGCCTTTTGAGTTGGAGTGTGGAAGATGTGACAGTCTTAGACTGTCTGTGTAATGCACTTTTCCTGATTTATCACAAAACGCATATGCACCTGAGACTTGTTAAACACCACAAATTTAGTATTTAAGTAATTCAGCTTATGTCAGTAGAATAACTTGGTGCATTTCAATAGTGATTATGTAATATCCTTTTATAAATGACTTGTAAAACACTACTTAGTCTATAAATTAAGAAAAAAAATTATGCATTTTAGCAATGTGGTAATGCCTAAAATGGACCAATATACTTGCTGGCTATTGTGAAAGCTGCTGCTATTGTGATCTGCTATCTGTGAAAGCAGATGTTCTAACATGTAAGTATGCTGAGCAATAAAATTCCAAAAAATAAGTTTTTAGCACAATTTCAAATATCAGATACTCCGAATTTCCAGATTTTTTCCTAGCACTTTAAATGATCATCATTTCTTACAAATAAATGAAATTGCTTCAAGTTTCTCATAATTGTATACAAATATATTAAATCCACTCACAATTCAGTACCTGGCCTGGTCCAATGTCAAAGCGCAGTTCCTGTGTCCTTTCCAAAGACATGACTCTTAGGTTGAATGGTGACTGTTAATTAACCTGGTGTACCTTGTACCTGATGCTGCTATAGTAGGATCCAAATCACTATGATTCTGTAATGGAAAAAGCAGGTTCAGAAAAGGGATTCATGGACTTTCAATATATTGGAATCATTTATACGAGTATAGTACAGTAACTGGCTTGGAAGCTACAGCATACATTTATTCTTATATATTGAATGATTGATAGGTATGGCCAGAAGGAATAACAGTTGACTGTTATTGAAAATGCATATATGTCCATATTGTTCAACAAGAAGGTCAGAATTCACATCTTGGGTCTCCCCAGTATACAATTTTGTATGGTCTCCTTGTATTTGGGTGGGTTTCCTCACACAGTCCAACCACATGAAGTTTAGGTGAATTGGTGATAGTAAACTGGCTGTAGTGTGTGTATGTTCACTCTGTAATGGGTTGGTGCCCTGTCCAGGGAATGTCCCTGCCTTGTGCCCTAATGCTTGCCGGGACATTCTTCAGCTGTCCTGAAACCCTGTTCAGGGTGAAAAAGGTTTGGAAGTTAAGACAGATAAACAATAAGAGTTGCAGGTTAAACTGAATGCCAGAATGTTTATTTTATACTGTATAAATATTTTTGTCATCTTGATATAACTTTCAGTTTAGCTTTTTGATTTTTAGTGCAACTAGCCAATAATCATTTTGTATTTTTTCCGCATTAGGAAAGTCTATCAAGAAGATGGATAAAGCTTTTCTACTCTTATTTGGTTGAGAGTTGGAATGAACCGGGACCTTGTTCAGGACTGGTTCCTGCAAATGACAGGATGGTCTTTGGTCTCTTGTCATCATTTAAATGTAGTGAGCAGATTCTTGAATGCTGGATGGTGGTCTCAATATTACAACTTTAGAAACACTTTGCAATAAACTTAAAATTTGACACTGAATCATTAGGTGACTACTGTAAGGTTATTAAAATACTATCATGACATATTATGAAATGGCTGAAACTAGGGTTACATCTTCTGCCTAGAAGTTCCAGAAAACCGGGATTAAACCACAGGCTTTTTAAATACCTGTTTAGAGTTTGTATGTTTTTTGGTTGTGCTGATTCTTCTCCTGTTTTACTTTTTCTTCTCAAAGTTATGTTTATTAGTTTAACTTACACCTCAGACCTAGCCCAGAATATGTATTAGTTTGTGCTTGAAGGTGCCCTATGATGACGGACATTCAATCCAGGGATGACTCCTGCCTTGTGCCTGATGCTATTCACAAAGGGTTTAGGCCCAACAACTGAATTGAAAAAGAAAAACATACAGATTATAAATGGTCACGTGAAACATTGTTTTTTTAATTTATTATTATTTTCTGTTTTCGAAATCCACTATCTTTTATTGGCTTTAGAGTCTGTTCACACCATGTGGTTTTGAA
The DNA here is from genome assembly GCF_900747795.2 of Erpetoichthys calabaricus. Lineage (NCBI taxonomy): Eukaryota > Metazoa > Chordata > Cladistia > Polypteriformes > Polypteridae > Erpetoichthys > Erpetoichthys calabaricus. The sequence goes on from NC_041397.2 coordinate 36,118,751, forward strand.
GTACTGTACACCAAAGTCATTTTTAAAATGCAGTACACGGCAGTGCTTTTTTCTTGTGGTTTACTACTGAAAAACATGCCCTCTGATGCCCTACCGTTTATATCACAATGTAAATACTCAGACTTGGTGCAGAGAGACTGCTTTGGGCAATGTTTAGTTCAATCCTTTCCTCAACTGGAAGACTTCAAGGGAACAGGAAGTCAAAGTAAAAAAGTCTGTATTATGTTAATTTTCCTTTGTATTAATGAACCTTTTTATAGTTTTATTCCTTGTTTTTATTTTTTTAAATTAGACAATTAAAAAACAAATACATGGTCAATAGTTAAAGTCTGACATACTGAGGCACATCCTAATCAATGATATTTGAATATACAATATTCATAATGTTGAAAAAAGAAAATCTGTTAATGCCATATAAATAAATGCTTTCTGGTAAATGAAAGAAATCTTTGCAAAAAACAAGAAAAACATTAGTTTTCAAAATAAACATATTAAACAGGAATATAGTACTTTTAATTCAATTAAAGAAACGATATATTTCAGTACATGGAATTTGTTGTAATACACATGAGCTGGTATGAGGTATAACAAAATCCCTACCTTGTGGTCAAATATAAAAAACATTAGATGGTAGCAACATGTTAGTACATACAAAAGGGAAATTAAGAAATTGTACTTAAGTATTTCATCTCAAAGTGGGCTAAATGTTAGCACAGTGGTTAGGGTGACTACTTGAGTGGTGTTTGCACATTCTTCCTGTGCCTTTACAAGAGCCTTTCCTTACTAATTAACACACTATCACTTTCACACTGAAGCTGCTGCTCTGTTTTAGCAATCAGTGTCATTTGCATGCATTTCTGCATGACTAATCAATAATTGTTAGTATTTAGATACTACCAAGGAAGCAACATTCACAGAAAAAGATTAATTAAAAAGAAAGTTAAAACTTAAAGCTTTGGCAAAGAGTACACTTTTCTGAATTTAATTTGCATGTAAATATGAACGCAAAATCATTGACTGAAACATGTTCTCCTCTTTATGCAATAGTATGAAGAAGAATATTGGAGGCTATCTGACCAAAATTTAAAGCTTGACTGAAACTGGATCATGCAAGAGAAAAAGGATTCCAAGCACATCTACTGAAATTGTGAAAAGAATCTGGGTTTTTGAATGAGCCCAGAACTCAACCCCCAATTATGAAATCTTAAAAAATGCAGATAAACATATCCTTAAATATCAATAAAATGAAGTATTCTAATAAAATGTGAAAATCCCTCCAATATGACGTAAGAAACGGAGAAGCTCATAAAGAAAACCTAGAAGTGATTCTATCAGCTGCTGACTTTTTCATACATAGCTTAACCATGTTGATACATTTTTAATGATTAAAAATGATTAAGCAAAGCCTGTGTTTGTCACCTTACTGTACATTAACTTAATTTTAGTACTAAATGATTATTGGTTATGTTCTGATCTGTAAAAACAATATACAATTAGAGGACATTTGTACTTTTGTATAACTATTTTTGCCTTCTTAACACTAGGGTGTTGTACCGTGTTAGCCATTATGAATGTAGAGAAAAGCCAAGCAAAATGACACCTTTTATTGGCTAACCAATAAAAGGTGTCATTTTGCTTGGCTTTTCTCTGCCTTCTTAACATAAATTCCAAACTATTCAAAAAAATTGCTACTTTTGAATGTCAATGTAATAAATTATATTTTGACAATTTAAATAATGAGTAGTTTTAAACTATGATGTGAAAAAGGTACATTCATTACCCACAAAAGATTCTAAGCAAAATCAGCATGCAGTTACATAAATGAGAGTGCTAAAGTAAACCATTTCCAGTCTGATTGCTGTCTCTTTGGAGTTTTCACACTTTCTTGTGTTGAGTTTTCATCAGATACTCCAGTCTCATCCCATGCTCCAAAATGGGACATGTAAGGTTAACAGGCATCTCTGAATAAGCCCAGTATTACTGGACATATTATGCAGATTATTGTTCTCTGTAAAACACCAACATTCCTTTCAGAGTTTTATTTTCATCCTGGACTCAATGTTGCCAGGATAGACTCTGGATTCCCATGACCTGTAATAAAAAAGTAGGTTCAGCAAAGACATAGATGGATGACTTGTATGAAACGCAATGTATAAGCATTTGAAGAGCTTACACTGAAAGAAAATCTTAAACCTTTTTATATCTTCACCATCTTACTAAAATGTTTTCTTCAGCAATAACTGCAATCTACAAAAAAATTCTTCACACTTGGGCCAAATTAATTTGTTTAATCAAACCTGAATGACATGTGCCAAATGATTCTTAATTAAAGTTATCTGTCACAAAATAGTTTTATGAATATTTTCATATTAATTTGTTATTTGCAGACTCAAAAAACTACGATATGTGGCCAAATGTTTGTGGACACCTGACCATCATACCCATATGTGCTTTTAGGATGTCTCCTTCCAAAACTATGGGCATTAATACAGAATTGGCTCCCAGGGCTCTGTGCAGGGTACTAGAGTTTCTAAACCCCAAATTCATCAAACCATGTCTTTATGAGCCTGATTTTGTACATTGGGGCAAATGATGGAAGAGAAAGATGTCTATGCAAGCTGGAAGGTAGTGGTAGGCAGTATACCAGTAGAAACAAGAAATTTGTCATCCACTAAAAATTTTTGTATATCATTTATATTGTGGTTGAATAAATCAGGAAGCTGCCTTTGTAACTTGTTGTAATAGAGATGGTCCATTGTGGGTAGTGGGCGTTCCATTAACTTCTGACATATCCAACATAACCCTTGCCCTTCCCCTCTTGCATCTAAAACGATTTACAACTGCATCTTCGGATTCTGAAGAGAACTCCTCTCACTCCCCCCAATCACCCTACCCCCACACCCTTACAAAATTAATTTTCATTTGATCACATCTTCGGATTTTAAAGAGGGCCATTCCCTCACCCCTATGATCTTTGAAAAAGCAGATAAAACAGTACAGTTATTTATTGGACTTCAAGTACTGTAAATAATGATAATAAAGTAGCCCTGGATTAACCATTAAGCACTATAAGCACATGTTTAGGGCATCAAGGGAAACGGAGCAGCAGAGTATTTGAAAAAAGTAGGAGAAAACTAAGTATAAATAAAGTTATAAAAACGCAACAAAAAGTATCTTTTTACATCATTTGATGTTGAAATGATGTGTACCTTCAAATATAAAAAGAAATGGAATAGGAGACATTGTGTTTCATGCAAATAATGATGTTTCTTCATTAGAATATATTTTTAAAAGATTTTCCACCACCATCACTTTCTGTAGAAACAGAATTCAGAAAATCAATCATGTGACAAGTGTGAAAGCTTTCTTTAGTAGTCTAAATGTATTGTAGGGCTTGGTTTGATAAAATCTGCTGAATCAGTATTCAGTCAACATAGATCTAAATATTCTTTGGGAATGGGAGATGTTTTGTTTCAAACAAAAATTATTTTTATTCATTAGAATACCATTTTAAAACATTTTCCAGCAACATCGATTTCTGTAGAAAGAGAATTTAGAAAATTGATAATGTGACAAGTATGAAAGCTTTATTTAGTTGACTGTATGTAATGTAGGGCTTGGGTTGATAGCCTCAGTACAGTCAGTATTCAGTCAACGTAGATGTAAATTTTTTTGGTTTGTCTTTACATAAATTTTTCTTTATAAAGATGTTTTGAAAGGCGATATTAAAATCTAATTATGCTTGCTTGTTGTTCCTGTTCAATGGGGATCCAAAGGAATAGTGAAGAAAACGTTTTTGGACATTTTTTATTATTAGTCTTGTTTCATTTTTTTCAACTGTATACAGTCCACTTTTTCAAACATGCTGTGTCTTTTCAATGGTATGTGTAATATATGTTTATTTCTTGTTCATTTTCATAATTTAGTTTTGCAAAATAAAGACATCTAATAAATAAGCAAGAAAGTCTGTCTTTACTGATGTTCGTCACAACACAATCACCAAGTAAAAGGAAGAGTAAATATCCAAAAACTACAGTTTCAGCGATTAATAAAAAAAATGAAATGTGTGAACATGATTAAAAAAATTAAGGAAAGCTCTAAAACAGTAAATTCTAATTGTGAGAAAAGTGTCAACACTGTCACATCATCCACACCTAATCAAAGCTACAATTCTAACTGGTATCAGAAAGGGAGAGAATGTTTTCATTCCACATATAACTATGATTTCCAATTAACTCCCTTTCAGATTCAAACAACTTCCATTTCCAATATATCTTGCATTTGCAATGTCCACAAATAAAGCGCAAGGACAATCACTTAAAGTTACTGGAGTTTACTTCAAAGAACCATGCTTTTCACACAGCCAGCTATACATCACCTGTTCAAGAGTAGGATTGGGAAAGAATTTAAATGTTTTTACTCCTAATGACGAAACGAAAAATGACATTTATCATAAGGCAATCTAAATGACTTGTAGCAACTATAATGCGCTATTTGTTAATAATGGTAGTCTGAATTTTGAACAATATTCAAATAATAAATGAACTGCCAAATAATGAATGGATTCAATTTCACTTTTTTCAAACCATGTAATAACTGGACATCCCCGCTTAGTTTTGAATATAAATTAGACCAACTGACTCAAATCTTTCTTTTAAGAACAAACTTAAAACATTTGTTCAGGAAAGCATTTAATTTAGTTTACTTCTCTGTTCAGGGGCCTTGCAAATGTGCAAAAAGAAGCTTAAAATGTAAATATGCAAATTCATTGCAAATGTTGGGATTTATAAAAGAAAACTTGATGAAGGAAATGTGCATATATTTACGGCAACACTGACCCTTACGTACGCAACAGTTCAGATATTCTGGTAAATAATCCGGAAGGGAAATGCAGCCAAACCAGCTAAATCACGGCTCACATGTATAATTCATATCACTGAGCCATTTTTGTAATCAGTGTTGACATGATAAACATAGTACACATCAAAAACAATTATTATGATGCACAGACTATATTTTGGTTCCCTTTTAAGATGGCAATGCATAGGTATTTGCACTGAAGAACTTGGATTTGCTTTTAGTCAGTTTATATTGGCTACCTGTTGTCACTTCCCAGGGAACTGGACAACAGGTCAGGAATATCTCAGTCAAGATTCACTTCATCAAGCCTGCTATGCATCAAGCCAACACTAGAACAAATGTATGTGTGTACTGTATAATATTAACAATATAAGAGCAGCTCACTACTGAAAATGGCAGATATAGGAGGCAGTTGGGCTCGAACTGGGGACTCTTGATTACAAGTCAGCAAATCTTACCGTTACGCCACGGAAACTGTTGTTTTATCCTTGAACCTTTTGTGAAAGTGTTTATTTGATCTTTGGACTTCAGACTTCACACATTATATAGTTTATGCCAACATTTTGTCATTTACTAATAAAATATGAAAATTGTTTCTGTTTTAACAATGTGTTTACACAGATTATTGTAGAAATGGAACACACATGCAATGCATGTGTTCCAAATAACGATCTATTATTTCCACTCTAAAACTCCAGCACTTCACTCCCAGATAAAGGCATGAGCTGGGAGAAATTTGTGCACGTTCTGCAGCTGTTGGGGGATGGAATAGTAGGCTGCTTGCTGCTTGTCTTTATCGCCACATTTACAGGACAAAAGACACTGACGGAGGTGCGAACTGATTTAAGGTGGGCCGGATCTACGAGTTTGTTCGATGGCTCTGGTAATTCTAGTGTTAACTGACCTGCAAGGCACTACATTCAGTTCTCATATTGTGTAGGTGTACATACATAAAAAATGTTTTTGCCAACATAAAAAAAAGCAATCTGCAACATTGTCTGGTTCTCTTCAACACAATCAAAGCAATTCACTGCACTAATATTGCAATAACCTAGAGAGAACGGAGCTGTTAAATTTGCTAACGATTGCACATGTACTTTGTCAGCGTGCCCATATCGATCAAACACATGAAGCTCTGCAGTCTACTTGTGACTTTACACTGTAGGAAGATAAATAAATAAATATAGGTAAACAATATTTGATGTGGGTTTTATATAAGTAACATATATATGTTTTTCATATAACGACCATCAAAAACATAATCACAAACAGAACTTTGCACGATACCGTGAAGAACTCTGTAGGCCCTGCTGTTTCATTGAAGGACATATGTTTGGCAGATTCACTTGCAGGATGACCCCCTAACCTCTTGCTGCATCCAAAAGGTGCTACCTTTTGCCATTATGCCTGGTGCAGCTGCGTTTTCTTATGTGTGACTGGGCATTTCTTGCAGGTAGGGCTTCTGTTCTCTTTCTCTGATGTAGAACCCTCATCCTCATCTAAGTTCACCTCTGTTATACAAAGTCTTTATTTCAAAACTAACGTGTCAGATCGGGGAGAGCATGAAAGTGACTGTAAACTAACCTTTACAAGTACCATAAATTTACACAAGCTGTTACAGACTAAAATCAAATGAATGTTTTTATTCTATAATAGTAACAATACGAGCAGCAACCAACATTTGCCCAGATCGTTGTAGACACGGAACACAAATGAAGTGCATGTATTCCAAATAACAATATACAGTATTATTTACCCTATAAAACTCCAGGCACCTCACATCCAGATAAAGAGCCTTTAGCTGGAAGAACTTCAGCTGTGTCGGTGGGGAATGGGATAGCAGGCTGCTTAGAAGCCAGTGCTGATCAACACATTTGCAAAACAAAGATGCTGATGAGGAGGTGCGAAGGAATTTAAAGTGGCCCAGGATTACAACTTTTTTTGTAGGCTTCAGGGATTCTAGTTTTAATGCAAAAGTCAGCCAAGATATTACTGGAAAACATTGTGTCTCAGTGGCTGGGTAACGATTAATTTACTTTGAGGCAAAGCAGCTTTGACAGACATGATGGTGCTGTACATTTTGGCTAGCTTGCTGGTAAGATAACTGGCTGAACCCTCAGTGTTTCATATGGCCTGTACTATTCATTGTAACAGCAATTACGTCATTAAGTTTGTCAGGTGATAGTGGCTACCCACACAGACGATGGTGCCTTATGCATGCCTTACACAAAAGAGAGGTATTATAATGCCATGCATGATCTTGCACTTTCAGTTCTGGAGCACTGCCAGATACTCTTGAATGCATGTTGTGAGGTCTCAATGTGTCAGGAGGGAGCTGCTTTACCAGCCATTGAAGTTCTGCAACATTGCGATTGCATATGTATGAGGCTGATTAATATGGTCCTTAAGAAAAGAAACACCCAATGTTAAAATCAGGCCAATAGAAACAAATAAACTGAATTCAGTCTGAAAAGTATATACACATAGATTATACAGAGAAATATACCATAACCACGATCATTTTTAATTATATTGTGATATAACTCTTTGGCCATACTGCCCACTCCTACTGGAAGGTGGTGTTCTTCTGGCATACTCCAAACTCAGATATGTCCATCAGAGTGCTAGATAGTGGGGTATAATTCATCAAACCAGAGAACACGTTTCCACTGCTCCAGTGTCCAATGGCAACGTAATCAGGTTAGGGTTAACTCTTGTATTACACATAGTAATCATAGTTTTGTATGTATGCGCCTGTTCAGTAATGTAAACTTGTTTTATGAAGCTCATAAAGCACAGTTTTTGTGCAGCCGTTGCTTCCAGTGGTAGTTTGGAAGTCTGTTGTGTCTGATGCAACAGAGGTAGGTGATTTTTTTATTTGCTAGTCTTCAGCACTTGGCAGCCCTGATATGTGAGAGTGCACGTTAGGGATGCTCCAATTAAGTTTTTAATGCCGATACCGATTTCATGTTACTTGATCAGCCGATCCCAATACCATTTCTGATTTTTTTTTCCCTTAAAAAACTTTTTACACTAAGCTCCTATGTCATAGAAGCCTTATGTCCTAAATTAAAGAGTACTTTTAAAATTAAAGTATTGATCACAGGTGTTAACTGTTCACTTTTTTATTAATAAAATTAAATCCTGTAGTTTTATTACTCAGTGACCATAAAAATATTAAAATAAAATTTCCTTAAAATTCATACAAATAAAAATGTACAAAAATATTTCAGTGTATCAGCTAGACATTCATAATTCTTGAGATGTAATTATAAATATCGATACCAGTTTAATAATGCAGTACTTGTTTCACACCAAAACGTATACTTAAAAAAAGCTGCAAATGTATCAAATGTTCATAAGTTCTTTATCAAGAAGAAGCTAACAAACTTAACAGGTTTACAAATAAAAGCCAGTTTTCTGTTACAATAACAAGACTATTGTTATTTAAGCAGCAATTACAAATTCATCATTATTTTTTTTTCCAATTGATAATGTAAACTGCTGCACTTAAACAAGCTCACTGTCGAAACTCAAATGGTGTCAGTTTTGAAGGACAAAAAAAAAAGTTCTGAATTCTTTAAAGTAGGTTTTCTTGCCATTTGTCTAACTGCACAAGACGACTTCTCCGATTCCTTTTTCTCACTTTATTATCACTTTTTTTTAACTTAAATGTAATATTCCAATCGTGTCTCTTGCTCTCTCTGTATTGTAAAACAAGCCTTGACCTGCTTTGTTTAAAGGAGCACTGCAACTAAATTACCATAAAGCCTAGAAAAGCAGGAGCTGAAAAAGATCTGTTTTTGTGATTGGCCAATTTACCGATCACACACTGAGTCTTTTTTAGTGAAAGTTGGATGATTTCGAATTGGCAGCATCTCTAGTGTCATGGCTGAATTCCCCATACTTTTGGCCATATACAGTATTTTCAATCACACGCAAATTCAGAGTTTTTATTGTCTATTGTGTAGACAATATTCTGTCCATAGGTAAATGATATCATAAACGAAGCAACTATCTAAATTGTTTTAACAGGATTTTTGATCATCGGGGCTAATGGTTCAAATGTATGAATTCTTTCTCAATGCAGAGTATGTAATGAGCCCTATAAGTTGTTGTGGATTTATCAAACAGTATGTGAAATTTAATAAGTGTGTATTAGAAATAAACAGTTTGATTATATATGTATGTATATTTACAATTCTGAGACCTATATACATGTGTGGAGATATGTTCTACGTACACATGACAATATTATTGCTACTAATAATTCTAGTACAAATGGTGATAACACTGCGGTGGGCTGGCACCCTGCCCGGGGTTTGTTTCCTGCCTTGCTCCCTGTGTTGGCTGGGATTGGCCCCAGCAGACCCCCGTGACCTTGTAGTTAGGATATATTGGGTTGGATAATGGCTGGATGGATGGTGATAACAGGTCAATGGATTACTCATCTGACCAGATTATCTTTTTTATTGAACCTTTATTTAACATTTCTTGTGTTTTTGACACTACCATTCATCCTCAATACATATTATAGGTTTAAAAAGAGATTTATCTGTTTCTGCAAAATTCTTGACAAATTGCTTTTGATAAACATATGTCAACAAATGCAGGACAATGATTCAGAGTTGATTGTCTGTTGTTGCTAACATCTTGAATAATGAAATACCATCATGGTGATGTCCATAATTTCTCTGTAGACACTGATCCCTTCCCATCGAACTCCATGCAAACATCATATTAGCTAAAATCACTTATGGAACATCCAACGTTGAATAATCCTAGTCGCTACAGGGATCTTGCTCAAAGTCAAAGAAAGCTCATCTTCAAATCACACTAGCTAATATAACAAGTTACTGGGATTTCTACTGTATACATGATAAGTATAATGGGGTATAAGTATAAGAGGTGTTCAATAATTTATCTACCCGAGTAAGAAAGAAAGTAGTAAGCATGTTGAAACAAGTCTGGGCATGTTGTGACATGTCATGTCACAGTGTGGCTCACTGCAAGTCTAACATTCAAAGAGACAGGATGTCAGGACAGTCCTCATGTGAATCAAGTAAGAAAGTGCAAGATTTGGAGCAACGTTCAGTGATAAAATTTCTCAGAAAAGAATGGAAAAGGCCAAAGGAGATCCATGAACACATGACTGCAGTTTAAGGTGAGTCTGCTCCATCATCCTACAAAATAAAATTCTGGAGCAAGCAATTTAAGGGGGAGTAGAGAATCCACCGAAGATGACCCTCGCACTGGACGGCCTGTGGAAGCAACTTCCACAGAAATGTGCAAGAAGGTTGAGTATTTAATTTTGTCAGACAGATGAATTAAGGATTCCTAAATAGCTGAAGAATTGGGCATCTCGGAAGGTATAGTTTGTAAAATAATTCATGAAAAGTTGAGCATGTCAAAGGTCAGTACAAGATGGGTTCCAAGAATGCACACACCATGTCAGAAGGCCACGAGGCTACAGTGCTGTCAGGAGATGCTTGAGATGCTCCGTGAAGAGCAAGTGAATTTCTTTCATTGTTTGGAGTCAACGCAGTGGAAGCACAAGTCACTAAACAAACACAAAAAGTTCAAGACATAAAAATCTGCATGCAAAGTCATGGCAACTGTCTTCTATGATATTGAAGGACTTTGGCTTCTGGAGTTTATGCCACACAAGACAGCCATAACTGGGGAGAGTTACTCCAACACAACGATCGCTTTACAGGAGTCAATCAAGGAGAAAAGACAAGGAAAACTCACAGCAGGCATGCTGCTTCTTCACGACAATGTGCAGGTTCACATGTCACGTCAATCACAGGCTGCCATCCGAGAATGTGGGTGCCAGCAGCTGAACCATCCACCCTACAGTCCTGACCTGGCTCCCTCAGATCAATTCCTGTTCCGAGTTTTGAAGAAATCTACCTGTGAATAGCAGTTTTCAAGTGATGAAGATGTCAAGGCAGCTGTGACGTCCTGGTTTGAAGGTCAAACAGAAGATTTTTTTTTTTTCAAAGGGGTTTAAGTCATTGCAGGAAAAGTGGATGAAGTGTATGGAGTTATCAGGGGCGTACATTGAAAAAAAAACATTTTTGAAAACTCTTTTCTTTCCTACTTAGGTAAATAAATTATTGAATGCCCCTCATAACTGTCTCAGTGATCTTACCTGCAAAAAGTCCCTAAAACAAAACTGCATCTCTTAATTACCATGCTACCTTTGTCAGTTTCCTGTTGCAAATATCTTTGCTAAAAAAGGTGTACCTGTAAAACCAAAACTGTGCAAAATTCCATAATATATACAGATATAACTACAATGAAAAAAATATAAAATCCCATTTTAGTCATGTGGTGGTCACAATCAGTGGTCAGTGAATTTCTGAAATATTAAAGCATTAAATTAGATGCTAGATGTGAAAGTACTGCTCCTTAACTTCACCACTGCACTTGATATTACTTAAGGGCTTCGCTGTGTTATATTCAGTAATCTAAGTTTACTTGACCTCAAACACTGTGGTGGGCTGGCGCCCTGCCCAGAGTTTGTTTCCTGCCTTGCGCCCTGTGTTGGCTGGGATTGGCTCCAGCAGACCCCCATGACCCTGTAGTTAGGATATAACATTCAACTGGTTTGTAATAAAGTAGTGGATCATCTCTCTCCAGTTGGCAATAATAGATTTTTGATAATTATCAAATATTTTAAACATCTCAATAATCATGTGATGGTTCACTTTTGCATAGTGTTATTTCTATGCTAGTGGGCTGCATATTTATCTTATTTGATCTTAACTTAATTCCACCTGCAGTGTAAAGGTTTCATCCTGCCTGCTTAAACACTTCATTCCAACCTGCAGCACCAATGTTACATCTAGGTGACTGAGGTATTAAGTATTGATGTGACAATTTACTGGCAATAGATCCGGACATTTTTTACTGTAAATATGCAACTGGCAAGTCAGCATATAATTTACTGATTGCAAGTTGGTTTTATGATTTGGGGAAGAAAAAAAAATATACATGTATACACACTTAACTTCTACGTCTACACTTCTGTTAGTAAAGCAAATTAAGTGAGGTGTGTGTGTGAATCCGCTTTAAATTATCAAAAGATGAAAAATTTTCCAGCTGCAAAATACAGCAGAAAAGTCAGCTGTAGTGAAACTAAAGTAAAAACAGTTGGCATTACTAATTTCATAAGGCATTTAAGAGTACATTATGGAGCAGAATATGCATATTTTCGACAACTGTGTGCTGCAAATATGGCATACAGGAGTGCAAAATTTGCTACATTTTGCTGATGAACCAAAAGCTGTGAAGACGTCATCTCGCATGTGTATTTGACCACATTAAAAACTATCAAAAAGCACTCTCAGATACAATAAGAATGTGCAAACTCTGCATACACCACAGTCTAGAATTATGAAATTTTTAATTTACAGGGAGATTTTATCAGAATGCACATTTTATAAGTACTTTAATAAGTATACCTTTGACTTTATTTTACTAAATAAAATCTGTTGTGTAGAACTGGATGTTAAAATTCCTTAATAACATACCTGAGACTCTATGAGATGGTCAAGTAAGTGTACCTTCTTCCACTTTGCTGTAGTTGCTTATGATCCAACCAGCAAAAGTCTTCTGTTTTAATGTGTCCTTTGATGATCCAATCTGCAATTAATCCATGGCTGCTCCCACCTTAAGATTGCTCTTTTGACATAGCAAGATGGTTTAGTTAGTGGACATTCTTTTGCTATGTTGTGACTGTTTATGATCCAATCAGCAAAAATCTTCTGTACTGTTTTGGCCTTTGATGATCCAAACAGCAACAGTTCCAGTGTTGTTCTTTGGTGGGATCACTTCATCAAGATATGGACTCTGCTGGATGGTCAAGTAAGTGGTGGCATTTTCTAAGTTTTAAAGTTTTAACCCTAACCTTCTTTCCTCAATGATTTGCTGATAGGCCTGTAATTCCACCAGTTCAGTAGTAAATCCCAGCATCCTGGTCTCACCCCCTAAATGCCATACACTCACTTGAAGGAACAGGTGTAGTTCTTCCTCTTTATCCAAAGCCACTGACTACCCTGCCCCACAGCTCTGGAAAGGTATTTGACAGCTTGCTGGTGGACCTTTCCTAACACCCTCATTGCCCGGAGCAGCCTTGATGCTGATATGGCTTTGAACCCTCTACAGCCTGCTTCCATTCCATGCACACACTGGTGTGCATCGTCTTCAAGTTTAGCATACCTCAGCCTCTTCTATTCATAGACTTCCACCACTGTATCCTCCTAGAGCACTGTGAGCTTGAAGATGTAAACGAACTGGGGTGTGACTGACCATAACGGACTGGTTTAAGGTTGGCTGACACGATTTCAGGTGGGGAAGCAGAGACTCTGGCCTAAGTCCGCCACCATCTTCCAATCACGTGCCCCACTTAGCTGCTCAGTGTCTAGTCTTGATGTGACGAGTCTGTCTTGACTTTTCTTTAGTATGCCTTTTATTATGTTATTTTAATTTTTATTAAGTTAGACAGTTATTGAGTGAGCTTACAGAGATGAAGGGCAATGCTAATTATTGAACCACAGGTGACTTTCCATATATGTTGGTTTGATTTTGTGGAGTAGCTTTTACGCATGTGTTGGTTATGGCGAAGATGAAGCATTGACTGAATTATGTTAAAAATTACTGTTTTTATTATTTCTGTAGACTTCCCCTTCAATGCTGAAGCATTTTACAAACATGTAAACTGTATTGAGATATGAATCAACTTTGCAGTGTCTTGCAGTGTACCTGCAGTTTAGAAGTTGCCCCCTGCCTGATGTTGTACCAAACAGGAAAAACTTTTCATTTTGTTGGGTTTGGAGTCCAATTACTGAAGCCAGCTCTGGTAACTAAATCTTAATCAAGTAGTTCAGTTTAATTTGCTGGTGGACAGTGATACATGAAAGAAGGATTATAAAATGGATATCTGGATGGAATCATATTCAACGAATTTTAATAAAATGAAAAATCTAGCAAATTGCCATACATCTTTTGAAAATAACAGTCTTACAGTACACTTGAAAGTTCAGCTGTTAATAAAGAAATGCTATCAAAAGTTGTTTCAATACTTGTTAAATAAACTGAATACTATTGCCCCAGTCCTTGTGGACTATGTTTGAACAGACCACGTGACACAAGGAATTTTCAAAAATTTTCAAAAAAAAAAAACCACACACACTTGGAATCAACTAGGAAAAACCACATTGATGCAACTCTGGTAGGCAGGTTGTGCAAGGCCCTCAGGATCATTTAGAATACATGCCTGTAAATATCAATCAATTTCTGCACAAATTCTGTCAAATATTTTCTAGGAAATGGTTATCCTATGGTCAAATATCATAACAAAGAAAATCCATGCATTTATTTTTTGGTATATTTTTAAGACACCTGTCACACTTGTGTTTATTGTAAATGTAAGTTTAGTTTGTTCTCTTACAGCGGCTGAGGTGTGAGGATGGTAATTTATGGCTTATTGCATGCTAAAACTTAAAACACAGCTTTTGGTTCAACACCACTCAATTCCAACTGTTTTCTTATTTTATCAATAATTATTGAAAAATACTATTATATAATCAATTACACTTTATTCTAATGAAATGCAAGTAAGCTTTACTAAAAGTCATTGCAACAAGGGACACTTTCTTTTTTAGCTGCCTTTGCCACTACACACTTCTCATTACTCCAGGTATAGCTTTTAGCATGTATTACTGTTTCATCGTTTTTGGCTTAAGTGTTTGTAGAGACCAATCAAAACAGCAATTAGTAGTTTAAAAAAAAGTTAAGAATTATGTTTAAGAATTATGCATTAAATGGAAAAAATAAAGACTAAAATAATTTTAAACCCACAATTTATTCCTCAAGCACCCATGCCCTGCACTTCAAAGAATGAAGTTGGGTTTTGTGAGAAAGCAAGCCATATTTTGGTCAGCTGTTGCAGTCTGTGTGCAAACACACACACACAAACATCACCAAATAACTGAATGGCTAACACGTGATCTTGTTGGCAAACTAGCAACATAGCAAAACACAAATTTAAGTATTATGACATACTGAGTATTTAGTAAAAAGGAAAGTTTAGGTTATGTACTGCAACGGATAAATATGTATGCATATGAATTTCAATGTATTTTGGGATTATATTTTGTTAGTCCATGTGTGTATTAATTTTCATTTTCTTGCTGAAAATAAAGTAAAAGCCTAGGTGCATCCTTCTGACACTTTGGTCATTCTCTTGGATTGTATTTTAATTGAAACATTACCTTTCTTTGTAGAATACATTACTTACTGTAATTTTACAACAATTATCACTATTGTCCAAAATATTTTTTTCTCATTAACTGTTTAGTCTAAATCACCGATCTAAATCAACCGTTCCATGAATTACTTTCTGCTAAAATTGATCTTGCACATACCTGACACAAGCCGCCCCCAAGAAAGTGTTTTCTGGACAGGTGGCAACATTATAACCTGTCACAGACCATCCCAAATCCATAGCCAGTAGACAGACTATTATTTCTAGCCAAAAATGAATCAATAAAATCTAACATTGTTGCTCATTATATGAGGCTAATAAGCTGTAACTCTATTACTTGTTTATACTCAATTAAATGACACTGTTTTATTGTTGTTTTAGTTAACATATACAGTATAATAGTGTTAAAGGTGATGCCTTGAAGGCTGTTAAATCTCTTACTACAGGTTTGCATTCATGCAACTCTCAGTTGTTACTGCAAAAATATGTTCAAAATCTAGATTTTGGTTTATTTATGTCATTTATACTCAATAATGTTCAATTTTGATAATAAATGACTTAGTACTATATGTTGCACCATAATAATAAACCTTCCTTCTTAGTTTAAAATACTATTTAAGCTTAAAACAGCATCAGGAAATTAATACAATAATTACACAGGTACATGCTGAAAAGATTGCTTTATTTCATGTGATTTTTAAATATTTTTGGGCACTGAATTCAAAAATTAAAACCGTTTTTTCTCCATCACATAACATTTTTTTTTAAAAAACATGTTTTTTAGCAGTTGTTTAGTTTAGTTTTTAGTTGTGTAGTTTCCTTTTTTATCTGCACACTTAATTTAAAAAACAACATTTTCTTTTAATGATAGTTTGGTTGAATTTGGTATTTTCAATATTAAAATGTGTATTTAAACCAAATTTTAAATAGACCTTTATAGATTTATACAATAATCAAAGTTGGTTTATATGTGGGGACCTGAAAGTTCTGTGTACTTTACTGGGTCAGAAATCAAGGAATACAGAATTCTCATGTTTACTCTGTGAGTTGGGTTAAGAAGGAGTGGCCAGCTAGAAAACGGCTACAGCATGGTGCAAAAAACATCATCAGAACTAGGGTTGTGGATCCAGATAAAGTGCTGCTACAACCACTTCAAATTAAACTTGGTTTAATGAAGCAGTTAGACAAAGCTCTATCAAAAGATGTTTTATGTTTTATGTACGCCCTCGGTAATATCACAAGATCAAACTGGATTTATTAAAGGCCGACATCTATCTTCAAATCTCCAACGCTTGTTTAATGTTATATATTCACCAGCAAAATCAAACACCCCAGAGATATTACTATCATTAGATGCAGAAAAGGCATTTGACATGATCGAATGGAATTACCTTTTCACTGCATTGGAGAAATTTGGGTTTGGCCCGAATATTTGTGCTTGGATTAAACTACTGTATACCAGTCCAGAAGCTTCAGTTTGTATTAATAAAATTTGCTCAGACTACTTTAAACTAGAACGTGGTACCAGACAAGGATGTCCCTTGTCGCCACTGTTGTTTGCAATCGCTATTGAACCACTGGCGGTTCACTGCCGAAATTCTCATCAGATAAAGGGGATTGTCAGAGAAGGACTGGAACAGAAAATTTCTCTATATGCAGATGATATGGTCTTATATATATCGGACCCAGAAAACACTGTCCCTGCTGTTTTAACAGCACTAACAGAATTTCAAAAGATATCTGGTCTTAGAATTAATCTGAATAAAAGTATACTCTTTCCAGTGAACTCACAAGCATATAATATTAAATTAGACACCCTACCTTTTACCATAGCAGATCAGTTTAAATACCTAGGGGTAAATATCACAAGTAAACATAAAGCTCTTTATCAACAAAATTTTGGGGTCTGTATGGAAAAAATTAAGCAAGACTTGCATAGATGGTCAACCCTTCATCTCACTCTAGCCGGAAGAATTAACATTGTTAAGATGAATATCCTTCCTAAACTTCTCTTTTTATTTCAAAACATTTCAATATATATCAATAAATCGTTTTTTAAACAGTTAGATTCAATAATAACCTCATTCATTTGGAACTCAAAACACCCACGTATCCGAAGAGCGACCCTACAAAGACCTCAGGCAGAAGGTGGCATGGCTTTACCTAATTTTCAGTTTTATTACTGGGCAGCAAACATACAAGCCATAAAAACCTGGACACAAATAAATACACATACACAGGCTTGGTCTGCAATAGAAGTAAAATCCTGTAGTACTTCTTTATATTCCCTGCTCTGCTCTCCAATAAATGAAAGTTATCGCAAATATACTAATAACCCAATTGTGCTTTACTCACTCAGAATATGGAACCAAATTAGGAAGCATTTTAAGATGGAAAATCTTTTATCAGTGGCACCTCTGCAAGGGAACCACCTCTTTCAACCTTCGCAAGTATATCCAGTTTTTAATACCTGGAAAAGTTTTGGGATTAAAATGCTCAGAGATCTTTATATAGACAACATATTTACATCTTTTGAACAAAATTTAACCTCCCAGCTACACATTTCTTTTACTATCTTCAAATTAGAAATTTTGTTAAACAGAAATGGCCCGATTTCCCCCACCTTGCACCCTCCACAATGCTGGAAAAAATACTGCTCAATTCCGAGGAAACAAACACTATTTCCGCAATATATAAAATCTTATTAAGAGTCCCTACCTTTCAAAGATCCAAGAGGACATTGGGAAGAAGATCTCTTAATCAATATATCAGAAAAGGAGTGGAAGGTAGCAAAGCAGAGAATTCACTCGAGTTCTATATGCGCAAAGCATAGAATTATTCAACTAAAAATTATATATCGAGCTCATCTGTCTCGCTTAAAACTGTCCAAAATGTTTCCAGGCCAGGATCCAACCTGCGAGTGCTGCAACCAAGCTCCTGCCTCACTGGGTCACATGTTCTGGGCCTGCACCAAACTAACATCATTTTGGACAAAAATTTTTAAGTGCCTCTCAGACAGCCTTAGTATCACAATCCCTCCTAACCCACTAACAGCTGTGTTTGGTGTCCTTCCAGATGGACTTGAATTGGAGAAGGACAAACAAACGGTGATTGCATTCACTACACTCTTGGCACGCAGACTTATTTTGTTAAATTGGAAGAATCCTAATTCTCCTCTTATAAGTCAGTGGGAAACTGATGTTTTATATTATTTGAAATTGGAAAAAATCAAATTTTCAGTTAGAGGATCTGTACAAAATTTTTTCAAAACTTGGCAGGATTTAATCAATATTATTTTAGAATAAGAGAATTAACTATTATTGCATTTAACTCCCTTCTCCATCTCTTATTTATATAGATATTTACTTCTCCCCTTCTTTTGTCTAATGTTGCCTTATTAAAAAGCTTAAAGAAATTTTCCTTTAGCTAAGCTCTCCTTCTCAGGGGTGGGGTTTGATTTGTTTTCAAATTTGTTGGGTTATAAATTGATCTGTTTGTATGGAATGATTACAATGAAAATTAATAAAATAAAAATATTTAAAAAAAAAAAAAAAAGATGTTTTATGTATTTATGACAAATGTTTCTGGGTCTCTTTCAGGCTAAAGTAAAAAAATGGACCTGATATTATAATATTGATTTCAGATGCAGAATTTGATGAACAACCTGCAATGAGAGGGTTTTGGTATAATTCAAGGTAAAAATAAAGATCCAACTTAAAAAGAAATTGGGAAAAAAAAGTTATATTTAAGGAATTAGGTTGCAAAATGAGCATCAAAGTTCACTTTTTACATTCACATTTGGAATTTTTACCTGAAAATCTTGGAGTGCTGAGTGAAGAGCAGGGTGAAAGGATATCTAGAACGTTTAAAGTAAGTACCAGGAACTTTGGGATGTCAGTATGATGGTGGACCTCTGCTGGATGATTCATTGGGAAGGACAGGAAAAAGTGAACAAATGATGGGCCACTAATCCAAATTTTAAGATTAAAAAAAAAGAAAGTGAGAAAAAGCAGAGAAGTTATATGTAAGTCAAGAAAAAGGTATTGTTTTCTTTACATATATGTTTAAAAATATTACATTTACTAACATTATTGATTTAGAACAAAATTATATACATACATTATGTAATGTTACATTTTAACTACGTTTCTTTTCAGTTTTATACTTAAAAGTGATGTCATTGAAACATTCTAAGTATATTTTTTACTGTTTATGTATACAATCAAAAAAACTTCATAGTTAAAACAGTTTTTATGTGTTTAATTTTATACTTGTATTATCAATATTGAATGAGATTGAATATATATATATATATATATATATATATATAATATGGCCATATTGGCCAGCCCTGGTTTTTGGCATTATTCTACCCAATACCATTAAAGGTTCTGCCCCCTTCTCCCATTCACAAATTAAACGATTCCATTTTAAAAGACACTAATGCATACTTGTACTGGTTAAAAATAAGTTCTGCAGTTCCCTTCATCCATTTGCTTTGCCAAACATAACGTTCTCAAAACCATTTAATCCAGTTTACAAGGGGATCAGGTCCGGTCCTGGACAGGCTGCCAGCCTACTGCAGGCTAATTTCTGCAAGTACTCTCCCCTCCTTCTCTCATGCAATGCAATTATGCCCACCTAAATAACATCGCATGCACACCTTTGTAACTTGGGAGGAAACAAAACCACGTACATAAAAAGCATACGGTCCTGATGAGTTAACGGCCAATTGAGGGAACGGAACACGGGGCCCAGAGCTGCAAATAGAAATGCTAACCACTGTGCCAAAATCCCAACCAATCGCATTTAGACCTGGGTTTACTAATACAAAAGATAAATTGGAAATCTGCATAGATTTTAAGCAATATATGGACGAGACGGCAGGACAACTGTAAAATTTCCAATACTATGAAATTTTCAGCCTTTTAGTATTTCCAGTTCATGCACACTTGCATATGACAACTAACTGTTAAAAAATGTAGGGTACTGAGTAATAATTACGAAAAGCTGCTAAGTTAGATATGTAGAGAAAAGCCAAGCAAAATGACACCTTTTATTGGCTAACTAGAAATTGGCTAAGTTAGATATGAAAAGAACGCAATGTGTTATTTGAATGCCATTAAATATTATAATAAAACAAAAACAGTAATAAAAATACATGTATGCTTCATTTAAAAACGGAGATGGTAACTATTTGAAATTCCAAAAACTGCCAGGCAAAAAATCTTTAAATCACCATCAAATAATTTCTTACCTGGTGACTTAAGAATGATAATTTGAATGTCTCCCACTTTCCAAAGTTAAAACTGTCATTTTTGTACCACTCGTGGTAAAACAAAGTCCAAAATATACTCAAACTGGCTAAAAAAATCACAAAGTCAAGTATTAACACCGGTAAGGCAAATAATTTCACAAAAAAAAAACGTTCTGCTAGTCTGGAAAGGTGCGAAAGAAACGCTACACGTGACGGTAAGCGGCAGTGTGTCTTCCCAGCTACGCCCCGACGCGAAGGATCATGGGTATCCAAGGACTTTCGCGGCCACAACTGACTACGCGATTAAATCGGGCAAGCTACCTATTCATAAGGCGTGTTGTGCCATCTAGCGGGCAAAACTCAGAGGCGGTACATTTATTATCTGAATGTGACTTTGCTTCCATTGATGAAGACGTTGTTGTGCCACATTATTCTAAGAACAGTGTTAAAAGTGACCGAAATTTACTCCGATCGAGACACGCCTCAATAAGATCACTGGCACTTTTTTTCGAGGCGGTAATGTCTATTTTATTAACATGCTATTTTTTGACAAACTATATTAATCCCAGAGGAAAAAAAATCACTTGACTTTTGGGGGTTCAGAGCACAGGTTCAGCGATTGTACAGCACCCGTGTAACATTTTTCAGGTAAAGGGCCTTGGTCTAGGGACAAATAGAGTAGGATCCCTGCTGGGAGTAATGGAACTTGAACCAGTAATCTTCCAGATACCAGCGCAGATTAGCCTCACACGGCCAGAGTTGTAAAGAGGAGGGGTTTATCCCAGAATCACAGACACAAGCTACTGACACCTTGCTAATTTAGAAAACTCAACTGATCTTATCCTTGTTCTGGGGACACAGTGGCTACTCCTTTGAAATTTGAACATTTTTTAATTTAAGGTAAAACCCGTCTTTACCTGGTATTTTCAGCAAACGGCATAGTGACCACTTCACAGATGGACTGATACCTGGTTACTTTTAGTGTTTGCAAGTTCTTAACTTTGCATGTGTGTTATAAACCAAAGAGTATGTGGGAAGTAACTGGATGGGGTGGCTGTCATTTTAAAGCACAGTTATTGGCTCACCAGTTAACCTTCTCAACAGGTCTTTGGTATTTGGAGGGTGTGTGGAGACCACATAAAGTTTTCACAGGTAGTGACAGGATTGGGATTCAATCAAACTCTACTAAAGCCAGTGTGCTATTGTGTTCTTAAATAGTCCTGGGGTGGTTTCCTCATTCCTGCATTAGGTGGGCTCAATATAAAGGAGATGGGGTGGAAAGCTTGTAAAACATACCTATAGAACAGTAGAAATAATGAACAACACAACATTCAGCATATATTACACAAGGAATGAAATCAAAAGCTTAATAAATAACAATGTATTCAAAAAATAATAAAAATATTGAATAAAAACATACATTTGAGCCAGGGATGAGACCCTGGGTGAAATATAACACCATCAAAGCAAATTCAAGAATGAGGATGGTAAATGATAGGAGAATGAAGTATTAGTGGGCTGTCTGAATAAAGTGTGTGATAGAACAGTAAAAGAGACATGATTTTATTGAAGAAGATTACTACACAAGCAATGAATAAGTATAGGGTGAGCTAACACACTGCCCCAGTCCGAGAAAGACAATTATTCATCAATCACAAAAAAATCTGCACACTGATGAGATGCTTTCCATAAATGGCATTGTACTCTTTATATACAAATAGCTCTAACAAAGTAATATCCAATAGATTTCCTAATGGATTTTCAGGAAAGAATTACAGGTGAAGAGTCCTCAGAGTGTTCATTTCTGATTTTGAATGGTAATGTGTATTCTGTACTTCACGCTCCAAGGAAAAGGTTAAATAAAGCAGCTGTGATTTTGCAAGAGTGTGTACAAAACCTCCTATGATGGAAAACAATTTTGGACGGCGTTTTCCCTTGCCCGGACGCGGGTCACCGGGGCCCCACTCTGGAGCCAGGCCTGGAGGTGGGGCTCGATGGCGAGCGCCTGGTGGCCGGGCCTGCACCCATGGGGCTCACCACCTATGGGATGGGCCAAGGAGGTCGGGTGCAGTGTGAGTTGGGTGGTGGCCGAAGGCGGGGACCTTGGCAGTCCGATCCTCGGCTACAAAAGCTGGCTCTTGGGACATGGAATGTCACCTCTCTGAAGGGGAAGGAGCCTGAGCTAGTGCGCGAGGTTGAGAGGTTCCGGCTAGATATAGTCGGACTCATCTCGACGCACAGCTTGGACTCTGGAACCAATCTCCTTGAGAGGGGCTGGACTCTCTACCACTCTGGAGTTGCCCCCGGTGAGAGGCGCCGAGCGGGTGTGGGTATACTTATTGCCCCCCGACTTGGAGCCTGTACATTGGGGTTTACCCCGGTGGACGAGAGGGTAGCCTCCCTTCGCCTTCGGGTGGGGGGACGGGTCCTAACTGTTGGATGGGGTGCTAGAGGGCATACCTTCTGGGGACTCCCTCGTTCTGCTGGGAGACTTCAATGCTCACGTGGGCAATGACAGTGAGACCTGGAAGGGCGTGATTGGGAGGAATGGCCCCCCCGATCTGAACCCGAGCGGTGTTTTGTTATTGGACTTCTGTGCTCGTCACGGATTGTCCATAACGAACACCATGTTCAAGCATAGGGGTGTTCATATGTGCACTTGGCACCAGGACACCCTAGGCCTCAGTTCGATGATCGACTTTGTGGTTGTGCCGTTGGACTTGCGGCCACATGTCTTGGACACTCGGGTGAAGAGAGGGGCGGAGCTGTCAACTGATCAACTGGTGGTGAGTTGGCTTCGATGGTGGGGGAGGATGCCGGTCAGGCGTGGTAGGCCCAAACGTGTTGTGAGAGTCTGCTGGGAACGTCTGGCAGAGCCCCCTGTCAGAAGTAGCTTCAACTCCCACCTCCGGCAGAACTTCGACCACATCCCGAGGGAGGTGGGGGACATTGAGTCCGAATGGGCCATGTTCCGTGCCTCTATTGTTGAGGCAGCTGACCAGAGCTGTGGCTGTAAGGTGGTCGGTGCCTGTCGTGGCGGCAATCCCCGAACCCGTTGGTGGACACCGGCGGTGAAGGATGCCGTCAAGCTGAAGAAGGAGTCCTACAGGACCCTTTTGTCCTGTGGGACCCCGGAGGCAGCTGATAGGTACTGGCAGGCCAAGCGGAATGTGGCTTTGGTGGTTGCTGAGGCAAAAACTCGGGCGTGGGAGGAGTTTGGGGAGGCCATGGTGAACGACTTTCGGACAGCTTCGAAGAGATTCTGGTCCACCATCCGGCGTCTCAGGAAGGGGAAGCAGTGCAGTGTCAACACTGTATATGGTGGGGATGGTGCGCTGCTGACCTCAACTCGGGACGTTGTGGGTCGGTGGGGGGAGTACTTCGAAGACCTCCTCAATCCCATTAACATGCCTTCCAATGAGGAAGCAGAGCCTGGGGACTCAGAGGTGGGCTCCCCCATCTCTGGGACTGAGGTCACCGAGGTGGTCAAAAAACTCCTTGGTGGCAGGGCCCCGGGGGTGGATGAGATACGCCCGGAGTTCCTCAAGGCTCTGGATGTTGCAGGACTGTCTTGGTTGACACGCCTCTGCAACATCGCATGGACATCAGGGACAGTGCCTCTGGATTGGCAGACCGGGGTGGTGGTCCCCCTCTTTAAGAAGGGGGATCGGAGGGTGTGTTCCAACTACAGAGGGATCACACTCCTCAGCCTCCCTGGAAAAGTCTATTCAGGGGTCCTGGAGAGGAGGGTCTGTCGGATAGTCGAGCCTCGGATTCAGGAGGAACAGTGTGGTTTTCGTCCTGGTCACGGAACAGTGGACCAGCTCTATACCCTTAGCAGGGTCCTGGAGGGTGCATGGGAGTTTGCCCAACCAGTCTACATGTGTTTTGTGGACTTGGAAAAGGCATTCGACCGTGTCCCTCGGGGAATCCTGTGGGGGGTACTCCGAGAGTATGGGGTACCGGCCCCCCTGATAAGGGCTGTTCAGTCCCTGTACAATCGGTGCCAGAGCCTGGTCCGCATTGCCGGCAGTAAGTCGAACCCGTTTCCAGTGAGAGTTGGACTCCGCCAGGGCTGCCCTTTGTCACCGATTCTGTTCATAACTTTTATGGACAGAATTTCTAGGCGCAGCCAGGGCATTGAGGGGGTCCGGTTTGGTGGGCTCAGGTTTGGGTCACTGCTTTTTGCAGATGATGTTGTCCTGTTTGCTTCATCAGGCCGTGATCTTCAGCTCTCTCTGGATCGGTTCGCAGC
Organism: Erpetoichthys calabaricus; assembly: GCF_900747795.2. Taxonomy (NCBI): domain Eukaryota; kingdom Metazoa; phylum Chordata; class Cladistia; order Polypteriformes; family Polypteridae; genus Erpetoichthys; species Erpetoichthys calabaricus. The sequence continues at coordinate 36,143,396 of NC_041397.2, forward strand.
CGAGTGTGAAGCAGCTGGGATGGGAATCAGCACCTCCAAATCCGAGACCATGGTCCTCAGCCAGAAAAGGGTGGAGTGCCCTCTCAGGGTTGGGAGCGAGATCCTGCCCCAAGTGGAGGAGTTCAAGTATCTCGGGGTCTTGTTCACGAGTGAGGGAAGAATGGAGTGTGAGATCGACAGGCGGATCGGTGCGGCATCTGCAGTAATGCGGGCGCTGCATCGGTCTGTCGTGGTGAAAAAGGAGCTGAGCCGCAAGGCGAAGCTCTCAATTTACCAGTCGATCTATGTTCCTACCCTCACCTATGGTCATGAACTATGGGTAGTGACCGAAAGAACGAGATCGCGAATACAAGCGGCTGAAATGAGTTTCCTCCGCAGGGTGTCTGGGCTTTCCCTTAAAGATAGGGTGAGAAGCTCAGTCATCCGGGAGGGGCTCAGAGTAGAGCCGCTGCTCCTCCGCATCGAGAGGAGTCAGATGAGGTGGCTCGGGCATCTGATCAGGATGCCTCCTGGATGCCTCCCTGATGAGGTGTTCCGGGCACGTCTAACCGGGAGGAGGCCCCGGGGAAGACCCAGGACACGTTGGAGGGACTATGTCTCTCGACTGGCCTGGGAACGCCTTGGGATTCTCCCGGAAGAGCTAGAAGAAGTGGCCGGGGAGAGGGAAGTCTGGGCATCTCTGCTCAAGCTGCTGCCCCCGCGACCCAACCTCGGATAAGCGGGAGATAATGGATGGATGGATGGATGGTGTACAATTTGACGTTATGCATTATTTGAGACCAGGGAAGATAAGATATTATTATTCTATTATGGTTAACCCTTGAGAAACTGAGAGAAGAGCCAAAGTGAATCATGCTGTTCATTTGCCTACTGATTGGTCTCTTATTGATAGGATGATAGAAAAATGATTATTCCAAATAAAATACAAAAGTTATTTTGTTAAATGTTTTTCTTTTCAGCAAAATGTATACATTAAGCTTCTGATTATACTAGCAGATGACGTAATGAACAAGTGCCCAGATGGACAAGTGGTACGGCCATACTGTTAGTAACTATGACAAATTGATAGAAGCTTTTCTTTGGTCTCTTTCTAAATTATGTGCAAGATAGGCCATTTTTTAATTTATTTTCAAATGTTCATGCATGTTTTGTAGTTTAGGTGAATAAAAGGATGGAGAAGATGAGCCTAGCTGTGTTGGACTCAAGGAAGAAAATGAGCACAGAGGGAACAGTGGTCTACTGCAGGATACATTTGCATTTACAATGGGCCAGTTTAGAGTTACAAATCAATCTAACACAATGAACTTTGAGATTAAACTGTTTGGAGAAAAATGGTAGCCCTCCAGGAATTGAGTTTAAGACCCAGAACTAGCAAGCTTGCATCCCATGAAAGACTGCATCAAGTAAAATACAGAAATACAGTCTTGTATGTTTGTTTATTCCTATTGTTGTGAAGCAGAATTCACAAAGCTATAGACTGTTCACCTATTAATAGTGAGTTGTTGTGATACAGGTATTTTTTTACTCTAGTTGCAGTAGCAATCCTGTTCACTCCAACAGAAATCCATTTGAACACATTAATTAATTATTATTTACTTATTTGGCAGATGCCTTTAGCCAAAGTGACTTATAACATTTGAGAAATAATTGGTTATATTTCTTTTACTCTTCTAATTGGAGCACAGGCAGGTGAAGTGACTTTCTTATGGTCAAACAGTATCAGCAGCAGGATGCTAAGGTTGCAATCTTGCCTCAAGTTTAATTCTTGTTTGTTTAATCCTTCGGATTTTTTAAAATAATTTTGTGCATTGTGTTATAAATTATGCTTTTGATTTTGTTTCTTCTGTGTTTTTTTATTTATTTACTTTGTTTATTAATTATTTTTCAATTTTGCATTGTTAGGTTTCTTTATTTTAGTTTTGTTTGTCTGCCCTGTCTCCTGCAGGTTGAGCCACTTCATTAGACCATTGAGGTACTTCCCCACTTAGTATTTAAATTGAAGTTTCAGCATTGCATTGTGTTTCTGAATTCCTGTTTTATGATTTCTTGCTTTTTTGGCTTTGTTGCTTTGACCTCTGCTTTGCTCTGTACGTAAGACTGCACAGGTCCAGTTTTTAAGAACTGTATCCAGAAGAACTTGCCGATTCCAGAAGGTTCACTGAAACTGAAAATGGCCTTACCTTCCGCCATGTCAACTACCACCAGCGAGCCAGCAACACCGTTTCCAACAGGGCTTTCTACTCCACCTGCTGAGCACAGAGAAGACCAAAACAAAGTCTTTGAGCTGAAGGTAATGATCACCGCAATGATCATTGCTCTCGGGGGGTCATAAAGGACCTAAAGAATAATATAAAGAAGGTTACAAATGATATAAGGAAAGAAATACACGACATACACAAGACAAATGAGAAGCTGGTTCAAGATATTAAAGACCAGGAGAAACACTTAAGTAATCAATTTGAAGCAACCTTTAAAGGTATGCTAGAAAAAATTGAGAAAAACATTGAAGAAAAAATACTGGAAAATGCAGCAAAGTTTGAGAATATATTTAGAGCACTTGGTGCTCAGTTTAAAGATGTTAAGCAAACGTTCATGACTTGTATTGAAATAGTTGAACAACTGGCATCTACGGATGATGGAAAAGCAATGGCTGCAAATTCCAAATGCAAAGTGCTCGGAGACATAGTATCTGCGCTGGGAGATGAATACATATGGAATTATATCAGAATCGAAAGTCTCCCTGAAAACCATGAAAGTTTAAACCTAGTGAAATTCATAGCTGAACTATTCTGTAAAATAATTGGAGAGGACTTCAAATCAGACACAGAGATAGCAGCAGCTTACTGCATAAGTGGATTGAATGCCTCAAAACCTAGAAGCCTCATTGTGCATTTTGACAAATTACAATGTAAATTAAATATAATGCTACTTCTCAGATAGAACCAAGAGATTATATTTGAAAATAACCACATTCATATTTTCCCTGATTTCTCACCTTCATCAGCCACTAAACATGTTGCATTTTACAGAATTAAACAGCCCTTACGGAAAGCCGAGATCAGATACAGCCTCTTTTATCCTGCTAAATTGAAAGTGGACATTCAAGGCAAGTTATACATTTTTACTTTTCCGGAGCAGGAAAAATAGCTAAGAAAATTGATCCCTACACTTTTGGAAATACAATCATGAGTCTCATCGTGTCCTGGGCAAAGCAAAGAAGATCTTACCTGCTGTTTGATCCACTCGCAATGAGACTCATACCATAATTATACATCCTCTTTCCTTCTCAGCCATTTTTTGTTTACATTCTAATTACATGCATGTATATATATATATATATATATATATATACATACATATATATATATATATATATATATATATATATATATATATATGTGTGTGTGTGTGTGTGTGTATGTATATGTATGTATGTGTATATCCTTACAATTGTAAGTGCCAACGTAACAATAGACTTCATGGCAATAACTCCTGGCAAAATTGGAAATTAAGATCAAAGCTATCTTATGTAGTAATGTACTATCTTAAATTAAGACTACAAAATGCCAACATAAGTTCAGAAGCAATGTTTCCATGAGCAAGCAGTTAACTTTGTGAACTGGAATGTTAAAGGTCTCAATCAAGAATTAAACGAGAAAGAAAGTATTCTCTCACCTAAGAGATCTAAACACTAAAATAGTATTTTTACAGGAGACTCACTTCTTAAGCAAGGATCAGTTTTGGTTGCACAGAGATTGGACTTGCCAAATATTCCACTCAAGCTATACAAAGAAAACTAGAGGTGTGGGAATTCTTATACATAGAACAATTTCATTTATAGTATCAGATGTAGTATCATGGATGGGGGTTGATTTGAAGTTAGTTTTGTCAAGTTTGTTACTTGTTTGGAATGTTACTCGCTTTTAATAAATTGAATAAAATGTTAAAAAAAAAATTCATTTGACCTGACCCGCATCTATTAAATTGCAATTGAACTGTGGCCTGCAAGTAAGAGCTCATTGAAACTGCAAACCGGATCTGTACATGCTACAAGATAAAAACTGGTATTTGTATTTTAAACTGCTGAGTATTGTTCATCAAGAAAATAACACAAATATGTAAACAATTATCTATCAAAACAAATTATTCATGTATATACATGACCATAAACAGTGGCTTTTAATTTCAAACATACAGAGGCAATTCCAATATACGGCCCTCTGTATGATTTGAATTTAAAAGTTATTAAACAATTCTTGTTACAAGCCTATACTGTAAGTGCTGCTCTCTTCGCAGCTCGCATATTGTTAAATACATGTTGGAAGGATCTGCACCGCCAATTTGAAGGTTGCCAGTTCGAATCCTGTAAATACCAGAAGTGATTTCACTTTGTTGGGCAATTGAGCAAGGCCCTTAACCTGTAAAATCTTACACTGTCCTGGGTATCACGTTAACCTTCATCCAGCCCTGCAAGCAGGTCCTCCAACCTGCAAGGAAAATTTGGGGGTTAATGACAGGATTTGCACTCTAGCCACTATAAATAAAAACCTCACACTGTTCCACTTGAGTGAGTGTGGTGCTGAAGTGGTCACCCACTGCACTCAGGCTCTAATCTGGAATCCCTTGGTGGGTGCGGCAACCTGCTGTATCAGTGCAGGCTCCCAGCCTCTGTCTGTCTTTGTGTCTTTTGGAAATTTCTCCCTTTGCACCAATTGCTTTCTTCAGACACTACTGTACTCAGGACTCTGTTTCCAGCAAAACTTTAGTTTGAACTCACATGCATCTGTGTTCCTCCATGAAACATCAATAATGCATCTTCAGCATTGCTCTGGAGAATCATCCAAGTTCTTAGTGCTGCCACCTCAGGCAAGTATATTACTTAAAATGACTAAAGTAAGCCCTACCCGTCTGCTTCGGGGTATCTCTATGACTTGAACTCTCTTCCTATCTGACATTATTGAGAACAAAGTCTGTCGTAGGTTTCGACTTTATCTTTTATAACAATAAACTTTATTTACAAACTAACATTTCACTTTCCCATGTTTTCCTCAGGTTCCAAAGATATGCCTTGGTTGGTCATTAAGGGGTTTTACTTTTCTTTCAGCATATTACAGCTTACTGACATCAGATAAAACATTGCACAGTACAAGTAATGGTCTAACATTTATCAATGTATCCTTACCTATGACACTCTTCCAGTTCACATTATCTGGGCAGCAGTAGGTGAAAAAAGGCAACCAATTTTCAGTTATTTCCAGTAGAAAAATGTAAAATCACTATGTTTTAGTGGCACTGAAGAATTCTTCATTGGTGTTACTGTTGAAACGACAAGTTTAAATCAGTTTTGCGGGGCTACGGTAACACAGCGGTTACCGCTGTTGCTTCATGGGTCAAGTTTACTGAGTTCAAATCGCTGTCCACGTAGAGTTTCCACCAGTGTCTGCATGGGTACTTCATTTTATATCTCCAACATCTCCACATAAGTGTTGCATAATGATAAGCACATTATTTCATTGCTAAAGGTTTTGGATGAAGTTTTTCAACAGGATGCCGTTATTGACACTAAAGCTGTCTATTTACATAGGTTTGGAGACAGAAGCTTTCACTGCACCAGCAACAAGTTGGACTGGTGTGCTCCCCATATACAAGGAAGAGTTTAAGTGTGTTCCGTACGTGACAATAATGACCCTATAAAACTAGAAATTGACCCCGATGTATGATCGTATGTGTGAGTGGGACTTTGTCCTTATTTGGCAGTTTAAGTATTAGCCGGCACTGTATGTTTTTTTTGTTGTTGTTTTTAAATCACCTATATATTTACTCAGTGGCTGTCATAAACTAACACCTTTCGACTCTTTTGGCAAGCATCATATCCTTTTTATTTTTGTTTTCTTTTACAGTAACGCAACTCAAGTTTCTCCATTTATAGGACTTAACGCAAGAATAAGTTTTAGTTATTTGATATTCTCCTGTGGCTATTTTTGATTTATTCCATTCAACTGCAACTGGATAATATTAGATGCCAGGAGCAGGTGATTGGCCTTGCTATTGCAGACTAGGCACAAGGGTGTTTCTTTGGTGGGGCAAGCTATGCATGGCACCTCCCAGTATTGAGTAAACTTGAGCAGGCAGTACGGAGAGAGATAACCAAGAAAAACGGCACATTACAGAAAACAGCAATACATTGATAGCTTATTGTTTGTATTAAAAAAAAAATTGGGCATTGCCTGTCCCATAAAAAGTAACAAGTCCTAAAATTACATGAAAATCCTTATTTTTTGTAGGTACCCAATGGTAACCATGGGTACCCAATCAAATACAGTACTCTACTGTATGTCTACTGTCTCTACTGTCTTTTACTGTAGTTACTGTTTATTGGTTTCTGATTTAAATTTGTTTGATTTAGATTTTTGTCTTTTAGACAAAACCTGTTTGCCTTTTTGATACTTATTTTTCCACCATAATAAAATGATGAGTGTGTCAGCCTGTGTGTCCCTTCAGTTTCTATGTCTATTATTTCAAACAATGGTGCTTCACAAACTTTTTCAGTAAAACAATGCATTTTACTTTTTAAGGAATAAAATGCATTGCGTTTGTCATGCCAGCAGTTGCATGTTTGCATATTTGTAGCAATGCATTTTATTACTATAAATGTTTGTGATGCACCATCTGTTGGAATGATACATGCAATGCATTTTATTACAATAGGCATTGGAAAATACATTCCAATAAATGGTAATGGAAATGTTAATGCTGAGGTCTACATTGCTTATTTAGATTTTGATCTATTTTAGAATGGCAGCACAGTGAGTATGTAATAGATTAATAAATATGAAGGACATTTGTTTTTGTTTTCCTGGGAACAGAGGTTTTATCATTTTACACTCTGCATTATTGTGGTCATTTTGTTAACTTTAAATGCCTTAGCCCCATTTTTGGGGCTGTATAGGCAGGGAGCCTGTAATTTCAGTTTGAATGAATACTGTATACCAAAAAGAGAAAAAAATCATATTAATGATATAATGTATTATTGAATCTATTATTGTAATACATTGTTAACTGAAACCCAATACATAAATGTATAAAGAAAAAATCAATTAGATAAAGTATTTAATGTAATCGTATGGATGGATACTGGTAAGATGTGTGTTGCAGCTAAGAGCAGAAAGCACAGAGGCACAAGTATAAACAGCATAATGGAATGTAACTAGTACAACCTGAAGTGCAGAAACACCTTTACCCTCAAGACTGAGTACAGCCCCATGCACAAACAAAACTTGAGTATAAGAAATACACTTATAAAAATTCCCACCATTGTCTGTTATTTTATAACAAGGTGAATATATTAGGACTTTAAAGAAACAAAACATTGTTTGTTAGAAGGCACAATATTATTTTGAAGGTTCCTTCTCTAAAGTACAGAGTACACATTTTGCTAACCTTTATGCTCCAGTAACAAATGACAGAACCTGTTCTAGTTCATTTTATGTCTGTAAATAGACATTTGCTAATGGAGATGTAACATGCCTGGATTAAGATCACTTAGTTATGAAAAGTGAAATGCAACTTCTTTGCTGATTATTCTAACAGTGCCACTCTGTCATTTACCAGGAAGTAGAACAACATGAGGTGCTAGATCTGGGAACAGATTTAAACAGAAAATACAGGGAAATACAAACATATATACTTACTCTACATTCTCAAACTTACTTAATCCAATATAGGATCACAGAGGGTTGGTGTTTATCTCAGCACATGGTAATCAAGGAAGGAAACAATGCTGAAGATGGTGCCAGTCAAGCACAGAGCACATACACTTACATTCAATGTGGGATTTCCCTAACCTGCATGTTGTTTAGTGATGTGGGAGGAACATGCAAATAAAGGGACAATGTGCAAACCCGAGACCAATAAGGACTGGGTGTTGGATTCATATCCCGGATCTGTGAGTCAACAGCACTAACCAATACCTCACCTTGGCACCCTACAAGGAAACTATTATACTGGAAGTTTAAGTAAAGATTTCAAAAACATACTGAAATTCATGATTTTGGATCTAGAGAGTCAAAAAGCATGGTGAACTCTGTATTAAATGTTCATTCATACATTTCTTACCTGTTTGTGCTTTCATCCATTATTTGTAACTGATTTGTCCAATGTAGCAGGTCAGAGTCCATAAACCTATTGGAGATTCACAGAGGATGCAAAATGTCTACTACTGTTTGATCACAGAGCCGGTAACAGTGGAGGAAGGCTTTACAGGGGTCTGCAACTGTGATCTTTGAGAGCCACAGTGGCCACATGTTTTCATTCTAACCATTTTCATAATTACGGACCAGTTTTTGGAGCTAATTAACTTCATTTAATTGATTTGTTATTTAAGGCTCAGACCCTTTAAATCAGACATTTAGCAATGAACCTGCAAAAAAAGCCACTGTAGCCTTCCAGGACCAGCATGAATCACCCGTGGTTTAGAAAATGAGTCTTTGCATTGTATGTTGACTGTTTTCAGCATTCCAAAAGAAGAATGCTCTGGGATTTTAATCCAGTGTTTTGGAATTGTAAAACAGAATTTATCACTGTACCACCATTATGATGAATATCTTAATTGGTTAATACTGAAACCATGTTTAAATACACCAATGAATTTCAAGACAAATAGTTTATAATACAGAAAAAAATATAAAATAATAAAATATAGGGATGTACTTTGTGCATTGTAACATGCATAATCTAAGTTTAGGGTAATGTAGAATTGACTTGACAGCATTGGGTGCTCACTCAACCCCGAATCACCAATTTATTGCAGGGCACACTTACTCACACCAGGTTAGTTAAGACTCAGTTAGGTAACCCCTTTAGATATTATTCTATCAAAACAGGCAAAGTTGCCTCCAATTACCATCACTTAGTAGCTTTAGCACAACTGGCCAGGGCATCTTTGACCTCTGCCTTAAAACAGGCCTGGTGCATGCTCATGACACACAGATTATGCCATATTTCATAACCACTGATAGCCTGCAAAGACTTAAAGTAATCAGAGGTGAGTGACATTGTTAGCAATTATTATGGTTTGTGGATAGTAATTCTTCAGATTTATGTTTCTACAACGGGATTGGTAGTAAGTTGTAGTGGCTTGGACTGATTTCAAATTAACAATGCTAAAAGCATTTCGTTTGTCTAAATTAGATGTTTGTATAAAATGTCATTTCATCCTATTGCATGCTATTTTATGTAGCATGATTTTTCCTTCCATATTTTTGCTGCATTGCCAGACAATTATTTGTAGCTGCTTAGCATTTTACTGGAATGACTTCCTGTGAATGATGGATATCATGAATTCACCTTCAGCTGCTCTACTATTTTTGCCTTCTGTATGTTGCAACCTTTAAAGGTCCACTGATAATCTCTTTAGGACATGTATGAGTTCGAAGGGCACAAAGCATGTATGACTCTGCTTGAAGGTGCCCAGGTGCCTCCCTGCTAAAACTAGGAAACTGCTGCAGTGGCACAACTGGAAGGATGTAATGGCAGTTAATGTGATGAATGGCTCGCATTGTAGCAGTTGCTGTGGTACAAGATTGACAGTCGCCAAGTTACTGTGTGGTGTCAGTGCAGTAGAGTTAAGGGTGGACATGCAGTTAACTTGTTGGAGCTACAGTAAGTAAACAAATTCACTTTAGTTTGGCATAATGGATGACCATTGGCCTATACATACATTCTCTGCATCATCGTCATATAAATCTCACCAGCCATGGTCATTATTTTCTGTCATACAATTTTTTGCTGCAGTACCCCAACTATACTTCAAAGCACACAAACACTTAATTTCCTCCCAGAACTTTAGGTTGTAGCAACTATAGGGTTAACTATAAGGTAACGAGCTGTCCTGTTTTTTTGTAGCTGAGCTTCTTTTAGAGGGGTTGATGAACATTCATTTTTTTGCCACTCTCTTGTTCCAGGAATTCCCAAAGCAGATCTTCATACTTGAAGCTTGACAAAAGTCTTCAAAGGTCTCCTTGAACTGTCACCAGTTACTGCACTGAGAAGGGATTGGTAATGTAATTACAAGTAGGACAAGCACATGGCCTCTTGGCTCTCTGGTCCCAGTACAGTGATCCCTCTCATCTCTGGAGTCTATACAAGAGACAAAATACAAGAAGTGAGACAGGGCAGCCTTAACTGAACCCCAGGAAGACAGGGAAGGGTTAGTTTTCTGGTCATCTAATACCACACAGAATATGTCAAAATCATCAAACTAACATACTGTATAACCAAAACATTGCTCTTATCACAAACAGCCACAAGAGACCCTAATCATAAAGGCACTCTTCTGGTCCAGGCTGACCAAGAACAAATGGGTACAGCAAATACTTGCTTATTTGTGACAGATGTGTATCAGCAAGAGTGAAAGGGAAGGTCTACAGAATGGTAGTGAGACCAGCTATGTTATATGAGACCAGAAAGCAGGAGACTGAACTGGAGGTGGCAGAATTAAAGATGCTAAGATTTGCATTGGCTGTGACCAGGATGGATAGGATTAGAAATGAGTACATTACAGGGTCAGCTCAGGTGGGATGGTTGGGTGATAAAGTCAGAGAGGCGAGATTCCGTTGGTTTGGACATGTGCAGAGGAGAGGTGTTGGGTATATTAGGAGAAGGAGCTGCCAGGAAAAAGGGAAAGAGGAAGGCCTAAGAGGATGTTTATGGATGTGGTGAGAGAACATGCAGATGGTGGCTGTAAAAGAGCAAGATGCAGAGGACAGAAAGCTATGGAAGAAGATGATCCGCTGTGGCAACCCCTAATGGGAGCAGCTGAAAGAAGAAGAATAATGTCCCACTCTTTAGATATACAAAACACTATAAGATTGAGAAATAATGAAACTGGACATGAAACAGGATACATAGGCTAGAATTCATTGCAAAGAGTCTGAATTGGTTAACAGCATGGTAGATGTTATTCACAAGAAACAGATGGCACAAGCATGGATTCACAAAGACAAAACATGTCCAAACCTTATAACCAGAAAGCCTAAATAGTACATCACTGCTTCAGAAGAACATAAAGATCTCATTTAGGAACTCCAAAAAGCATAACACACTATAGGGATGTAGTAGGAAAAATCGGCACACATGTAGGGGAAATGTACAAACTTCATAGAAACAGTGAGTTGAGTGCAAAATTCAAACTTTATGTTCCATAGCAACCATGAACAACAAGGTAATATTAAAATTATACTCTGGCTAAACTATTTCATTTCAGACAACACCATGTAAACTGGTAGTAATCTCATTATGTTGTGTCCTTACTGCTTTTGGAATTCCAAACTGAGGGCTGGTGAATGCAGTCATGTGCCGGTCCAGAACTAATAATATTTGATTCTTTTCACAGCTTCCATCCAGAAGACCAGGGATAATAACAGTGTTTTCCAGACTTGAACCCCAACACTCTCTGATCATTACATGACAAATGCCAGAAATAAGCTATATCTGGGGCATTGAAAGGCATGACTACAGATTGCTACAGATTGCTTCACCATCACTGCCAGAAAAGCTTGTTCATAATGAGCCATGAAAAAGTAGATTTTTATAATGTAACATTCCTAAACTTCTGCGGTGGGTTGGCACCCTGCCCGGGATTGGTTCCTGCCTCCAGAAAACCCCCGTGATCCTGTGTTCGGAATTAAGCGGGTTGGAACATGGATGGATGGATGGATGGATGGATTCCTAAACTTACATAATCAAATTCAAGGGTGATAATCAAAGAAACAGCAGATACAAGACAGGAACCTTCCCTGAACACTACAATAGGACAACACAGTGTAATTCACATATGCTGATGTTTTACAGTCACATTACGTTTTTGCATGTTGTAAGAAAAGTCCAAACAGAAACCTGCACAGACAACAGTCAGAGGATTTGAACTCAGGATGCTAGATTTATGGAGAGGGAACACTAGTCACTACCCCAAACATTAACCCCTTTATTGATTTTCATCAAATCCAACACAGGGCTGTGGGGTTATATTTAGTTTTACACCCAGAGTACAGACATGTTAAGTGGATTGCTTTTTGTCAAGTTGTGAGATGATAGGAGATTAAAATAGCAGTCTGGTGATTCACAATGAACTGCTGTAGTGACTAGGCCACTGCCTGCAAAAATCCTTAAATGCTCTCTGGCTGTACTCAAGCATATCCGACCTACTGCCATCTACTTACCATTTACCACTGGCATTCAGCAGAATCAGTGGCATTAATATGTAACTGTTCAGTTTTCTATTTTAATTTCCAAATGTTGAAGCGGAACAGTTTAAAATACCCATGCACACAGTAAGAGGATCATATACCATTAGCTGCAACCCCCCTCCAAATAAATAAGTGAATGTAAAAGAGCACCACATAGTAGGCAAAGGAAGTAAAGTATTCAGCTGTAAAGCTGACACTGGGGGTGGGTTGCCTGTTCAACTCACTGGCAAACCACTATCCAAAAAAATAAATAAATAAAAATAAAAATAGTCATCACAGGCAGCTTGGCCACAGATGTTTTTTCTGACTTGTGCTTGAAATATTTCTGAGGTTCTCAAAAATGTCATACTGTTTTTTTGTTAAATTTCTGCTCAGTTCAAAGTAACCATGCTACATGTCTAATCAGCTGAGGTAACGTAATCGTGTAGAAGCAGACCAGGTTAAAAAAGGCAACTTCTTGTCAAGAAACTGAATAATAAAGAGCTGAGCTACAAGGTGGCGATGACCTTTTCTCATATTCATCACAAGGAAGATTTTTTATAAAGTTGTCACCACATGGTCATTAAAGAATAAATAATATCCTATATTTTAGGTGCCTTTCACAATCATTGTCCAGAGCAAAACCAACTGGTAGAAAAATCCAGGACATGCTGCTGGGCTTTTGTCTCTTTCATTTACTTGGGAATTCTCAGAAACGATTTAAGCTCTGTCTGGGTCTGTCCAGTTTAGTTGTGCTACTACTTCATCTGGAAAAGCAAATGAAGAGTGAAAGTCAATGAGTAACTGATACTCAGTTTTGTATTGAATGTTGTGATGACCTATTCCCACAATACCCTAATGCTTTTATTAAATCTAATTTATTGGCATTTGGGTGGCACAATGGAAACAAGATAGCATTGCTGTTTCATAGCAAGGAGACCTGGGTTTGTGTCCTGGGCCCACTCTGAGTGGATTTTGCATGTTGTCCCTGTGTCTGCGTGGGTTTCCTCCTACAGTCCAAAGACATGTATGTTAGGTGGATTAGTGATACTAAATTGGTCCTAATATGTGGTTGAGGTATTTTTGTGTTCTCCTTGTGATAGACTGGCACCTTATCCAGGGTTTGTTCTTGCCTTGCACCTCATGATAGCTGGGGCAGGCTCTGGCTCACCCTCGGTTGACCCTGTTCAGGACTAAGTGGGTAAGAAAATGACTGACTTATTGGAATTTGTCATTAAAGCATTATGTGCTTTGGGGGAGCTTTGCTTTCTTCGCCTATAAAGAAGAGACTGTTGGTCACCAGATCAGCAGCTTCCTTGAGTTAAAGGGGTGTAGGAGCACTTGGACTGTATTCAGTTTTTGATAGACATAATAGTTTCTCTGTTAGTTCATAATAATCATGATAATGAGGATGAGGATAATGATTTTTTTTATAGTAGGGAGGAGATCATTATAATGATAATGAGCTTTGATTCTGCTAGGAAAACAAAAATACCACAAAGGAAATTTTAGACAGCTCCTTTTCATCATATCAAGTCAAGACAAGTCAAATGGATTTCATTGTCATATCATTTATACATAAGTGTGTACAGTGATATGAAACAGTATTTTCCAGGACCACAGAAGAATGACTGTATACATAAGAAGGACTATACATACATAAGTTAAATAAAGCACTATATATTCGGTATATATACTGTATATTAAAAATGAACACACATTGTCAGAATAAGAGTTGGTGCCCCTGACATTGATCCTTGTGTATTGTGAAGTTTCAATAATACGTTTAAGCAATTAGCTGAAAAGTTCATCTATTGAACTGCATCTGTGATGGCAAGTGAAGAATTTTATGTCTTCAGGATGTGAAGAGGTGGTTCTGATTGGTAGAACTAAAAATTACCTCATAGGTCAGGGGTGGGTAAAGTCAGTCCTGGAGGACCACAGTGGTTGCAGGTTTTTGTTGCAACCCAGTTGCTTAATTAGAAAACAATCCTTGTCAATAATTTAATTTCACGGCTTGTTAGTGCTTTAACTCTGCCATATCAGGTCATTCTCATATACTAGATTTTTTTTTCTTTTCTAAGGATATCATAAAAATGATTTGGACTTTTTTCTCTTCACTTTCTGTCCAAGTATTTAATTAAACCAAATAGTGCACGATAAATACACACAAGTATAAATGGAAACAAGCTAAATGGAGAAATGCTAGTTTCATTTGTCATTTGATTCTTATTGCTAATAAGGAGCAATTAAAAACCGAAATACAGCTATTTAAGACTAAAATAAGCAATAATGTTTCAAAATGTTAACGAGCGAGACAACTAAAATGAAGCAGAAGTGTTACTTGAGCAATAAGTGCTTCTTATTAAGCAATTGGGTGGGAACAAAAACCTGCAACCACTGAGGTCCTCCAGGAACGACTTTGCCCACCCCTGTCATAGATCCTGCGAAACAGGATATGAATACCAGCGCCCTCTCTTGACTCAGGGTGGAGATAACAACACCAAACAAGCTCTTTGAATGCCTCCTACTCGAATGTGTGTGACAATATAAGAGCATGGGAAAGGTGCTATATAAATAAAATATATCATTATTTTATTATTATAACTACTGTAAATATATGTACATATATATATATATATATATATATATATATATATATATATATATACTGCTGAAAAAAATTAAAGGAACACTTATAGCATCAAGTCAGTGAAACTTCTGGGATATTGATGTGGTCAGTTAAGTAGCAGAGGGGGTTGTTAATCAGTTTCAGCTGCTTTGGTGTTAATGAAATTAACAACAGGTGCACTAGAAGGGCAACAATGAGACGACCCACAAAACAGGAATGAATGGTTTAACAGGTGGAGGCCACTGACATTTTTCAAACTGTTCTGAGGAAGCTCTAGACACTGTTGTGCTTGAAAATCCCTGGGGATCAGCAGTTATAAAAATACTTAAACCATCCCGTCTGGCACCAACAATCTTGCCACAGTTGAAACCACTGTGATCACATTTTTCTCCCTTCTGTGTGTTTGATATGAACATTAATTGAAGCTCCTGACCTCTGTCTTAATTATTTTATATATTACACTGCTGCCACATGACTGGCTGATTAGTTAATTGCATGGATAAGCAGGTGTTCAGATGTTCCAAATAATACAGAGTTGAACCAATACGACTGCTGAAGGTCTGTGCATTGGAGCTGGGGGGTCCTCTACAGTGCATCTTCAACCTGAGCCTGGAACAGGGGAGAGTCCTGAGGCTTTGGAAAACATCTTGCATCACCCCATTCCCTAAGGAATCACATCCTAGTGAGCTGAATGACTTCCGGCCTGTTGCTCTGACATCACATGTGATGAAGACCATGGAGAGGCTGCTGCTTCACCACCTGAGGCCACAGGTTCAACATGCCCTCGACCCTCTGCAGTTTGCATATCAGGAGAAGGTGGGAGCGGAGGATGCCATCATCTATATGCTACATCGATCCCTCTCTCACTTGGACAGAGGCAGTGGTGCTGTAAGAATTATGTTTCTAGACTTCTCTAGTGCCTTCAACACAATCCAACCTCTGCTCCTTAAGGACAAGGTGACAGAGATGGGAGTAGATTCATACCTGGTGGCATGGATCGTGGACTATCTTAAAGACAGACCTCAGTATGTGCGTCTTGGGAACTGCACGTCTGACATTGTGGTCAGCAACACAGGAGCGCCACAGGGGACTGTACTTTCTCCGATCCTGTTCAGCCTATATACATCGGACTTCCAACACAACTCGGAGTCCTGCCACATGCAAAAGTTCGCTGATGACACTGCTATTGTGGGCTGCATCAGGAGTGGGCAGGAGGAGGAGTATAGGGACCTAATCAATGACTTTGTTAAATGGTGCGACTCAAACCACCTAGACCTGAACACCAGCAAAACCAAGGAGCTGGTGGTGGATTTTAGGAAGCCCAGACCCCTCATGGACCCCGTGATCATCAGAGGTGACTGTGTGCAGATGGTGCAGACCTATAAATACCTGGGAGTGCAGCTGGATGATAAATTAGACTGGACTGCCAATACTGATGCTCTGTGTAAGAAAGGACAGAGCCGGCTATACTTCCTTAGAAGGCTGGTGTCCTTCAACATCTGCAATAAGATGCTGCAGATGTTCTATCAGACGGTTGTGGCGAGCGCCCTCTTCTACGCGGTGGTGTGCTGGGGAGGCAGCATTAAGAAGAAAGACGCCGCACGCCTGGACAAACTGGTGAGGAAGGCAGGCTCTATTGTTGGCATGGAGCTAGACAGTTTGACATCTGTGGCAGAGAGACGGGCGCTCAGCAGGCTCCTGTCAATCATGGAGAATCCACTGCATCCACTAAACGGTGTCATCTCTAGACAGAGGAGCAGCTTCAGTGACAGACTGCTGTCACTGTCCTGCTCCACTGACAGACTGAGAAAATCGTTCCTCCCCCAAACTATGCGATTCTTTAATTCCACCCGGGGGGTTAAACGTTAACATTATATAAAGTTATTGTCTGTTTTTTTACCTGCATTATTATCAATCTTTAATTTAATATTGTTTTTTGTATCAGTAAGGTGCTGCTGGAGTATGTGAATTTCCCCTTGGGATTAATAAAGTATCTATCTATCTATCTATCTATCTATCTATCTATCTATCTATCTATCTATCTATCTATCTATCTATCTATCTATCTATCTATCTATCTATCTATCTATCTATCTATCTATCTATCTATCTATCTATCTATCTATCTATCTATCTATCTATCTATCTCAATAGGACACTGCAAATAAAGAACACATAGGCATAGCATTTTAAGCACTGGAACTTCTGACATCAGGATATTATAACATTTTTAAGACTAGAGTGAATGGTGCAATAGGGAATGCAATTACATTGCCTGTTTAAATAAAAGTGCCTATTCCCTGTAAAAAAATGGTGTGAAATTATGATCTTAGGTCTGGTTGTCCCCAGGCAACTGGCTGAAAAACGATATTACATCATTGCAAAAAATGTAATGAAATGGGTCACTTGTTATGCGAAAAATACAAGCAACAGTTCATTAATCAGTCTTTACATTAAATAGAGCCATTTGTAGTATTCATTCACACTTTACAAACAAGAAAGTAGTCCAAATAAATACAAAAATCCTGTGTACCTAAAGAGCACCCTAAACCCCCTTTAGCTGACTTTGCCATGTTGCACCCTGCATGGCTCCTCTGTTGCTTCCTGCTGCTGTCAAAATGAGTTCACGTTTCTTACATGGCCTTGAATCATATATTAACTACCATGAACCATTTGGTTTTAGTTAAGTCTTATAAGTAATCTTTTCCATCCCAATATGCTTTGTGGATGGGGTTTGGGAAGTTACAGTATGTTGACTAACGTTAAATTTTAATTAAGTGCATTTGTGGAAAATTATATGTAATGCATTTTTATAGACAGGAAGCAATACATCCATTAAGAAAAGGCCATTATTTAGAATAACAAAAGAATCTGCATACCAAAATGAAATCTAATAGTATCTTAAAATCTCTTTTGTAGCTAGTGAGTGTGCCACTGTATGAAGCAAAAGAGAATTTGAGTCTTTTGATTTGAACAGCGTCCAAACCACAATGGAACTGTGGCTGTGAAATGTGTACATTCCTTTTTGAAATGAATAGGAATGATTATAACCACTATGAGTCAAGGGAGCTCTGAAAGATGTTGAAATACAGAGTGCAACTTGCAATCTCTAACATGCATTATATGGAAAAATATGCAGTGACCTTTAAGTATTATGCATGTCATGAATAGTGCTAGTCACAAGGAAAATACAGTAGTCCCACTAATGTATCTATTAGTTCAATTAGCCAAAAGGCCAGTTGTTTGTAATAACTGCAAAATCACATACTATATTAATCAAATTGAGTTAGGTCACAACTATACATAAAACACAAGTAAAGACATACTGTACCATTTTAATATTATTACTATTTCATTTAATTGAAGTATAACTTACTACAAAAATCCACTTTAGAAATATTGCTAAGTAAAATAGATTTAGTATATGGATGTGCAAACTTGCATTTCCCAAACTGGCTTAAAGTCATTGGTGCTCAAATATATTTTGTCGACAAGTGGTTTAGCTTCAGCAAGACCTAACCCTGTGATAATCTCCAATCAACCTAAGGTCATGTGTTTGGATATTAGATGAGAAATTGAGGATAAATTCCACATAAAAGGTACCACCTACTCAAGTATCAAATGAAAGCTGAAGCATTGTGAAATTTGGAAGTTCTACCCATTGCTTTACCCTGCTACTTAAACCATATTACAAGAAGTGCTCAAATTTCCATAAGATTTAGTGTGGGATATAAAATATACAAACTTTTGCATATTGATTATGTTTTTAATTACCAGAAGATGGTCTGTGCATTAGGCTATTCGTGTAAAAAAGTAGGGCTGAGAATCGATTAAAAAATATTATGTAATCACATCATTGTATGCAATTAATCGCATCTAAAATTAAAACCTAATCATAAGTACTTAAATCATGAAGTAAATACACAATCAGGTTTAGGTTCAGGTTCAGGATCAGGTTGGGGAGCATGCACTAGTACAGTGTGTTGCAGCATCCACTACACGATGAAACAGCTCAGAATCCTGGTTGGCAACTCCCCAGGCAGACATGTGTTACAGTCCCACCATCTGGAAAGTAACATCTATCTGCTGCAGCCAGGTGTTACACGGGCATTTCCTTGGCCTGGTCTAGCTGCTCAGGTCCTCAACAATGAGGATCCTATGAGCCGGGTCACCCTCAGGGAATCGTGCCACATGGCCATAGTGCCGTAACTGACACTCCCTTACAATGCATGTAATGTACCACATTCGGGACTCCATGAGCAATCACTCATTCGACACAAAGTCAAATCAGCATTACCCAAGGATTGTCTGAGGAGACACAGTACCGAAGGAGTCCAGTTTTCATCTCAGGTCACTGGATAGTGTCTATGCCTTGCAACCATATAGCAAGACAGGAAGCACCAGGACTCTAAAGATTTGGACCTTCGTCCTTTTGCATAGATATCCAGCAACCTAATGACTCCCCTTGTTCTCCCAATACATCTACTGACTTCATAGGAAGAGTCTCCAGAGACATGAATGTTACTGCTGAGGTAAGCAAACCTCTCAACAAGGTCAACACTCTCTCCACAGACAGACACACTGCTGATGGCTTTGCCCAAAAGGTCATTAAAGGCCTACATCTTGGTTTTTATCCAGGGCACTCACAAGCCCAGACACTCAGACTCCTCACTCAGTCTCTCGAGAACACTGATCAGAGCCTCCATTGACTCTGAAAAAGATCACAGCATCGTCGGCAAAGTCAAGATCAGTGAATCTTTCTTCCCCAACAGATGACCAACAGCAGCTGGACACCACAACCTTGCCCAACAGCCAGTTTCAGAATAAACTGGGAAAAACACAGAAGTTCTGCCTCTGTTTTGTCCAGCACTCACAGTAACAGTGTACAGACCGGCCATGATATCCAGTAACTTTAAGGGGATACTGTGAAATCTCAGGATGTCCCACAGGACAGCTCAATCAACTGAGTCGAACGCTTTGCAAAAATCAACAAAGAATGCAAAGAAACTCTGACAATATTCACATTTGCGCTCCATGAGAACCCTCCATGTCAGGATGCGGTCGATGGTAGACTTCTTAGGCATAAAATCGGACTGCTCTGGTCACTGGTAGGTGAGCAAGTAATCACAAATTTTATTGAAGATGACCCTAGCATGGACCTTACATTGCACCAAAAGCGTAATAGTTGCTACAGTCCAGGTGATCACCCTTCCCTTTCCAAATAGGGATGACAAATCCCGTTTTCCAGTCAATTGGGATGAAGCCCGTCTCACAAATGAAAACAAAGATTGCTTGCAATGCCAGATGGACAGCCTTACCACTAGCCTGGTGATGCTCTCCCTGGATAACATAGATCCTTGCAGCCTTTCCTACCCTCAGGTGGTTCATCACCTAAATCACAAAAATAATGTAGAATCAACAGAAAGGAAATAAAAAAAAATTAATGGTATAGCTTAAATTTAAACAATTAACTGAAACCTGAGCTTTTAACAAAGTACTTTTAACTTTAACTGTTGGCCTTTGGCACCTCAAATGACAGCCTCGGTTCAGTGCTCTCTAGTATTTTGTCTGTTTTTATTTATTTGTTCTGTTGTTTGGTGTCCAGCTGTAATCAAGTATCCCCTTGAAGAATTGTTGAATATTCGGCAATTCACTATGTGTGATTTGACACTAGATTTTTCACAATTAAGAATTTTACTGGATATCTTAGCTCATGAGGACCTTTCACTTTCTTCTGCTTTGTGTTTCACTGAAACTTGGTTAAATGAATCCATCCCAGACTCAGCATTACACCTGCTCTGCTTTCAACTTTATAGAGAAGACCGCACATCGGAGACATCAGGGAAAAGAAAAGGAGGCAGAATCTGGTTTTATATCAATGAAGGCTGGTGTACTGAAGTTAAGCAAATTGTGCTGTCCTGACTTTTTGTTCACTGTAGGCCTTTTTATTCACTGCAGGAGTTTTCCAAATTTATTCTGGTTAGTGTCTATGTTCCATCTCACACCTGCACTACAACCACTGGCTGATCAGATAACGAGAACAGAGCCAAATTATACGAACTCCCTTCTTATAATTCTAGGGGATTTTAATAAGGCAAGTCTGAGCCAGGAACTTCACAGATTTATACGGCACGTAAAGTGCCCTGAGATAGTTAACACTGGATCATTGCTATATAGTGTTAAAGCATACCTATCGCGCTATCCCCCGTGCAACTTAGGGTTTCTCTGATCACTGTTTGATTCATTTGCTCCCAACCTATAGGAGTAAGTTAAAATTAGCTAAACCTGTGATTATTACAGTGAGAAGGTGGACTAATGAGGATAAGTGGAACTGCAAGCCTACTTTGACTGTACGGAATGGCAGGGCCAGACTGGAAAGCTTATTCAGGCTGGGAATCCCAAGTCTAACCAAGGCCACACAATATACATCAGTTTTCTTGTAAACTCACAGACTCAAAAAACCAACAAACACCATTTTGTCTTGGAATTTGTTATGAATGAGGAGACAGTTGATTCAGCTTACACATACATTTCACTCTTAAATATTAGTCTCAAGACAACCTCTGATAAAGTGTGGAACAACACTTCATAAAAGTAAACACTTAATAAATAAATAAACCATGTAGTTCTATAATATTTTTATCAAAACAAATGTGCAGAAAGCACTGAACCACAAAAGGTAGTTGTCAGTGGAATCCACAGTGCATATAAATTATGTTTACAATTTCAACTGTGACTCTGGAATCTACACAGCCACTGTCAGAGCCACAGAATTCTGTCAAGAATAAAAAAAAATGCACTTAGTAAACAAAAAAACTACGAAAAACATTTTGTGTAGCCTATTCAGTCACTCTCTCATCATAGAGCTAAGTTTTAAGTGTCAGAGAGCAAGAGATGCACTTTAAAATATTAAAATAAAGTAAAAACAAGACGCGTCCATTAACAAACTTATCGTGAAATAAACGACAACAGGTACATTTAAAAACACAAATCATTCCACTCACATACGTGTTTCATTAATAAATAAATAAAACAATTCGTATAGCCTATTCAGTCACTCTGAGGGAAAAGGAAAAAAAAAATGTTAAAAATGTGACCATACGCTAGACTTCATTAAAATTTGAAACAAAAATAAAACAAAATAAATACACAGTAACAAATACTAAAACCCATACAACATTCAAATATAATTCAAAGTATATTATAAACTTTTAAACAATCTTCTTATATAACTTTAATCACAAAAGCACCAGACTTACGCACCTTTCATCATAGCGGTCCTGTTTAACTGTCAGAGCACGAGACGCACACAAAATCAAAACTTGACTTGAACAAAAACAAGAAACCATTCAACCAGAAACCAGACAAGGAATCCTCCAACGTTAAACTGAAACGATTTGTGCCCACTACAGAGCAATAATGCCTGCTCGTTTTCCAGTATAATAACATTATATAATTTCACCATTAGTTTATTTAGGCCAGGCCAGGTAGCAGGCCACCAGGAAAGCTCTCGCTTATTGTCCGGCACTGCAGAACGGGGTGCCTTTAAAGATACTGCTAATAATTTAGATTAACTGGCAGACACAGTAACACCTTCTGTTAGCTTTTATGAAGAGATTTGTGTCTCCACCAAGACCTGGTTAAAATTTGACAGTAGTAAACCATGGTTCACTGCAAAACTGAAGCAGCTTTGTAAAGCTAAAGAAGCTGCCTGTTGAAGTGGGGATAGAACACTCTTCAGACAGGCAATGAACACACTGACAAAAGAAATAAGACTGGCTAAAAAGATTTACTCTTTTTTAGCCAATGACCCCACTTCAGTGTGGAAAGAACTACAAAATTTTACAAATTACAGGAAACCATCCCTTGTATATTGCAGTACATCACCAGCTGGCTGACGAATTGAATGCTTTTTACTGCAACTTTGATAAGCCCCAGAATAAATTGGACATTATCTCCAGCCCTCTTAGTGTACAGACTTATACAACTCTCCCACCACACATTCTCCCATTCTCTCCTGCATTAAATATCTTTGAAGAGGATGTGTGTCAGCTCTTCAAAGGAGAACACACTAAGAAAGCAACAGGTCTGGATGGGGTCTCCCCCTCCTGCTTAAAAATCTGTGCTGATCAACTGGCCCTTGTCTTCATTCGAATTTTCAACAAATCATGTATGAAGTTCCCTTATGCTTCAAACAAGTCACTATTGTACCAGTGCCCAAAAAATCCAGTATAACAGAACTGAATGACTATAGGCCTGTTGCTCTGACAACAGTGATCATGAAGACCTTTGAGAGACTGATGTTAGTTTACTTGAAGGATATCACAGCTCCAATTTTTGGACCCCCTTAAGTCTGCTTACTGTGAGAAGTGGTCAGTGAATAATACAGTCAACATAAGTCTGCACTACATCCTGCAACATCATGACAACCCAGTGACATTTGCAAGGATTCTGTTTGTGGACTTCAACCCTGCTTTCAACACAATAATCCCAAAGCTTCTCCATTCGAAACTCACCCAGCTTTCCATCTCTGCCTCTACCTGTCAATGGATCACCAATTTCCTGAACAATAGAAAACAGGAAGTGAAACTGGGCAAACTCACTTCTAGCTATCGTATGTTCAATATGGGCACCCCCCACTGCTCTTCTCCCTCTACATTAATGACTGAACCTTTTAGGACCCCTCTGTCAAACTTATGAAATATGTGGATGACACAACCATCATTGGGCTCATGAGGAATGGTGATGAGTCTGCAGATGGGGGGCTGAGCAGCTGGCCCTTTGGTATTGTCATAACAATCTGCAGCTAAACACTCAAAACTGTGGAGATGACAGTGGATTTTAGAAGAGGTCCCACAATATTATCCCCTCTCTCCATATTTAATATTCCAGTGAAAGTTGTGGAAACCTTAATGTTTCTGGGAGGTATAATCTCCTGGGACTTGAAATATGAGACCAATGTAGGATCCAACATAAAAAAGCACAACAGCGAATGTACTTCCTGAGACAGCTGAGGAAGTTCAACATTCCACAGGAGCTGCTGATTCAGTTTTACACAGCAGTCATTGAGTCTGTTCTCAGCTTATCCATAACAGTGTGGTTCGGATAAGTGACTAAACTTGACCAAAACAGGCTACATTGAATAATCAGGTGTGCCGAAAATATCATTGGTGCCAGCCTGCCCACCTTACAGGACCTGCATTATTCCAGAGTCATGAAATGGGATAGGAAAATCATTACTGACTCCTAAACCCAGTCATTATAGATTCATAGAATCATTAATAACCCCAGGAGTTATAGAGTAATATACACCAAAACAAACAGATACAAGAACAGTTTTTTTCCCATAGGCCATCAAGCTCACAAATGTAGTTTCTTTCCCTCAGGCCTCCAAGTACTGTTTACATATTGTTAATACTTTTTTTTCCTCAGTGTTTATTTCAGTGTTTCTTGTACTGAGTTGCACTCTGCAGTTTATATTCACACACACACACACACACACATATATATATATATATATATATATATTTACATATATATATATATATATATATATATATATATATATATATATCCATCCATCCATCCATTGTCTCCCGCTTATCCGAGGTCGGGTCGCGGGGGCAGCAGCTTGAGCAGAGATGCCCAGACTTCCCTCTCCCCGGCCACTTCTTCTAGCTCTTCCGGGAGAATCCCAAGGCGTTCCCAGGCCAGTCGAGAGACATAGTCCCTCCAGCGTGTCCTGGGTCTTCCCCGGGGCCTCCTCCCGGTTGGACGTGCCTGGAACACCTCACCAGGGAGGCGTCCAGGAGGCATCCTGATCAGATGCCCGAGCCACCTCATCTGACTCCTCTCGATGCGGAGGAGCAGCGGCTCTACTCTGAGCCCCTCCCGGATGACTGAGCTTCTCACCCTATCTTTAAGGGAAAGCCCAGACACCCTGCGGAGGAAACTCATTTCAGCCGCTTGTATTCGCGATCTCGTTCTTTCGGTCACTACCCATAGCTCATGACCATAGGTGAGGGTAGGAACATAGATTGACTGGTAAATTGAGAGCTTCGCCTTGCGGCTCAGCTCCTTTTTCACCACGACAGACCGATGCAACGCCCGCATTACTGCGGACGCCGCACCGATCCGCCTGTCGATCTCACGCTCCATTCTTCCCTCACTCGTGAACAAGACCCCGAGATACTTGAACTCCTCCACTTGGGGCAGGATCTCGCTACCAACCCTGAGAGGGCACTCCACCCTTTTCCGGTTGAGGACCATGGTCTCGGATTTGGAGGTGCTGATTCTCATCCCAGCCGCTTCACACTCGGCTGCAAACCGATCCAGAGAGAGCTGAAGATCACGGCCTGATGAAGCAAACAGGACAACATCATCTGCAAAAAGCAGTGACCCAATCCTGAGCCCATCAAACCGGACCCCCTCAACACCCTGGCTGCGCCTAGAAATTCTGTCCATAAAAGTTATGAACAGAATCGGTGACAAAGGGCAGCCCTGGCGGAGTCCAACTCTCACTGGAAACACTTTTTAATCAGAGTATAGTATCAAGTCAATGAAACTTCTGGGCTATTGATCTGGTCAGTTAAGTATCAGAGGGCTTGTTAATCAGTTTCAGCTGCTTTGGTGTTAATGAAATTAACAACAGGTGCACTAGAGGGGCAACAATGAGACGACCCACAAAACAGGAATGGTTTAACAGGTGGAGGTCACTGACATTTTTCCCTCCTCGTCTTTTCTGACTGTTTATTCACAAGTTTTGCATTTGGCTACAGTCAGTGTCACTACTGGTAGCATGAGGCGATACCTGGACCCTACAGAGGTTGCACAGGTAGTCCAACTTCTCCAGGATGGCACATCAATGTGTGCCATTGCCAGAAGGTTTGCTGTTTCTCCCAGCACAGTCTAATGGGAATGGAGGAGATTCCAGGAGACAGGCAGTTACTCTAGGACAGCTGGACAGGGCCGTAGAAGGTCCTTAACCCATCAGCAAGACCGGTATCTGTTCTGGATGAGCACTGCCAGAGCCCTACAAAATGACCTTCCGCAGGCAACTGGTGTGAATGTCTCTGACCAAACAATCAGAAACAGACTTCATGAGGGTGGCCTGAGGGCCCGACGTCCTCTAGTTGACCCTGTGCTCACTGCCTGGCACCGTGGAGCTCGATTGGCATTTGCCACAGAATACCAGAGTTTCCATATCCACCACTGGCACCCTGTGCTTTTCACAGATGAGAGCAACTTTACTCTGAGCACATGTGACAGACATGAAAGGGTCTGGAGAAGCCATGGAAAACGTTATGCTGCTGTAACATCGTTCAGCATAACCGGTTTGGTGGGGGGGTCAGTGATGGTCTGGGGAGGCATATCCATGGAGGGACACACAGACCTCTATAGCAGACAACGGCACTTTGACTACCATTAGGTATCAGGAAGAAATCCTTGGACCAATTGTCAGACCCTATGCTGGTACAGTCAGTCCTGGGTTTCTCCTGGTGCATGATAATGCCCGGCCTCATGTGGCGAGAGTATGCAGGCAGTTCCTAGATGATGAAGGAATTGATGCCATTGACTAGCCTCCGTGCTTGCCTGACCTAAATCAAATAGAACACTTCTGGGACATTATGTTTCAGTCCATCTGATGCCGCCAGGTTGCACCTCAGACTGTCTAGGAGCTCAGTGATGCCTTGGTCCAGATCTGGGAGGAGATCCCCCAGTACACCATCTCTTGTCTCATTAGGAGCATGTCCTGATGTTGTCAGGCATGCAAACAAGCATGTGGAGGCCATACAAACTACTGAGTATAATTGTGAGTTGCTGCAATGAAATTTCTGTAAAATGGACTAGCCTGCCACATCATTTTTTCACTTTGATTTTCGGGGTGTCTTTGAATTCTCTGTAGCTTGATAATTTTCATTTCCATCCAACTATGTGGCATCCTTTCGTTCCTAACACATTACCCAGTCCATATCAGCAGAGATATCCAGCAGGATTTTTTTCCCATTAAGATCTGATGTGTTTTCAAAGTGTTCCTTTAATTTTTTTTCAGCAGTTTAAATATGTACTGTATAAATATATATATATATATTTTACATGCTCCGTCTTATGTTTTTTTATCTCTGTTGTGTGTATTTCAATTATGTAAGTTATAAATGGAGAGTCACTAAAACTGTAGTGAAATTCCTTCAATGCATGCATACTTGGTCAATACTGTAAATCTAACTCTGATTCTGATTCTACTTGAGCAAGTACAGCCTGAATTTGAATGCCTTCCTAAAAGGAAAGATGAAAAGATGACAATAAGAAAACAAGGCCAATGTATTATAAGCACCTACAATAATAACAAAAAAATTTTGTGTTAATTCTCAGATTGGCATAGTATATAAAACACAGATGTTGTAATTGAAAGAATATGCATTTTTTAAATGGGCATACATTCAAATTGTGTTAAAACACTGCAAATACTATTCTCAATTGTTCATCATCATCAACGACTTGATAATTATACTCTGCACAAGTGATTTCAACTGATGCGCTATGGAAATAATAGTGTAGTGCCCCTGAGTCCAGACCTAAGAGAAACACACTTCTCAGATGGATGGGACTGACAGAAGAATATCTACATAAAAGCAGCTCTGTGATCGCCGTTTTATAGTCACAGCACTTAGAATGCACTGTAGCAGCCTGGAGATTTGTCGGGGGTCCATCTTCCAGGGTGCATGTTCACCAGCAACTCTCACAGAGCCGAGGGACAGTGGGCATATGAATGCTCACTAAGTGCTGTATCTGTGAGAGCCAGTCTCCAAACTGATTTTTTTGACGGCGTCTCTGGTAGTCAGGACCCTTTGGACAGATTAGTACATGCATAATATTTAATGTTTTTGTAGTTGGTAGAATCATGGTGTGCGTTGTGATTTTTTGGGTTACAGCTTTCTCACCTAAAAACTGACACCGTGCATTACTTGGGTGATTATATTGTGTTCTTTGCATAAATTAGTGAAGATACTGCAGACTGGAATAATGTGTAGGGATAATCATTACTCTTCAGTTTCATATATTTTTCTCATTATATCAGGGCAGTTAGCACTGCAAGCCACCTGACAAGCTGAGGAGTTAAATACAAAGGTACTAGGTTTTAGAACCACTCTAAGATAACTTATTTAACACTTATTCTAGCTAGAAGGATGGAGAAAGTGCTGCCCTACGTAATATCACAGGATCAAACTGGATTTATTAAAGGCCGACATCTATCTTCCAATCTCCGACGCTTGTTTAATGTTATATATTCACCAGCAAAATCAAACACCCCAGAGATATTACTATCATTAGACGCAGAAAAAGCATTTGATATGATTGAATGGAACTACCTTTTCACTGCATTGGAGAAATTTGGGTTTGGCCCGAATATTTGTGCATGGATCAAACTACTGTATACCAATCCAGAAGATTCAGTTTGTATTAATAACATTTGCTCAGACTACTTTAAGCTAGAACGTGGCACCAGACAAGGATGTCCCTTGTCACCACTGCTGTTTGCAATCGCCATTGAACCACTGGCGGTTCACTGCCGAAATTCTTATCAGATAAAGGGGATTATCAGAGAAGGACTGGAACAGAAAATTTCTCTATATGCAGATGATATGGTTTTATACATATCAGACCCAGAAAACACTGTCCTTGCAGTTCTAACAGCACTAACAGAATTTCAAAAGATATCTGGTCTTAAAATTAATCTGAATAAAAGTATACTCTTTCCAGTGAATTCACAAGCATATAATATTAGATTGGACACCCTACCTTTTACCATAGCAGATCAGGTTAAATACCTAGGGGTAAATATCACAAGTAAACATAAAGCTCTTTATCAACAAAATTTTGCCGTCTGTATGGAAAAAATTAAGCAAGACCTGGATAGATGGTCAACCCTTCATCTCACTCTAGCCGGAAGAATTAACGTTGTTATGATGAATATCCTTCCTAAACTTCTTTTTTTATTTCAAAACATTCCAATATATATCAATAAATCATTTTTTAAGCAATTAGATTCAACAATAACCTCATTCATTTGGAATTCAAATCACCCACGTATCCGAAGAGCAACCCTACAAAGACCTCAGGCAGAAGGTGGCATGGCTCTACCTAATTTTCAGTTTTATTACTGGGCAGCAAACATACAAGCCATGAAAACCTGGACACAAATAAATGAACATACACAAGCCTGGTCCGCAATAGAAATAAAATCCTGTAGTACTTCTTTACACTCCCTGCTCTGCTCTCCAATAAATGCAAGTTATCGCAAATATACTACTAACCCAATTGTGTTTTACTCACTTAGAATATGGAACCAAATTAGGAAGCTTTTTAAGATGGAAAATCTTTTATCGGTGGCACCTCTGCAAGAAAACCACCTCTTTCAACCCTCGCAAACATATCCAGTTTTTAATACCTGGAAAAGTTTTGGGATTAAAATGCTCAGAGATCTTTATATAGACAACATATTTGCATCTTTTGAACAATTACGTTCAAAATTCAACCTCCCAGCTACACATTTCTTTTACTATCTTCAAATTAGAAATTTTTTTAAAAAGAAATTGCCCGATTTTCCACACCTCGCACCCTCCACAATGCTGGAAAGAATACTGCTCAATGCCGAGGAATTAAACACCATTATATAAAATCCTATTAGAGTCCCTACCTTTCAAAGATCCAAGAGGACATTGGGAAGAAGATCTCTTAATCAATATATCAGAAAAGGAGTGGAAGGTAGCAAAGCAGAGAATTCACTCGAGCTCCATATGCGCAAAGCAGAATAGAATTATTCAACTAAAAATTATGTATCGAGCTCATCTGTCTCGCTTAAAACTGTCCAAAATGTTTCCAGGGCAAAATCCAACCTGCGAACGCTGCAACCAAGCTCCTGCCTCACTGGGTCACATGTAACATAATTTTGGACAAAATTTTTTAAGTGCCTTTCAGACAGCCTTGGGGTCACAATCCCTCCTAACCCACTAACAGCTGTGTTCGGTGTTCTTCCAGACGGACTTGAAGTGGAAAAGGACAAGCAAACGGTGATTGCATTTGCTACACTTTTGGCATGCAGACTTATTCTGTTAAATTGGAAGAATCCTAACCCTCCTCTTTTAAGTCAGTGGGAAACTGATGTTTTATATTATTTGAAATTGGCAAAAATCAAATTCTCAGTTAGAGGATCTGTACAAAATTTTTTCAAAACCTGGCAGGATCTGATCAATATTATTTTAGAATAAGAGAAATAACTATTACCGCATTTAATTCCCTTCTCCATCTCTTATTTACATATATATTTATTTCTCCCTTTCCTTTGCTTAATGTTGTCTTATTAAAAAGCCCTAAGCAATTCTCCTTTAGCTAAGCTCTCCTTCTCAGGGGTGGTGTTTGATTTGTCTTTAATTTGTTTGGTTATAAATTGATCTATTTGTATGGAATGATTACAATAATAATTAATAAAATATATTAAAAAAAAATACTTATATGGTATGACATTAATTTGATCTTCTTACAGAAATGTGAAATGATAAAACAGCGCAATGTTTATATTTCACGACTTTTCTCTAGCATTGCAGCAGGGCTGTCATAAATGCTCCCTGCCTCTCATCTTTCCTCCCACTCTCCTGCATCTATGTTGGAATGTATAAATCAGGAAAATGAAGTATGAGGCGATTGCCTTGTTGCCTGCCCTGGATGCAACAATATTTTTTAATGCATTAAACTGGCCACATTAATCACAAAAACCAATTCGTTAACTTTCCCAGGCCTAAAAAAAAAGTTAAATCATGTTGATCATTGGATGGTAATCATTCAACCAGTTACAAAATACAAAAGTAAATCAAAAACAAAGGCCAAAATTTTTCCAACAAATAACAAAATGTTAGCAGAGAACTGAAAAAACAAAAAACATAAAAAAATTTCTAGAGAAACAGACAAAAGGACAAATGGCAATATATTCAAAAACGAAAAGCAAAACTACTAATACTAATGAAATTAACATTCCAAATTCTGAAATCCAATAACTAAGCCCTAATATAAAAGCCGTAAGTATAAGAAAACTGTAACTTCTAAAGATCAGAGACTGCAAAACTAAATGAAATAAAAAGAGCAGAAGAATCCAACTCCTGATTATTGCCACTGCAAATCTCAGATGGTCCCCAGGTGCCACTGTTGGGCTGATCGAAACACACAGGGCTTGTAATTCAATTAGCAGTCGTGAAACTCCTTCATCAAATGCAAATGCACTTAATTAACTAGAAACAGGTTAAACATAATTAACAAAACAAACCCAAAAATGGAATTAACAATTAATTAAAATAAGGACAAAAAAGAACACTGGAGGAGAAATAAAGAAAACAAAATACATACTGAGTAAAGGCAAAACCCTCAGGTGAAACCCCAATACACCATGACAACTCCCTGTGTGACATATGAATGGGACTAGTCTTGTTACACATTGACTTCAAAAGAATGAATCTCAGAAGGTGTATTGTCCTGTATGGTTATAAATTCAATGATAGTGTGATACTTCCCAGAACACCATTGAGGCACATACGACTGATAGCTTCCTACAAGGCATAACCAACACTGTATGTAGACTACACAAGGAATTTGGCTGTAAAAAATGGAGATGAATTCCATTGCTAGATGTTTAAAAACCAGCAGAACTCCCAGCTGAACCCTGCATATCACTGTTGATACTTCATCAGCTCACACCTGTATGGAGTAATGACGGATGGTAGTAGAATATCACAAAGGGGAAGGATGATCATGACCTTGTGATACAATCTGACAAACTGGTGTCTTAGCCGTCTTCTGAATGTGGGGTATGAGATCCTCACCAAAGCATTATCCAACCAGTTAAAGGTAGTCCTCAGATAGATCCTTCAAACAGTCCGGACTCTGTTAAATAAGCAGCTGAACTTGTAGACCACTAACATCACACCACCACAAGTCATATGCTGGAACAGTTAAACTTAGCTTTGATCTCCTTCAGTTTCTCAATAAATGAATGCGGCTGCTGGTATCAGCCTTTATATGTGTCTCATTTTGATGTGGCGGAAGTACACAGCACCGTCTTAGATATCTTGCAGCTAATTTTAGGAGATTACAATGACATCTTTCCCAGGCTGCTCTCCATTCAAAAACAATTCAGCTACAATCTTAATCTCAATTAATTAAATCTCTTTTTAACAGGAAAAGAAGGAAAATATGAAATTACAAAATATAAAAGCTATTTTGCCTTTCTTAACTTGACTTATATATAACTTGAATATACTAAATTATTATTTTCCATCACTTTTCATTTGTTTTCTCTACTTCATTTTTTAATAGAATTGCCCCAGATATCCAGATGGGCCAGGAAGTGTTATAAACTTCTGGAACCAACAAAAGAATCACTGCATAACAAAGCCAGATGAGATATGATCTGTTCCATTATAAAATGAGAACCACAGGTTCCAGTAAAGTTTATTATTATTCGGGACTAATCTCAGGGAGATACCACACATAGTGTTTGAAAAAAGAAATACAATTTTTTTTTAGAATGAGTAATTTATAGTTACAGCTTATGAACTTCCACAACAAAATTGTTAATTTGTTTTAGCCTTATGAAAAAGCAATACAGCTTGTGCTGTGAATCATTACAATTTGCTAAACACACAAAAGGTCATTTAGCACACATTTATCTAAAGTGGATAAGATAAAAAAATGTTAGATCAGGTCACTTTTAAAAATTCACAACTTTGGTCACAGCAAGACAAAAGCTTTGTCGGTTTTCTGTGCATTCCATAATGTGTTTAATACTACCAGAAGTAAGGGAAAGGGCAATTGGTCTACTGAAGGGGGGCTAGGGACTTAAGCCACTCTGCTGTGCAAGGCTTTAACAGAAAGCCAGGGTAGATGACTGTATTTTAGCTGGTTGTCCTTGAGTGACCACCCCAGAACAGAACTGACACATGGGATTGGTACATCTGGAATATTATTTCAGTTCTGCCACCTGACCTTTTACTGAAATTACTGACAGATGCAATGCCCACATTGCTAAAGAAAGAATGAATGCTGGTGTGTTGTGTTGACCTACCTTCTGTCCTATACACCACTTTTGTGAAGTCCTGGAAAACAACACCCAGAAACGTAATCCTCTGCCAGTCAGTGGCCAGCAGATTCATCAGGTTCTCCTGCAGGGATGGAAAAATTAAAGAAAACGTACTAGAGTGATTGCAACACAAACACTGAGTTAATCAGTTTTAATGTGAAAAGATGCCAACGAAAGAAGAGAAGAAGCGGGCTGCTAGGGTGGAGAAAAGAAGAGCTGCTCAGGAAGCAGCAAGCGCATCAACCTCTGAGCAAACGAATGCTAAACGTACAGAGAAAGAGGATGAAAACTATGAATGCTCAAGTCAAGTGTATTCACTGCACGTTATCGTGCAGTGCGCCGTTTCTGGTCTATAAATAATTATGTATTATTACATATATTTGGGTGGTTTCAAACCTTTTTAAAGAAAGCAATGGGATTATCAGAAACATTTTACAAATGTTTAATTTTATTACAGGGAAAAAAGAATCCACAGGATGCTGGAGGTGATGGTGACCTTTGTAAATTTGATGGTACTGGATATGACAATGAATGCTCAAGTCAAGTGTATTCACCGCACGTTATCGTGCAGTGCGTTATTACTGGCACATTTTATTACATGTTCTTGGCACAATTTTTTCATGAAATAAGGATATATTCCTGTTTACATTTTTGTTCACAGCAACTGTCATAGTAGTTCTTATGTAGGGCTGCACGTTCACATAGTCATTAGTGCTGCTGGCTCGTGAATATGTCTTTAGGTTACAAGCCTGGTCATAGCCACTGCCGGTCAAAATTTACACCTTATATCTTATTCAGGGCACATTATACAGTAGACATTAGTTAAACATTTGGAGCTTATCAAACATTTGTCTGTCCATCCCATATATCCCATTTAGGGTTGAGGGATCTGGTGCCTATCATACGTACATAAGAATTTAAGAAGTAGTCATGCAAGCACTAGAGAGTGGGAACCCCCTTGGGGGGCAACACACCTACACTTATTCATACCAGGGAAGCTATGAATCAGCAGTTACCCTAACACACACATCTTTATTTAGCTGGAAGTAAAGAGACAGTACCCCCAAAAACACACAGAGGAAGGGAGAATGCACAAACTCCACATATGCATTCAAACTCTGGACTCTTAATCATTATTAATATCTTACTAAACGTTAATCTATTGTGACGGATGGCCAGGGCCATCACCCGGCCGGAACTCCAGCTGGGCGGAAGGACCAAGGCAGAGAATCTCTTTGGGAAAGTATACTTCCCGAGATGCTAGAAGGCAGCACCCCTTGGTTGTTAATACTGTACACCATGGATCCCCGCAGGACATGCTGGGAGTTGTAGTTTGGAGCAGCCCTGTTGGGTTCTGTGGGTGCCATCAGGGGGTGCTGCAGCTACAGCTGAACCCTTTTGGGGCATCACTTCCACCACACCTGGAAGTGCTGCCAGAAGAAGGTCAAGAAACATCTGGAGCACTTCTGGGTGCATTATAAAAGGAGCCACTTCACCATCAATCAGGGAGCCAGAGACAGGAGGTGGAGGACAAAGCTTGCAAGGAGGAGTAGAGGCAAACAAGAGAAAGAGAGACAAAGAAAAGAAATGTGTGTTATGTTCATTGGTGCTTTTGTACTGTGTGGTGAAGCAAAAGAAAATGCTTCCCCACCTGAATAAAACATGTGCTGTTTTTATCTGATGCCTCAACCTGTGTTGGGCTTTGGGGAGCAATATGCCCCCTGGTGGTCCACATTATCAACAGTGAGGGTTAAAATATGTGTTTTTTTGACTTCTATTAAACATATCATTATTTTATCATGAAAGACTACTGACATACTTTAAATGAACAAATTACTATGTTGTCTTTTAATGTGCTGGCTGCTTCCAGACAGAGTGGATTGGTGGCACTATGGTTAGTGCTAATGCAGTTTCACTTTGAAATTTGCCCTCAACTGTTGTGCATATGTAATTTGCATATGTTAGAAAAACCCAGTCAAAGCATGGAGAGAATGAGCGAAGTTCAAAAAGGTGGTGATTGGAGAAGGATTTGAATTCAGGTCTGTGCAGCGGTGAGGCACATTAAGGCTGTGTTGTACAATAGTCAATAATTAGATTCTTTAATTTACTTCTTTACCATAACAACATCAGTTACTTGGGAAATGATATAAACAACTGTAGTTATCATTTTCCAGCAGCCACCAAACAACTAATTTAACAAAAACTCACTTGAGCATATTCATCAAATTAGCACACTCATTTTCATTTTGGATTTTCAATAGATTAGTAAAGATAGCATATGTTTAATAAAACCTTCATTATAAAAATAGATTTTATTCACAAAAAATATTTATGTTCATTTTTAAATTGCTAAAAGCCCAAGATTAGTTTTTTAATTTATTCAAAAAAGACAATTTTTTGTGGTTTCTTATTACTGCACATATCACTTAATGAATCTATAATGAACATACAAGTTAAGCTAATGATAGACAGTAAACTAGGAATATGCTTAATTTAAAGCCCCTTTATTTAAGACATTACTAATATCTAGAAAATACAGTTGTTTATCAGAATAATTTGAAACTGCTAAAATATATTTCTTTAGATTTAATATCATACTTTAGATATTTGAAAGTTAAAGTAAAAAATAAAACATATGTAATGAGCAGAATTAAATTTGTCACTTTATTTCATGAGTGGCGCAGTGGTAGCGCTGCTGCCTCACAGTAAGGAGACCTGGGTTCACTTCCCGGTACTCCCTGTGTGAGTTTCCTCCGGGTGCTCCGGTTTTCTCCCACAGTCCAAAGACATACAGGTTAGGTGCATTGGCGATCCTAAATTGTTCCTGAGTGTGTGCTTGGTGTGTGTGTCCTGTGGTGGGCTAGCGCCATGCCTGGGATTTGTTCCTGCCTTGCGCCCTGTGTTGGCTGAGATTGGCTCCAGCAGACCCCTGTGTTAGGATATAGCAGGTTGGAAAATGACTGAATTTATTTTACGCACTTGACTATACTTTAAAAAAATGACTCCTAATAATTTTTAGATATTATGTTATTTAAATTCCAAGTAAAATAGGGGCAAATATTTTTAACTGACAACTGCAAATATTAAAGTAGATCATTAGGTATATAGTAGACCCCCGTGAAGTCGCGGTTCAGAGTTCGCGGCCTCAGTCATTCACGGATTTTTCCTTAGAACCTATCTAATAATTGTTAGCGGAATCCGCAAATATCCTCCGCAATTTTTATGGCTTTTTTCATGGCAATACTGTAATGTAGAGAGAACAGGAAGCAACTGTAGAGGAAACACAGCTTGGGATAGTGAAAGTAACCAATAGAATTTGAAACTCCCAGCAGTCCCTGCGGTGGCTCTGATTTGTCTTCTGCTGAGGGTGCTGGGGCTATTGGGGTCAAAGGATGTCAGCGCGGCTTTTACAAAGGGGGCTGGTGACCAAAAGCAAAAAAAAAGTTTTTGTAATTTATGTTTCAAGTTCCTGTCTCTCTGCCTGCCTTCTGTTGGGTTACCTGTACTTACCTCGTTTTGTCCTGGATCGTTTCGTGCTTGCCGTCTGCATTGTCTGCCATCTGCCTGTGTACATGAGGACTGTAAGTGGATTCATAGCCATCCTGCAAAGAAAGAAGCGGTCCTGAACCTGTCTTCACCATTTCAGGAACTAGCGGTAGGACTATCTTTACATTTCCATTCAACGTGCGGATCTCTGGAGTATCTATTTTCATCATTAGATTTCATTTGTTGCAGTTTTTCATGAGTTATTGTGTGTGTTTTCTTGGTCCTTTGTTGTATTTAATGTGTATTGCTGTAAGGGGAACAGGGGTGGTATCATTGTTTTCATTTATTTCATTTGTTTTCATTACATCCTTTATTTGCTGTTTGATTACCGGATTGCTTTGTTTTTGTTTCTGTTTGTGAGTGCATGCGGGTCGGGTCAAGGCTGGGTGCATCCCTGGAATCGGCACCATAAAAATAAATAAATCGCCGTCTTCTCGACGGTGTGAATCGTAGCGGCACCAGACTGCTAGAGCGTTATTCATTTCTCCTTGCTGCTGATTGACTGTGATGCATCTCCAGCTGAGTGTTCTTGTGTTTTCCATTTTGTTCCTCTTAACCCTTAAACCGCCACAACCAGCTATAGTTGTTTCCCAGTGCCATTTGTGAGCACGCAGGAGCTGACTTAAAAGCCTGAATAGCACCTGTCCTTTTTGGCTGATTGCTTTATTTCTCTCTCCTCCCCCATACATCCTCTGCTCTTGTTGGGGGTCCTGCTCCTGTTGTGCTCCCCTATGATGTTTGTCTAGTCTTTAATCGATAACTAACTGCATACTGAGCTCGTTTTACTTCTGAAAGAGACATGTTTGTTTGTTTGAAGTGTTTGAATAAAGTTCCTGTCTTTACAATCTCCTGTGTTTCTGTGCAATTCTGTGACCCAAGCATGACACACTGCAGCCTCACTGTCTCTGGGATTGAGGCAGCGTCAGTGTTGACCTCTGTGTGTTTGCGTGCAGCCAGTTCAAGCGCAGTTGTCTCGATGATTTACTGAATTTCATCCATGGTGTCAGTTGCACCTTGTACATATTGTTCCAGTAGTTTTTTAAATAGTTTTTACAGTTCATTAACAGTGTGTAAAATGATCAGTGTGGCAGTAATTGTGATGCACTTTGCATGGAAAAAAAATGTGTTCTATTAAAATTTCACTTTTTCTTTGTGAATTGTGACTTTTACTTAAAGTGCAGCAAAAAAGTATTTGGCATCCAGGGATGCATTAACCCCCAAGTATGTGGCAGTTTAAGGGTTAAAGCCCCAAGATGCCGTCGAAACGCCCTGCACCTTTTAAGGCTTCTGGCAATGAAAACGCGCTTGCATGAACTACAGTACATATAGCGGTAACATCTGTATTTTACATTCTAGCACTGCGGGAGACATAGCAGTACAGTATACAGGTTTACCTCTACATTCTTTTTTTAGGTAATGTATTAAGCTGAGTTTGAAATTAAATTAAAGTGTTTTGGGTGCATATTTAGGGTTTAAACTATAAAAATAGGCTTTTTTTTAAATACATTCAAAATTTGCGGTTTTTCACAATTTGCGGGTGCTCTAGGAACATAACCTTCACGAATTTTGGGGGTGTACTGTATTGTATTTACAGGCTAATTACTATATGTATCAAAGGCACTCTAATGCATTTAATTGCAATACCAGATAACTGAGAAGTTTACTTGTAATGTCTGTCTAGAAAGATGTACATCATACCTACATATGTTCATGAAAATAAAGCATCCATTTAATTTTGTTTTTATTTCATATTAGATTAGATTAGATTAGATAAACTTTATTAATCCCAATGGGAAATTCACATGCATACACCTGCAGAAACATAAAAAACAAGGATACAGCCTCACAGGACGAATAATACAGCCAACCAATCAATCAATCAATCAATCAATCAAAACAAATAAAAATAAAAATAAATATATATTGTTCAGACATTTCAAAATGAAATTAAAGAGTACTTTGCAAAGAAGCATTGAACTGTCCGATAGCATTGGGCAGAAAAAAACCCCAGGGGCACTTCTCAGCACACCATGGTGGAATAAGCCTGTGGCTAAATGTACTTCAAGAGAGCGTCCTTTTGGAGGGGATGGAGGGGATTTTTCATGGTGGTATCCCATTTTTCCACCATCCTCTTTTCCACAACAGCTTCCAGTGCGTCCAGGGTCTGCACTGTAACGGTGCAGGCTTTCCTGATAAGCTTCTTCATACATTGTGCTTCTTTTGTGCTCAAGTTGCTTCCCAAGGAGACTGCAGTGTAGAACATCACACTACAATGAACTGGTAGAACATTTCCAGCAGCTTGCTGCACACATCGAAACACCCGAGTCCCCTTAGCAAGTACAGTCTGCTCTGGCCCTTCTTATTCACAACCACCATGACATCAGACCAGTCCAGTTTGTTGTTTATGTGAATCCCCAGGTACTTGTAGCTCTGCATCACTTCCACTTCTTCCCTCTGAATGGTTACTGGTCTCAGAGGCTCCTTGGCATCCTGGAAGTTCACCACCAGCTCTTTTGTCTTGCTGATGTTGACAGCTGCAGATGGTTCTCCCTGCACCACAAGACAAAGTCCTCTATAATCTTTCTGTACTCTGACTCATCTCCGTTATTAATGCTGCCTATGATGGAGGAGTCTTCTGAAAGTTTCTGTTGGTGGCAAGCACTGGTATTGTATTGGAGGTCTACTGTGTAGAGGGTAAAGAGTAAGGGAGACAGGACAGTTCCCTGAGGTGCTCCAGTATTACACACAACCCTTTGCTAGCTAAGAGGGGCTCCAGCCTCCCCCTGGGATTGGAGTAAGCGGGATGGAAAATTAAATTACATGACATTTCCAACACAAAGTCCCTCAGCCTCACAAACATATCTTGGCCTGGTAGTCCATGATCCAGGAGATTGTGGGGGCATCAACATGCAAAGCCCTGATCTTTTTTCCCAGTTGATGAGGCAGTGTGTACATGTAAAAATGGTTACCCTATATATCTATTATTTTACATATCTTTTGTTATCTTGGAGAAAACGTATTCTGGCATGCCTTGTGAGAGGCAATTTAAAAATGCTAGGTTGATGGGCCATTGCTTTAAACAATGTGATTCCTGTATCTGCACAGTGAGAGGTATGTTACATATTTGGCATCAAGTCAGGTTCATATAAAATGGGTGTAAATCTTTGTCAAGTGTTATCATATTTCTCCTGTTCATGATTTTCGCAGCCAGGAAATCTACACACAGCTAAGGCTCTTAGATTACCCAAGTCGGGGAGATGAAATTGGTAGGAGCAAGTCCCATGGTAAAAAGCTTTAATGAGGTAAGATATAAACAGTGTGTGAGTGCCTGAAATTCCACTGAAAGGAAGAAAGCAATTCACCAAATGAATTACTTCACATTTACTTTAGGTTACAAGTGCTCAGTCAGAAGAAAATTCAGACAGCAAGAAAATCGTGCAAGTCACTTTAAACATTTTAGCAGGAAAACCTAAATACTGAAGCTCAGACATAACAGAATATTGCACTATGAAATTGTGCTAACCTGCCAAGTCACCATAAAATCCCTTGAGAGGTGATATCTTTGGTTCAGTGTTCAGCGGTGGCTAATGACTCTGAGCTAAGACAGAGTTCAGAGCAAGAGGTTGAACAGAAGGAGGAG
Source organism: Erpetoichthys calabaricus (assembly GCF_900747795.2). Classification (NCBI taxonomy): domain Eukaryota; kingdom Metazoa; phylum Chordata; class Cladistia; order Polypteriformes; family Polypteridae; genus Erpetoichthys; species Erpetoichthys calabaricus. Next base: position 36,183,565 of record NC_041397.2, read on the forward strand.
TAATGGGCTGAGAGCAGCAAATCTTTATGTAGGATAGCTAATGGATGAGCAGCAGGATGCAAACAGGCACCTTTCAGCTAATCAGACTGCAAAATCAGGTACTGCCATAGAGAGTGGAATGGATGCTTGTACATTACAAGTTCATAGACCATTCACAAAATCACAGAGTTAAACACAAGCCAATAACTGTGATTGCAGCATCCAAAACTATGAACTCCTTGAAAAAAATGTAATGGGGTGTATTTCATTGTTTGATGAGGAACACATATGCAGTATGGTGGAGTGCATGTCGATACATATACAAAAATAAATTAATTAATAAAACAAGCTGAAGGACAGTAATGAATGGCTGACAGCACAAACCAGGCTGCATTAAAATCAGAAAAGACAGAAGCCTTGGGAGACAGATAAAAATGATGTGTCATTTATTAATTTCCAAGAGGTAAAGTCAAAAACAGACAGGTCAAAACACAAAAAAAAAATCCAAATCCAAAATGTCAAAAACTGTAAGCACTTAAGCTTTTACAAAGGTAAACACACACAATAGTACAGTGAAGCTTTCTGATTAGGCTTCCACTTTTATTTCCAGTGACGGTCCTATCATTTTAGTAAGTAACACTGACAGGAGGGCCTGGTGACAAAACAAAGGAAATGAAGAGCTAACTCTACAGAAAAAAGTGTGTTTTGGTTGACTGGCAGTTGCAGCTGGAAAAGGATAGCACAGGGCATTTGAAAGGCCCAGTAAAGTGCTAGGAAAGGGAGGGGAAATAGTTTTATTCACATTTTATTGGCTAACTAAAAAGATTAAAATATGCAAGCTTTCAAAGCAACTCAGGCTCCTTCTTCAGGCAGTACGTGAATGGGATATCCCAGAAGGGTTGTAGACAGAGATGCCTGGGAAACAGTTAATTAGGTGTGAGCTGGGTGAATATGTATAATATTTCTAGAAGGCAGGTGACAACACAGTTGTTGTAAATGCCTGGCCATTCTTATAGCATGGAGGGCTGGGAGACGACAACAGATGAGCCCCCAAGCTAGGAGAGCAGAGGTTGGTTTACTGTTTTAGGTGATGAGATTGCAAGAGGACTATTCTATAGACTGGCCTTTCTTAAGGGACCTCAGTGATGAAGGAATACATTTGGTCACTACAGGGATACATGTGGTCATTTATTTCCAAAATATTACCACCCATGAGCCCAGAAGTAATTCTGGGATGCTGCTTAAAACCATCTTAAGCTCAGAGACAAAGAGAGAGAGCGAGAGAGAGAGAGAGTTCAGAATGTTTTTTGCGGTACTTCAGTGGGAAAATGGATGAGCTGTCCTAACAGGCAGATAGGGATCACTGTCTTTTTAATTAGGCCCAAAGGGGCTGTTGGATTTATGGTTGTCTGTGTTTTTTTTTTTGCTGCTTTGTGTACTCCCTGTTTTTATCCATCCCTAGTGTCTGGTTCCTTAATAAATCGTTTTTTCAGATATCTTGGTCTCCTTGCCGTTATTGTAGGCATGGCATTGCCACAACAGAAAATCCCCTGTTTGAAACAAAACATTCTTTCACCCTAGCTTCACAGTTAAGATTCACATTTGGGATTCATTTATAAAATCGATGTTAGATGGTACACTACCTCAGCTCTTATTAGGTGGTAAATTGGTTTGAGGCTTCAGCTAGTGCATAATTTTACACAGCTTCTAGTCGGAGGGGATTTCATATTTAATGGCTATACAGTAGTCGCTGCATCTTGTCATCTTGAGGATGCCTGATTACATAACACGAAATCATAAGGGGATGACAAATTACATGACTCTGTGCAGACTTTCTAACTCAGTTTCACATTTCCAAAGTATCATGAACTTGCTGCACTTTGATAGCCAATAACATGCTGGCTGACAGCGCCGGTGGCTGTGCAAAGGGTAATGACAATCTTGGCTCATTTATTTATTTATTTTTTTTAATTCTGTTGTGGTACAACAAGTATAATGTTGTGATTATGTTTTGTTTAATTTTTTTTACTTTTTTTTACGCAGGTATATATTCAAATGATTACTTATGTATTATGGTTTTTGGGATTCCAAATCCAATTCTGTTGTTAGTTTTCTGATCACTTTTGTTTGGATATTGTTAGAACTTATTTGCATATTTTTTCTGATGCCATTTTGGTTTTTATGGGTGCTGCCATTTTGTGATACTCTTGTTACAGCATGGTAACATAGTTGGAGGTCACGACATTTGACGGATAATCAGTGCGACACTTAGCGTTCTCTTTTTCTATGTTAGTTTTCCTGGTATTTGATGTTTCGGCAATATAATTCTAAATACGATTCAGTGTTTTGATTTGGTTTTCTGAAAGATTGGCTTGAATTCCTGGTATAAGAACATAATGTGTTTCATGACTTGTGTTTCATCTTCTAGTCCTGAATTAAATTTTTTTTGCTATTTTTAGCAGAACACACAAATCGTCAGACAGAGGAGCCTCACTTCTGCTTGTGTAGTCCAAAACACCAACTCTCCTTTCTTCTGGGCTTCACTGTGTGTATATTGTACATCCAGTTGAGGACTCATTATTTGTTTGCTCTTGCTGATCAGGTTGCAGAAGATATCAAACTACACAATTGAGGTTCATGGAAGTGCACCATGATTGTCCCCTACTTGGACTTCTGGCCGTGTAATCCATCAGTTTGATTAGGTGGTGGTGGCGCAGATTGCCACCACAGAAAACCAGAAACAGAACAGCAGAGAAAGTAGGGGTTAGTACGGATTTTGAAGCCATCATGAATAATAATGATAATTAATTGAATATACAGAGCATCAGGATTAAACTTAAATGAAGCTATGAGAAAGCCATGTTAAAGTAATGTGTTTTCAGCAGTTTTTTAAAGTGCTCCACTGTATTACCCTGGCGAATTCCTATTGGCAAGCTATTTCATATTTTAGGTGCATAACAGCAGAAAGCTGCCTCACCACTTCTTTTAAGTTTAGCTCTTGGAATTCTAAGCAGACCCTCATTTGAAGATCTAAGGTTAGAGTGTAAGGTGTATTTGGAGTGTAAGGTGTAAGACATTCCGAAATATAAGATGGAATGAGATTATTTAAGTCTTTGTAGACCATAAGCAGGATTTTAAAGTCAATTCTAAATGACACAGGTAACCAATGTAGTGACATCAAAACTGGAGAGATGTGCTCGGATTTTCTTTTCCTAGTTAAGGTTCTAGCAGTTGCAATCTGCACTCGTTGCAATCGATTGATGTCTTTTTTGGGTAGTCCTGAGAGGAGTGCATTACAGTAATCTAGTCAACTGAAAACAAAAGCGTGAACTAATTTCTCAGCATCTTGCAATGTTATAAGAGGTCCAAGTTTTGCTATATTTCTTAAGTGAAAAAATGCTGTCCTAGTAATCTGATTAATATGTATATTAGGAAAGAGAGGAAGAGACATCACAGGTAATGTAGCAACATTGGCACACTGATTAGAGGTAAAGGGTGCGTGATCTGACATCACAATTACAGCATAGTAGGCTTTAATAGTTTAAGATTCTAAGGAAAGTTTTGGCAAAGACACCTTAGCATTTATATCTCAAAATGAAAATCACCGGTTCCAGGCCAAGCAGCATATTTGGTTCATGGGATTCAGACATTAATTTAAAATTTCATTTTGGCTGGGAGCGTGTGTGCATTTCAATTTGGGCATGTGAACCGACAACTAACACAGTCATGCTTTTTGAGCTGTGAACAAGCAGGTGCAAAATTGGGAACTCATGCATGGCTACACAGTGTGCCACTAACAAAATGAGCTCCAATTCTAGGCTTGCAAATTTAAAAACCTTTTCTTAGAGTGTGTCTTATTTAGTCAGATATACTGTATCCTGATTAATGACAGAATATATTATATTGATATACCAAAATTATATAATTGTCAAGGTCAGAAACCAAGCCTAATTTCAATTAAAAAAAAATTAATCATAATGCAAGTGAAATTTTTAAAAGTACGGTAGATTACTTATCTTAATAACATGTTGAAAAATAAGACAAAGAAATACAGTATTACACATCTCTCTCTTCATACAGTAGACTTCAATTAGATACCATAAAAATCTTACTATCTTAATAAGGATCATTTGTCTTAAACAAGAAAATTACACTAATTTGCCTTTAGATTTTTAGCTTGCATTATGGCATAACTGTGGGATAATTTAATCAGTAAAAAAAATGAATGGAAATCTTACTATTTAGATAAGAACTACATTTAATTGGATGGCACAGTAGTAGCACTGCTGCCTCACAGTAAGGAAACTGCATGGAATTTGCATGTTCTCCCTGTGTCTGCATGGGTTTTCTCAAGGTGCCCCACAGGTAAGGCAGGATAGGTGACTGAATAGTGTGTAGTTGGGTGTGTGTGTGCTTGCCCTGTGAACGACTGGTGCCCTGTCCATGGTTTGTTCCTCCTTGTGCCCTGTTCTATATGGGATAGGCTCCAGCAGACCTCCGTGAACCTGTTCAGGACAAAGCGGGTTATAAAATGACTGACTACATATAACTGGAAGAATAGTGACTAATGAGTCTGAGAACATAACTTGCAATTTTCCTTTTTTTACACTTTTGTTTACAAATATAAAAAAAATTAATTTGTGGCATGGTGTTTAGTGCTGCTTCCACAAAGAATCTAGGAGATTGTGCTTGAATTCCTCACAGGTGGCGCAGTGGTAGTGCTGCTGCTTTGCAGTAAGGAGACTGTGGAAGATTGTGGGTTTGGTTCCTCCCTGTGTGGATAGTGCTTTGAGTACTGAGAAAAGCGCTATATAAATGTAATGAATTATTATTATTATTATTATTAATTCCGGTTCATTATAATTTATGATAGATAGATAGATAGATAGATAGATAGATAGATAGATAGATAGATAGATAGATAGATAGATAGATAGATACTTTATTAATCCCAAGGGGAAATTCACATACTCCAGCAGCACCTTACTGATACAAAAAACAATATTAAATTAAAGATTGATAATAATGCAGGTAAAAAACAGACAATAACTTTGTATAATGTTAATGTTTACCCCTCCCCCCCCCCCCCGGGTGGAATTGAAGAGTCGATTACTATGGGTAGTTTGTATGCTCTGTGCAGCTGGATGACTTTTGTCTAGACCCACTGGCTTTCCTTTTGCACACATGTTGGGTTAACTGACAATTCTAAATTGATCCAGTATGAGTAAATGTGAAAGCATATCAATTAATGTCGTTTGTGTACTTCATGCAGGCTTGGTGCATGCACTGCACTCAATGTAGTTAGTTTAATTGAGTGGGTTCAGTAAATGGATGGGAAGGCTATTTTTAATGGAAAGCTGTTAAAAATATTGCCTCACAGCTTTAGCAACCTGCAGCTTAGTCATTCTGTATGGTATTTCCAGTTTCCTCCTATATGTCAAAGCATGCTGTCCATTTAATTAGTATTTTAACCTGAGTGTGCCCTACAGGTGTCTCTTCTGAGATGGTCTTTACCAATGATTAATGGATATTCCTTGATAAAAGAATATTCAGCAAAAACAAATGAATATAAGTCACAGTAACACATCTGGGAAGCATTTTAATGAGATACGTCAAGACAAACTAAGTATAATAACCACCCTTGATCCTCTCTTATTCAGACTTAGCAAAGGGCAACAAAATGTAAGCATTATACTGAGCAAGAACAATTATTTTTATTAACACATACATTTAATAAACTTTTCACTTTTGTGGAGTTTAGCTGATCTCTGAAGGCTTCTTTAAGGCATGTGGATGCTTAATTACACAGTACTTTGTTATGGTTCTTTTTTTCTTTGCCTCTAGGTGAGAAGGGTAGTATTCTCTTTCAACTTTCTGTTCTTCAAGGTAGTTAGTGCTATAAATATAGCTTTTGTGTAATATGTGCTGCCTAGTCAACTGCAACATGATAATCATGTGGCATGTCTCCCTTTCAGAATAACATTTTTCCACAATAAATCCAGTAATGTAGCCAGGCCCTTTAACAGGCTGTTTCCCAACAGCACTCAGTGTATCATTGCACCCTTGCTTCTCACATAACAAGCATGGAGCAAATCGGCAAACCACCAATTAAGCAATTTCAACCCCAGTGGTTCTATTATACTGTGATGCTCCTGCACCTTTTGCACTGTGTAACGCTATCTGCATTATTAAAGAATCCCTAATTGGCATACACGTATTAAAGCGATCAGCCCCATTTTAGTTACAGGATATGTTAAAAAGAGAATGGGAGTGAATAACATGAGAACTGACAGATGACTCAGTCTGTTGTTCTTGTATTTGTATTGCATTTTGAATAAGCAGTATGCTTTTAGAGTAACTCTGTGTGCTTCAATAGACAATTACAACAGTACTGCTGGCTTAGCAGCCTACAGATCTTTAATGTTTAAATAGTGCGGAGAAACTATTAAGACTGTGCTATTATAGTATGAAATCCTTATTAACAGTGTTTTTTTATATTTTTAACAGTATCTCAATAGTTAGCATGAGACAACAGACAACAGGTGATTAGTCATTGGAATTAATGTTATATTTTGTAAGGTGGTATAGTAACATGTTTAAGAGACTGTTACAGATGGATTCATGCCTGGATAAAGAATGCATTCATCTGTTTTTGCAGATCCATTAATGTATATGCTGAAAAGGAAAGAAGGTTAAAGACAAACCATTTGTCTCTTTAAACTTTTTCTCTGTTTAGTGTGGAAAAATACCTTTTTTTCCTTTGAAGATGCACATTGAAGCAGCCCTGCACTATCTCTACTAAATACATTATCAGTAATTCTGAGAAATGATGTTCCACCTGCACAGGATGAAGTTCATGCTATTACCGCTGAAGTCTACCATTTTATATTTTTAGAGATTTTAAGCTACTTTATCCTGGGGATGCAAACTACTCAGGGTTTCCTCATGGGCTCCATGTGAGTATGGGTATGTGCAAGATTGGCCCCTATGATGGACAGATGACCTGCCCAGACTTGGTTCTTGAAGCAAATTCCACTTCTGATACTTTTCTGACTGAGAGGTCTTTTTGCGTTGCTGAGTTCACCAGTGCTTGCTTTCTTTCTCAGGATGTACCAAACTGTAGATTTTGCCACTCGTAATATTGTAGCAATTTCTCGGATGGGTTTTTTCTGTTTTCACAGCTTAAGGATGGCTTCTTTCACCTGCATGGAGAGCTCCTTTGACCGCATGTTGTCTGTTCACAGCAAAATCTTCCACATGCAAGCACCACACCTCAAATCAACTCCAGGCCTTTTATCTGCTTAATTGATAATGACATAACGACGGACTTGCCCACACCTGCCCATGAAATAGCCTTTCAGTCAATTGTCCAATTACTTTTGAGCCCCTGAAATGAAGGGATTGTGTTAAAAAAATGCTTTAGTTACCTCACATTTTTATGCAATAGTTTTGTTCACCCCACTGAATTAAAGCTGAAAGTCTGCACTTCAGCTGCATCTGAGTTGTTCCATTTAAAATTCATTGTGGTAATATACAGAACCAAAATTAGAAAAAAGTTGTCTCTGTCCAAATATTTATGGACCTACCTGTATTCACTGGCTATTCAAATCATTACTTATGTAGCTTTCAGTTAATTAATGCTGCTGCAAAAATTATTATGCAAACCAGAAAATATGAACACATAACTCCAGTTCTCAAGCCCTTACACTTGCTTCCAGTTAAACAGAGGGCATATTTCAAAGTCTCCCATTAAACATACAAAGCTTTAAATAGCTTAGTTATCTGAAATTATCATTACTTACAAACCCGAGTGCATATTTCAAGATCCAGGCTTTCTTAAGATTATAAGGATTAATAAAATAACAGTGAGAGGTCAAGCTTTTAGATTCAGGACCACAAAGTTGTGGAATAATTTGCCTGCTAATAATAGGTGCCCATTCAGTCTCAGCTTTTAAATCCTGGCTCACTACTGCAGTCTTGCGTACACTGATTAGAGCTGCTGATTACCTCTGCATACTGCATCCCTATTTGTTAGTCATTTATAAAAAAATTAAGTAATACAATATTTATAAACCATTACTAACCCTCTTCTATTTTGTTTCTCTTCTCAGTAAATTGATGTGGCACGTTTTGCCACTGATCTACCTTCTGCTACGAAAATGGAGAGTTTTCTAGCACAAAGACTTGAGAATACTCAAAAATGCCCACTAGAGAGGGAAACTTTTAAAACCTAACCAGTAATAAGAGCAAACACATGATATTTATAAATAAAAATATTCATTCTTCAGAAATTGTTCTGTAAGAAAATAAAGCTCCATAGAGCACAAGAAGCTAAAACTGTTGCTGGAAAGACAGAGGCAATTCAAGACAAACAAGTCCCAATTACAAATTCAGCAAACAAAGTCAAACAATTTGAGCAAAAAAGTAAAAAATCTAGAAATTTACAAATAATCAATAGTGAAATACACAAGAATCACTCACCAGCTAAGTAGTTTACTACATATTGTATTTAATCTATAACTAGCCACATTATAGGTAATAAAATAAATGTAAAAGTATTTAATATCTCTTGCCCTTTGTGTACCAGTGACTTTCCTCAGTATCTGCATGAGGCTGAAACTCTCTTGTCCAAACACTCTGTCTGTCAAGCTCATTTCTGTAAAGCCTGTTTCTCAGACTCTGTTGTTATTTTCAAGGTCCCTTGCTTGCCTCGTTTATCCACATTTATACCTCCCATCTTAGAAGGCGACTGTCCATGTGCCTCCTATGCCTTTATCCCTCCTCGTGTGTTTCACTAACTTGCACTTCCTCTTTCAATCGCGTCACTAAAGCCAGAATGACCAATCAGACTGCTTTAAGGGACAAGGCACATACAGGACACAGATCTTAATGTATTAGGATATAATAGATTTGAATATGACAAAAAATGGATTGGGGGCAGTCCCTTTCAGTGATGGGCAGGTGACCCTGCTTCTTCAGAAACCACCCACAAAACACAAAGAGCATAACACTGGCACAAGAAATAAACCAAATAATTAACAAAAATAACAGTCACATAAATAAAAGACCCAAAATTAAACAAAAAAGACATAAAACAAGAATGTTAACTCCAGCCAGGAGGGTCCCTGGCTGAAATATAACACTGCCAAGCTGTTCTCCTGCCCATGGAAAAGTCATCTCAGATAGTGGAGTGCTGGAATCATTTGATGGAAAGAGTCTTTCACAAGACTGGACTGCCCTGCACAGACTCAAGTATAGAATACCCAGGAGGAAGGGGTGGGTAGTTGGCTGAGGTCTCCAGGAGTGTGACTGTATCTGATTATGTTTTTGAATTTCTCTTTGTCATTCTCCTCTATTGTTTTTTTTGACTTACTCTTTTTCAATCTCCACTATTGTCAACTGGACATAGTTCATCAGTTAATTAATGGAAAGATATTGTTGTTTTCCATTTATGTTAATTAGTGTATACTTTGTTTTCTGTGTGTTTTAATAAATTTGTATCAATTATATGTACTAATTTTGTATTTAGTAATTAGTATTATCTATACTTGTAGTTTCCATGATAGTTTGTTGCCAGCGCCCAGTGCTTATACTCAGTGAAGCACACTGAGATGAGAAAACAGAAATTTTAGTGATTAGCAAAAATGGATATAATGAGGTTATTAGAAATAAACTTGATGCATTAGGATTAAAAGTCGAGATGGAGGTAAAGAATTTAGGGGTAATTATTGAATCTGACCTGAATTTTAAATCACAAATTAATCAGATTGCTAGGACAGCATATTTTCACTTAAGAAATATAGCAAACGTTAGACCTCTTATAACATTGCAAGATGCTGAGAAATTAGTTCACGCTTTTGTTTTTAGTCGACTAGATTACTGCAACACACTCCTCTCAGGACTACCCAAAAAAGACATCAATCGATTGCAACGAGTGCAGAATGCAGCTAGCAGAATCTTAACTAGGAAAAGAAAATCCGAGCACATCTCTCCAGTTTTCATGTCACTACATTGGTTACCTGTGTCATTTAGAACTGACTTTAAAATACTGCTTATGGTCTACAAAGCCTTAATAATCTCGCTCCATCCTATATTTCAGAATGCCTTTCACCTTACACTCCAAATCGTAACGTTAGATCTTCAAATGAGGGTCTTCTTATTATTCCGAGAGCTAAACTTAAAAGAAGTGGTGAGGCAGCCTTCTGCTGTTATGCACCTGAAATCTGGAATAGCTGACTGATAGAAATTTGTCAGGCTAAAAGGAGCACTTTAAAAAACTGCTAAAAACACATTATTTTAACATGGCTTTCTCATAGCTTCATTTTAGTTTAATCCTAATACTCTGTATATGCATTTAATTATCTTTATCATTCCTGGTGGCTCCATAATCCGTACTAACCCCTACTTTCTCTGCTGTTCTTTTTCTGGTTTTCTGTGGTGACGATCTGCGCCACCACCACCTGATCAAAGCACCGTGATGTTCGTACATTGATAGATAGATAGATAGATAGATAGATAGATAGATAGATAGATAGATAGATAGATAGATAGATAGATAGATAGATACTTTATTAATCCCAAGGGGAAATTTACATTTAAAGGCTAGAAGTCCACATGACCATCATCATCAAGTTTTTCCATGAGAACCCTGAATATAATGAGGACTGATTGAGGTCATTTATGTTAGGTAGAATGCCTAGAAGGGGCTGGGCGGTCTTGTGGCCTGGAACCCCTGCAGATTTTATTTTTTTTCTCCAGGAGTTTTTTTTGTTTTTTCTGTCCTCCCTGGCCATTTGACCGTACTTTTATTCTGTGTTAATTAGTGTTTATTAATTCTATTTTCTCTTTCTTCATTATGTAAAGCACTTTGAGGTACATCATTTGTATGAAAATGTGCTATATAAATAAATGATGTTGTTGTTGCTATCTGCGGTGGGCTGGCGCCCTGCCCAGGGTTTGTTTCCTGCCTTGTGCCGTGTGTTGGCTGGGATTGGCTCCAGCAGACCCCCGTGACCCTGTAGTTAGGATATAGTGGGTTGGATAATGGATGGATGGATGTTGTTGCTATACAAAAATAAGTTGTATGGTATTGTGTAACTGTCCAACCCTTTGTATAACTTCTTTTGCCCAAGCAAATAACATCTGTCTTAGCTGCAAGGACATTGATGAGGATAGTCAATATGGAATCTCACTTAAGCAGTAAGCCCTGTGTGTGCATACACTGTATTTGAAAGGAAGTGATGTAGAGTGGGAAAGAAGGTCCGGGACAGAAAAACTGAGGCAAGAAAGGATGGGGGTGGTGGGGGTAAGGAATTAATTGAATTGGGCATGACTGAAACAATTTGGACTACGGAAATACAGTAATTCAAGAAGAATGCATTATCTTAGAAGAATGAAGAGTCATAGCAATTAACAAAGAATGCACAGCGTGTGATTGATGGTTTGAACAGACATGCACGTATCCAGGAGCCTCCAGGGGGCAGCAATATAAGGTCATACCACTAAATTCTTGAATTAAGAAGCCTCGCCAAAATCCCATGAGCTGAAAGAAGAGAAAACATAACTCTGTAGTACTGTTTACATTCCAGTCCTTATAAGGGCAGCAGAATGGAGATTGAAATGAGAAAGCTGAAGAGAGGAATAATCCACAGATGTAGGTGTGTACCACTGTATTTGTGGAGTTTCTCTGATGCATAGTGGAACAATTTTGCGGGTCAGACAGGACTAAGGTGGCTAAAGAAGCAAAATGCAGGATCATAGTAATTACTGAGAAGGGCAATAAGAAAGGATGCCACCCTAAGTGACTGGGTTCAGGTTGCAGGAAGACTAGGAGCTACCAGAAGGTGCTATAACCTAGCGGTTCAAATAATTAACAGAAAGGCTATTCAGACTGTAAAGGCAAGAGGAAGAAAGACAGAGACAGAGAGAAAGAATATTGAAAATTGAAAAATTGGGGAGCATGAGGTAAAAGCAGAACAAAATATGAAGTGAAATGTTATACAGTATATGATCTAATTTTCTAATTTATATGTACTGGCACCAAAAGTCAGGATGTCCTTGTTAAACAGGCAGGCAGTTTCAAGAAGATTTTCTCATACAGTAGGGACAACCCTGGATGGGACATCAGTGAACATTCATGTACTTTATGCCAGTTCAAGATGCAGCATATTTCTACATACAGCATTCCACACTCACTTATGATAGGTGACCGGGTAGATGCTCACTGCAGTAATGTGCACACCTTTCAGGAATACTGGGTTCATAATGTTGGACTAACTCTGGAAGGAATGTCAGTTCTATTAATCATAATTCAATTCAATTCATTTTTATAAGGTAAGCTTCACATTTATAAGCTAAGAGTGCAGAACACACTTGCAAGTAAAGTATTGTTAAAATAAAGCAGAAAATAACATACAGCATGAATCATTACTTTAAAATGGCCAACTAAAGACCTTGATTTTTGCAGAGTAAAACAATGGGTCTGTTTTGTAGTGAAATCTTTAATTTCAAGGTCAGGATGGAAAACTTTGTGGAAGTGGATAAAATGATAAAGAACAAGGAAAAGAAACACCAAATATGTACTAGTGGACAAAGAAATAATTACCACAAACATTTAGAAACATCAATATCTTATCTGTATCTAAACTGAACTAGTAATATATTGTATAATAGCAACAGTAATGTCCAGTAACATACAGCAACATTTTAAATCTATAAAGTATTTTATAATACTTAATAATGTTTAGTTTCACAATTTTCATCAGATAGCATATTACCATTTTTATATTCTCTTTTTATTTGTACTATAAGGTTAGCTCTTGCCTTATATCTAACTCTGTTAATACATCTTCACAATACATAATGGTGACAAAAAAAGTACAGATTTGAAAAGGTTGGGGAATGCCTTCATTCATCCACCCATTATTAGACTTGTTTCATACAATTCAATGTACTCTGGGCATGAAGTAACCCTGGCACAGGACACACTTAAGCACATTCCTACAGTAGATTTGCTCATACAAGGACAATTTAGAGATATAATATATGTGACAATTTTTATTTTATTTACTGTTTTATTCCATACGAAGAACACCTTTGGATGGGCCTGTTGTGAGACATACCTTTATGAGTCCAGTCGGGGTTGATTGATGAGTTTCATGGATTGTATTTAGTTTTTATTTTGACTGGATTGTGTTTTGTTCTTTAAAAAAGTTGACTATGTCTTGTTTCAAGTATTTGTTAGCGAAGCATCGTATACTCGCATGCACTAAATATTTCACATTTATTCTATAATTTAGCTCATTATTAATTTATAAATGGTAATTTAAACAGCTTGCTTATAAGAATCTGTTTAAGCAAAAGAGTAGACATAGATGCAGCCGCTAACGCAGTTACAATACCCCTGTTATATTGTGTATTCAGCTTCGGCCCATTTCATTTGCTAATACCAAACCTGAGCTCAGCAATCTCTCCTCCCCGTCACTGTATAATCTTTGGCGTCTTTTCGTTGTTATGGCAATGTCACCATGACTAACGGACTGCGGCGCTTCAGGAAAGAGAACAGTGTTGCTGCGTGAGGTAAATTTGTTAAGAGTATCACATTTTTTGTAATTACAATGTTTTCAAATATTGCGTGAATCATCTGCAGGTTTTACAATTTGCAACTGAAATTATGACGCTAACAATTTGCGCAGGAACGTTGCGTTGCCAATCTGTATTTAGATATTCTGTGTGGCCTAGATTTGGGCGTAAACATTTGCAAGGGTACATGGGTAATGTGGTTCTTTTAAAGCTCGCAAAGGGGCAGATCAACAAAGAAATGTGCGAATGCAACTACATAGTCCGTGAATCCCAGCTGGCTTTGTAGCTGTCATTGATTGTGAAGGTGGCTGTTTTTCATTTTTGTTTCAGTATTTGAAATTGGCTTCCCATTAGAATAAGGTTTGTCTGTATTAGAAGTATTCAGAATAATAGGTTGTTAATACCTTGAAATATTATTTAAATTAGATACGCACGTATTTGTTGTTTTAATATTATACTGATATAATATTGTACGTGGTAAGGAAATGCCAAAAGTACAATTACCCCACATTTCGTACCGGTATTAACGCTTTTTCATTTTAACATAGTGTAGCATTCTTAAAGTCGTTAGTTAATAATTGAAATATTTTGGATTTATTAAATCGTTTTAGAGGTTATATACATGTTATTTTAAATTAATAATCTTTGTTTTATTTGATGTACCAGATATAATGTCAGTAAAAGAATCACCAAATACTTTTGTGTACTATTGTGAGTATACTAAATATTACATGCACATTCTAGTTATTTGTAAAGCAACGATACAGGAATAGATAAAACATAGTATTTTTAAAAATAATTACTCTCCCGTATATAAAATAGAAGAAACCGTTCGTAATTAAGCCGTTCCCAATAACTCAGTACATACTGTATTTTAATCGACCTTTGTGACAGAATGCTGAAAATTCATTCAGGGGTTTGCCACACAATTGCCCGTACTGATAAATGCCAGTATTTTACATTAATTATAGATTAGTTTAGTAAAAAAACACAAATTATTCAAAGAATTATCCAAGGCTTGGATTAAATACAAATTAGTATCATCAAAAATTAACTAGACTTCTGCCCTGTCTAGGGTTTATTCATGCCTTGTGTCTTATGCTTGCAGGGATAGACTCCAGATTCACAGCGGCCCTGCACAGGATAGAGTGGATCTTGAAAGTGGATGGATGAAATTACCATAAATATATAAGCATTTAGTCATTTTCCTCAACAAATAATCACCAAATTAATAGTATTGCTATATATTGTTGTTTTGAATTTGTCAGGATGCTGTTTGTACATTTCAAATACCCGTGTTCACTTGCATAAATTACATTTTCATTGTCTGTGATGGATAATGGATTGTTGATAAAGTTTAGTTTAAGAAATTTAAAGACATAAGATCTGTGCAACATCATAAATTATGACAGTAAAAAATTAGTTATGTATTTATTTTAATACCTTTCACACAAAGCATATATAAAATGTGAAAAGAAGCACCAAACCTTTGCACACTTACAGATAAGAATGTTTTAATTTGACCATTGAAGACGCTGCCTGGGTTTGGCCATAGCTATAATACCTCAACGATTTTCTTGTCTCAGATTTTAAATTCCTGAAATATAATTTGAATTTCGGTATTCTTCAAGATCAAGGCTCGCAGAAATCATAATATAGAGTTTCTTCAGAAACTATTCAGACCTCTTCACTTTTTACACATTTTGTTATGCTGCAGCTGTATGCTAAAATCATTTTTATTTATTTTTCCCATACAAACTTACATTCAATATCCAAAATGACAAAGCCAAAAAAACATTAACACAAGTATTCAGACCCTTTACTCAGTATTTTGTTGAAGCATCTTTGGCAGCGATTATGGCCTGGAGTCGAAGGACAAGTATTACACATCAACATTTCGGTATTTTCTGCCATTCTTCTGTGCAGACCTTCTGATGCTCTGTCA
Organism: Erpetoichthys calabaricus; assembly: GCF_900747795.2. Classification (NCBI taxonomy): domain Eukaryota; kingdom Metazoa; phylum Chordata; class Cladistia; order Polypteriformes; family Polypteridae; genus Erpetoichthys; species Erpetoichthys calabaricus. The sequence goes on from NC_041397.2 coordinate 36,199,070, forward strand.
GGTTGAACAGAGATGTTTGATTAAGTTCAAGACTGTGCTCTGGCTGAGCTGCTCAACAACATTTAGAGTTATCCATAAGCCACTGCTGTGTTGGGATTGCTTTGTGCTTAGTGTCAATGTCCTGTTGGAAGGTGAATATTTGGCCTAGTCTGAGGCTCAGAGTGCTCTGGAGCAGGTTTTCATTAAGGATATCTCTGTACTTTGCTCTATTCAGTTTTCCCTCAACCTTAACTATTTTCCCAGTACCTGCCACTGAAAAACAACCCCCAGCATGATTCTGCCACCACCCTGTTCCACTGTTGGAATGGTTTTGCGCTGAGCTGTACCTGGTGTTCTCCAAATGTCACATTTAGAATTGATGTCAGACAGTTTAATGTTTGCTTCATTAGACAAGATAGTCTTTTTTTCTCATAATCTGAGAATCCTTTAGGTGCTTTTTTGAAAGCCAGCTTTATGTGTTTTGTGGCCACTCAGCCATAAAGCCCAGATTAGTGGAGTGTTGCAGTGATGGTTGTCTTTCTGAAATGTTTTCCATTCTCCACACATGTTTTCTGGAGCTCAGCCAGAGTGACTATTGGGTTCTCAGACACCTCTCTCAACAAGCCTTTTCTGCTGTAATTATTTGATTTTATTGAACATCCATCTCTAGGAAAAGTTGTGGTTGTTCCAGACTTACTCTATTTAAGATGTGCGGCCACTGTGCTCTTAGGAAACTTCAGTGCCGCAGAATTTGTTTTACAAAAACTTCCCCAGTTCAGTGCCTTGACATACTGCTCTCACTGAGAGCTGCAGGCAGTTCCATCAACTTCATGGTTTGGCTTTTGCTCTGATACACATGAGGGGCATCATGTAGACAGATGTGTGTTTTACCTAATCACATGAAATCAACTGAATGTACTAAAGGTGGAATTCAAAAGGTGTAAAAACATCTCAGTGATGATCAATAGAATGGGATGCACCTGAGACTAATTTCAAGTATCATAGAAAGAGTCAGAATACTCACGTCCATGTGATATTTTGTTTTTTATTTTTAATCAATTTGCAAAGATTCCTAAAATCTTGTTTTCACTTTGTTATTCTGGGATATTAAGTGTTGATTGATGAGGGAGAAAATGAATTTAAACAATTTTAGTAGAAGGCTGCACCATAAGAAAATGTGCAAAAAGTGATTGGGTCTGAATACTTTCTGAATGTACTCTATATAAAGACAACTAAATTTAATGAACACTTAACACAATGTATAACAACCCCCATCCAGTTACCTGTTTAATCCAACATTAGAGTTGTGAGGAAATGTAGACTATTCAGGGGGCATTTGCCTTGTCCCTAGACCAGGGGTGACAAACTCCAGGCCTGGAGGGCCACAGTGGTGTCAGGTTTTCATTCTGACCCTTTTCCTAATTAGTAAGCAGTTTTCACTGCTAATTAACACCTTTTCCCTTACTTTTAATAGCCCTGTTTTTAAGGATTCAGTCATCTGAATTGATTAGTTTGTTCATGAAATGGCAGTCAAACAGAAATGAATTGTGAAACGAGCCAACAGATGAGCAGCTAAACTGGGATTTCAAACTCCAACCAATTTCACTCCAACCAATCTATTAATGAGAAGCTGATTCTTGCTGTTAATAAGCCCGTTATTTAATTCTGTGGCCTGTTGCTGCTCTCATTCTGCCACAGAAGACATTTCCAAAACTTTTGATTTTCTGTTCGTCAAAATGTTTTGGTGGCCTGAGAGACCAACCTTACTGAGACCTTCACGTTTCTTTATTTTCAGATATTGTGTGACGGGCACAGGTGAGCTGGTCATGTGGCGGCTTGTTATGTGTCTGGTTATTGTTTGGCTGCTAATTAAAAGAGACAACTAAGGGGCCTGAGTGAAGTTAATTAAAACTAAAGCAAAAGAAGTTAATTAGCAGCAAAAACTAATGAAGAAGATGGTTAGAATGAAAACCTGCAGCCACTGCGGCCCTCTAGGCCTGGAGTTCGACACCCGTGCCCTAGAGCAGGGGTCTCCAATCACAGTCTTGAAGGGCCGCAGTGGCTGCAGGTTTTTGTTCTAACCCGGTTGCTTAATTAGAAAGCAATTCTGCCAATAATTTAATTTCATGGCTTGTTAGTGCTTTAACTCTGCTATGTCAGGTCATTGTCATATCCTAGACTTTCTTCCCCTATCTAAGGATATCATCCAAATGATTTGAAGGCTAAAATGGACGAGCAATTCTCAATCATTCACTTTTTTCTCTTTACTTTCCTTCCAAGTATTTAATTAAACCAAATAATGCAAGATAAATACACACTGGCGTAAATGGTAACAAGCCAAATGGAGAAATGCTGGTCTCTTTTGTCATTCGCATGTTATTGCTAATTAGGATCCATTAAAAACTGAATGAATACAGCTGTTTAAGATGAAAATAAGCAATAAGCATTCAAAATCTTAATGAGCGAGACAACCAAAGTGAAGCAGAAGTGTTACTTGAGCAATTAGTGCTTCTTATTAAGCAATTGGGTTGGAGCAAAAACCTGCAGCCACTGCGGCCCTCCAGGACTGTGATTGGAGACCCCTGCCCTAGAGCAATGCAACAAAAAACATGAAATGTCAGTATGTAAAAATACAATTTGTCTAGTCTGGACATGCCATGTTGCTTTTTTCCTTGTACTAATATGGATGATATACATAAGCATCGTATACTTCATCTACTTTTCTTTGAAATGGAATAAATAGATATCATGCTATTTTTATTATTATTTTTCTACCAAGTAAAGAAAAAAAATCACATCCCAAAATTTAGATTATAACTTAGTATCTCACAATTTTGACATATAGCTTTCTATCACATTCTATAAAATTAGAATCTCCTAAATTCATAGTCACTCATAATTGTGATTTACAGTTTCTTAATTTGAAATTAGTCTCTTAATTTTTATATAATACCTCAGAATTATGATTTTAAAACTTATAATTCTCTCTTAAATCTCTTAGTTATGGTTTTCTCTCTCTTAATTACTAATTAGTATCTCACAGTTTCAACCTAATATCTCATCATTATGACTTAGTCCTGAATTAGCTCTCATAATCATGATTTAACATCTCATTTTAGATGATATAAATTTAGGTGGCACAGTGATAGGCACTGCTGCATCACAGCTGAAAAGGAAAGTGGCATGCTGTACAAGGCCAACTCCTATAGGATTGCTAGGCTCGGTCCCACCCCATAAACCTGACCTTTGAAATTTGGTTGGGAAATGGATGGCAAGACATTTTTGACGTAAATAATTCATTTAAATTCCTTTTTCCTTTCAACATGGTTTATATTTTATTTGAGATAATTAAGAATGTTTTAAATATATATTTTAAATTACAGTAATAGAAAAATACATATAAAACATATGTAACTGAGATTATTATTCTTTTTTTTAATGTATCATAGTAATGGATAAGCTAGGATACTAGGCTTCTCTTAAGGATCATGGGCATCTTTTGTAGATATTTGTGAGCCTGCATGTTTTGTCCCATTCCCAGGGAAGGCTAGCGGTGATGCAACATGTAAATAAGCCGAGCAATTTTAGTACTACAGTGTGATGGTAAGGTTTTTGTTCATCCAAATTTATTTACTTGTCTTTCTGTTTGTTGAATTGTTCCGTTGTTGTTTAATGATAACTAGGTAACTGGGGTACCACTCAGCACAGATGTGAATCAAAGACAGACCAACCAACCTCTAGTTATTGCTTTATAATTAATTTAATTGGTCGATTGGATGGGCTTCAGCACTAGCTCATGATGGGTCATCTGGGTGAATTATGTTTTGTTTATATCTTTCTTATATAATACGCTACCATGGCTGTCCATTTGTCCAGGATTTTAAATCACCTGTAGCTTGCAAACTGTTTGAATTATTGACCTGAAATTTGGTACACATATACTATGTGACGTCTACTATCTGCTTTCGTGGTGAAGATTGACCTCCAAGGTTATTCCTCTTTTTATTTTTATTTAATTTTATTGTAGTATCAACTCTCGGCAGTGGCCAGCAGGGTGGCCGTGAGGTGCATGTGTACCGGCACCGTTCTCATCCCTACCACCTTCGCCGTTACTTCCCCTACCTCGTCATATCGTAAATCATTCTTAAGTCTTCAATCTGCCTCAAGTGCCAGCTTAAGTGAAAAATTAGGGACATATGCTAAGTAATTGCAACACAAACACTGACATAATCAGTTTTAATGCAAAAAGATGCCGACGAAAGAAGAGAAGAAACGGGCTGCTAGGGTGGAGAAAAGAGGAGCTGCTCAGTTTTGGAATTATTACTCTTTTTATTTTTATTTTATTGTATTGTAGAATCAACTCTCGGCAGCGGGCACCAGGGCAACTGTGCGGCACATGCATATGGGCGCCGTTCTCATCTCTACCACCTTCACCGTCACTTCCCCTAACTCTTCATATCTTAAATCATTCTTGAGGCAGATTGAAGATGTAAGTGCCAGCTTAAGTGACAAATTAAAGAAAACATACTAAGTAATTGCAACACAAACATTGACTTAATCAGTTTTAACACGAAAAGATGCTGACGAAAGAAGAGAAGAAGCGGGCTGCTAGGGTGGAGAAAAGAGGAGCTGCTCAGAAAGCAGCAAGCGCATCAACCTCTGAGCAAACAAATGCTAAACGTACAGAGAAAGAGTATGAAATGCTCAAGTCAAGTGTAACGTGCAGTGCGTCCTTACTGGTATGTAAATAAGGTGCATTATAAAAAAAAGAATAAGTTGACTATCAGTCAGAGAATAAGGAAGTCTGATTTTTCTTCAGACCTATGTTGTATAGTGTTTGTTATAGTAGATTCATATATTCTATTGGATCGTACAAGGCATGGATCTTGGTAAAAGGACAAACGTCTGTGTGTCTGTGTGTCCATCCAGTTGCTATTTCTCTGTCATTCTAACAGATGGCACCTCACAAACATTTGTGTTAAATGCATTTTATTACTGCAAATGTTTTTGATGCACCATCTTTTGGAGTAACAGTTTTATTTTATTTTATTATTTACATGCATTACAAAATACATTACAATAGATGGTCCACTGCAAACGTTAATGCTGAGGGCTACATTGATTACTTAGATTTCAACCTATCTTAGATAGGTAGCACAGCTAGTTGTATTTACAAATGAAAGCATTGGCTCATTTTGAATACTGCCTTGAGAGATCAACATGGCCAGGTATACAGAACTCTTTGTTCACGACAGCCTTCAAAAGGATTCATATCACGATTACTATAAAAATGTAATAATTTGCTTTGATTAACAGTTAAGGCTGTAGACTACAAATGGGACTTTTTTACAACATCTGTCATTGAACATTATTGCCAAAATTTGGCAGAATGTTAAAAGGCTTGAAAAGCCTGGACTGAGATGGGCTGGCTATGTGTTATCCTTAGCAACATGTACTGCTTCTCTGTCAGGATTGATTACCTTTGAGTTGGCACACAGAGGTGATGTACATAGTGGTTTAATCTAGATAAAATTCTTGAATGACATACTACTAGAACAAGAGTGACATGGTGTGAGGTACCATTTCTTCTTTAGCCAACTGTCCATATTGTTTGTAAAGGTGTAGTTGTAGTAGTCGTAGTTACGGATTTCATGATGCCAAAATTTCTGTATTTGACACCAATAACAGTGGAATTTCATGATACTTGATACCTATTCAATACCATGGCAAAAACAGTAAAATCCCATTCATTGAATTAAAAGTATCTCCATTGTTCAAGTCAAGTCAAGTTGGGGAGCATGCACTGGTACAGTGCATTGCCACACCCACTACACAACGAAACAACTTGGGATCCCGGTTTGCAACCCCCCAGGCAGACACGTGGTCCAGTCCCACCCTCCGGAAATGACCATCTATCAGCCACAGCCAGGTGTTACGTGGGCGACCCCTTCATCTGGTCCAGCCACTCGGGTCCCCAACAATGAGGATCTTATGAGCCGGATCACCCTTGGGGAAATGCACGACATGGCCGTAGTGCCGTAACTGACGCTCCCTCACAATGCAGGTAATGTGCCTCATTCGGGACTCCATGAGCAACCGCTCATTCGACACAAAGTCAATCCAACGATACCCAAGGATTTTCCGGAGAGACACAGTACCAAAGGAGTCCAGTCTTCATCTCAGGTCACTGGATAGCATCCATGTCTCACAACCATATAGCAAGACAGGAAGCACCAGAACTCTAAAGACTTGGACCTTCGTCCTTTTGCATAGATATCGGGAGTGCCACACACCCCTTTCCAGCGACCTCATGACCCCCATGCTCTCCCAGTCCATCTACTGACTTCATAGGAAGAGTCACCAGAGACATGAATGTCACTGCCAAGGTAAATAAACCTCTCAACAAGGTCAACACTCTCTCTGCAAACAGACACACTGCTGATGGCTGTGCCCAAGAGGTCATTAAAGGCCTGGATCTTGGTTTTTATCCAGGACATTCGCAAGCTCAGACATTGAGACTTCTCGCTCAGTCTCTCGAGCGCCCCAATCAGAGCCTCCATTGACTCTGCGAAGATCACGGCATCGTCAGCAAAGTCAAGATCTTTAAACCTTTCTTCACCAGCAGATGCCCCACAGCCGCTAGACCCCACGACCTTGCCCAACATCCAGTCCATACAAGCATTAAACAGAGTAGGAGCAAGAACACACCCCTGACGAACCCCAGAATCAACTGGGAAAAACGCAGAGGTCCTGCCTCCACTGTGCACAGCACTCACAGTACCACAGTGTACAGGCCAGCCATGATATCCAGCAACCTCAAGGGGATCCCGCGAACCCTCAGGATGTCCCACAGGGCAGCTTGATCTACTGAGTCGAACGCTTTGCGAATATCGACAAAGGCTTTCAAAGAAACTCTGCTGATATTCGCGTTTGCACTCCATGAGAACCATCAGTGCCAGGGTGCAGTCGATGGTAGACTTCTTAGGCATAAAACCAGACTGTTCCGGTCGCTGGTAGGCGAGCAAGTGATCACGGATCCTATTGAAGACATCCCTAGCAAGGACCTTATCCGGCACCGAGAGCAGTGTTATCCCCTGTAGTTGCTGCAGTCCAGGCGATCACCCTTCCCTTTCCAGATAGGGACAACTAGTCCCGTTTTCCAGTTAGTTGGGATGATGCCAGTCTCCCAAATGGAAGCAAAGATTGCTTGCAAAACCAGGAGGACAGCCTTACCACCAGCCTGGAGAAGTTCACCCCGGATACCACAGATCCCTGCAGCCTTTCCCCCCCTAAGCTGGTTTACCACCTGTGCAATCTCAGTGAGATTGTGTGGTTCACAGCTAATTGGAGGATCAGCCTCAAGAACCGTGGCCTCATAGATATCCAACGTAATACAATATGAACTATATAAATATTAACAATAACAACAGCTTTGAAATTAGGGTATATTACTCAGGTAGTTACCCAACTATCATTTAAGTATTAATATCCATAAATATCCAAATACAATTCAGGGCTTAAATTTAGTTTATGATAGACTTAGAGATTCTCTCTGTGTAATAACATGTATTAATAAATTCCAAGATTATTCAGGCTATTTTCATCTAAACAAACTCTTTAAAGGTGTTTTTGTAACTACATCAACTAGAATCTGGTTTGTCAGAGAATCATTCTGTTAGGTTTGTAACATTTGCTATTGTAAGATTTACATTTGCAACATTTACATTTACATTAGCTGGTTCAGAAACTAACTGAAGAATAATGTTTAACAAATGAGTCAAATTAATACAATTTTCAAATATCTTAAACCCCTTGTGTTTTCATTTCTTAAATCTTCTCCTTTTTTTTTAACATTTTTAACATTTCTTATGTTAAGGCATCCTGTATGAAATCAGGAATCATATTACATTAATCTATTATTTCAGAACACCTGTAAAATAGCCTTTGTTCTGTTATAGTCTAGGTGTGTTTACATGCATTATATTTTATTATTGTTTATGTCCATGTACAAATCCAGAAAATTAACCTGACCAATGTTGCTTATATTCAGTTACTCCAAACTGAGAGACTGCATCCCATTCACCAACATACCATTCAAAAATATGACATATGCGCCCTTTCACTAAATACGTCACATTTTAGAGATTATACTCCTGAACATTAGCTATCCGTCAGAAACCCAAAGAATGGCACAAATTTAGCCTTTGCTGATTAGTATTCAGCCATGAGGTATGGTGCTTTAGCAGTTCTGCCAGCTGTATGTGCGTCTCTGCGATTAGGCATTTCTATTAATACAGTACATGTTGTATCAATAGTAAGATATTCCTTGTGCCTCAAAACATTTAAACAATAAATACCTTTTGTTTTGGTATTAAGAAATGAAACAGCTCATTTCATTGACTGTATAGATAAGCTAAGTAGCCACTTGGTTAAAACGTGTAGTTTCCTCCAACATACCACAGTCCAATATGTGTGATTCTGGATGTTTGCAAATTTTCCTCCATGACTTTGAACTGTATACGCTAGTTCAAAAATGCATGGATGCTTAGATGGACATCTGTAGACTTGTAATATGAGATTGAATGCAATGCTTCTGTGAATTTATCGGGACTGTGTATGACACTGCATTAAAAAACAATGAATTGTTTCGTCATTTCATTTCCTGTTATAAATATGTGACACTACAAGTTAAATGACTGCATGTCATCAGTAATATCACAGTGTTCTTAAAGAACGCATTAATCTACAGTATCAAACTCCATAATGGGGTAGATGTGGCAATAACAAAAGCCTGTGTTTGTGTGTTTTGTCTTGCTCTCTGAAATCCTCCTGCCTTGAACACAAAGCATTTCCAGATGTGTCTTCTGCTGTTTTTCTTTTTTACATGTGTTAATATGGTGCTGTAGCATCTCCACTGTGGGGTATTTTCATATGTAGTTTTAACAGTTTTTTTTTTTTTTTTTTTTACATATGATTGAACCCTACACCCTAATTTTTCTACTTATGGTCATGCCTTAATGCAGTACTGAGTAGACACTCATATTGTGTGCCCGATATTATAAAAAAGTTAGTACTGTTATATTTCTGGGAGTATGATATCAACTTGGCAACAAAATATCTGTTCTTTTGACATCCCTAGTAGTTGTGTTGCCAGGTGTACAGAGTACAATAAAATTCATACTTGTTAAAACACTCTCCCTCTCAGCTCCTTCTCTTTCATTATGCTTTGCCTACAGTATGTCTCTGATAGGCAAGCTTTTATCCAATTTGCCTCCACTCCAAATTCAATGTGCCACTGGCAGTGAATGTCCTTTGAAACCAAGCCCTGGATTATTTTTGGCACCACACGAGGAATCATGTACTGAGTGAGGAATGCATTGTGAAAGTTCTTATGTTGTATCCCCAGTAACTAATTCACAATTAAAGCATCCTTGCCATCTTCAGTACCATAACATGCAACAGGACCTGACTTTACCATGAGCTGGCCCTTTGCTGCTACCCTCCATTTTGAGGTAACTCTCCTTGTTTTCTGGTAATTCTCCATTCTTTATGAACTCTCTGCTACATCAGACTCTTCAAGAGCCTCTTTGTTATATCAGACCCTGCAGAGTAATTACTTTTGGGACACCCCTTAGGCACATAATTTATTTTGTCCACTGGTGCAGTAACTGTTTAACAACGTTGGCAATTGGAGGGTCTGTCCAGTCACTAGTGTAGGCTCCTTTTTTTGAAGAATGAATCTTCTCAGGCTCTGCAATGTCTTTGCCTAATGCTGAATAAGCAAAGTATGCAAATAAAATTTCAATGAACTTTTGCACACGTGACATCAGCATGAATTTAACTGATTACACTGCTTGAAAGTTTTTTTGTCATAGCAAAACATTAGATTTTTGAAAGGCCACACATATAATACCACATCTTAGTGCCTAAATCAGTATTGTTGAAGAAAATATGATCCAATATCTGTTGTGTTTACATTACATGGCCTAGATGTGGTCTGAATTTATACATATACATTCAGCTTATGTAGTATATATGCACTGCACATGTGTTGTGACTTACAACACAGATATGGCATAAACATGGATCACATGTTTGCTTCTGCTAGTACTGCTTTGATTGTTTTAGCATGTTACATGATACAAAAAATAACATAATCAAATCACATCCTTAAATGAAAATCTGATTATATAAACATAGGTCATATATGAGCAATTGGAAGTGAAGCAAAAGTCAGTTCCACATTCATAAGTGGCCTGTATTCGACCTAAAAAAATGGCTACCATGTGCATATTGGGTGTTCATTCCAAAATCTGATCTGTCAGATAAAAATTAGAGTTATATCTCAGAGCAGTAGTGTAAATGTAGCCAAAGTTTACAGTATTAATCAACACTTGGTGTTGGTGCATAGTTTGTATATGCATGGTAAAAAAAATACGGATGAAACAAAAAAGGCACATTATGTGCTGTAACTAAGCCACAAGGGAAAAGAATGCAGAGCCACAAACCAATTCCCAGTTTTTTTATAGTGCACACTGAATCTCTCTTTTTAAGAATAAGACAGAGAGAAGGAGAATGGTGAGTAAATTTTTTGCCTGTTTTTTGTTGGTAGGTATGTATTGTAGTATTAATATTATGAGGCAGTTCTGCCTTTAAACATTAATACTTATATAGATTTGTAAATTGTAATAAATTTAAATCACATTGAATTTTTAATCATCTTTATAACATTACTGAATACCATTTCTGGTGCAGTCTTCTAGTGTGTGGAGTCCAGCAGCAATCTCTGAGCATTTTCTACATTACTGCTGTAGTCCCTGCAACAAGCTGTATGAAGGCCTTTTTTGGAGTGAAGCATAATAATAATAAATAATAATAATTCATTACAGTTATATAGCGCTTTTCTCAGTACTCAAAGCGCTATCCACATAGGGAGGAACTGGGAAGCGAACCCACAATCTTCCATAGTCTCCTTACTGCAAAGCAGCAGCACAGCAGACTAAGATTACAATAACAAATTCATCTAGAATTTTTATTCACACTGCATATCTCAATAACATACATACACAAGTAGTTCACAAACAGTTTTTGACATCCTGTATAACATTTTGTAAGTTATAATATTATTATGTTAATATCAAACAATAATGCACGTTGTTTGCCTTTTTAAATGGTTCCCATCTCCAGCAAATGTCAAGATACAATAAAAAACAGACATCAAACCACTTCAGATTGAAAGTTAATTCTGTATTGAATAATAACAAATTTCCATACAGCCTGAAAATAATTCAGGCATGGTTGTATAAAGGAGCCCATTCTTTACTTTGTAAATTTTCTTTATGTGAGCATTGGAATTCTTCATTAATATAGAACCATTGAATAATTTATTGAACTATTGAAGGCTTCTTCTTAAGTGTCATAAAGAGGGTACCTACAGGACAACAGTGAAGTAGGGGAACCAAGACCCAAACACATGATTGATGTTTCTCTTTAACATTATTAGATGTACTGCAAATGATAAAAAGTACCCATATTATAGAGTGAAGTCATTGAGAACAACTGATTCAATTACAAGTTTCTTACTCCATTATCCTAAATACTTATCAAGAACTTCATTTGCATGATTAAATATAAGTTTTAATGCATATGTTAAAGGTTATTTTCAGTTTTTATTTGTTTTCTTTGCATTCTAGAATGAATCTGAATGAGATTTGTGACAATGCAAAAAAAGGCAGGGAATATGCCCTTCTTGGAAACTATGACTCTGCAATGGTTTACTATCAAGGTGTGATACAGCAGATATACAAGCACTGTCAATCAATTAGAGATCCAGCGCTGAAGGTGAAATGGCACCAGGTATGTATTAATCTGCATAATTACTGCCACACTCCTAGATCATAAAGATGAACGTAAAGATTTAATTGAAATTTTCCATGATCTCCAGCCTTTGTGGATTTTGTCATTTGTGTGCTAAATACTAAGTATACAGGGCCATCTTTGAAAAACATCAGTGATAGTTATTATTTTAGCAATATCAGCATTATGACTATTCCAATATATTTCCAATATATATATGGTATAGAAAGAATTATTTTGTTTTACAATACAATACAATACAACTTATTTTTGTATAGCACTCTTCACTGAGTGTAGGCACTGAGCTTCATGAACAAAACATTAGGTAAAATACAAGTATAGATTATACTAATTACTAAATACAGAATTAGCACATATAAGAACACAGATTTGTTAAAATGCACAGAAATCAAAACAGAAACTGATTAACATAAATGGAAACCAACAATATCTGTCCGTTGTCTGTCAGTTGACAGCGGAGCATATTAAAATTTAATAGAAAAAGTCAAAGACAAAGTCAGACACAATCAGAGTCTGAAGACCTTGGCCAACAAGCCACCTATGCCCTTCTGGGTATTCTATAGTGGAGTCTGTGCTGGGCCATTCAATCTGATGAGAGACTCTTTCCATCTAATTAATTCCAATTCTCCTTTATCTGAGATGACTTTTCCAAATGTAGGAGAGGAGCTTGGCAGTGCGGGTGTGGCACCAAGTGCCATGTTAATATACTGAGAAGAAAAGCAGAATAGAGGAGAGTTAGTAACAGTTTATAAATATTGTATTACTTATATATTTCTGTACAAATGACTAACAGACAGATATGCAGCAGGTACAGCTAATCAGCAGCTCTAGTCAGGGTATGCTAAACTAAAGTAGTAAGTCTTCAGCTTGGATTTAAAAGCCAAGACTGATGGGGCATCTCTTATATTAGCAAGCAGATAATTACACAGCTTATGGGCCTTAAAGTTAAAGCTCAACCTCCCACCAATATTTTATTAATCTTTGGAATGTTAAGTATGCTGGCATCTTGAGATCTCAATTGCGCTCTTGTTTGTAAGTAATAATAAGTTCAGAAAGGCAAATAGGGCCTTAGTCATTTAAGGCCTTAGATGTTAAAAGGAGGATTTTGAAATCAGCTCAAAGCTTAACTGGGAGAGAGTGCAAGGACTTGAGAACTGGAGGTATGTGTTCATATTTTCTGTTTTGTGTAATACTTCTTGCAGTAGCATTTTGAATTAACTAAAAGCTGCATAATGAGCGATTTGAACAGCCATTGAATGATGGATTGCATTACTCAATCCTACTAGAAATACATGCAAAAGAACTGATTTCTCAGTATCCTCCATATTTCTAAATTTCTAATTTTCCAACATTTTTAAGATGAAAAAAATATGTTTTGGATAATTTTGTGATGTGTGTTTTAAATTACATGCTAGTGTCATAGTAACACCAATTCAGAGTGTTATGAATTTGTTGTCTTTATTACTCACAAGTAGGAATTTATTTTCCAGAAGTGGAAGTTAGCTTTGTTTCAGTCAGTAGTACTTAACAACATATACAGGTTCATAATGTCATGATTCAGCAGTGTGGCACGCTTTGCTGTCATATATTCATTACACAGTATAAAGTAACATGCAGAAGAAAGAACCTTAATCCAATGTACAACAGCTTGCAAAAGTGACTTTTCCTAGAATCTCCGATACTGTATGTTCAACAAATGTTTCTGAATAAGGTACAGTCCAAAAAGTCTTTAATTTCAAAAATCAACCATCTCCCAGTCTCTCAGGTAGCCAGTCTCCTTACTATTTACTTGTTAGCAATTTGGAGCAGCCATTCATCTGATGTCTTTTTCCAAGGGACCTTGAGTGCACAGGCATCTCTCCATCTTTACCAATGACTATCACGGCTTTGTGCTGTCTCAGTGTTATTGTTGCAATTATTTATGAGGAAGTGACTCTCGTGTGGACTTCCCCATTGTGTCACAGAACATCTCAACTAACATGTTTACTGATCTTATACTCAAGCTGAACAATGGCAGCAGCTACAGACTCTGTACCCATTGTCTTAACCATATAGGCAAAGTCTTCTCTGCCAGTTTTCTCTGTAATTCTGTAGCTTCACCAGTGACCTATTTTGTTGGACTGAATTTTGTTACACAAACTTTAATATCTCAGTAGTCATTAGCAAAACATGAATTGATGTTATTAATTAGGTAATTTAATGTTAATGTTACTTAAATCTACACAAATAAAGGAACATTCTGGTATGGTCCCACCAGACTTTTCATGCCATAAAAAAACACTGCATTTGTATAAAATATAACAATTTTTAGATATTAATTTTTCCTCAATGCAGGTTCGACAAGAGTTAACAGAAGAGTATGAGCAAGTAAAAGGCATTGTGCACACTTTGGAAAGTTTCCGCATTGATAAACCTGTAGAATTCTCTACACCACATGTAGAGGAAGCCCTGAAAGACCCTGCTGTTTGGCCCCCACCAATTCCAGCTGAGCACAGGTAAATTAAGTAAGAGAGGTGAAAATTGTTTTAACTAGAATTTGTGAAATAATCAAACAGTTATATAAATCCCTTTTTTTGTGCAGAGCACCCAATCAGGTGAAGCGTCCTAACAGAGAAATTAAACCTGTGAAAAAAGAGTCTCCTGTTGTGCAACATCGAGGGCCTGTTGGCCGTGCTCAGCCAATAGCTAAAGGAGACAAGCTAGGAATCAAGGACAGCAAAGATGCAAGAACTAAAGCCAAAGATGATAAGGTAATGAAGTTAATTCCAAATATATCAGTTATTTTCTTATTGTCTTAAAACAACTGGGTTCTTAAAATTTAAATAGAGCCATCATGATTTAATATTACAACGCAATTCGGCAAATGCAGAAGTATTTTCAGTCTGTTGGATATCCAGCAGTAAAAATAATGTGGCATCAGGTATGTACAGTGCATCCGGAAAGTATTCACAGCGCATCACTTTTTCCACATTTTGTTATGTTACAGCCTTATTCCAAAATGGATTAAATTCATTTTTTTCCTCAGAATTCTACACACAACAGCCCATAATGACAACGTGAAAAAAGTTTACTTGAGATTTTTGCAAATTTATTAAAAATAAAAAAATTGAGAAAGCACATGTACATAAGTATTTACAGCCTTTTCCGTGAAGCTCAAAATTGAGCTCAGGTGCATCCTGTTTCCCCTGATCATCCTTGAGATGTTTCTGCAGCTTAATTGGAGTCCACCTGTGGTAAATTCAGTTGATTGGACATGATTTGGAAAAGCACACATCTGTCTATATAAGGTCCCACAGTTGACAGTTCATGTCAGAGCACAAACCAAGCATGAAGTCAAAGGAATTGTCTGTAGACCTCCGAGACAGGATTGTCTCGAGGCACAAATCTAGGGAAGGTTACAGAAACATTTCTGCTGCTTTGAAGGTTCCAATGAGCACAGTGGCCTCCATCATCCGTAAGTAGAAGAAGTTCGAAACCACCAGGACTCTTCCTAGAGCTGGCCGGCTATCTAAACTGATTGATCGGGGGAGAAGGGCCTTAGTCAGGGAGGTGACCAAGAACCCGATGGTCACTCTGTCAGAGCTCCAGAGGTCCTCTGTGGAGAGAGGAGAACCTTCCATAAGGACAACCATCTCTGCAGCAATCCACCAATCAGGCCTGTATGGTAGAGTGGCCACTCCTTAGTAAAAGGCACATGGCAGCCCGCCTGGAGTTTGCCAAAAGGCACCTGAAGGACTCTCAGACCATGAGAAAGAAAATTCTCTGGTCTGATGAGACAAAGATTGAACTCTTTGGTGTGAATGCCAGGCGTCACGTTTGGAGGAAACCAGGCACTGCTCATCACCAGGCCAATACCATACCTACAGTGAAGCATGGTGGTGGCAGTATCATGCTGTGGGGATGTTTTTCAGCGGCAGGGACTGGGAGACTAGTCAGGATAAAGGGAAAGATGACTGCAGCAATGTACAGAGACATCCTGGATGAAAACCTGCTCCAGAGCGCTCTTGACCTCAGACTGGAGCGACGGTTTATCTTTCAGTAGGACAACGACCCTAAGCACACAGCCAAGATATCAAAGGAGTGACTTCAGGACCACTCTGTGAATGTCCTTGAGTGGCCCAGCCAGAGCCCAGACTTGAATCCGATTGAACATCTCTGGAGAGATCTTAAAATGGCTGTGCACCGACGCTTCCCATGCAACCTGATGGAGCTTGAGAGGTGCTGCAAAGAGGAATGGGCAAAACTGGCCAAGGATAGGTGTGCCAAGCTTGTGGCATCATATTCAAAAAGACCTGAGGCTGTAATTGCTGCCAAAGGTGCATCGACAAAGTATTGAGCAAAGGCTGTGAATACTTATGTACATGTGATTTCTCAGTTTTTTTATTTTTAATAAATTTGCAAAAACCTCAGGTAAACTTTTTTCACGTTGTCATTATGGGGTGTTGTGTGTAGAATTCTGAGGAAAAAAATGAATTTAATCCATTTTGGAATAAGGCTGCAACATAACAAAATATGGAAAAAGTGATGCGCTGTGAATACTTTCCCATTTATTGTACCAGTAAGAGACCATAGCCAAAGACTGTTAAATGAGGATGTCATAAAAGGAGGGTTAGTCATAGGTATTTTTGTAATGTGTTTCTGCTGCCGTAAAAATAGAAAAGTGCATCAATAGTCTGAAAGCTGTCTCTAGAGGATACTTAAAATGTTGATCATCTAACTACCAATTGAATTTTAAAGTCATGCAATTTTCTGTCTTTTTTCATGCATCCATCTATCCATTTTCTGATGATACTTTTATACCAATACAGGCTTTTGGAAAGCTGTATTTCATACAAATGCTTCCAGTGGATGGTTCTCCATCACAGTATTCACTCACCTATACTATTACCATTACTCAATTGATGTAATTGGTCACTATTCATGTGAAATGTACAAAGTTGTGAAATTAAGCCATTAATCTATTGCTGTTTACTTTTAAGAAGAAAAATGTCACCATTTCAAAGGAGAAAATCTTTATATATAATACGCTACCATGGCTGTTTGCTTGTCTGTCCAGGATTTTAAATCACCTGTAGCTTGCAAACCGTTTGACCTATTGACCTGAAATTTGGTACACATATACTACGTGAAGTCTACTATCTGCTTTCGGGGTGATGATTAACCTCCAAGGTTATTGTAGAATCAACTCTCGGCAGTGGCCAGCAGGGCGGCAGTGCAGCACATGCGTATGGGCAGCATTCTCATCCTTACCACCTTCACTGTCATTTCCCCTACCTCTTCATATCTTAAATCATTCTTGAGGCAGATTGAAGACTTTTTTAAGTGCCAGTTCAAGTGAAAAATTAAGGAAAATGTACTAAGCAATTGCAACATAAACACTAACTTAATCTGTTTTAATGAGAAAAGCGGACTGCTATGGTGGAGAAAAGAAGAGTTGCTCAGGAAGCAGCAAGCGCATCAACCTCTGAGCAAATGAATGCTAAACGTACAGAGAAAGAGGATGAAAACTATGAATGCTCAAGTCAAGTGTATTCACTGCACATTATCGTGCAGTGCGCCATTTCTGGTCTATAAATAATTATGTATTGTTACATATATTTGGGTGGTTTCAAACCTTTTTAAAGAAAGCAATGGGATTATTAGAAACATTTTACAAATGTTTAATTTTATTACAGGGAAAAAAGAATCCACAGGATGCTGGAGGTGATGGTGACCTTCGTAAATTTGATGGTACTGGATATGACAAAGATTTGGTGGAAGCACTCGAAAGGGACATTGTTTCCAGGAATCCAAATGTTCACTGGTAATGTATTTTTCTGTAATAGTTTTCATCATCGTTGATTTTTGAAGGTTTAAGCTTTGTATCCAAGAAAACCTCAAACATAACTGTGTTGCAGTCTACCAACTAGATAGTTTAATGTTGTATGCTACAAAAAAATAAGTTTATCTTCATATTATTGTTAGACTATTTGAACCAAAAATAACTTGAGTTCCAAGTACATGATATGTGAGCTTCAAGCAGTCACTAAGAATTTAGTCATTTAAAATTACAGTAATTTCAGTAATTTAGTTATGCTAAATACTCACTACAAGTCACTTTTGCAAATTGTACAGCCAAGTAAATCAGAAGAATACTAAGGTTACTAATATGGACCTCCTGTTGAACATATGTTGATTATTGGTTTTTCCACTTAATGAATTGACAAAAGATTAAGTTCTTTTATTTACTCACTTTGAAAAATACTATTGAAGAAAACTGATTTTAATGTGTTTATTTATTACAAGGAATATTGCTTAAAGGTGCAGATCATCCTCTAATGTTTGCAAAGATACTCTATGGTAGCAATCCATGAGTATAGATGAGGAAGTCAAAAAGATTATTTTTATATATGTTCAATTTAATTTTGTAAGGAAAAAATATTATGGAGAATGCATCTTTAAGATCTCTTATTTCTATGCATATACTGTATACCTTCATATTTTAACAAAATGTATTTTCTCTGCCTTATACCACTGTTTGAGATGAGCACACTATAAGCAATGGGGCAAATTAACATTAAGTAGACTTAAAGTTCTAAATTAGTTGCAAATTCTTTACATGTAATATGGGAGCCTTTGACCTTCCAATATCATCATACTCTTAATATGAGATGCTTTGCAATATCATTGATGCAGCCATTTCTTGTCATATTTTGCTGTAGTTGGTTCTGACCATTAAGCAAGTGAAATGCATACACAGTTTGCCACAAAAATATAAGACAAACGTAGCCCTTCCAAAACTTTGTTCTTATTTCCTTGAGATGACCTTCTTGGTTCTGATGGCATTGTCTGGCTGCATGTGAAGCACCAGACAATGAATATGAAGATATTGTTTTGTATATAGGTAGGCATGTTTTTCTGTGTGTTTCTGGAGTCATTCTTCTTCTTCTGCATCCATAGTTATATTATCAGTAAAGATGATCGAGCCTGTTCTGAAGGTGTTCATGTATGCCTAGGCCATAACATTACCTTTACACATCCTTGCCTTACTGTCATTATGTTTGAGGTTTTATCTCTATCTCTTCTACCATAACTCATTTTTTAGGAAATGTATTGGCTTAGTTTTACACTTTTTGCATGCCATAACCCTGCACTTTGAAGGTTGTTGGTGATTTTGGTGACAGCTACTTTATTTATTTGTTTTTAATCTCACCAATCTGGTCAGTGGTCATTATTAAGTACAATATCAGTTATTTTTCAAGATATTGCAGATATTCTGTGTGCCAGCACAGTGTTTAAATGGTTGATGCTATTTCTTCACAGCTATAGGGAGTAGACACAATTTTCCTGTCAGTTTCTCACAAAAATGCAGGCTAACTTAGTTCACCTCCTGTAAGTATGTGCACAAGGGTCCCTTGCAATGGGCTGGTTTCTGCCTTTTGCCCAATGCTTTTTTCAACATCCAAATCACTTACTTTTTTCCTAAACAGTTCTCTGATCTTCATGTTCAGCTAACTCTAATACTCCATCAGCAGACAGTAAAAGGAAGAGATTAGTTTAAATTAGAAGCTACACAATCATATTTTTTGTAATACTGTACGTACAATTAAAGCAGTGGGGAATAGAGTCAGTTCTAGGAAATGAGACATTACCCTGTACATTTAGCAGAAAGTCAAGAAAAAACAGAACTATACTTTCTAATAGTAGGTAACCAAATTAGTAATCCCGGTGGTATGTTTATGTAACTCTGTTTTTTGTGGTTGTCATTGTACTGTATTATCTATTTGTCTTATTCTGCATTGTGACCTATTGTTGTCTATTATTTTCTAAGGCTGAAGGGTAGGTAAATGGTGGCAACTAGGTGCCAGTCTGTTGCAATACACATAAACATATTGGTCATTTGAAATAAGACCAGGTTCTTTAAACTGATATTTTATAAAATAGTCAAGCAGGCAGAAAGTAAGAATGGTTAACCAGTAGGCTTAAAGAAGAGAAAAACAAACCTGACACAGGAGAAAAAAAATCTCTGGGGTGAAACCCTAATGATTACCTGCAGTCAGTTTATTTGATTGGTTTCTTGTTACTTACAATACTGCATGTGTAATATATCTGTTAAATTCATATTTTATTTCTTTAACATTTTTAAATATGAATACCTTTTTTTTATTTCTAGGACATATTCAAGTATATTTTAGCTAAAGAAAAATATGCTGTTCTAAAATGTAATAATGCCAGATAGCCAGAAGGAATGCTTTAGCACATTGCATGCATTTTTAAATGTGTAAATAATTACAGTAACACATGTCAGAGAGGTATTTGTAAGCTAATAACATTTTTTATATTCAAATCTGTTTTTAAATTGAACTCTACAAACCAGCTTTTATTAAACATTACAAAATCTTATTTTTATACTGAATACTAAAAGGTAAGCTGTTTTTAGATGGTTGCTTATGAACTGTGTTAATTTACCAATGGAATGTCCTACTGTGTCATGAAAAGAAAAAAAACAATTCAGTGCTTGCTACCTAATGCTAAACTGTGTAAAACATGTTCATCCATACAATTATTTATTTTTTCAAGCACATTTGCATTATATTCACAATTTCTATTATTTGATTATATTCATTCACTGCTTATCTATAAATGTCCTTCCTTATTAAATTAATTTTCTACTAAACCACACTAAGTGCAATATAAGTTGAGGACAGCCAATCTGGAAAGATGATCACCAATCGTACATAAATCAAGTTGGCATTTTCATAAAAATTCAGTAGATGGTACAGTATGTTAAGAATGTTTAACAAATGTTATTTGATTTTTTTTATTGATTAGTCCATTCCTTTAGCCCTATTTCTATGTACACTAAATATGAATATTTTAAAATATATTGCTGATTTTTTCCGTTTTCTACTCCAGGGGTTAAGATGTTGAATGAACAATTCAGCAGACTCATCTGAAGTAAAACTGACAGTTTTATGCAGATTCTCAAAATATTACTGTCTTTGTATTAGGAAAGAACCCTACACAGTTCAATTTTTGGATTACGTTTGGAAAGAAAGATTTGTTGTAAATTACTTCATTATTATAATTATTTTGTTATGAACCACATTTAAGATAGAATTGCCAAGGTATTCATCATGTTGTCTGAGTTTTCAGAATGAGGTGACAAATTTGTCACAATGACCCTTCTATTTTGAAACATATATGCTGGAATATAGTAATTGTACAATTTCTGTGCTGTTCATCAAAAAATAATTTTGCACTGCATACATCTTTTCCACCAGGTTTGGAAATATTGTAGTTTATACTCTTTGTTAGTCTTCAGAAGCCACTACATTCAGTACAGTGTTTATGGAAGATCAGCCTATCCTATGAGACTCAAGGACAAGTCAGTAATCAATTTTGAAAGAGATACCAGACCATTGTGGAACACAGACACACACCACGCACACAAACACCCACCCACCCACATACACACACACATACATACACTCATTTTGGGCCAATTTAAGCAAACATGCTCATCGTTGAAGTGCAGGAACAAAATAGAGCGTCCAGAGAAAACTAATGTGGAAATGACTAGAACATGAAAAAATATTTGAACATGAAAAACTATATGAAATAAAGTTTCAGTGCTGCAAGATACTAAATCTTTACTATAAATAGTTATTTTATACAACATTACAGTGCATTCAAAATGTTTCTTATGAAACATCTATTGTAACATAATATAGCCAGACATTTTTAATATGTGTAAGTGGAGTCAAAATTGTACTTTTGATATATTTTCACCTTATGGTACAGTAGGAAGTAAATGACCTTACCCAAGATGGACTGGTACCCTGTCCCTGGCTATTCCCTGTCATGTGTCTAGTGCTGCTGGGATAGTCCCTGGATCTCAGCAACCCTCAATTTTATTAAGCAGGTTTAAGAATGTTATATATTACATTTTGCAAGAGCACCTCTGTCACCATGCTGAAAATCACCTTATGTAAGTTCTAATGGGTGCAACCTTATCTCTTCTTTTATGGAATCACTTAAATGATATTCAGGGGTATAAACTTAGAAAACATCCAGCAGTGTGGAACTATTAATTTATAGACACCTTTTTTAGGCACCTGATCTTGATTGGCAAAGTAGACAAAACGACACAAGTAGTGTTAATGTAACGAATAAAGGAATGGTATAATCAGAAGGCATATTCTCAGAACTTATTCACACACTTATGTCTCCTTTTTATCTTTACTGGCAGCATCAACACCTGAGGAAATCATTTAGATACTAGTCAAATGTATGGAATTTATAGACTGTTAGCATGTATTTCATTGTGAGTAGAAATCAGAGTTGTATGTGGAAAGTCATAGAAACACAGTGAGATCATAACTATATCTTCACTTCAGATCAGTTTTGACCTGCTTATCCTTATTAGAGATTTCAGTGGCAACATTTTGAGGTGGACAGACCAGACCTACCTACATAAGTGAACTTTTTCCAGTTGCTTTTGGGGAATTCCTTATGTATTGTACTGCAAGTCCAAAAGAGAAATAGAATCCCTCCAGTGTTTTCCAGGTCTCTTCCAGCTCCTGTCTCAGATAGTTATGTTCTAGTAGTATACCCCTGATGGGAAATGACTGCACTGATGCCTTCTTGTGTTGCTAATCTATAATCTCAGAATTTAAGTTGGGGTTTATACTTTACACAATTTGCTGTTCCACTTTCTGGAGTGTCTTCTTCTTTAGTAACAAACATATCAAAGCACTTAAAGGACTTAGAGTGAAAGTGATTTTTTTTTATCTAAATGCATCATTAGGGATGACATAGCAGATCTTGAGGATGCAAAGAAGTTGCTGAATGAGGCAGTGGTGTTGCCAATGTGGATGCCAGACTTCTTCAAGGGAATTCGTAGACCGTGGAAGGTGACTATTACAATATACACTTTTGATGCATTTAGTTTTTTGCTTTTTATGTTTTGAACAAATAGTCAATACTTATAAAATTGTATTTTATGGTATTTATTTGTTCTTTTTTAGAAAAGAATGCTATGAGCAGAACAGTTTTGCAAGTCAATCATTTTCCCTTCATGCTATTTTTAAAGATAATTCACTCCGCATTGGTTTGTGTTTACCACATCCCTTCTCTAACTAAGCCTCAAGGCTGCTTACATTATAAATTTACAGGATTCGCTAACAGTATGTTCCATCAAAACTTGCATTCAGTATAATCAGTTGTACTAAAGGTGGACAAGTTTAAGTTTTTATTTGTTGTACTTAAATGAAAAGTTGTTTAGAATATGTTTTAGGAAATAAAATTTGTTATAATTTTCTTTCTATTTCTTAAATGGCTACATAGTTATTTTGATTTTGTATTGTGTTTATCCTATATATTATATGTCTAATGGTAATCATTTTTGTGTTTGGTTAAGTTAGCCTTACTGCACTGCTTGTCAATATTTAGTTATATACTCTAAATTCTGGCATTACTAGATTCATTTGACTGTGAATTTTTACAGTATATAAAGCACCTAAACATTAAAGGTGGTTTTGGAAAGAAAACTTGATTGACTGAGTTAAAAAAATTGTGTTAGATAACATTTATGTACCAGTTATATAAATAAAACATAATTTATTACAGACTAATAATACTGATAGAAGTAAAACATGCTTTGAGTTTGGTATAAATAAAAAATGGCAGCTTTCTTAATATATGATAATATATTGTGTAAATAATATTAATCATTAAATAAAATTATGCAGAAGATACAGTATCAAAAGCAGACTCGTTTATAGAAGTGCACATCACATAGCACTGAAGAAAATTTGGTAACCACAGTGCTGCAGTTTGCTATACAATACTGCCCTCTAGTGTTAAGAAATAAATTGTGTCGCTTTAGAATTTATGCGAGAAACACATGTATTTGGTTTTGTCAATTTCAGTGTATTGAAACAAACAAAAACATTGCATTTTTGTATAATCAGTTCATTGTGTTTTGAATTTTTTAAATTTTATTTTATTTAATTACCGCTAAGTGTAGTTATTTTTAGTTTGATTAAACTGTGGAGACAGATGGGAATAATTTTGGTAGCAAGTTCTTGGAGTAAAGAAAAGTTCAAGGAAATAAAAAGACAATGTTTGAATTAAAAATCAATATTTTTAATAATAGTAATAATAATAATAATGCATTGGCATACTTGTTAGTGGGTTTGAATCCCAAGATTGGCTATTGTATGTATGTAACACCGCCCAATCAATTTGACTGCATTTAGCTGGATTTGAGCAGACAGTATGTCTCTGAACACCTCAGAATTCATTCAGCTGCTTCTGTCCTGTGTCACATCATCACTAAACACTAGTGTCCCAGTGCCACTGGCAGCTATGCACTCCCAAGCCATCACACTGCCTCCACCGTGTTTTACAGATGATGTGGTATGCTTTGGATAATGAGCTGTTCCACGCCTTCTCCATACTTTTTTCTTGCCATCATTCTGGTAGAGGTTGATCTTGGTTTCATCTGTCCAAAGAATGTTTTTCCAGAACTGTGCTGGCTTTTTTAGATGTTCTTTAGCAAAGTCCAATCTAGCCTTTCTATTCTTGAGGCTTATGAGTGGCTTGCACCTTGCAGTGCACCCTCTGTATTTACTTTCATGCAGTCTTCTCTTTATGTTAGACTTGGATATCGATATGCCTACCCCCTGGAGAGTGTTATTCACTTGGTTGGCTGTTGTGAAGGGGTTTCTCTTCACCATGGAAATGATTCTGCGATCATCCACCACTGTTGTCTTCTGTGGACATCCAGGTCTTTTTGCATTGCTGAGTTCACCAGTGCTTGCTTTCTTTCGTAGGATGTACCAAACTGTAGATTTTGTCACTCGTAATATTGTAGCAATTTCTCGGATGGGTTTTTTCTGTTTTTGCAGCTTAAGGATGGCTTCTTTCACCTGCATGGAGAGCTACTTTGACCGCATGTTGTCTGTTCACAGCAAAATCTTCCACATGCAAGCACCACACCTCAAATCAACTCCAGGCCTTTTATCTGCTTAATTGATAATGACATAATGACGGACTTGCCCACACCTGCCCATGAAATAGCCTTTGAGTCAATTGTCCAATTACTTTTGAGCCCCTGAAATGAAGGGATTGTGTTAAAAAAATGCTTTAGTTGCCTCACATTTTTATGCAATCGTTTTGTTCACCCCACTGAATTAAAGCTGAAAATCTGCACTTCAACTGCATCTGAGTTGTTTCATTTAAAATTAATTGTGGTAATGTACAAAACCAAAATTAGAAAAAAGTTGTCTCTGTCCAGATATTTATGAACCTAACTGTATACACAGTAAAAGGGTAAAAATATTTTTCTGAAACCAAATAACGCAAAAAAAGCCCTGAACAGAATACAAGGAGCTTATTGGTGCTTATATCCTCTTCCTAATGAAACCAAATCTAAGATGCTGAATTTACCAAAGGTGTGATCCACAGTGGTAGAATAATACAATACAGTGCAACTTGTTTTTTGTGTAGCGCCCTTCACTGAGCAGGCGCACAGTGCTGTGAACATTTCCCAGTTAAAGTACAAGTATACTAATTAATTAATACAGAACTGGTACACATATAAGTGGAGATTTGTTAAAATACATTAAACATAAATCAAAACCAGCAATGTGTGTCTATTACTTAATTGATGAACTATGGCCAGTTGCCAATGGTGGAGGTTTAAATTGTAAAATAGAAAGTTAAAAATAAAGTCACAGTTCTGGAGACCTACACCAACTGGCTTGCTTACCCACACCTGGGTTTTCTGTAGTGGATTCTGTGCTGGCTGTCCAATCAGATGAGAGAATCTTTCCAAACAGTGATTCCAACGCTTCTTTATCCAACATGACATTTCCATATAAGGAGAACTGCCTGGCAGTACAGCAGTTGTACCAAGTGTCACATCAAGTTACTGACAAAAAACATCAAATAGGCAGGTTAGTAATAGTTTATAAATACTGTATTACTTATATTTCTGCACAAATCACTAACAAATAGAAATTCATTATGCACAGCTAATCAGCTACTCTAGTCAGGGTATGCTAGACTAAAATAGTCAGTCTTTAGCCTGGACTTAATAGGTGAGACTCAAGGGACATCTGTTATATTAGCAGGCAGATCATTCCACAGCTTTGGAGCCTGTAACTAAAACTGACTAAAAGCTTCACCCCCCAAAGTTATTTTATTAATCTTTAATAAGTAGGCCAGCATCATGACATCTCAGTGTGCACTCTGGTTTGTAAGTAATGATTTAGATATGTAAGTAGGGCATTGGCTATTCTGAGGTTTATAAGTTAAAAAGTGGATTTTGAAATCAGCCCTAAGCTTAACTAGAACCAGCATAAGGACTTGAGAACTGGAGTCATGTGTTTTTATGTTCTGGTTCGTGTAATACTTCTTGCAGCAGTTTTTTGAATTAATCAAAAGCTCCATAAAGAATGATTTAAACATCTAGTGAATAACACATTGCAATATGCATTCCTACCAGAATTATATACATGAATTACAATATTTTCTCAGTATCTGTAATATCTCTCTTATTATAAAAAAAAAAATCCTGGGACGAGATGAGACTTTTTAGCCTGGGACAAGACATGACTTTTTCAGAGAGATACTTTCATGTCCCGCAAAACGAGACTTTGTGCCAAGAGATTAACCATGCCCGGGGCTGGAAATAAATGAGAAACAGTAGATGACAAAGTAGAACGTCATAAAGAATTCAAAAACGTTGGTGTGATACACATGCAAAGCAGGTCAGACATAATGAAAGTACTAAAATTTGAAAGTCTCAAAAAAATGATAGTAAAGATCACATTAGTGCAAACAAACGGAAATTATTACTCGGTGAAATAACAGAACACAGAAAAGAGATTGAATATATTGTTCAGATTTAAACTTTAAGTCGGAGACTTGTAGATCATCTAATTCGTGTTGTCATCAGGAAAAGTAGTGTTTCTTCCCAATGAAGAGGCATATCTGCGAGAATTAAAAGATACGTTGTTTGATGAAAGTGAAATCCACAAACGCGAGCGGCAGAGACACAAAGTGGCTGGCGTGTAGTGCAGACCAGAGGGTTTGGTGTGCAAAGTTTATAAAACATTTAATCTTCCAACATTTTTTGAAGGAAAAAGTATGTTTTGGATAGTTTTGTGTGTTTTAATTTAAATGCTAGTGTCAAAAATAACATCTAAATTGCGTGCTGACTGGGTAGAACTAGTGGTGATTTCAACTCGGTTAAAGAGTGACAGAACATTGTTTCAGTTAGCATCATTCCCTCCAATAATTAACATTTCTGTGTTTTCCAGTATTCAGAGACACATAGTTTTAATCCATTCACTCCTTTAACTCACTAACACATCTAATTAAGGACAACATCAAATAAACCTCATTTGGTCTCAAAGAAAGGTATAATTGGGTGTCATCCTCATATTATTTAAACTTAATGTAATGTTTTCTAATAGTATTTCCCAGAGGAAGCATGTAAATTGAAAACAGTAAAGGTGCCAGTACAGAGCCCTGTGGGACATCATATCTCACTTCTGTGTATAATGATGGGGTACTGTCAGCACATTTCTGTTCATACTTGTAACGATTTTATAAATAAGAACTAATCCAGACAAGCACAGTGCCTGTGAGCCCATTGTAATTTTCCAGCCTCAGTAATAAAATAGAATGATCAATGGTTTCAAATGCTGAGCTTAATTCTAACAATATAATTGATAAGGAATTTCCTTCATCAGAGGTTATCAGAGTATCATTTACAACACGTTAGTCTCGTTTATGAATGATTTCTGGTGCGGAATCCAGACTGTTCTTTTTGAAATAAACTGTAATGTGTAAGGTGAGACTGAAGCTGATTGGCAACTACTTTTTCAGGTATTTTAGAGAGAAAGGGTAAATTTGAAATGGGTCTATAATTATTAAATGCATGTGTGTCTAGTTCTCACTTTTAAAGTAATGATCTGATAACTGACACATTTAGTTCAACAGAAAATGTGGCATTCAGTGGTGAAATATTGATAATTCTAAGAATAGGTGCTGCCAGAACATCTATTGAGCTTTTCACTAGTTTAGTGTGTACTGGTTCTAAGATGTAGTTGGTTTCATTTTAGAAATGAAATTAATTGTCAATTTTCTCATTAAAAAGTTCACAAAGTCTGCACTTCTTATGTCTGTAGGTATTTTGCATTGCAGTTTAGAATTCCCATTTGTTAGATTAGGCACCTATTAATTTAGAATAGTAGTCCATGTGGGCTTTAAAGAGAGCTTTTTATATTTTTAACACTCTCTGTCCAAACAATTTGGAAGACATGCAGCTTTGTTGCTCTCCATCTATGCTGCAGTTTTTGAAATTCTTATTTTAAGAGCTTGAGTGCCCTCATTAAACCAGGGTGAGTTTCTATGCTCTTTAATCACTTTTGTTTTGATGGGAACTATTGTATCCAAAGTCTTTTTTTCAGGGTCTCATTATTATTTGTTATTAGTTGATACCAATTGTTTTCAGCAATCATGCTTACAGTAAGTTTCTCAAAATTTCTGCAAATTTTGACAGTTATAATCCAGATGTCACACTGTCAAGTCGAATGTAATTAAACAGTGATCAGAAATAACTTCATTTAATTTTCATTAGCATTGTATATGTATAGGATCAGAAAGAACCTTAGCTTATTCTGAAAGCATCATTTGCAAATTTGTAGCCTGTCCTGATGAAGTGATCCTCCATTACAAAGCATGCTGACTTTCATACCATCTAATGAGTCACAAGTAAACCTAATATGCATATCTTCAGGATGTGAGAGAACAACCAGAGTATTTGGAGAAACACCTGTGCAAACAAATGGAGATGGTGCAGATTCCATATTGACAGTGACATGGTTAATATATGAACTCTATTTAGTACAGCTGTGAGGAAGCAGCACTACCCATTGTGCCACCTGGCCATTCTTTGTAAGAATACTTAAAAGAAAAAAAAAATTTAAAACAG
This sequence comes from Erpetoichthys calabaricus, assembly GCF_900747795.2. Classification (NCBI taxonomy): domain Eukaryota; kingdom Metazoa; phylum Chordata; class Cladistia; order Polypteriformes; family Polypteridae; genus Erpetoichthys; species Erpetoichthys calabaricus. The sequence continues at coordinate 36,227,916 of NC_041397.2, forward strand.
CCACATCAACACTCTATAATAAAATTATGATTTTTGTTTTTTTTCTGTATTTGTTATTACTTAATGTTTACATATTTTAAAAGAAAACAATTGCCATCTTATATTTCTTTTTTATCTTCTTCTTCTGCTGCTCCCGTTAGGGGTTGCCACAACGAATCATCTCTTTCCATATCTTCCTCTCCTCTGCTCCTTGTTCTGTTACACCCATCATCTGCGTGTCCTCTTTCACCACATCCATAAACCTCCTCTTAGGCCTTCCAATTTTCCTCTTGCCTGGCAGCTCTATCTTTAACATCCTTTTCCCAATATACCCAGCATCTCTCCTCTGCACATGTCCAAACCAATGCAATCTCGCTTCTCTGACTTTGTCTCTCAACCGTCCAACCTGAGCCGACCCTCTAATGTATTTCTTTTTTTTAATACTAGGGGGCTTAGCCCCCTGCTCGCTTCATTTGCCAACCCCCTCGGCCTGTGCTACGCGCCAGCCACTTTGCATCTCTGCTGCTCGCGTATGTGGATTTCACTTTCACCAAACAACAAATCTTTTAATTCTCACAGATATGCCTCTTCATTGGGAAGAAACACTACTTTTCCTGATGGCAACACGAATTAGACAATCTACAAGTCTCCGACTTAAAGTTTAAATCTGAACAATATATTCGATCTCTTTTTGCTGTTCCGTTATTTCACCGAGTAATAATTTCTGCTTGTTTGCACTAATGCGATCTTTACTATAATTTTTTTGAGACTTTCGAATTTTAGTACTTTCATTATCTCTGACCTGCACTGCATGTGTATCGCGCAAACATTTTTGAATTCTTTACGACGTTCTACTTTGTCATTTACGGCACTGGGCGTGGCTAAATCTCTTGGCACAAAGTCTTGTCAAGCGGGACATAAAGTATCTCACCGAAAAAGTCGCGTCTCGTCCCAGGCTAAAAGTCTCATCTCGTCCCAGGATTTTTTTATTATAATAGAAAGACTTATAAAAACCATGAAAGCAAAAAATATACACTTTAAGACTTAAAAGTGTAATTATCCTTGCCCAGTAGGTGGTGCTACTGGAAAACTTTCAAAAATACTTAATCTTTTTTTTTTTTTTTTTTTGAGTACAATATACTCTGTTTCTGTATATTTTAATAAAATTCTCCTGAATTTGTATTTAAAATCAAAAAGAGTCATAATAAAGTGGAAACTAGTGAATTACAACAATAGCTGCTAATTGTTTCTGTTCACATAATTTTTCAGGCTAAGGTTGATGTTAGGTGAAATTAACAGGAGAACTGAAATTTGCATAAACTTTTATCTATTTATGGATTATAAGCAGCTGATGGTCTATTAATTTATATATCATGAAATTTCCAAAAAAAGAATCATCGATGAAAATCTATCTATATTTCATATCAATTTAAAAAGACTTGCAGAATTTTTATGAACTTATTTATTTCAAACTTATTAAATATCACTTATTTATTTATAATAGTTTATAGTAAAAATGTGTATGGATTTACGAAAGTATTATAAATTAATAGCAAAGTTACCTGGTATTGTGTGGGTGAGAAAGTGGAAAGGAGGAAAGCTAAAAAGTAATTACAAGTAACATATTGTGAAACTACATTACCCTTAAACTTGTTTTGTTTAGTACATAACTCTTGTATATACTGGAATGTGTGTTTCTGTGGTGCATTGATAAAAATTAAGCTACTACATGTACAACATGGTAACTACAGTAAATGGCCAGGCCACTAGTCTATATCTTGTGCTTTGCTGATTCTGATTGTTGATCTAACACAGGGGTAGGCAATGTCGGTCCTGGTGAGCCGCAATGGCTACAGGTTTTCATTCCAACACAATTGCTTAATTAGAAACCGATCATTGCCAATCTCAGACCTTATTTAATTGTATGGCTTTGTTAGTCTGTGCAATGTAAGGATCTTATATCGTAGATTTTTCTCCTTTCCAAGGATATCATCCAAATGATTTGAAGCCTAAAACAGATCATTTTCAGTCTGTCACATTTTTCTATTAAGTGTTTTATTAAATCAAACAGTGCATGATGAACACACACAGATGTAATTGGAAAAAAGCTAGCTGGAGAACTGCTGGCTGCTTTATCTTTTACATCTTATTGCTAATAAGGAGCAATTAAAACACTGAATGCAGCAGTTTAAGATTGAAATAAGCAATTAAGGTTGGAGAACCTTAACAAGCAAGACCACTAAAATGAAGCATCAAAATGTCACTTAAGCAATATGTGCTTCATCAGCAATAATTGAGTTCTCGTTAAGGAACTGGGTTGGAACAAAAACCTGCACATACTGCGGCTCTCCAGGACCGACATTGCCCACCCCTGATCTAACATAATGCTTGACACTTCTTATTTTCATTTTTAAACTCCTATAGTGCACTGTAAAATTGTGTTATTATTATACTAGTGTATCTTTAAGGATGTTTATTTTATTTGAATATTTACAAAATATTTCAAAATACAGTATTTAAACTTTCTAGTAGTATGTATGTACTTGTAAAGCCAATGAGAAGAATGTTCAATAACACACTTTATGATACCTCTTTAAATTCATACATATTTTTGCAGGACAGACTGTCCAAGTAAACTAGGTTTATTTTATAACTTGGGATACAATGCATGCTATAAAAAAAGTCTTTTCAGCATGACATGAAACAGTGCAAAATAATTGTAATATGCCTCAAGAATCCTAATATTTTAAATAATAATTATTTGTTGTCAATAGCATAATTAATAAAAAGCTTGTAGACTGTGAATAAATTCTTATAGTGATACTTACAGTTAAATGGGCCTAAAATTAGGCTTACATTTTAAAATAATTATTAATACTAATATACTAATTTTTAGTGCATGTGCAAGTAGATGTATGCCTCAGACAAAATTTTTTTGTAAAAAAATAGGTAGTATGTTGCTTATTAATGAAAGTCTATCTAGACTCATTTCAGCCCCTTAAAACAGATAACTGATGTTTAGTAAGTCCTGTTTTTCCTGATTTTTTTTATTTATGTAATAGAAATTTTTAATATTTACAGAATTAAATTTTTTCAAGAAGCTATATTTTCAGACATTTACAAAACATTTATTTTTAATCAGTATCCTACATATCAGTTATGCATTGTATAATTAGGGAACAAATGGAAGTGAAGAGTAGCTTTGAACCAAGTGCTTAGAGTATTTATTTTTAATTCAAGTGCAAAAGTATATTTTACCTATATTTTTACCAGATAACAGTAAGATAGATAGATAGATAGATAGATAGATAGATAGATAGATAGATAGATAGATAGATAGATAGATAGATAGATAGATAGATAGATAGATTCATTGTACTCTGTATATGTAACAAACATGAACTTGAACTTGAATTTGATCTTTGACATGAAAACCGCTTTTTTAAATAATTTTTTCAGGGTGTGTTGATGGTTGGACCTCCAGGTACAGGCAAGACAATGTTAGCTAAAGCAGTTGCCACTGAATGTGGAACAACTTTCTTCAATGTATCATCTTCTACACTTACATCCAAGTACAGAGGAGAGTCTGAGAAGCTGGTTAGACTTCTGTTTGAGATGGTGAGTGGCATTTTTGTCTGAATAGTAAGAAAAGCATGACAGTCTGTTAGTTTCCTTTCTAATATTTATACTTACTCTTTTACTTTAGCATATACATTCAAAAGAGCTACAATTGAAAGATTGTATTGGAGGAAAATTACAGACATTGTGAAAATAGTTCATTGATTTGAGTGTGTCTATTTCTGTTATTATTTGCCAAGCCCAAACATTTAGCCATCTATTTACTAAATGTGCTTCATTCAATGATAGATTTCTGGGGAGTCATACCATACGCTGGCAGCATTCATTCATAACAGAACATTTTAGAGTCACCAATTAACTTTCATATGTTTTGGATGAAGGAGGAGAACATGCAAATTGTACACAAAGATTGATGAGGTAAAATTCAAGCCCAGTGCTCTGGAACTATCACGCAGCTGTGATAACAGCTGTAAGAGTTTGCTGACCAACAGCAGAAATATTCACATGAATATGTAGTTTTTTGCTTTCCATTGATGATTTCTGAAAGACTGGAAATTAGCAAACTTTGGCCCATTATATGATAAAGGTGATCATGCTGCCTCTGGTATCTCTAGATTAATTAGCGTATCTCCCAAGGGGATTAATTAGAGTAATTGTGGATTGTAAGAATAAGAACAAGTTATGCAGGACAGGTGTGATAATGTAGGCTTAAATGAGAAGATAATGTTTTATATGGATTCTACAGTTTTTTGAAGAAGAAACAAAAATATTTTACTGTAATTGAACCTACGATATTATTGTTTTTGAAAAGATGCTGGTTACAAAACTGTAAGCCATGGGTATTCAGGGAGTAGCGTGTGGAAGAGTCCTTTAAACACATAAAATAATGCCTTATGGTCAGAGGAATTTTCTCTAATTAAGTTCAGGTTAAATTTGAGGTTATGCAGCAGTCAAAGCTTGGGTTTTTTTAGATAATAATGTAAATATATAGATAACCTAGAATCAGAAGAATGCCTATAGACAAATTTGAGATATTGGCAGATAAGTGGTATCTGTAAGCAAGCAAAACTATTAAATAAAAGTACACAACAGGGACCTGAAGCTAGAAATTGTACATTTTGAGAATGCCTAAGGGTTTTTGTAGTAGTAGATACGGTCTTAATGCTCTTAAGTATACACATTGCTCCAGAAAGAGCTATCAAATATCTTATTTTCACAGCTATCATTAGGCATTACAACGTACCTATTTGTTAGACTATGTTTTCTGTCATTTTAATAATTTGATTTTAACCTCATTACAGGCATCTATTTGTCTTAATTTTTAATCTTAAGTGTATTATGCGCAGTTCTTGATATGTGATAGGCTACAACTTACTTTAGTCAAATTTGGATGTGACTAAGAAGTAGCAAAGACATAAGCAAGACACAAGGAATATTCTGTAGATTCCCAAAGTCAGATAAATGCATCAATGTAAAACTTTTTAATAATTTGAAAAAAACAGTTTACTGGGGGATGTTAAGGGATGGGGGACTTCAGTTACCCAACTGATAAAAATGAAAAACAAAAATCCAAATATCATAACACAGGAACAGAAAGTCATAGATGCACAATCATGGAGTGTTTTTTAACACAGCATTTTAAAAACACCAACAACAGAAAAGTCTATCCAGGCTAGAAATTCTTCAGTAATCAGTATACACGTCAAGTGATAGAAATTATTAAACTATTAGTATTTAGTTCTGACAATATAAACAAAATCTCATAGTGGTTTGGCAAAATACCAGGTTACAAAAATGTTATTTTATTTTTTCAAGCATAAATATAGGGAATCATTTACCAAGGAGTGTAACTGGTGTGATATGCTTTGATAAATGTCCTGTTCTTGTCAAAAATTTTGTTATGGTTCTACTTGCTTATGTCATTTATTAGTTTTCAGCAGATCAAGGGTAGCATTCAGAAAGGCAAGAAGTAGTATCTCATGTTTTCTACATTAGATTAATAATTTGGATGCACATTCATTACTCAGAAGTCAGCAGTTAGTGTTGCCTCAATGGACAGATGTCTTTGTTCAATATGTGTTTTACCCTTTGTCAACTCCACATTTCCAGAATGCTGTTTTAAATAATTAGCTAATGAGTAAATCTGACTGTCTGCTTTTCAAGACATTTTAGGCATTTATAGTACATAACAGCAAAAAATAAGGTATCCTTATTTGAAAATTTAGACTCCAGACTCCCACAAACATATAATTTGATTAATATTTTAAAAAATAAACAGTAATGTCTATTGTACACTAATTTTAATACCTTTTTCACAGTCACATAATCTAATGTACATGTAACATAATACATTTCAAAGCTCATAGTGATTGAGAGGGACAATTAGAAAACAGTTTTGTCAGCCCACTAATATGGAAAATGATATGATAAATAGTGATGATAAATATGATATTTGAGACATACTGAAATATTAATACATTGCTTTTGTTATTTTATTTGAACCAAAAATGTTTACTCTGTCTTCCTTCCTAGGCTAGATTTTATGCCCCCACTACAATTTTCATTGATGAAATTGACTCCATTTGTAGTCGCAGAGGGACTTCTGATGAACATGAAGCCAGCCGCAGAGTGAAATCTGAGCTTCTTGTGCAGATGGATGGTAAGAACAGTCATGATGAAAAATATGCCGTAGCCATTAGAAAACAGGGAAATGTTAAAATTAAGTACTGTGGTTGTCTTACTTTTCTGTCCAGGGTGTGTTGCTAAAGTACTGTTTTGTGAAATAAGAAAATTTATATTATATGCACCGGTCTAGAACCAAAATAGGAAATTGTTGGAATAGGACAAAGTGAAAGGATTAAGGCAGGAAAATGACACGATCACTATAGAATCTGTATCTTTGAGTTAGATAGTTCTCAAATATTCTATCCAAATACATTTGTAAAAGACCGGAGAAACTGAAAAATAATAAAAGTTTGCATGTTAGGAGCATCATTAGAATGAAAATTAAGACTTTCACCAATTGTCAAATTATACAGACAAATGCATTTTGTAAACTGCTGAAAACTACACTTTTGGAAATGTAGCTGGAAGTATTACCTTTGAGCTCAAATATGAAGATTGGAAATTCAACTTGTATTTTTGCATAAACTAGCTATGCTGTTTCTTTTACTCGTTTATAGTGTGATATATTTTGGCTAGAAATGTAAGTAATAGACAATAAATCTAAGTCATGCACTTGTCTATTGAAAAATAACTTACATTTCAATGAAGTGGATGGACAATAAATAAATACTGTAGTACAAATCTCATTAATGTGACAGCACAAATGGTGCTTAAATCACTGCCAGGATTGAAAAGTCCTGAAATGCTGTCTAATACTAATAAAAATCTGCTGTATAAGACACATTTAAGATCAAGTATGACAACCTGCTCTTTAGAAATACAGACTGAGAATGAAACACCATAAATGAGCTCCTAGAACACTGTGCTTCTTTTATGAAGTGGAATGCTTTGAATTATCAGAATGAGATCAGTTAAAGTGCAGTATGTGTAGGTGGATATAATTTAAACTGTCATATACAGTATGATATCTTTGTCACACAAATAGGCGTCAGACAAAAGGCTTCAGAAAGCAAACAACGTAGTAATTTAGATTATCAAAGAAATACTACTCATTTAAACGTATGAACATGTGTTTTTTCTTGTCATGCATATAGATATAAAATATACACATTTGTATACTTGATCATCTTTTTGAAAATGTCATGCTCTGAATTTGTCTTCAGCCTCTTTTTCCCATCCATCCTTAAATGCATTGATTTTTGAACATGTGTAATCTAGTTCAGACGCCATAGTTGGTGGGAGGGAGCTCAGCAGCATGACATGCAAGAATGGAACAAACTCTAGATGGGGTGCCAATCCATCACATGACACACTTAATGCACATGCCCACACACATTCAGAAAGGACCAATTTAGAGTCCACTATCCATATTCTGTGTTGAACCTGAGTAAAAATGGTATTTTATTTATTAATAGACATTGACACAAATTTTTGCAGTCTTTTTATGATTAATTTTTTTTGTTCTGGTCAGGCCACTGAGGAAGGAAATCCAGTGAAAGGCTGTAATTTTTATGTTAGAAGCCTAATCCTGATATAAAATGACATCAAATGAATGCACACAATATTCATATACAGTACAGTATCTCAGTTTTAGAGGCTGATTTACAATATTTAATGAAATTAGAATGACCATTTACAGTATATATAATTTGCACAAATTATCTTAATTTGTTTTGCTTCTATGTGTAGTAAACATGAATATTTAATTCTTATTTTAGGTGTTGGTGGTGCTATGGAAAATGATGATCCTTCAAAAATGGTAATGGTGCTGGCAGCAACAAATTTTCCATGGGATATCGATGAAGCCCTAAGGAGAAGACTCGAAAAACGTATATACATCCCTTTGCCAACAGGTTGGATTTATTTTTGTAGCTGTTTTCTTACATTTAGGGTTATTTCCTAGAAAAAAATGTTTCTATGTTCCTCTTTTTAAAAAGGTCATTTAATGGAGGAATGTTTTGCAGTTAGAATTAATGTTCTTTAATAAAATCATTGTGAGAAAATAACATGAATTTTCAGTGCAGTATCACTGAATCCTCAGTGTTAAATTTCACTTAAGTTCTATGATGATAAATATCACTATTTTGTCTTAATTTTATTTATTTAAAGTATATATTTGGAAATGTTTAATTCAGTTATGCATAGCTTTTTGAACCTCCTGACACAGTTTTTTTTATTATTTTGCATATTTATTTTGTCTTTCTTTTTGTTAATAACTTTTTGTCAGTTTTTCAATGATATTATCCTGCCACTATTTTGTGCTTTGCTTTTTATTGTGTATGCTGCCATTTTAAGGTTTTCCCATTTGGCAGCAGGTCTGTTATTTTTGGGAAAAACACCTGATTAATGCCATATGATTGTAGATCGTTCGATGAGTGACGTCATTGCTATTTCTCTATTTAAGGAGGAATCGCAGTAAACTCATCATCAAGTATATGGATAAACTCAAAACTACAGTAAATGAATCAATACTAGTTATGCAGGGAAAGGATCCTGGGACCCGTTTTGTCATAAACTTTGGGAGTCCAAAACATTACTGTATATGCTACAACATAAATAATAATCCTGCAATAACAACAACTGCAAGAACAATAATAAAAACCAGGTGCAACCTAGAAATGGAGCCAATGAAAAATGATCATATGGCAGCTAGGACCATGTTGCTTTTTGTTTGACCCACAATTGCTTGTGTGCCAGTTTTTGTTACTTATTTTTAGTTTAGTTATTTTTAGTTTCATTTTTGTTTGTCTGGTTTAAACTTTGGCATACTTTCTGACCACTGTTTTATTTTTACTACTGCCCTTCATTTCCCAGTCCATATCACTGTCATTTGGGATGCTCTTATGAAACTTAACTTTGGACTCTTAACTGGCTCACGAGCCAATAATCATTGTTTTTTCCATAATTATGGATGATTAATGAGGCAGTAATGAAATATTCACTATGCTTTTGAGGAATAACAGGGATTTTTTTCACAATCTTAGCACAATGACAATCTAGGATAGTGACTGCATTACTTGACTGTTATTTCAGATTTGACATAAGTGAAGTCGCTATAGTAGCTAGCCATATATACTGTAGAGTATTGTGCCTGGTTATTTTATATTAAAAAGTAAAATATAAGTAAAAATCAGCCAGTCATGATCAGCCAGTGACTTATCATAACGTAGAAAGCTGTTATTAGAACATTTCAAATTAATGGAGTTCTCACTGAGATATATGTACATATGCTCACTGCCAGATAATTCAGCTCACCTCACAGACACATAGGATTAATGACAATTAAGGATATAGCTTGTTCTTAGTCAAAAGACACTCCATACATTCTTGTACCACCATGCACTGCTGCGTCTTCCTGCCCTTAGCCATCCTTCATGTCAGAAAAGTCAAAGTTTTAAGTAATTGGGACTGGAATTAATACTCATGTATCTTGGTATACATTGGTATATCTGTTAATTCATATCTGTTTAATGCTTAGAGCAGAGTGCACATTTAAAATTATAACAGAGAAAGAAACCACATAAATTGCTATGTTGAACACACAAACACCATGCAATAAATACATAGAAAAGTGTATATATATATATATATATATATATATATATATATATATATATATATATATATACAGTAATCCCTCCTCCATCGCGGTGGTTGCGTTCCAGAGCCACCCGCGAAATAAGAAAATCCGCGAAGTAGAAACCATATGTTTATATGGTTATTTTTATATTGTCATGCTTGGGTCACAGATTTGCGCAGAAACACAGGAGGTTGTAGAGAGACAGGAACGTTATTCAAACACTGCAAACAAACATTTGTCTCTTTTTCAAAAGTTTAAACTGTGCTCCATGACAAGACAGAGATGACAGTTCTGTCTCACAATTAAAAGAATGCAAACATATCTCTTCAAAGGAGTGCGCGTCAGGAGCACAGAATGTCAGAAAGTGAGAGAAAACCAAACAAATCAATAGGGCTGTTTGGCTTTTAAGTATGCGAAGCACCGCCGGTACAAAGCTGTTGAAGGCGGCAGCTCACACCCCCTCTGTCAGGAGCAGGGAGAGAGAGAGAGAGAGAGAGAGACAGAGGAAAACAAACAGTGAAAAATCAATACGTGCCCTTTGAGCTTTTAAGTATGCGAAGCACCGTGCAGCATGTCGCTTCAGGAAGCAGCTGCACACAGAAGGTAGCAACGTGAAGATAATCTTTCAGCATTTTTAGACGAGCGTCCGTAGTGTCTAGGTGTGCGAACAGCCCCCCTGCTCACACCCCCTACGTCAGGATCAGAGAAAGTCAGTGCAAGAGAGAGAGAGAAACAAAAGTAAGCTGGGTAGCTTCTCAGCCATCTGCCAATAGTGTCCCTTGTATGAAATCAACTGGGCAAACCAACTGAGGAAGCATGTACCAGAAATTAAAAGACCCATTGTCCTCAGAAATCCGCGAACCAGCAAAAAATCCGCGATATATATTTAAATATGCTTACATATAAAATCCGCGATAGAGTGAAGCCGCGAAAGGCGAAGCGCGATATAACGAGGGATCACTGTATATACATATTAAGTACATATTAGATTGTATCTCATGATATGTAAAGATCATATTTATGGTACATCTATAGAAATGCAAATTCAGGCACAGTTATGTAATACACTGTACTTGAAACAAATTAAATCCTGAAGCAAAAAAGAAGACAGTTTATTTCCCAGTCATGTACCATACAAACCTTCTTTGAGTAAAGCAAATATACATAAACCGTAAATAGGCTGTAAACCATATGGGATAGTCTTAAGCCACCCCTGATCACAAATAAGATCAAGGTGTACAAAACCATATATTGATTTTTGCAATGAAAAGGTAATACAGCGAGAAGAGCACAAACTCAAAAAAAGCAAAGTGGCTGCACTCCACAAACACTCCTTCATCAACTTCCTCAGTAGCACTTCTTCTTTGCAAACTGTTCTTTTAATCTACTGCCAGTTGAGTCCTTGCCAATTACTCACCTCCCGTCTTGGAGCTCTGTGGTAGACTGACCAGAAGAATCTTTTAAGCCCAAGCCATGGACCACTCTGGGTACATCTCAGTAATCAATTTCAAGGTCAGGAAAGACCTTGGGAACTCGTAGGACTCTCCTCCTATCACTTCTGCTCCATTTGCCAGTGTCCACTACTCTTTCACTTGTAAAGAAAGTAATAGAGTACAGAACCCTTCGGGAGTTTTCTCTCCCAAAATTACATTATTCTTTTTTCATTACTGTACTTTCCTTCTCCCAACATTGTCTGTACTATAGAGCAATATTCATTGCTCAGTGCATATGCACAGTTTGAAGGAGTGGATTGTGCACTATATGTTTTTTTGAGGCCTTTGGTTTATTTTAAACCATGTGCTTGGTGAATGCTTAGTCTGATACTAGCCGAATTAAATTTTATGAAGACCTTATGTTGCTTTTAATGCTTATTTGATAAATGAGATTTCTTTTTCCTATCATTCACTCTTCCTATTTGCCCATGGCTTCTTTTATCCTTCTCCCCCCTGTTTCCATACTTGATAAGATGGCATAACAATTCATGCCACATCACTGAAAGACATGAAGGACAAAGGAGTGATCCAAATGACCTGTAATCCCATGAAATTCTGTCTTCTGTCAGGCATTTTCTACATTACATTTTCAGAATAATGAAATAAGCTGATCATCAGAGAGATGCTTAATAGATTTGCCACTTCCAGATAATAAACCCCGACTTGAAGTTTGCCATTTTATACTTTGTTATCTACTAAGCTTAAAAATGTAAACAGCAGAAAATATGCCTTGATTGCAAAGCAATTAAATCATTTATTAAAAAACATTTTATAATGAGCATCGTGGCCACAAAAACAAGTTCTAAATGGGCTTATATGGGGGGAGATGGAAGGTAACTTAAGCTTATTAAGGTACTAGGGGGCTTTGCCCCCTGCTTGCTTTGCTCACCAACCCCCGGACTGTTCTGCGTGCCAGCCACTTTGGATCTCTGCTGTTTGCATTGTGAAGAGGGGGGCTGAACGCACCCCAAGGAGATGCAGTCATTCCTCCGAAACCCCTTCTTAAACGGTGATACAATAGGAAATAGTTTTTTTTACCTCCTCTTTGCTCGATCAGCTGCTGGCTTGCTGCTGCTGCCATGCCGTGTGATCTGCATCTCGTGTTGCACACTTCTGTCATATCACCTATGTCCATATATTCGATCTCTTTTCGCTTTTACCTTTTCATCAATATCGCATTGAATTTTGATTCCGCGTTTGGAATTACATTGTGACAACGCATCATATAACTGCCCGTGAGTGAATATCGTTTCTTTCTCTCTACAAGAATTGTGTCTGACAATAGCATTCGCACAAATGAGAAATGATTTCTCTCGCGAGATTTCACTTTCACCAAACAACAAATCTTTTAATTCTTGCAGATACGCCTCTTCATTGGGGAGAAACACTCCTCTTTTTTTCCTTGATGGCAATACGAATTATACGATCTACAAATCTCCGACTTAAAGTTTAAATCCGAATAATATATTCAATCTCTTTTCGCTGTTCCATTATTTCACCGAGTTATACTTTCAATTTGTTTGCACTAATGCGATCTTTACTATCCTTTTTTTGAGACTTTCAAATTTTCATACTTCCATTATCTCTAACCTGCTCTGCATGTGTACCGCGCCAATGTTTTTGAATTCTTTACGACGGTTTACTTTGTCATCTACTCTTTGTTTTATTTCCGGCCCTGGGCCGGGTTTAATCTCTTGGCACAAAGACTTGTCTTGTGGGACGTGAAAGTGTCTCTGTGAGAAAATCATGTGTTGTCTCCTTCCAACCTTCCAAGATTTTTTTTATAACAGGCAGATATACTTTTAAAGAAACAACAGATATTTTTGGCTACTGACATTGGCTAAAATTAGATCTCTAAATTAGCCAAGTCATCAAAAATACTGAACTTCTTTGTTAATGTAGAAACCCATTTGCCTTTCATTGTTGCAGTCTTCAAACAATTTCCAGGGGTCCTTACCTGATTTAAGTACGTCATCTTTACCCTGCCTGCTCTGGACCACTTTTCTTTCCTTGTAATTTCTGTTTTCATGTGAGTGTCTGTGCTCATTTGAAAGCCCAAATATTTCTGAGCTTTTTGTGTATCTGCTACCCATTTCAGCGCTGTGCAAACTATTGTAAAAAAAGCTTTTGGTGTTTTTGTATGCTTGTTTAAAATATATATATATATACAGTTAGGTCCATAAATATTTGGACAGAGGCAACTTTTTTCTAATTTTGGTTCTGTACATTACCACAATGAATTTTAAATGAAACAACTCAGATGCGGTTGAAGTGCAGACTTTCAGCTTTAATTCAGTTGGGTGAACAAAACGATTGAATAAAAATGTGAGGCAACTAAAGCATTTTTTTAACACAATCCCTTGACTCAAAGGCTATTTCATGGGCAGGTGTGGGCAAGTCCGTCGTTATGTCATTATCAATTAAGCAGATAAAAGGCCTGGAGTTGATTTGAGGTGTGGTGCTTGCACGTGGAAGACTTTGCTGTGAACAGACAACATGCGGTCAAAGTAGCTCTCCATGCAGGTGAAAGAAGCCATCCTTAAGCTGCGAAAATATAAAAAACCCATCCGAGAAATTACTACAATATTACGAGTGGCAAAATCTACAGTTTGGTACATCCTGAGAAAGAAAGCAAGCACTGGTGAACTCAGCAACGCAAAAAGACCTGGACGTCCACGGAAGACAACAGTGGTGGATGATCCTAGAATCATTTCCATGGTGAAGAGAAACCCCTTCACAACAGCCAACCATGTGAACAACACTCTCCAGGGGGTAGGCGTATCAATATCCAAGTCTACCATAAAGAGAAGACTGCATGAAAGTAAATACAGAGGGTGCACTGCAAGGTGCAAGCCACTCATAAGCCTCAAGAATAGAAAGGCTAGATTGGACTTTGCTAAAGAACATCTAAAAAAGCCAGCACAGTTCTGGAAAAACATTCTTTGGACAGATGAAACCAAGATCAACCTCTACCAGAATGATGGCAAGAAAAAAGTATGGAGAAGGCGTGGAACAACTCATTATCCAGAGCATACCACATCATCTGTAAAACACGGAGGCAGTGTGATGGCTTGGGCGTGCATGGCTGCTAGTGGCACTGGGACACTAGTGTTTATTGATGATGTGACACAGGACAGAATCAGCCGAATGAATTTTGAGGTGTTCAGAGACATACTGTCTGTTCAAATCCAGCTAAATGCAGTCAAATTGATTGGGCGGCGTTTCGTGATACAGATGGACAATGACCCAAAACATACAGCCAAAGCAACCCAGGAGTTTATTAAAGCAAAGAAGTGGAAAATTCTTGAATGGCCAAGTCAGTCACCTGATCTTAACCCAAGTGAGCATGTATTTCACTTGTTGAAGACTAAACTTCAGACAGAAAGGCCCACAAACAAACAGCAACTGAAAGCAGTAAAGGCCTGGCAGAGCATTAAAAAGGAGGAAACCCAGCATCTGGTGATGTCCATGAGTTCAAGACTTCAGGCTGTCATTGCCAGCAAAGGGTTTTTAACCAAGTATTAGAAATGAACATTTTATTTCCAGTTATTTAATTTGTCCAATTACTTTTGAGCCCCAGAAATGAAGGGATTGTGTTAAAAAAATGCTTTAGTTGCCTCACATTTTTATGCAACCATTTTGTTCACCCCACTGAATTAAAGCTGAAAGTCTGCACTTCAACTGCATCTGAGTTGTTTCATTTAAAATTCACTGTGGTAATGTACAGAACCAAAATTAGAAAAAAGTTGTCTCTGTCCAAATATTTATGGACCTAACTGTATATTAAATAAATAATATGGTACCATAAACATTTTTTATTAAATTTTTGTTTACTTAAATTTATTTCAGAATAATACATTTATATTTTTAAACTTCCAACAGCACAAGGTAGAGCAGATTTGCTGAAGATAAACCTGAGAGAGGTTGAAGTGGCTCCAGATGTTGATCTTGCTGTGATTGCTGAAAAAATTCAAGGCTATTCAGGTGCTGATATTACTAATGTTTGTCGGTAAGTATACAGGATTTACAGGATTAATTACAATATTTTTATATCAGTGCTATTGTTCCATGTTCTGTCTATTGTTCATTTATTTGTCCATCTCTTTTAAAAATGTCAGTTTTAGCTAAATGGAGCCTTGATGTAAATGTAAAGTTGCAGATAACCACAGTTTCAATTTGATGTCACATTACAATTCTTATAACAGAATGATACTATAAATATTTTAAGGGTAAACAAATGTGATATTGCATACTACTTTTTTACTGATGCATCCCTATACACAGGAACAGACACTTACTTTAGTCAAGGTAAATGTCTTATATTGCTTACCATATAAAACTTTCCCAAACTCTTTCATGCTACCCTACCTTCTTGCATTGTGCTTTCACAATGTGAGTGTATTGCTGCCACATAACATAATTCCTAACTTATTGTCACATATACACCACTTCACTGCAGTCTAACAGTCGAGAACTGTACAATTGTGCTTATAATTATGTCTTCTGTGGTCTTGTCTTTAATTGTCTTTCTGTCTTTCGAACATAGAGTCACACCAAGAACATGTTTATTACAATGCTCAAATTTACTCCAAGCATGCATCCATCTGTGTAAATGTGGTTTATCTTTTCACAGCCATGTTTAAGTTACTGATGAAACCACTTGGTTTTTGGAATTCAGAAAGACAATTTTAAACCCATAGTAACACCAAAGAGACTGAACATGTAAAAAACTAGAATTAGAATATCAAATAAACAGTACAAAGCAACAGAATGCGCAGGCCCTCTTGGCATTCCTATATAGGTCTTGACTCCTTTCTACCAGCTGAGTGAGCTTATTCTATTGCTTACCTTAAAATATTCAAACATTCTCACAAACACACTTTGTTTCTCTCTGTTATTCCCATTTGCCTTCTTGTGCTTTGTCTCTTCCTCTCATCAGTTGAGATCTTGTCTTTGACCTGCCTCAGACCTCCAAGTACAGCAAGTCTGTTATCTTGAATTTACTTTAAACCCATTATGGGATCACTTAAGTCTGTGGGCTTGAGTTGGCTTTAAACCCATCATGGGGTTGCTTCTGGTTAAGCCCCAGAATTACTACTAGTTAAGCACGCTCTAGAGCCACTAATGTTCCTGCACTCCTGAGCCACTGGTTACCTTAAAAGGGCTACCTCTTATCATTGGTTTACCACTCTACTAGCTTTACACAGTTTCTTGCCCCGGGATGGTCAGGAAATCTTTTAATGTTTTTGGATATTTTAGATATTAGCCAGACAAATGAGTTTTATGGATTGGATTGCCTACTCTCATTTATCCAACACGTTTGTGTTCTTTTGATTTTCTCCCTGCTGCCTATGGTCTTGCTCCATTATACTGCCCCATGGTCACATCCTTTGCTCTCTTTCTTAAGGTCTTATTGCACACAACAGCAGGCTCACAAATTTTACATAGATATTACTCAACAGTCAAGAGAATTCAAAGTGTAATTGTAAATGCCAAGCAACATACTTTGTGAAGAAACCTGTTGAACTGTTTGTTTAAAAATATCTATTAATATTTATACCCTTTCTGTTTGTAGTGATGCCTCTATGATGGCAATGCGACGGCGCATACAAGGCCTGACTCCAGAGGAGATTCGGGCATTGTCAAAGGATGAATTGCAGATGCCTGTAACAGTAGAAGACTTCGAATTAGCACTGAAGAAAATATCAAAATCAGTTTCTGCAGCTGACCTAGAGAAGTATAAAGCTTGGATGGATGAGTTTGGCTCTGTGTAATTTGTACAGTAAAATGACAATAATTGTTGATATTAAAGGTACACCTTTTCACTACAGTCATTGCTTATTTGAGTTAAGTAAAGTCAAACAGACCTGCAGAAGTTAAACCTTAGGGTAGCTATAGAATGTACAGTATGAAAGGGACTCATTTAACTAACACATTGTACTTGTGCAGTACAAAATAGTTTAACATATCTTGATAATCTTACTGAAATACTTTTATACATTATATTCAAATTAACTTAAAATTTAATGATTAATTATAATATGTTTTATAGCATCTGACAATTTTTAAGATAGGGATATAAGTATAATTAATGGGTGCAAAAGAAAAATGTAGGTGGGTGGCAGGAGGACACAGTGAATAGTACTGAAGTCTCAAGACACTTAGATTCTAGTTTGATTCATTAGTGGAGTGTCATAAGTGTGGAGTTTCCTCTCCCAGTCCAGTGACACAGTTATGTGCACTTGTGAATCAAAATTAGCATGTAAAAGAGACTCTGACCTGCGGTGGATTCACTTTCTGTCCAGGGATGGTTCCTGCTCTTATTAGTGCCCAATACTAATAAGCTTCAATTTAGTCATAAATAAACAAGATTTAGCAAATGGATGAACAGAGGAATGGAGTAACACTACCAGAGGTCAATTAACATGTTATGTTAGAATAGATGTTTGACCCCATTAAAAATTGAAATGACAGATCAAGTTCATGATTAATCACCCCTTTATTCTTATTTCATTTAAACAAATAAACCTACCCTAAAGTTTTGCAGCATTCCTCTTCCATCCCCAGTCAATGTCTCTGAGACAGTCTTATGGATTTAGAAAACATCAATACAATTTCTGCTGAAAGTATGTCTATCTCCTAAACATCATTCATATATCCTGATCTCAAGTTTTCTTGTAGCTAATTTAAGTTGAATATTTCTGCGGCTTTTATCTCTTTTTGATAGTGATAATGTTTGTGTACCTTTTTATTAAAATAATCTGTCAGGCAGGAAGCATGGCACAGTGTTTAAGCCTTTGGACTTCAAACCCTGATGATGTGGACTCAAATCCCACTACTACCATGGGCAAATCACTTTACCTGCCTTTCCTTCAACTGGAAAAATACAAAACAAATGTAGAGAATTGTATTTCTCAAATATTGTCTTGGATAAAGGCGTCAGTCAAAAAATAACAATGTAATTACTGTACTTATGTTTTCCATTACCAGACTATATCCCTGGACAATCAGGCACAAATCTGGGAATTGGCCACAAATATGACCGAGGTCGGAGGCAGGGGATACTCCGGCACATTCATTGTTAATGTCAGGCAATTTTAGGGGCACCAGTTAGCCTCACATATGTGTGTTTTAGATACTGCATAGGTGGAAACTGGAGTACCTGGGAAAATGTATGTGGGCATAGAGCAGTGTTCTCCAACTCCAACTGGAGGGATGCAGTGGCTGCAGATTTTCATTATAACTCTTTTCTTAATTGGTGACCAGTTTTTTCTGCTAATTAACTTCTTTTCCATTCATTTTAATTGACTTGTTCCTTTGAATTTCTTCATCGATCTGAATCGCTTCGTGTCTTCCCTTAAATGGCATCCAAACAGAAATGAAACATGAAGTGAGTGACCCAACAAAAGATCATCAAAGTCAGGGCCTCAAACTCCAACCAATTTCACTTCAACCAGTTGCTTAATTAGGAGCCGATTCTTGTTGTTAATTAAACCTGTTCTTTAATTCCATGGCTTGTTGCTGCTCTCATTGTGCAATAGCATAGAATTCCAAAATTGTTGATTTTCTCTTTTCTAAGAACACTGTTAAAATGTTTTGTGGACCTGAGCAGATCAACATTCCTTCTTCTTTATTTATTTTCAGATATTGTATAATGGACACAGTTTGCTGGTCATGTGTTGGCTGATTTTGTATCTCATTGTTGTTTGGCTTCTCATTAATGAAAAATAAAAATAAAAGGGTCTGAGCAAGTCAATTAAAATTAATACAAAAGAAGCTAACTAGTAGCAAAAACAGGTCACTAATTAAGAAAAGGGTTAGAATGAAAACCTGCAGCCACTGTGGCCCTCCAGGACCAGAATTGGGGACTCCTAGAATAGAGAGATTAAGCAAACTCCACAGAGAAAGAGACTAGAAAGTCAAGCCAAGGTCCACAGAGTTGCAAGGCAAGTACAATAAGCACTGAGCCATAGCGACACTCCCACATTCTCAACACTACTTTTCGAGTTTGTATCACTTACAATGGCTTGCAGTGCTTATTTTAAGGAAGTGAGTTTGATTCTGATTTGTAGTTAAATGGCTTTTAGTGAAAACTGTGTTTTAGACTTGAATTTTTTAAAAGCTATGTTTATTTAATATATATTTAATCTTGATAGGTAGTATATACTCAATAGCTTTAGGAAAATGAAGGTTTACTATTTGTTTTCACCTAAAATCCTCTCCCACTATCTTTTTACAGTGTTCATAATGTGTTTACATTCCCTCACCAGTGTGAGTCTCCAGTGTGTCATTTCCAGATTTAATTAACACAACAGAATGGATTTTTGTTAGCCTTATAACCTTTGATTATTTTGATAGCAGATATATTTTCTCTACATTACAAAAGTTAAAAGTGCTAACTAAACATACCTAATTTAAAATGCACTCTTATCATATTATTTTAAATTGAATTCTCCAAAATGGAATCTATTGAGAAAACTGAATCTAAGTTTATTATTAAAAACTGTGAATTGTAAATAAGTATGGGATTTCAGATAACTCCATTATAATGAAATACAAACCATGGACGGTTCGATCCAGTTGGGTCTAGTCAGTTTATACCCTTTGAAATAGCAAGAAAAATGGTTCAATTGCTGAAAGAATAAAAGAATTTTGAACAACTGTCATGTAAAACTGACTGTGGCTACAATACACCAACATGGTGATGGTACTTTATATGTGTGCTGGTATACTTTTATAGAAGCAAAAAAGCTTTGTTCTTACTTGAAAAATCATCTGTTGGATTTACTGAATCTTACTGTGATCTCACAAAAATGTTTAGTGTCAATACTTTAAAAAGTTAAAGTATGTACCTCAATGCTGATTCTCATATTCTTTTCTCACTTTAGTACACTAACAGTACATTAATGTTGAATATGTTAAAAGTGTTTTGTCATACTGATTACAAGACACTTCAATATAATTTATTTTTATAATTTGTGTGTTCTATGAACTTAACATGGAAGATACATGTGAGAACTTTTTACTTCTCTTTCCATGTAAGTCCAGAATTTCAGTTTATATTTTCCTTTATCTGGACCTTTTGTATTCTGGTCACCAGATTGTCAATCTGCCAGGATGGTTGATTAATTAAGTAGTTATTTAAAAAAAAGTCTTTTTAACCATTTCACGTTTTTTTAATTGCATAGTATGTACTTATTTTGATGCTACTTTAAACAATATTTCCCAAATGAAGAACAAGAAATGTGGAAGAGTTCACTTAGGGAATCATATCTCCATTGACCTGTTTGTATGTATTGAAGTCATTCATATGAAAGTGTTTAACTGTGGCAATTAACCACTTTAAATTATTAACATATTTTATTATTTTATTGTGATCAAAGGTACAGTATATGTCATACGTGCCAGTCAAGAGATAAACCAGCCTCTCCTAAATGAAGTGTTTGAATGTCACTTTTAATAGAATGCACTTTAATATTTTTATATCAGCCTATTCATATTTTTGCATTCCAAGGTTATGGGAGCTGCAGTCTATTCCAGTAGCGTATTTTGAGCATTTCTGTTGCCTGACATGGCAGAATACTTTTTGAATTGTGTATTGTGATTGTTGCTGCTATTTCTGTTAATGTTCCTTTTGCTTTTAAATGGTCTCAGCAAAACAAAGGTTTATGTGACGTTTAAGTGTATTGACAATAAAAGTCAACAATCTGGATTATTTATGTTCCTTCTTCAAATCCTGTAAAAACACATTGATTTGTAACATTCATATAAAGGTTTGTTTACTATAAGAACAACAAGAGATAAACCGATGACTATTTAAGAGGGCATGGTCGTAAAGATGGATGCCTCAAAGCTCCAGAGATGTGAAATTAAGTTCATAGTCAATAGACATTAAGAAATACTTTTTATATAATTGAATGGGGCAGTTTATTTCCCACAGCATGTGCTTTCAGCTTTGGTCCAAATATCCTATACTAGACAAGGTTGAACAACCTAGCTCTCAAAGTCTTAATTCATACAGATTACTGTATTTACTTACAGTCTGACTTTTTCATTGTTAAGATGAGGTACAAGGAAAGGATATCTTTTCTCTTCATTTTGCCTTTACCAGTGAATTGCCTCATCTTATTGTCATCTTATAACATGGTGCAAATGTTAAGGTTAATTGCAGGTGTGACCACCAGACCCCAGACACATCTACACAACACAGTCCTGGGTTCAAATATAAGGTGTTTATTCGACACAATACTTCCACTGGGTTCCAATTTCTGCCCTTTCTGGTTGCAAAAAAAAGTAATAATTTTCCTCCTCCTTTCACTTCTCCAACGTAGTCTCATTCACCTTCTCCCAAATCTGACTACTCATGCAGGAAACGTGGCTTTTTTTTGCTGGACTGAGCAGTACTTCTGTTGCCACGCCACTGCACATTGCAAGTACTTCTGGGTCAGGCGGAAACCCTTCAAAGAGGGTATATTGATCCCCTGCAGCTCCAAGAACCCCAACAGGGTTGTCCCATGGGTCTGCAATTCATAGCCCACCCAGCGGGTATCCACTTGGGTGTTCCACCAGTGGGATGCTGCCACTGAGTGTACAGGGGGTTTGAACACGCTACTGGGTAGCAGACACACTCTGACCTTCGCGGAAGGAGCCGTCTCTCATCTTGCCATACCATCCAGCAGGTTAAATTTACAGCACATTTACTCCCTGTATGCAGACAATATGCTAATCTATACAGTATATAGTTTGTTATATTACGTGTAAATTTTGTTTTATTTTAGATTTTAACATGTCAATGCACATTACAAGTCTTGTAAGCCTATTACAGTACTGTATTAAATATTTAATCTAATAGACATAATCAAATCCCCTTTCACTTCTGAAAGGAGAGAACATGAGTTGATGAGAGTACGAATAAAGAAGTTCAACAGCTTAAAAGGCTTGTAGGAATTGAGGAATATCACTGCAATCATTTTACTTGAAACTGATTTTTTTTCTAATTTTAAGTAATACAGGACATTATTTTTCCAGTGTACTATACTGAGTGGGTTTGAATATTCAAGTGGGGAAAAATAATATGGTAAACAAAGTAGTGTGGTGGACATTAGCATGACAGAAGGTAATGTGCGGAGCAATATACTGCACTTAAATACTCTTACGTTTTTAACAGTACAGTTCACTTAATGTCTCCTAAACAACTGCTGAAAGAACAACCCAAACCAAAGATATGGGCAACTTGGTCTCGCCATTGAGGTATAACATCAGGACTGGAAACGTTTAAGGTAGTAGCAGTAAGCAGGTCAAAAGCCTGAAGTCACAATGGCAGAGCTGGACTGAGCACTGCATGTCACACGCACCTCTAGGTAAGTGACATCCTTATCACAGTCATCTTCTGCTTGAACAGATTGCATATCTTTAATACCGGCTACTCCAGAAGAATGTGATACTCCACAAACATACTTTATGAAACGGCTTTAGGAATACTGTATCAGGTATGGCACAGACCTCAAAAGCTTGTTTGGGGATAAACCCCACCAAAACATATATCTCTGTATTATAAAAGAAAATCTTGAGATGAGACGAGAGTATTGCCAAGAGATTTTTTCAAGTCTCGCCCTCCTGTCAACCATTTCAGGTTAACGGCCCACGCCCACATGCCTCTCACCTCTCATTCATGTGAATGCTTTTGTCAGACACAGTTCCTGCGCTATCAGCTCTTATAAATTTTTAAGATCTAATTGGGAAATTGGATAAATGCATATCAATAGACTGCTGAAACAGTTGGTGGTGATGTTGCAGAAGATGAAAATATCAACTTAAAATATCCCGTAGAATTTCTACAACCATTAATACCGTCTGGTCTTCCACCGGCCGAATTACTGTTGAAAGAAGGATGAAATGTTCTTATCTTGATAATGTTATTGTGTAATTTATGTATGAGTGATGGGATATGCAATAGGACAAGACTAGTTGTATTCAAAATTGGTCAAATAATTCTGACATGTAATTTTAAAAGTCGACAAGAAAGGTAATGTAGTACATCTTCCATGGACAACATTAGACACCAAAGGAGATCTTGATATGCCATTCGTATTAAAACATTTACAGTTTCCCGTTAGAATAGCTTTTGCTATGACAATTAATAAATCACAGGGACAAACAATTGAAAAAGTCATTTATTTATTAGAGAGAAAGAAATGATATTCACTCATGGGCAGTTATACATTGCGTTGTCACGATGTAACTCGAAACACAGAATCAAAATTCAATGCAATATTGACGAAACGTTCATTCAAAATATTGTTTTTACTGAAGTTTTACAGTAAAAGTATAAGTTTAAAAAGTATTTGCATGTTAATTTCAAAGCCAAACAGAACAAAAACTTATAATGCAATGAATACCTCTAACGCAACATGAAACATAATTTTCTTTCAATTTATTATGTTTTACTATTTTTTACTATGGTTAATTACTTGCTGTAATGTAAAATAGTTAGTTCTATTATGCATATGGGAAGCCGCGAAGTGGCTAGCGCGTAGCGCCCACCTTTGGGTTGGCAAGTGAAGTGAGCAAGGGGCAGAGCCCCCTAGTATTGAAATTAATAAGGACAACAGTATGTGGTATGACACACATATCAGAAAGTTGCTAAGTTGGCAGCTTTGTAAGTTCTTCATCTGGTGGATGAGGTTTTAAAGTAATCCTGAAGTTTTCTAATAGGAAAGAGAAATTGTAGTACAGTAGTGTTTATTAGAGGTCATGCTCAACAGATCTGGGTAGAGCATCCTTTAACTCTGCAAACAGCCGTGCTTCTTCATGGCATGGATTCCAAAAGATTTAGGTAACATCCATTTACGTTTCTGGTCCATTTTGACTTGATTGCATCATGCACTTTGTCAGCTGTATATTCGTGCTGCAAATCTCCTACCACATCCCAAATGTGTTCCATTGGCTACAGATCTGGTTACTGAGAAAGCCACTGAAGAACACGGAGCTCACTGTCACATTCCAGAAACCAGTTTGAGACGATTTTTGCTTTGTGACATGGTGCATTGTCTAGCTGGAAGTAGCCATTAGAAGATGGGTACATTTTGGCAATGAAGAGATGCACATAGTGGGGCAACAATGCTCGGATAGGAATGCACATTCAAGCAATAATTAATTGGAATGTTTTTGGATGTGTTTTAGTTTTGCAATTAATGTAAAGCCATAAAAACCCAAAACATTCTCCCAGCTGGGGAGACATAATCCAAAGTAATTTAAAGTTGTACACCATATTTAACTCATGAGCCTGGGAATCTCTGAAATTTACGTGGGGTTAGCTGACACCCATGAGAAGTGCTAACTAGCACCAGCCTTCCTTGGCACCATGTTTTGGCTTTGTTTGTAAAACAGTATCTTTACAAAGTAAAATGTAGATTATAGAGAGGGCAGAAGTGGAAGAAAGTAAACAGCACCTAGCAGAATCAGAAGCACTCAGTCATGAAAGGAGCCAGTGCAGAACATAGGAGAGGCAGCACGGACAGAGAGCTCAGACCTGCCAACACTGGGGATGTTTCTCTACTGCAGAAGTTCTTTAGTCTGGGTGCATGGCCACCGGCAAGTCTTCTTAAAGATCCTAGCTTTGATTGTGTCACAGAGTTGGAGGCAATGAGGCAGACAGTGTTGCATTTGAGCCCAAGTGAGGTGCAAGGTGGAACTGGTGGTATGAATGTTTAGGCAATGACTGAGGTAGATGAGAGCATGTGGAGCTGCATGGAAGAAGCCGCTGATGCCACACATGGCGTCAACATTGCAGGGCAGCCAAGTAAGCAGATAGCAGACTGCATAAGGCCTTTGACCCCAGTCCTATGTATGCACAAGTTGTCCCAGAAGCACTATGGGTAAGGAGACCAGTAATGAAGAGATAGAGAGACGGATGGATGACTTGAGAAGAAACCAGTAATGCTGTCCCAGGACATTAAAGAACATGGAGCCAAGCAAATGCTTACAGTTCCTTATTCGAAAAGAAAAACAGGATGTCTGGCAGATTAACAGACCTCTTCAGAGAAAATTCTCAGTAAATGAAGAATAGACTTGAGTCATCGTTGCAAATGAAATTCAAAATGGACATCCTTTTTTACACCAATGGATGGAACCTCCATTTGCCATTGTTCAATGCAACATGGTAAACTGACTAAAATTAGTGCTGCTTCCTTGTAGTAAAGGGTTCACGTCCTGGGTTCTCACTGTGTGGAGTCTGCATGTTCTCCCCGTGTCTGCATGTGTTTCCTCCAGGTGCTCCAGTTTCCTCTCACAGTCCAAAGACACACAGGTTAGCTGGATTGTCAGTGCTAAACTGGCCCTAATGTGTTGTTGGGGTGTGTGTGTATGTTTGTGTGTCAGTCCTGTGATGGACTGGCTCCCTGTCCAGGGTTTGTTCCTGCTTTGTGCCCTGTGCTAGCTGGGATAGGCTCCATCACCAACACAACCTTTGTTTAGGACTAAGCGAGTTAGAAGATGACTGACTGACTTATCGTTTAGGTTCATTTACATAACACATTTAAATATTTTTTTAATTTACACCAATCAGCACACAAATAAATGGTATATTCATCTAAACATCCCTATGACATTAAGTATTATCTAAAGTCCCAAAATAGTTCATTAAAAGTCTTGAGTAAATACCTAGTTCACAGAAATAAGATTTCTCATGTGTAAACAGTTATCAGAGAACAAAATATAAAGTTAAAATATAACACAATCTATTTATAATTTAAATGTGCTGGTACAAATGATGTCAGGATGTCCTAGTTAAACAGGCAGGCAGTTTTCAAGCACTTTTTTCCATTTACAGCCTCCTGACTGATGGAGGGCAGCACAGAGTTCCAGGCTGTTGCCAGGTAAGGAGATACGGCGGTGAGAGGCCTGTCATGGAGTCTTGGCTTTTTACCCAGGAGCTGAAGGCCCCAAAGCTGCTAAAGGGACCACTGCCCTGGTGCCTGATTGCAAAAGCAGGGATGTGCTTAACACCAGAAGTGTTTCTCGGCCTTGGCTGGTAGTCAAAGACTTCAGAGTTAGCAGTACAAGCATGCTCTTTTATGACATGGCAGCTCAGATTCACCTGCTAAAGTCCTCACGTCAAAAATAAAGCAGGAAGTGTTACAGTCTCTTAATGTTAAAATGAGAATTAATGTTTGAATTGAGAACATTAGCCTCAAATGATAGACATTTCAATTACTAACTGTCTAGGATGAAATGTAACCACTAATGAAAATATTCAGTGAAAATGGGAAGAAAGTGAAGACAATGTGTGATAAAGAATGAACGTGTGATAAACATCCTGATGAAAGTTTTGTCCTCCTGCCAAATTTTAATCATCAAATTTCTTATGTTCTGGTGGAAATGACAGACAATTTTAAAAGAACACAAAGAATGAAGTAAAACAATAAAAAAAGTAAAAGGCAATAACAACTTTAAATTACCTGCTCCCATCATTATAGATGTGAATTTTATTCTGATAAAGCAGAGGTCAGCACTAGTGATGTGTCCATGTGCTGTCAAGTGCCTATAAAAAGTATTCACCCCCTCGACAGTTTTCACATTTTATTGTTATACAACAATGAAACACCAGGGTTTTCATTTGGCTTTGTAGACACTGATCAACAGAAAGAGTCTTTAATGTCAAAGTGAAAACTAGGAAAGATCTGAACTGCATGATGAAATAAAATTATGGGGGCTTCCTATCACATATGTATGTAAAAGTTTCTCTTATGTAGGAGATTTTCTCATATGTATGGGATAATTTCTCATATGTACAAGATAATAACTGTTGTAACGTAGGATTTTATATGATTAATAATCAATAAGACACCCACCTCACATTAATGCAGGTAATGGGGTATAGGAGCTCTGTTTCATGTTCAGGCTGGGATGCCAGAAATATGACGAGAGGTTCTACATTTTCACTTTCTCTGTTGTGATACAAAATGTGACCAAAGACTTGCTTTCACAAATAACTCAGACATGCTTGTTGAAATGCACAAAATAAAACAATCTCTCTATTATAATAAAAAAATCTTGGGTCAAGACGTGATCTTCTCGGAAAGACACTTTGACGTCCCGCGAGACTAGACTATACAACTTTTGGAAGCGAGACCCGTGAGACGGTCACTTTTGCATGTCACGCCCTACTTACAAACAATTTAAAACAAGATCACAGACATCCAACCTCTCAGTTGTTGGGATGCTTTTGGCAGACACACTTCATGTGCTCCCAGCTCTTAAAGATTTTATACGTTCTAGATGGCACGTCAACGACTAAGCGAAGAAGAAAGAGCAGCCATGTGCAAATTCTGAAAATAAGGAAAGTAATAATCGGCCCGGACCAAGTGGAATTGAAAACCTCGTAGGTCCAATCGGGGTCAGAAATTAAAGACGTTCAAAAACATTGACGCGAAACGCATGCAGAGCAAGTTACAGATTATGAAAGTAGTAAAATTCAAGTATCAAAAAAAAAGAAAGTAAAGATCACATTAGCACAAACAAACAGAAATTATTACTCAGTGAAATAATGGAACAGCAAAAAAATCGAATATATGAACATAGGTGATATCTCAGAAGTATGTAGATATTGTAAGGCTTTAAAGTTTAAGTCGGAGACTTGTAGATCATCTAATTCATGTTGCCATCAGGGAAAAGTAGTGTTGCCTCCCAATGAAGAGGCGTATCTACAAGAATTAAAAGATTTGTTGTTTGGTGAAAGTGAAATCCACAAACACCACAGGCAAAATATCCGAGTCTACAATAATCTTTTCGCGTTCACATCATTCAATGCTCAAAACGTTCATTTACACAATAATGGACCATGTGCTATGAGAATCTGTGTTCCCGCAACAATTAAAGCTACGACAAGTTTAATTTCGAAGAAAGCACAATTCGGTCAGGAGTATATTTATGATAACGGACAAGCGATGCAACATAGAATCGAAAGAGTATGTAACAATTCCCATGAAAATAACAATCTCTTCAAATTGTATATCTGGATAGCCAAACTCAGGGGTGGGTGAGCGAAGCGAGTAGGAGGCGCCTAGTTTATTTGTAACATAAAGATAATAGAAGATGTATGTATATATGCAAATATATATATATATATATATATATATATATATATATATATATATATATATATATATATATATATATATATATAGACAAAAGACACAAAGCATAAAATAATGAAATCTTAGATTAGCTTTTCCTCTCCTGTAGAAAAAGACACATAAGTTGTCAGTTTTGTCTCTTGGTGTAGACAAAACTTTCCTCTTTTTTAGAAAAAAACACACAACTCATGAATCCTGAACATTCATTTGATGAGCATAAGATGAATACGTTCTCTGGCTGGTTATCAATGTTTCTGTTGCCGACTAGTGACATTCATTTGCTCACAGCAGATAGCATTTGCCCAGGATCAGGGACCACTCCTACCACACCGAATTCTCTATCTGTGTGTGAATGTGCACAAGTGTGAGGTGCTGCTCTGTCCATTCCTTTGTATTAGTGAGAGAAACTTATAATAACCAGAACTTATCCTTCACAAGATTCTTATCTTCAGTTACAGTTAACACCAATACCATAATACATTAGTTGGCTTTGTCCTGTCTATTAAATTGCAGTTAATAGTTCTCGGAATCAAAGTATACTCATGGTTTATGGTGAGTGATGCTTGGTTTCTTTCCTGGTTGGCTTTTTTCAGACACATGGAAAGATTTTTCATAAGCACTTTCTTTTCCTTGCTCAGGTCTCCTTCACCTTTGGTCACACCTTCTGATTGCAGCTGGTACTGCAATCTTCTCTTCGAGGGTTTTACACAAAGTGTCCTTGGATGCTAGAAAAGCTGTGCCTGCTAAGTCAACTGGTGATCCGTCACTGATTATCGTTATCAAGGCGAACGTGTGGTTTACGTACCATCTCTCTCTTGTTTCTGTCCCTGCTGTCCATCAGCAAGGTTGGGCTAATCACAACCTCGTCCAAACTCTAACACAGATGAGTATGCCTCCTTTTCAGTCCAGAATATTTGCCCTCTGGAATAAACGGATGGCTTCAACCTCTGTCTTGCCCACACCCTGTCAGCTATGGGCTCTGGCTGTGGGCAGCCCAGTTATGGCCAGGTCAAGTTGTAGCGTAGTGTGAGAAGAGCAATAAGTTTGTTTAAGGAATTTTAAAGGGAGGAATAGAGCTTTTGTTATTGTCTTCTTGGGAGCACATAAGACCATCCTCTTGGGTGACCACTGGTGCAAAGGTGTGTCCATCAGTGTTACTCATCCTGGAATTATGGTCCTTTTTTCAGAACCCGAGTCTATTTTGTGCCTTACAGAGAGATGTCCCTGGCAGTTGCATGGTCTGGAATTGACTGTCTAATCAGATATGGCTGCAGATGCTGCATTCCAAAGGGAGGCCCAGTCAGACAAACTGAGATTTTTTGCTGGCGATAAGAGGGTCTGGCAACAATTTGCTAAGCCAGGACTCGGGTTCCAGCCTGATAAAATGGATACTGCTAGTCCGTCCTACAGTACATACAAGATATTGGGCCAGTTTCTCAATAATTAATGTTGAGAGTCTCACTTTTGCACTTGTCACTAGTCTCTCAACAAGCTCTTTTGTCCATTTCTTGAAAGCTTGCGAGAAGGTTGGTGAGAACCAGGAATCTCTCACTAGTAGAACAACACCACTCCTCAACAAACCTTCCCTTCAACAGGAATGGCCGTCTAAGGTTTTGGTGAAAGCAGCAGTTTTAAACAGGAATCCCATAAGAAACAATGAAAACTAAAGTATAAAATGAAATGGGCATTCAGTATATGAATCTAGGGAAATGCACAAGAAAAATAAGATCCACTCTATAGACACAAATCTTAGTGGTACCCAAAAAAAATGCTGCATGTGATTGCAGTCTGATTAAATTGTTGACAGCAACAGTGGTCAGAAATTGCAGATTAGTCATTACGGCAGAGCAGACTGATACTTTGGGAAAACATTAACCAATCAGTGTCATCACATATTTTTGTAGAATATTGTAGGCCACCACCTGATTAATCCAAATTTGTGAAGCTCCTGGCCATTTCCCGACAATGTTCAATTCTCAGATGATTTGCACATTAAGGGAAGGAAATTCATCCATTTTCTAAACCCACATGTTTTGGACAGGCCTTAAAGACACAGCATTTGGAGAATGTGTCTTCTAGAGAAGAGAAAGGAACCCTGATAATATTCTCCACTGACCTCGGTATTTTCTGTTGTCTCTTGCAGTCAGACATGCTACATTCGCCATACCAAACCATAATGCAGCTGGTCAGAACACTCTCAAGCATGCCTCTCTGAAATATGGTGAAGCTGGCTTGCTTGAGTCACCCAGAAAAGTATAGTCTCAGCTTGGCCTTTTTAGTTAAAGTGGTATTGTTAGTCCATGTGACGTCATCAATTATGTGCTCACTGAGGAAGTTGGCACTCTTTACAGTCTGAGGAAGTCGGCACTCTTTACAGTCTTCACAGAGGAGCCATTGATGCAGACTGGCAGGTCGTCAGTCTGAGTTTTTTTATCAACAATAAATTCTTTAGCCTTATCAATGTGGAGTGATAGATTGTTGTCTCGGCACCAAATGGCCAGCTGTTCTATCTCCTCTCTGTTTGCCGACTCGTGATTCCAGCTTATCAAACCAAGCACAGTTGTTTCATCAACGAACTTGATGGTTTACCTAAAGTCAAGTGAGGCTATACAGTCATGAGCTGGCAGAGTGAAGAACTGAGGACTGAGCATGCAGCCTTGAGGAGCTCCAGTATTCAGGATGATGGAGCTGGAAGTGTGGCAGCCAATCTGAACTGACTGGGGCATCTCTTTCAGGAAATCCAAGGTCCAATTACAGATGGAGGTGTTTGCCTTAACCCACTCAGTTTCACAATCAGCTTCTGGGGAACAGTTGTGTTAAATTCTGAACTAAAGTCCATGAAACTTCATTTTAAACTTAATTTTACCTTTACGTAATAGTGTCCAACCTACTTAGACCACTTAAAATGTGTGGGGCAGCCTGTCCCAGCAGCATTGTAAACTAAGGCAGTAAAGAGCACATCTCCCTCATTGGACTAATTTGATCTTGTTAAACTTAAACTATCATACAGGCTGGTACTCAGAGTAAGTCAACATAGCTCTTTATACTATTAGAATTTGCTAACATAGTGCAAAGAACTACAAGTGTAAACTTTGAGCAGATCTGATCACAATCATCCATTTTACCCGTAACTCTAAGAGTGTTATTAGATGATAACCCATATAACAAAAGGCGCTGTACCAGCGCTCAACCCGACACACAAAGACGCAGGAGGCACACTGGTAAAACAAATAATAGTTTTTATTTTCTATTTCTTCGCCTGTGGGTAACGCCTTCCCAGTTCCCCACAGGTACAACACAGTCCCACAAGTACAGTACCACACAATTCTTCTACTCTCTCTTTTTCTCCACCACTCCTCTCTGGCTAGCTTTGTCTCCATCCTCCCGACTCTGGCTCCCGGAGTGGTGGTTGCTGGCTCCTTTTATAGCCCACCCAGAATTGGTCCAGATGTTTGATGACCCATTTCCAGCTGCACTTCCGGTTGTGGCGGAAGAACCACCCACATGGGCTCAGGAACCACTGCAGCACCCCCTGGCAGCAACCCTGGATCCCAACAGGGTCGTAGACAACTCCATCTTCCATGGAGCCCTGTGGGAATCCGAGGCACCACTACCACCCAGGGAGGCTGCCATCTAGCGTCCTTGGGGAGGTACTGTTCAGTCCATGCCTCTTCCCCCGGACCATATACAAAGGAGGCGTTCCGGCTGGGCAAGGGTCCTGGCCGTCTGCCACACCCGTAACCACTAGGATAGTGAGGAAATGGAGCCTGGAGACTTGAATGACTCTGAATGACTGCTTCCAAATAAGGGACTGAGAAATGCTGTGCAAGCCATTTTGGGTGTACTCACACTTGCAATTTGTTCCGTGCCTGAGCACGTTTGTCCACTTGTATCCCAAACCCCCATTGTCTAGCTTGTTTGACTAGCGTGATCGCTCTGTGCCGAGCCAACTGTATCGTGCCCTGGCACGCTTGGAAGAGGTGGGCTAGAGCACAGTTTGGTAGGATTCTAGAAGAGTGTGATCGCTAAATGTGCCTGAGCACGGATCACAGACATGATATCAATGATGCAACATTATTTCATTCAATATAATTTGAGTTAAAAACAGGTTTTTATTCCCACCTTACAGATGAACGTGAACTAAAGCCTATGAAAGTCTATGTAGTTTGCAAGAGAAGCTGCAAATTTCTCCCTTAACATCATTTGTCTCCATTAAAATCTTCTTGTATGTGCAGCATGACTAGCAGCAAAATGCTATGCTGCACACTCAATAAATCTGTACGAGGGCTGTGCATTATCCTGCCCCACAAGACTCCCAAAAAAAACACAAAATAAGGAAAATCACTCCATGTTCGGATCTTGTTTCGTATTTACCCAAAGTCGCACAAAAGTGACGAAAATGCGCCCAGGCCCAGAACGTGAATGTACAGTGTGAGTGCAGGCCAGTGGGGGAGTAGGGAAGGGGGACAATCGTGCTTGGGCATGGTACGGAAGAAACGTGCCAATATGGATGATATTGAGGGACTCAGTGATTTCTGTGTTGACACTGTGGTACCCTCCCAGATAGTGTGCCGCTTCCCAAACAACATGCCCAGGATGTGGATGTAGAAGTAGTGCACTCCTACCAGTACCTGGGGGGTCCACATCAATGACAGGTTAGACTTGTCTTGTAACTCACTTGAGCTCCATATGTGCAAAGCATACAATTATTTAATTTAAAATTATACATCGAGCACATCTATCTCGTTTAAAATTGTCCAAAATGTTTCCAGGGCAAGATCCAACCTGCAAACATTGCCATCAATTTCCAGCCACACTGGGTCACATGTTTTGGGCCTGCACCAAATTAACATCATTCTGAACCAAAATCTTTAAATGCCTTTCAAGACAGCCTTGGTGTCACAATCCCTCCTAATCCACTAACAGCTGTGTTTGGTGTACACCCAGATGGGCTTAAAGTGGAGAAGGACAAAAAAACTGTGATTGCCTTTACTTCACTATTGGCACATGGACTTATCTTGCCCAACTGGAAGAATCCTAACTCTCCTATTCTAAGTCAGTGGGTAACTGATGTTATACTATACTATTTGAAACTGGAAAAAATCACATTCGCACTTAGAGGATCTGTGCAGAACGTTTTCAGAACCTGGCAGGATCTAATCAATAACATTTTAGAATAACCATTTAAAAATGAGGAAGCAGATTTTCTCCCCTCTTTCTTATTCTATTTATATTTATTAATTTATCTATTACTTTTACTCTCTTTCAGGGTTGATGTTGACTTTTGTCAAAAGGAGGAGCTGACAATGGTAATCAACTGTAAACTGTGACAAAACCAACCGTTATGTTTTAGTTGGACTCTCGTTGCTAGAAGGAAAGTTAGATTCTTTGGTTTGACCGAGATTTCCTGCGCTCATGTGAGTAGCAAGGCGCAAACAACGGCAAAAATGGCACTGACATTTGGCGAGAGATCAAAGCGAAAGCGTAAAGCAAAACACTCTGTGAACGACATTTATGCCTATTGTCTCTGAACTGGACTATGACTTGTCTGACTCCGATTTTGATACAAGTGATTGAAAACGAATGTGAGGTTCCAGCTTCAGCTGATTGGTCCCCAGCTAGTTGTGGTACTGACAATGTTCGCCAGGGAGGACTGCCACTTAACAATGATAAGAGGTAGAAACCAGATTGCAATGCAGTGTGACTTTGTCCCAGCCACACAAAGACAGCCTGGCAACAAGACTGACGCATATTCTTAGCAAACTGACAGCCACAGCATGCAGCAACAGACGTTTTATGTTGATTTCTGTGTGAAACCATTGCTTTTCAAAAACTTTGTTTTTTGGAAAAAATATTCAGCCCTCAAAGAATTAAAGTTTTATTCTGCTGGCCTAGCTCTCTTTCTCATAGGTGGGAGTTGATTTGTTTTCAACTTAGTTTTGTTAAACTTGACTTACTTGTATGGAATGTTATATGATTTTAATAAAATGCAAAAACACAGAGAAACGACTGTATGAAGGAACAGCCAAATCAGGCTGTTTTTCCTTAGGAGCAGGGGCGGCCTTAGGCATGTGCAAACTGTGCACCTGCACAGGGCAGCCAATTCCCAGGGGCCGCCAAGCCAATATATATTAAATATAAAACAGAAAGAGAAAATAAAGACACAGCTGACGGCAATGTGGCCGAAAAACATTGTGTTTCTTGTTAATTAGTACGCTGTATTTACTTATGTCACTAGAGTCGGAGCAGTAAGCTATATGTAGTACTAGCAAAATACCCGCGCTTCGCAGCAGAGAAGTAGTGTGTTAAAGAGGTTATGTAAACATATATATACATAAACATATATACTTATATACATATCTACATAAACACATATCTACGTATATATATATATATATACATATAGACATCCACATATATATACATATATCAACATATATATACACATACATATACACACATACATACACACATCCTTTATATTTATAGATAAATAGCAAAATACCAGCGCTTCGCAGCGGAGAAGTAGTGTGTTAAAGAGGTTATGAAAAAGAAAAGGAAACATTTTAAAAATAACGTAACATGATTGTCAATGTAATTGTGTTGTCATTGTTATGAGTGTTGCTGTCTTTTATATATATAATATACACACACACACATGTAAACATATATATACATATGCATATATATACATATCTACATATATATATACATATACACATCCACATATATATACACATATCAACATATATATATATATACATATACATACACACACACACACACACATATATATATACACATACAGATATATAAATACATACAGATATATATATATATATATATATATATATATATATATATATATATACACATATACACACACATATATATATACACATACAGATATATATACACACACATATATATATACACATACAGATATATACACATACAGATATATATATATATATATATATAGCAAAATACCCGCGCTTCGCAGCGGAGTAGTGTGTTAAAGAGGTAATGAAAAAAAAAAAGGAAACATTTTAAAAATAACGTAACATGATTGTCAATGTAATTGTGTTGTCATTGTTATGAGTGTTGCTGTCATATATATATGTGTATGTGTATATGTATATATATATATATATACACACACACACACATACACATATATTATATATATATATATACACATATATATGTATACACACACATATATATATATATATATATATAAATATATATATATATATACATACATATACACACATACATGCAGTTTCAATAATATAGAAATCAATATAAACAACATTAACATCATTATCATATGAGAATATGAAGTAATATATAAGAAGCACATTTCATATAAATATAAATTATTAAACAGTAAAATCCATCCATCCATCCATCCATTTTCCAACCCGCTGAATCCGAACACAGGGTCACGGGGGTCTGCTGGAGCCAATCCCAGCCAACACAGGGCACAAGGCAGGAAACAATCCTGGGGTTTTATCTTTATTTTATTTTATTGTAGAATCAACTCCTATCTGCGCACACCAGGGCGGCCGTGGGCGGATGCGTATGGTGTATTCACTCCATGTTATCGTGCATTGCGCTGTCACTGGTATTTTGATAAAAGAATTTGAACAACATATAAGAAACGTATAAATTATTAAACAGTAAAACATTAACATTTAAGAAGTAAAGTTACATTAAGTACTACTGCAGTGCCTTTGGGTATACCTCATTTTTTGTTTGCCCATTACATGCTTAAATGTATACATTTTTTGCTGTACCTACCCGAGAACACGTGACATATAACCGAGCGTGGGAGAAGCATGGATTTTAAACACGCGTTGAGTTCATCTGCTGGTCTCCCTTGTGGAATAACTGGTAATGTTTGACTAAAATCTACAGCGAGTAAAACGACATTACCTCCTATTTTTTTTTTTACGATCTCTGAGATGTTGCTTTTTTTGGTTCAAGGCTTCATAAGCTCTGTTATGTTCTATGGTGTACTTATCCCAAACCATCATCTTTGAATGTTGCAAGACTTTCGCCTTGTATGTAGATCGGGGTAATTACATTCATTGCATTCCTAGTCTGAATCACAATCTGATTGTATGGATGGTTACCTGGCACTGTAGGGTTGCCACCCGTCCTTTAAAATACGGAAACGTCCCGTATTTGAGAATGAAATTGCGCGTCCCGTTTTGAATCAATACGGGATGGGATTTATCCCGTATTTTTTTTATCATTTTTTTTAAAGCAGCGTCTCATGCAAATCATCCCACACGCATT
Organism: Erpetoichthys calabaricus; assembly: GCF_900747795.2. Classification (NCBI taxonomy): domain Eukaryota; kingdom Metazoa; phylum Chordata; class Cladistia; order Polypteriformes; family Polypteridae; genus Erpetoichthys; species Erpetoichthys calabaricus. The sequence continues at coordinate 36,264,614 of NC_041397.2, forward strand.
TTATGAAGATGCCTCCTTTCGTAGTTTTGATTGGGTAATATTTGACGTCATCGTTAGTTTGATTGGTCTTTTTAACTGTCCAGTGAGGAGGGCGGGTCTTTTAAGTACAGTCTGCAAAGTGTTGGCACTGGGATGTGGCACCCGCTGCAGTATGCGTCCCTTATTTTTTTGTATTAAAAGTGGTAACCCTACGTGGCAGGTAACAGTTATGTTTGGTCATGAAGTCGTCTAAAATCCGCCACGTGCCCTCTTTTAATTGTGAGAAGCAGATATATATAGCCAAATTCTCGCGCTTCGTTGCGGTGAAGTACTGCTTTTAATTTTTTAAGAAAAGAAAACCTTTTTAAACGGATCGAAAATACAGTATACCAATAACAATTTGTTAAGGATCTGTTTTTTTCTGAACCTCGCTTTTCACAGCTGTCGCGCTACGGCGTGTGTTTCGTTTATTTGACAGTATGTAGATCGTGGTAATTACATTCATGGCATTCGTTTTCTGAATCACAATCTGACTGTATGGGTGGTTACCTGCCAGGTAACACTTGTGGTTGGTCAGGAAGTCGCCTTACATCCGCCACGTGCCCTCTTTCTGTTCCCAGAAGCTGATCATAGAATGGTTTTAATAGTTTACTTTCAAATAATGCAAAGAGTATGCGACACGTGTTTCTCCCTAATTCTGGGCTCATCAGGCATACACACTCACTTCATCCCCTCTCGGGAATCGAATTTCTATCGTCAGCGCCAGAGTTGAAGCCCCTAACGTTGCGGTCAGCAAGTCGGCTAACATCCGCCATGTGCCATCTTTCAGTTGCGAGAAGCAGATCATAGAATGCTTGAAACTGTTGCCCCTAACGTTGCGCTACGGCGTGTGGTTCGTTTATACCTCGTGTCTTCTCATTAAACTTTTATCTCACGAATATGTTATTGCAATCCGCAGCGGGAGCGTTTCTATAAACTTAATTTAAACTTACGTTTTACACCGTGCTTTGTTTCCCTTATGAATATGCTTGTATGCTTCACTCGCTGGCTTCTTATTGTTTCGCTCCCTTCTCAATTGTTTAATGAATTTTTTGTTCTTCGCTGTTTGCGGCTCTTCCTTCATTTCTCCCTACTGAGTTCTTTTATCTCGCGAATATGTTATTGCAATCCGCAACGGGAGCGTTTCAATAAACTTAATTTAAACTTACGTTTTACACCGTGCTTTGTTTCCCTTATGAAGATGCTTGTATGCTTCACTCGCTCCCTTCTCAATTGTTTAATTAATTTTTTGTTCTTCGCTGTTTGCGGCTCTTCCTTCATTTCTCCTTACTCAGTTCACAGTCTTTTCACGTGATTACGTGGGAGGCGTGATGACGTGACACTCAACTCCGCCTCCCACGGCCATCAAGCTGCCGTCCATTACAGTATATTGTCAAAAATGAGGTTCCAGTTATGACCATTACGCGTTGAATTTCGAAATGAAACCTGCCTAACCTTTGTAAGTAAGCTGTAAGGAATCAGCCTGCCAAATTTTAGCCTTCAACCTATACGGGAAGTTGGACAATTAGTGATGAGTGAGTCAGTCAGTCAGTCAGTGAGTCAGTGAGTCAGTGAGGGCTTTGCCTTTTATTAATTAGTATAGATTATAACGTTCTGCCGTAATGAGAATATCATGGGCCGCCACTTGGTTTTCAAGTTACGGACACGTGCATATAGAAGCGACGCTAGGGCAAGTGGGTGAATCGTCCTACAAGTTAATGTTTCACCTAGTTTTAATAAAGTATTAGTGTTAGCGCAATAGTCATAGTGAATATTGACATTGGCGGGTGAAGAGGCCACCGATTCTTTCTCTGCCCAGGGCCGCCACGAGCCTAGAGCCGTCCCTGTTAGGAGACTCTTGTTTCTTTAATGTGGGTTGTGACATCCTTCACATCTTCTACAACTCTGTGATGGTCAGTGCGACACCAACAGCAATATCAATCTATGTGATGCCTCACTGGAACTGTGATTGCCAAGTCAGAAGTTGTTCTTTCTTTTGAGACATTGTGGCGTATTTATGTGTATGTTTATGTATGCATATATGTATGTATTTATTTATTGAACTACTATAAAAAGTCAGGAATTTCAACATTCATTTTTGTACATGATTTTTCCTGTTAGTTTATTTCTAAAACTTTACTAACTGAGCTTCTTTTCCTGTGAATTCAGCTGCACTTGCTTCTTTATATTGTCATGTGTAGCACAATCCCCCGTAAAGAAGGAGTCTCTGTATTTAAGGCTCTTAATGAGCCCACAGTGTTTCTTCAGCAGACATTTAAATCATTATCATTAGAAAGCGTCCAGCGTCACACAGCCAAACTGGAATGGAAAAGTGTACCAAATGTACAGTACATTCCCAATGTTGTGAACTTGAGAGGTTCAAACTGTTGTTTCACATTGACAGGAGGGATATGACAACATTCACCTTTCCACAGGAGCTTTCAATAGGCAGCAACAACTTACAAGACAGTCAGAAAGAAATGCTATTGGTATGAAACCATCCAAAAATGTAATATCCAAACAATAAAAAACAAAAACATGTGCAAAAGTTTGGTATTCATTTTTCAGTGTACCAGTGAGGCTGAGCAGCCATTCTTAATATCAGGATCCACATGAAGACTAAAGCCTACCCCATTCATCTTGAAAGATATGACTTCTGCTTGTGGATGGCATTTGATTGTGCTTCTTGGCAGTGAGTCGTCGTGCCGGAAGATGCTACGTTCCCCCTAATTTCACAAGCTGATTTTGAGTAAGTGCTTTTTAATAAGACCAAGGTTAAGATTGTAGTGAGAGTGAGAAGAAACTCACTGCATACAAATTGGATATAATTAATCCGAAACCATAGCAACCCGGGAATAACTTATAACTTAAACAATGATTCGGGTGTTCAAAACACAGTTTTTGCTCCCGAGTTTAAAAAAAGATAAAAGCCTATCACGCCTCACTGGATTTGGTGTTTATTTCGGGGAGATGTGCCCTTGCCTATTAGACGCTGCTTGTCTCAAGTAATAAATGCACGAGCTTGGCTTTTTTTTTTCCCAGAGTCTTTGTTTTACCTCTGACGTCTCTTTGCATCTCTCCTGATTAAATAAAGCGCATGTCAGGTAGAAGTAAGTAATGAATGGCCTTAAGGAGTTTAAATATAGACCTATCAGAATATATTAAAATATCATCCTGCTCAAGCTAAGGGTGTACTGGAAAGAAGCGACACTTCGGATAAAAAAAAAATGAATATGACATGGAAGAAATGTGATCTCATCAGGAAACTTGTGCTTTTTTATTTGCTTTTTATTTATCTCTTCAGCAGCAGAGAAATTGAAAATCAGTGCTGTTGATCTGCTGGATATATACCATTATGGCTAAATTCTGAGACTGTTGTAAAATGCAATATTGATTAAAATTCAACAGAAAAATAAAAAATGTCAGCAACCGCCTTAAACACATAATTGAAAATGATTAATTAATTCCTTTATTTTTCAGATCCAGCTTTTTTAACTTTACAGGGTGTGACGGTCCAGGTTAGCTCCACATTCCCAGGTTGCTTTTGGGGGCAGGCCCGGCCTTAGGCATAGGCGAAGTAGGCGACCGCCTAGGACCCCAGTTACCGGGGGGCCCCGGATCGACGGCGGTCAGGCCCCCGGCCCGCCCCTCCCCTCGCATGTTTAAATCACGTGGGCCAGCGGGGGCGTGTCCGCGTGGGCGGCTGTCTATAAAAGCGGAGAGGTTTGAGTCAAGATCTCTATGGGTCGAACGTTCACAGGGTTTGCAGGGTGATGACCTCGTAACGTTACAAGAAAACGTCTCCTTGGTCTAATTTTCACGCATTTCACAGAGCTTCCATGGGGGCTCCGCCCCCCTCAGGGGGCCCCTGGACCCCCCTTTCGCCTAGGGCCCCATAATACCTAAGACCGGGCCTGTTGGGGGCCTTCCATCCCGGCACCATCAATAGTCCTAGGCCGAAATGAGCTGCAGAAACGAGGACACACATCCACCCTGCAAGGCGTTAGTGCTTTTAATTAACATCTAAACAAACAAAAGTGCATATAGTGTAGGGTTTGATCCTTTAAAGGCAATAAATAAATAATCCATAAAATCAGTGAAACGTGGGAGGTTACAAATCCATCAAATAACTTGCGATGAGACGAGACTTTTTCCCGGGGACAAGACGTGATCTTTTGAAGAGAGACAGAGACACTTTCACTTCCCGCGAGATGGACAAGTCACGCCATACTTACAACCTTCAGACGCAAGTCCCGTGAGACACCTGCAGAGCAGATTAGAGATAATGGAAGTAGGAAAATTCAAAAGTCTCCAAAAATGAGAGTAAAGATCGCATTAGCGCAAGCAAACTGAAAATATTACTCTGGAAAATAATGGAACAGTGAAAAGAGATCAAATATTCAGGTGCTCCACCAGCTTTTAAACATTCTAAGCTCCGCACGAAGTGCAGATCACGTGGCACGACAGCGGCAGCAAGCCAACAGCTTCTCAAGCAAAGAGGAGGTGAAAAAAACACCTGTTACTTGTTTTCCAATGTATCGCCGTTTAAGAGGGGTATTGGAGGAGCGGCTAAGTCTCCTTGGGGTGCGCTCAGCCCCACTCTTAACAACAGCGCCTACCGCTGAGTTGAGGGATAGTTGAGCGAATTGCAGATCACACGTGAGGGCAGCAGCAGCACGCCAGCAGCTGCTTGAGCAAAGAGGAGTTAAAAAAATGTATTTGTTTCCCATTGTATCACCGTGTAAGAGGGGTTTCGGAGAAGTGGCTGCTGACAGGGGAGGAAAGGGGTTGGCACGCGAAGTGAGCAGGGGGTGAAGCCCCCTAGTAAACCATAAGAACAAGATTAAAATTCAACGCAGTTATTTAAAACTCACAAGCCTCAATGCTTCCATCTAAAATAGACATGTCCTCTGCTTACTCTACCTGGGCTCTTGCAGCCACAGGAGACGTCCTCCCGATTGGTGCAGTCATCCAATACCTGGCCCAAGGCATCCATGGGGCGCCACACGTCTCCTGTCACCTGTCCTTTGGTGTCCATGTGAGACACAGCATATCGGGTTGCTCCTAAACCCTGGCAATAGCTATGTAGGAGCTCCCCTTCTTCAGCTCCAGGCTCCTGTCCTCGAGTCTGTTCAGGTCCCAGTCACATTCAGGAGCCTCTTGAACCCAAACCGTCGATAGTCATAACCAAGGAGAGCCGGGCAAATGAGGACACACACATGCAGCAAGGTGTAGGTGCAAAAAAGTGATTAGTGCTTTTATTAAAAATAATCCTGGTGGCACCTCTGGATCCCAACACGGCTGTAGAATACTCCATCTGCCATGAAGCCCTGCGGGAGTCCGAGGCACCACTGCAACCCATGGGAGCTGCCATCTAGTGTCCCGGAGGAGGTAACGCTCTGACCAGGCTTGCTCCCCTGATCCTTCCAGCAAAGAGTTGTCCTGGCTGGGTGGTCCTCTGAGAACTGTGCTAATGTGAGGAGCGGTGGGGCAAATGAGAGCAGTCAAATGCTGCATAACAGATGTAGTACTGCCTTCCTCTTTATGTTACTGATTTTTTTTTTAAGTAACAAACCATAAATTGCATTTCTTTTTCTAGCAAACTTTGATTAATTGAAATTCTGGTTAAGAGTTCTAAAAATTTGATAGTAGAATATGCTGTCATTTTGAGGTGTTAATGTCAGATAAAAGGTTGCAGTGAATGTTGGCACATGTTCAGCAATTCACATTATAATTAAATCTTTTACAAGCTGCAGTACAAGACTTTGTAGATGAATAACGTAGTCACCATGCCACTAATGAGCATGGAGACTGGCTTATAAAAAGAAGTGGCATTTATATTCGTCAGCGGACTGGACTGTTTCCTGGCATAAGCAGACTAGGAGACCACTTGGAGCCCTGTGGCGAGCAGAGAAGCCCACAACTAGGTTGCTTTGGGGATAAATACTGTTTATATAGTGCAATGCTGCTGGTGGGGTGGAGTGGTAAGGCACTAAAAAGGCAAGAAACAGCCCTGCCAGCAGACACATCAGAGATAGCCTCACACACACTAATACTCATTCATCATTCAGAAGGTGCCATTGTTAACACAACACATCTTGACAAGGCAGGTAAAATGTAGGATTTAAATCAGACCAATACCTGACACAGACTAGAGGTGGGAGCGATTACACAAGATTTCTCTGTGTTTTACTACCCACTACAACAACACACATGTATTTTTTGTAAAGCCCAAAATCACACTAGGAATGCCACAATGGGCTTTAATGGGCCCCGTGTTTTGACAACCCCCCTGCCTTGACTCCCTGAGAAGACAAAAAAAAAATCCCTTTGTAGGGAAAGGCAATAATAACATTTAATCAAAAGGCATTGGATACCAAATTCAGGCTACATCACATGAAGGATTATGGGTAATGGGTCAGGTATGGGCCTTGACTCCTCCCCTCACTTTCTACTTCCTCCTAACTCCACCCTCGTAATATGAAGCTGCCTTGTGATAAGACAGATGTACTTCAAAACACTAAAAATCGATGAGGAAGGCAGTTTAACAGTAATGGATTTTGCACAAAGGTGCAAAGCTGATTGCTGAAGTACAGATTAAAGGCTGTGGGTCTTTTTTATATTTTCTTACCCTTCCTAATGTGTGACAGCTACATAGTTATTGTTACAAAGATGCTGATGTAATGATCAATATTTTTCAAGCTATTGCTTTTATTTTTTAGTGGCAGAGGCACAAGTGAAGTAAACAGACAATCTCTACCTCAGAAGCAGAAGAAATCAAAAAGCAAACTAGCTATTAATGTTCAACAGATCACAAGCAGTGGGCCATTGCTCACTGGTACTCTGTACTGGCACTTCTGAATTTTGCTGTATGGAGTAGCGGATGGTTTTCCTGAATACTGGCAGCAGTGTTGTGCAGTTCAAAAGAGTCCGTTCATTGAACCAGCTTATTTTTCTAAGAATGATGAACTTAACGAAATGTAGTTGCAAGTGAAGAACTTGAACGTGAGCTAGTTCAGTTTTATGTGACATTATGGTTCTGGTTTAGGTCCAGATTAAACAGGGGTGGAGCCAAATCCGAATACGGTATTTGGATAAGCACAAACAGTGGATTTTTACGAATATTTATTTTGTACAAATTTTTTGCCATTAATTTGTATTTGGAAAACATAACGTAAAATCAATTAGGCACTGTCTGTGTCTGCCTACTTGTGTTTAAGCTGCACCCCCGCTGACATGAGCACACGGTGAAGCTCCACTTTCGCTTTTAGGAAAATGTTGCAGTTCGCGAGACCAGTTTATATTTTTCTCTGTTAGTTCACCTACACGCTGGTTCCACAGTCACCGTTTGTGTCACACGGTTGGAAATAGAGCAGTGTAGTGTGCGGCCGGGGCCCTTACCCGGCTGAGACACCTGCATGATGGGAGTACGGGGGAGCAAGCATGGCCATAGTGTTACCTCCCCTGTGCACGCTAGATAGCAACCCCACTGGGTTACAGCAGTGCCTCAGACTCCTGCAGGGCTTCATGGGAGTTGGAGTGTGGTGCAGCCCTGTTGGAATCCGCAGGTGCCACCAGGGGGCACTGCAGCAGGAACTGCTGAGCCCTTATGGTCAGTTCTTCCGGGTGTGTTGCCGGTAAAGAGTAATCAAACACCTGGAGCACTTCTGGGTGCGTTATAAAAGTAGCCAGCAGTCACTACTCAGGAAGCCAGAGTCGGGAGGAGGAGCGACGAAGTTTGATCAGAGTAGTGGACAGGAGGAAAGATAAAGAGAAGGAAGAGACTTGTGGTATTGTGCTGTGCTTGTGCTTGAACTGTGTTATACTTGTGGGGAACAGGGAAGACATTTCCCACAAGGGAAAAAGAAAAAATAAACCTTGTGTGCCTTGAACTTGTGTCCCACGCTTGTCTGTGTCGGTTCATCTGGTGGTGTCAGCCTGGTAGGCCACAGCTATTATTTATATGTATACTTGTATCTATTTACTGCATATACTTGCATATAAGTCGGGTCTTGAAACCCGAAAAATCGATCATAAAATCAGACCCCGACTTATACGCCCATTCAAAAATACACTTAAATTTTCTTGCTTCCTCCAATCTCACATGAGTTTCTCAGACACATTGAATTTTGTTGTAACAGCGCAGTTAACCAGTTTCTTTCACCACTTCCACGACTTTAATTTAAAACCAGCTTCATATTTTCTTCTGATCGAACGCTCCATCATAGATAAGGGATGCTCTTATGATAAAGGTGTATGAAGGTGTGAGATACAAAAAACACAAAACAGTGCAAACGTCACTTCGGAATAGTTTGGGTAGTACCGTGTGGTCACGTAAGCACAATACACAGGAAAAAAAAGGCAGTGTGCTCCGTGGCTACTCTCTCAGGTACGGAAGTGTACTAGAGCCACGGAGAAGAAAAAAAAATACAGACACAGTGAAGAAAAAAAAAGTATATGTCGAGAATAAAGTCGAAGAGAGGAAGTCAGTTTAAGAAGCATGTACCAATTTACATGGGTTGGGGAACACTTAATACAAAGCATCTAATGTGCTACATTACTTATGCCGGGGTTTGAGAAAAATCTAGTAAATTAAACATTGATTTTAAAATGATGTTTATGACGTTCTACATTAATGACAAAATAAACTACAAGAATAAACTCAACATGTCAACTTTAATCTCAACATACACTTTTTATTTTCTTCAGTGTCCGTATTTTTTTTTTCTTCTCCGTGGCCCTAATACGCTTCCATACTCAGGTGGGCGTTAGCATATCATAATATCTTGTACCAACAGTGTGAGTTTGCCACATTCGACTTATACGACCGACATTATAAAATACTGGATATTATATGGTAAAATCAAGCCCCAACTTATCCACATGAGAACTTATCTGCGAGTATATACAGTAATTTGTTTTTTGATCGGGAGGATATTAACATATATGGTTATGCGTGTTTGTTGGTTTGTTGCTGGGTATAACTCAGTAAAGTGTATTTAAATAAAAAAAGTCTTGCATTTTGTTCAAGAACACTGTAATAACCTAATATAAGGCATGCAAAATTGAAAAAATTAAACTCATGGGTCATTTATTCTCACTTCTTAAAAAAATACAAAATGAACTGAACACGAGCTAGTACAAAATTGAAACGGTGAACTATGAATGTGAATTCATTCATTTTAATCTGTGTGAACTGAACTTTGCGCGAGTTCTTGTGAGGTGTGAACTTGCACAACACTGACTGGCAGTGTCTGAAGTCATCCGGTGCTCAACATTTTTCAGAACCAGCTGGGACTTCCACTTTTTGCTCTTTGCTGTATGGTCATTTTGTCTTTCAATAGTCCACTCCAACACTTCTCACAACCTGTCAGCACGTTAAAGTCACACTTGTTAACTGGCAACTATCTCCTGAGAATTGGAGTAAGTAGAGAAACCTGGAGTGTGTTTGTACTTAAACCACTTATCATAACTGAAATGGCTTGGAAGAAGAGCGGCAAAGCCAGAAGGCCACATAACACCAGGATGAGGAGATGAAATGAAAACAATAATTTGTCAAAATAACAAGCAGAGCTTGTAGCCAGAAGTGCAGAGAAAACCAAACAACCAACCCAATATGCTAATGAAGAATGACAGACAAAGGAAACAGGCAAAGTCCTACCTCCCAAAAACAGTTTTGTTCTGATTCTGCATTGAAAAAAAGAGCTGAACAGCTTCAACCCATAGGAATGAAAATCAAAAAAGACATTTCTTTAATATCTTTTTGGTTTCTCCTAGATAACAATGGGCTCAGATTTCCCAAGCAATGTCTTGATATTTTGAAGTCTGAAAGTATTTGCATTGTGTGCTCAGTAATATACTGTATAGTGAAATATTGGACAGTTGTTTGTGGTAAGAAAACACTTTCTGTGATTACAAAATTGTAGTCCTTGCTTCTGAGTAATACTATTAGTTGCTCTAATTTACATTGTTTTGCTCCAATTAGATCACACTCACCCTAGAAGAAAAGGCAGACAGGACGGCATAGGGTTTAGGAATTGCCACTTCAAACTCAGAGATTGTGGGTTCAAACCTCACTACCGACACTGAGAATTCACTTCATCTGCCTGTTCTACAACTGGAAAAATAAACTGATTGTATCTCAAAAGTCACCTGGGAGTAAGGCATCAGACCAATAATAAGTAAGAAATGCAAAGTCTTGAAAGAGATTAAAACAAGACTAGAATGAGGTCTCACAAAATCTAACATGCTTTCCAAACCAAATTCTCAATTTTGACTCCTTTTACCTCAGTTGTCTCCTTTTCGTCTCATTAAGGGAAATATCTGTGACGAAGTTGATTCCTAAATGAAACAAACATGAGAATCTCTTCTAGCCATCAAAGATCAACCTTTGAGCAGTAAAGGTTTCCTATGGGAAAATAACACAGAAGCCAGGTCAGATAAGGTGGGTCAGTGATGGTCTGGGGAGGCATATCCATGGAGCGACGCACAGACCTCAACAGGCTAGACAACAGCACCTTGACTGCCATTAGGTATCAGGATGAAATCCTTGGGCCCATTGTCAGACCCTATGCTGGTGCAGTGAGTCCTGAGTTCCTCCTGGTGTACGACAATGCCTGGCCTCATGTGGCGAGAGTATGCAGGCAGTTCCTGGAGGATGAAGGAATTGATACCATTGACTGGCCCCCACACTCACTCGCCTGACCTCAATCCAATAGAACACCTGTGGGACATTATGTTTCAGTCCATCCGACACCGAAAGGCTCAGACTGTCCAGGAGCTCAGTGATGCCCTGGTCCAGATCTGGGAGTAGATCCCCCAGGACACTATCTGTCGTCTCATTAGGAGCATGCCCTGATGTTGTCAGGCATGCATACAAGCACGTGGGGGCCATACAAAATACCGAGTACGATTTTGAGTTGCTGCAATGAAATTTCGGCAAAATAGACTAGCCTGCCTGCCGCATTATTTTTTCCCTTTGATTTTTGGGGTGTCTTTGAATTCAGCCCTCTGTAGGTTGATACTTTTAATTTCCATCAAACGATGTGGCATCCTTTCGTTCCTAACACATTGCTCAGTCCACATCAGTAGAGATATCTAGCAGGATTTTTTTCCCATTGAGATCTGATGTGTTTTCAAAGTGTGCCTTTAATTTTTTTGAGCAGTATATCAAGTGGCTAATTTAGTGTTACCAATCCATCAACCTGACCATCTTTGGAAAACAGAGCACCCAGGGGAACCCCATGTGGAAAACATACAGAACCCACGCAGAGAGTCCCCTGGGCTTGAACCCCATTCTAGTAGTAATAGTCTTGCATCCCCAAAGCCACTTTATCTTTCTCTTGGAATGATCAATGCAGTTATCATGACAGTACACATAGGAACAGAGAAATTTCTAGAATACTAATGATGTACCTTTGAGCTGGAGTGATAAAGCCCATCTAAATAATTCTGCAGGAGCAAGTCAGACATGTGAACTCAAAAAGAACAACAAAGGAAAGATAGAGACGGCAACAGTTCTGATTTCTTAATTGAAACAATGGAAATGTAATCAGTTTAAATTACAGAATACGGAAGACGGCAATTGACAATTCAAAGGAAATTTAAAACATGTTATTATGATTTCCCACAATTAAAAGTAAAACAAATGCACATTTTAATACCTAAGAAACTGATAGAAGTAAAGACTAAACAGCGTGAATATCTTACATTTTTACAATAGTATTTTTCTATGATAAGTCATTTTATAGTAATAAATATTTATTTGTTTATATTAATAAATTATATAGCATTCTTCAGTATATGCTTTTCTCTGTGAAACATAAATAAGATAAAAAAGGATACAGGCAGCACTCAAAGCATGATGCCACTGACTTATTGTCTGTCCTGTTCTTCAACTGCCGTAGGCCACTGCTAAGATCATCCTTTCCAACTATTAAAAATCATTGCAATTTTCTAAGATTTTTTTTTCACAAATGAACTTTTTGACGAGACTGGATTTTTCTGGTCTTGAAGCCATGAGATTGATCCATTAGTGGAAAACATTTTTACTTAGGTGATATGCAATTAGTCAAGAATTCCTTGTCAGTCACTTAATCAGACACATGTAATTGTATTCATCTACTTATATATTTTTGTATGCAAAAGAAAGATTTGTTGACAATAATTAAAGCATGAAGGTAAGACTCAAATGTAATTTTTATGTTTCAGGCAGGGTCTTTTACCTGTCTCAAGTATTTTTTTTAGTTTTTTTTAATATTTGTGCTGCTTTTCCAATATTATTTCTCATAACATAAATTTGTTTTTGTTCCGTCTGTATTGTATTTGTTTTATATGGTGTTCTTCTTCTTCTTCTTCATTCAGCAGCTTCCATTAGGGGTCGCCACAGCAGATCATCGTCTTCCATATCTTTCTGTTCTCTGCATCTTGTTCTGTTACACCCATCACCTGCATGTCCTCTCTCACCACATCCATAAACCTTCTCTTAGGCCTTCCTCTTTTCCTCTTCCCTGGCAGCTCCATCCTTAGCCTCCTTCTCCCAATATACCCAGCATCTCTCCTCTGCACATGTCCAAACCAACGCAATCTCACCTCTCTGACTTTGTCTCCCAACCGTCCAACTTGAGCTGACCCTCTAATGTACTCATTTCTAATCCTATCCATCCTCGTCACACCCAATGCAAATCTTAGCATCTTTAACTCTGCCACCTCCAGCTCTGTCTCCTGCTTTCTAGTCAGTGCCACCGTCTCCAACCCATATGACATAGCTGGTCTCACTACTGTCCTGTAGACCTTCCCTTTCACTCTTGCTGATATCCGTCTGTCACAAATCACTCCTGACACTCTTCTCCACCCATTAAACCCTGCCTGCACTCTTTTTCACCTCTCTTCCACAATCCCCATTACTCTGTACTGTTGATCCCAAGTATTTAAACTCATCCACCTTCGCCAACTCTACTCCCTGCATCCTCACCATTCCACTGCCCTCCCTCTCATTTATACACATGTATTCTGTCTTGTTCCCACTGACCTTCATGTCTCTCCTCTCTAGAGCATATCTCCACCTCTCTAGGGTCTCCTCAACCTGCTCCCTACTATTGCTACAGATCACAATGTCAACAGCAAACATCATAGTCCATGGGGACTCCTGTCTAATCTCGTCTGTCAACCTGTCCATCACCATTGCAAATAAGAAAGGGCTCAGAGCCAAACCCTGATGTAATCCCACCTCACTTCTTAACCTAGCTTTCACTACTCTTTTCCATAACTTCATGCTGTGGCTCATCAGTTTTATTCCCTTGTAGTTACTGCAGTCCTGCACATCCTGCTTATTCTTAAATATCGGCACCAGTACACTTCTTCTCCACTCCTCAGGCATCCTCTCACTTTCCAAGATTCCATTAAACAATCTGGTTAAAAACTCCACTGCCATCTCTCCTAAACACCTCCATGTTTCCACGGGTATGTCATCTGGACCAGCGGCTTTTCCATTCTTCATCCTCTTCATAGCTGTCCTTACTTCCTCCTTGCTAATCCGTTGCACTTCCTGATTCACTATCTCCACATCATCCAACCACTTCTCTCTCTCGTTCTCTTCATTCATCAGCCTCTCAAAGTACTCTTTCCATTTGCTCAACACACTCTCCTCACTTGTGAGTACGTTTCCATCTTTATCCTTTATCACCCTAACCTGCTGCACATCTTTCCCAGCTCGGTCCCTCTGTCTAGCCAATCAGTACAGGTGCTTTTCTCCCTCCTTAGTGTCCAACCTCTCATACAACTCATCATAAACTTTTTCTTTAGCCTTCGCCACATCTCCCTTCACCTTGCGCCTAATCTCCTTGTACTCTTGTCTACTTTCTGTATCTCTCTGACTATCCCACTTCTTCTTTGCCATCCTCTTCCTCTGTATACTCTCCTGTACTTCCCCATTCCACCACCAGGTTTCCTTTTCTGTCCTTCCTCTGTCCAGATGTCATGTCAAGCACCCTTCTTGCTGTCACCCTTACTACATCTGCTGTAGTTTCCCAATTGTCTGGTAACTCTTCATTGCCACCCAGTGCCTGTCTCACCTTCTCCCTAAACTCAACCTTGCAGTCTTCCTTTTTCAACTTCCACCATTTGATCCTTGGCTCTGCCCTCACTCTCTTCCTCTTCTTGATCTCCAACGTCATCCAACAGACCACCATCCTATGCTGCTTAACTACACTTTCCCCTGTCACCACTTTGCAGTCTTCAATCTCCTTCAGATTGACTCTTCTGCATAGGATGTAATCTACCTGTGTGCATCTTCCTCCACTCTTGTACGTAACCTTATGTTCTTCCTCTTCTTAAAATACATATTCACCACAGCCATGTCCATCCTTTTGGCAAAATCCACTATCCTCTGACCTTCTTCATTCCTCTCCTTGACACCATACCTACCCGTCACCTCCTCATCTCCTCTGTTCCCTTCACCAACATGTCCATTGAAATCTGCTCCAATCACCACTTTCTGTCCCTTGGGTACACTGTTCATCACTTCATCCAACTCACTCCAAAAATCTTCTTTTTCATCCATTGCACACCCAACTTGCAGGGCATATGCACTAACAACATTCATCATCACACCTCCAATTTCCAGCTTCATAATCATTACTCTGTCTGACACTCTTTTCACCTCCAGAACACTCTTGACATACTGTTCCTTCAGAATAACCCCTACTCCATTTCTCCTCCTATCCACACCATGATAGAACAATCTGAATCCACCTCCGATCCACCTGGCCTTACTCCCCTTCCATTTAGTCTCTTGCATACACAATATATCAGCCTTCCTTCTCTCCATCATATCTGGTAACTCTCTCCCCTTACCAGTCATACTGCCAACATTCAAAGTTCCTACCCTCAGTTCCACTTTCTTTACTTTACTCCTCTCCTCCTGCCTCCAGACACATCTCCCTCCTCTTCTTCTCCTTCTTCTTTTTCTTCGGACAACAGTAGCCCAATTTCCGCCAGCAACCAGTGTCCAGTTCTTGCTGTTAGTTGACTTCTAACTCTTCTTTAATTGACTTTCAGACCCCTTAAATGTTTCTTTGTTTCTTATTTATTAGTCGAACAATAATGAGATACAAAACAAGGCAATAAATTGTGATGCTATATTCTCACCAGGGGCCTCATGTATAAATGGTGCGTACGCACAGAAATGTTGCGTAAGAACGTTTCCACGTTTAAATCGCGATGTATAAAACCTACACTTGGCGTAAAGCCATGCACTTTTCCAAGGTACCTCATACCCTGTCGTACGCAAGTTCTCCATTTGGTTTTGCAGACTGGCGGCACCCAGCGTCAAAGCAGTGCTACTGTTCCTGTGTGGTTACCCTTTCTTATATCCACATCCACGATGGCTGCTTTATCAAATACATTGAAATTAACTGCATATCGTTCATAAATTTAATGCATCTGATTGTAATTAACCTGTAACAATATAATGGTCCACAGAATGGTCAAACTATTCTAAATACCATAACTGCTTTAGCGTTGTTACTCCCATTGCACCTTCTTCTTCTGTCAGCTGCTCTCGTTAAGGGTTGCCACAGAGGATCATCTTTTTCCATATTATTCTCACTGCAGCACTCGGAGTATTTATATCACTGTATCTGAGTGTGAATCACAGATCTACAGCGATCGGAAAGAGAATTATTGGTATACAGCATCAAGCACTCTCTGCCTCAGCCATTCGCTATTTGAACTGCTCTCATCCGACCAACGCTTCACAGCCTTTCCTGTTCGGACCTCGCGGTTCACAAACAGTTTCATCCCAAGAACTCTAAACGCACTCAACCAGTCCATCAAGGGCTCCTTATAGAACTGTTTGTACTTGCAAGTTACCGTGAGGTAATTGTACTTATGATACAGTTATAATATTGCACAACCTCAGCCACTTTATAAAGCGTGTATTTACATATGATGACGATATCATTTTTAAGATTAAATGCAGCAAAATATGTTGATCATATTACACAGATAAAACTTTAACTGCACGGTGCCACAGTGCTAGCGAGCTTGAGCTTCGTTCACGGTTTGTTCCTGCCTCGCGCTGTTTTCATGCTGTGGTTGGCACAACACTGGAAAGATAGATGGATAGAATATTGAAACATTACGAAGATATTTCGATGTTCCTTAAAAGTTTTGAAGAATCGGCGTTCTAAGCTTACAGATAGCTTAACGTCTATTACAGAGCTGATTGTGTGGTGATTGGGTATTTGGAGAAAGAAAAGTAAGGACAGGAATTAGAGGTTAGTACGTTTGAAAAATACAGCACTTCTGTAATAAAGCATTTCATTGAAGGTCGCACATGGCACAGCAAGCATCTTGCTGTAAGACATGAACAATCACTGCGCCACCGTGTTCCCGTGTTTAATAACATGCTTTAACTCATATCATCATGAAAATGATATCACGTATACATCTCAGTATTTTAATTATTCAGAGAGCTGTAATATTATGAACGTAATGGATTCTGTGTCCTGTCGGAGGAAGAGCATGTAGTGATTCAGGCACATAGAGCACATAGAAGATCAAATACACAACAGAGCATTTAACGTGCTACTTTAGTTACGATGGGATTTGAGAAACTAGTAAATTAAACGATTTTAAGATGAAGTTTATGATGTTCTACTACGTGATTAAAGTGGAAATTTCAAGATTAAAGTTGACAATCCGTGCTTTTTTCACA
Source organism: Erpetoichthys calabaricus (assembly GCF_900747795.2). Lineage (NCBI taxonomy): Eukaryota > Metazoa > Chordata > Cladistia > Polypteriformes > Polypteridae > Erpetoichthys > Erpetoichthys calabaricus. Next base: position 36,281,349 of record NC_041397.2, read on the forward strand.
CTGTGTGCCTTTTTTTTCACTGTACCCTAATAAGTTTTCATATGACACTCAGACGGTGGGCTACGAGTTGCCTTTTCACGCCGACTTTGATATGTGACAACTTCTTTTTTATTTCGGGCACTGTGTGACTCTGTGAACTTGAGCTTTCGAGTTTCTCCGACACGCTATGTCACTCGATCAGCTTCCTTTTGTTGCTTATATCACTGTTTAAATCAACAAATAGTACGTTTTTCTTTGCCTTCATTTGGTATTCGCTGAAATTCTTCTATTTTTCCTCGTACTTTTGCCATTGCCTTTTCACAGAACGCTGGGGTTAAGGGCTATTTATATTGATTTGCATATTCAAAGAGGTGTAATTCTGTGAGGAGTTGGGGCGGGACAGTAGGCGCGTGCACGTGCATTTATTTCCACGCTGAGCGGGATTTATGTAGTGGAAGAACGCGGAAGTTGACGAACGCACAGATTCCTGCATCTGGATTTTTCTGTGCATAAGCACATTTCGGCTTTTTTGCGTACGTCATGTTATAGTGCGAATTCTACGCACGCCGTTATGCATGAGGCCCCAGGTCGCCAATGCAGCACAGGACAGCATAGCACAGGAAACACGATGCAATGTGAAACCAAGTGTCAACAGTACTTACCGTACATGGCACCATAAAACACTGTTACATATTTTACAGTGAGTGAAGTCATAAATGTTCAGGACTTACTATTAGGATGCTCTGTAAGTTTCAGTGTGTCTGCTGTCAGTTTCAGGCATGAGCTTCGTGTGTGTAAAATCCACATTACGATGATTTAAATGCAGTGCTGTGGATGAACGCAACTGCAAACAGAGTGGAGCTCAGGAAGACAGCCATGGGGGGAGTTTGTTTTAATTATTTTGTGAGAATTTTGCAGTTTTATGGATCAATATTAACAAAGCAGCTTTTTTTAGCATTTTGTTATTATTTAAAATCCACTAGGTTGTAACCAGTTCTGTTTGGTTGTGTCAGAATTATGTTTGATTATGTTTAAGGTTTTGGTAAGAATGTGTACCTCCATATATATGAGGTGGCACATCCCTTCGCCACTGCAGGTGAGATATAATATAATAATACACTGTATTTATATAGCTTCTTTACCATGCTCAAGGCGCTTCACAGTGTCAGAAAGAACAGCAGGCTATATGTAACATTGGATAGAAATATTTTCCATATAGAACACTAGAACAGATGAATACAGGAATTCAAAGCAATAAATTGAATAGAAATTGAACAGAAAAAAGCAGAGTAAAATACTAAATTCAATACTAAAAGAGAGCATAACACACACACACAAATTATCCAGAGCATCTGGACAGAGAGGTAAATTGAAAGAAGGAGCAGAATTTTAGGTTGTGTTAAAAGCTTTCCTGAACAGATGAGTTTTAAGTTGTTTTTTAAAAGAATGAATGGAGTCAGTTCAATTCACTCCAAAGTCTGGGCGCTATACAGGAAGGCCTTGTCACCCATTGAGTGCAGGTTAGTGTGGGGCACAACAAGATTGCCAGAATCAGAGGACCTTAGTGGGCAAACAGGAGTACAGTGATAGAGAAGATCACTGTTGTAGTCCGGTGTGAGGCCATTTAAAGCTTTGTAGGTTAATAATAGAATTTTATATTCAATCCTGTAAAACACGGGGAGCCAGTGGAGGTGAAGCAGGATGGGTGTTAGGACTCTTGCAGCAGAGTTTTGAATCAGCTAGAGCTGTGATATAAAAGATTAGAAGTGAGAAGTTGATGCAGGATGGGATAAAAGCATGGACAAGTTTATCAGCATTAGAAAAGGAGAGAAATGAGCAAACACGAGAAATGTTACAGAGGTGGAAGTAGGAAGGTTTCTTAATGAGGTTTATTTGGGTGGAGTAAGAAAAGGAGGAATAAAAAATGACACCAACATTCCTTGCATTACAAGAAGGTCTCATCGTCAAGAGTGATTGAGAAGGAGATCATTTTCTCAAGTTGTGCTTTAGTGGCAATTTGCAGGAGTTCAGTTTTGTTGCAATTTCATTTTAAAGACTTCTGCTCCATCCTGGTTTTCATTTCACTGAGGCAAGTTGTGAGCTGAGAAAGCCCTGATGAAGTTTCACTTTTAACATTGAAATAGAGTTGAGTATCATCTGCATGAAAATGATAACCCTGTCCATAGCTATGCATGATACAACCAAGGGGAAGCATACAGATACAGAAGAGAAGAGGGCCGAGAACATAGCCCTGAGGAACACCTTGTGTGACTGGCACTGAGCTGGATCTGCTGTTACCAAGACTAACAAACTCTTGCCTATCAGTCAGATAGGACTTAAACCACTGGAGGGCAGTACCAGAGATACCCAGCATGTTCTCCATTCTGGACAGTAGAATGTCATGTCTGACAGTGTCAAATGCTGCATTGAGGTCTAACAGAATTAATATGCTGGATTGTCCAGAGTCTGCTGCCATAAGTAAATCATTAGTTACCAGAAGTAGAGCAGTTTCACAGATGTGCTGTGCCCTGAAACCAGACTGAAAGGGTTCCATCAACTATTTTAAGGAAGTTATAGGAAGCAAAACCTGCGGCCACTGGACTCCTCTGTTGCCACATGCATCATACATAGAGGTACCAGCCCAGTAAAGTCGATTGATTTCGACAAAAAAAAAAAGAAAAGGTTTTAACAGATAAATTAGTGGTCACCAGCAAGTTCTCCTTGACTTCCAAAATGAGTTGGAGAGAAGGAGATCTGTCTCTAATGAACACCTGCTTGCAGAATGGGTGGGGTTTCAAGAGCCCTAAGAGGCACAGTCAGCAACCCTCCGGCACTTCATTTTTGGACCTGCAGAGGAAAAGGAGCAGGTAGATAGCAACAGCGCCCCCTCTTGTCCCGAAGTGGAATTTCACACCACAACAAGAGCCTTGAAAGTGCCCCCAAAGTGCACATTTCTAACAATACGTTTAACATTTTATTTTCATATAAAACCTAGAAAAATTATGCAATATTCTGAAATCTTTTTGATCCATCCAATTCAGGGTGCTGGGTTGCTCTAGTTCATACCAGGACCCACTTTAGTATACACCATTATAGCTTAGTAGGAAAATAAAACAAACCTTTGAAAAAGATTTGGAGTTAAAAAAAGAATTTGAAGGTAGCTGGACCTGCAATCGAGATTAAAATATTGTGGTTTGGCGGTAGGCTACTAATCGAAAAATGAAGAGAAGAAAGGGAGCTTCCAATTACTAAATTATTAAAATGATAGTAATGTTCATATTTTTAGGGTCTGGCTCACTCTTTAATCATGACTTTAATTGATGATTTTGCCGTGGCAGGCAGTGGGGTGCAGAGGTTTAAAGCTTCTTTAGGGTCTTTGTGTTAATTTGCCTGGGCTTTACTTTAAAGAATCCACGTAGACAATTGTACTGAGTTCTGATCTTATAAGTTCACTTGTCTAAAGGTGTCAAGATAACATATTATACAGTTTTTTGTCAGGAGAGATGATATCCTCATAGCATGTAATCAAAACAGCATGAACTCTCAGACACAAACATCAGCCTACTCCAATATGCTTTTCTTAATTGTTAAACAGTATTTTAAATCAAGCTGACAGAGACTATCCAGTGTAACAGTAGGGGGCGCTATTGCTCCCTTGAACCCTCAGGTACCATGCCAAACACCAGGTAAAAGTCCAAGACTTTTTTATTTTATAATAATAAAGTGCACAAAGCACCCTACACTCCACACTACTCATACACTATACAATAATCAATAATCAATCAGCAATACTTAATCCTCCACTCCTAGACACTTAGCCACCCTTCCTCCCAGCTCAGCTCACTCGTCTGGGTTTCCCACAGTCTTTTATAGTCCATGACCCGGAAGTGCTCCTGAACCCTTGTCCATGTGACTCGTCAGCACTTCCGGGTCGGATGAAAACTCTCCTTCTTCATCCCAGAAGTACGTCAGTTCCTCTGTTGCGGTAAATAAGACGCATTTCCGGGTTATAGGGCACATGGGTGTCTAGCAGGGTCGGGAATAAAAACTCCATTGTCCAGGATTCCCTGCTGGTCTTTGGGGCACTTCCGTGCTACAGGAAGGGCTCCATCTAGTGGCCTGGGGGTATTGGCCGGGATGAACGACCGGCCATCTCCCACACCAGCTACTACTCGGAAGAAGAAATCACAGAGCATCACAAGCAATATTTGATAAAAAAAATACTTTCATGATACGTAACTGGAGGGCTTGGACTTCATTATTCATTTCATAAGAAGACACATCACCCCATCTACGTTTATTCTGAGTTTGTGAAAATCTAAAAGCGAGAGGTTTCCATGAAGCATATTTTATATTGAACAGGAAGAGGGCACCATAGTGGTGCAGTGCTTAGCCGCAGAGTATAAGTTCATATTTTAGTGCCATTGTGGGCCTCAGTGCCTCTTGCCAAATGTCTCTCTATCTGGTGTTTCTTTCCAGGAGCTCCATTGCTCTTTCACATGCCAGTGTCAGGCAGGTTACACTGCATTGTGCCGATGTAAGTGCCCTGCCATGGCCTGTCATCACATCTACTGTATGCCTGAATCCCGTTGCCTCCCCGATAGCCTCTAGCTTCCTATGACCCATTAATTTACCAAGTGAGTTCAGAAAATAGAAGAATTTAACAGGAAGAAATGTTCTTTTTTTAATCTCTTGGCCTAGAATATACTGTCCATCTTCCTTGGTTTCTTTCATGGTTTCTTCTTTTTTTTTTTTTTTTTTCCAAGCCTGTGGATGCTGAAATTAAATTTAACACAGTCTTAAGCGGTGTTAAATAAATTGCTGCCTCAAGCTTTACACTATACATAATTTTATCCCGCTGTTAAGTATACATGAATTGCAAAAGCATTGCAAAAATGATTTCAGGTCAGCAGCTGTTATGCTTGGTTAAATATGCTCATTGAGTTGTTTAAAGAAATGTGTAATCGAACATAAAATATATATATTTGATTGCATTGCATCAAGCACATGAAGTACAGTACACACAAATATAAAAGATATCCTTTGGTGCTTTATTGCTATTTTGTTTGGAATTGGTTTACTCGATCCATTTGCTTCGTCTACTGTTGTAAGCAGTGGTGCTGGCACATTTGTCCTGCTGAATATTTTAATTTATGTAATTCAATTCAACTTCAATTCAGTTTATTCTTACAAGGCACACTTCCACTTACAAGCTCAGCATGCTGTAAGTAATTAGAGACAGTCCTTTCTCTTTGTAGCTGCGTCTTCCGAAGCCAAATGACAAACGGGAGGAATTCATTGATTGTTCTGTCATTGGATGCCTGTACGCCAATTTTTTAGAAATGCAAGTAGCCTTAGAGAATGAGTGACTGAATGTTGTCCAAAGCATTCTTGATATTTGAGAGGCCCAAAAAGGTGAACGAGAATAATATTCTAGCAGTCTTATTAGTCGTGGATGCAAGGTCTTGTGATCACTACCGTGTACTTCTTTAGGATAAAGTGGCACTGCTCTCCTTTTCATGGGTGAGGTAAGTGAGACTTTCAGTACAATTCTTAGATGTGAGCTACATTATTTACTTGCACATTTTACATCAAATCTCACCTCAGCCCATTAAAGGATGAGCTTCTCTGTGGGACTGCTACTGTACAGTGGGTCTCTGCCATGATATTCACTATCTGGCTGTGACGATGCGGGTTCTGCTCCATTCTCCCATCTCTCTTTAGGGAGCCTCTTAAACCCAACACCATCGGTAATGTAACTGGATGAGCTGGACAATGAGGACACCAAGCGCAGCAAGGGGAAGGTGCAAAGTGCAAACAGTGTTTTTATTAAAAACAGTCAAAACCAAAAAGTGTTCAAAACAATAGTGCAGTGCTCAGAACATCAATAAATAAATAATCCATTAAAACAAGTGGAGGTTAAAATCCCAATAAATACAGTAACTCCATTTAAAAACGATGTTAACATACTAGCTGGAAGCAGTCCCTTCTTTAAAAACCCGGTGCTTTCTTCTTTTAACTGATGGCTCCCCAGCTTCTCCCATACGGGCTCTGCAGCAGGGGAGTCGCCCTACCTGCAGGTGCAGTTGACTTTCCTTCTGGTCTGGTAGCCTTCAGACCCCTGGCTCTGTACAGCTAATCCGCTGGACCGAGACTCAGGTTTCACAACGACGCTCAAGTTGGGACACTCCCTCCCAAGCCTCCACTACTCCTGCTACCTTTTGCAGCGAGCCATCCACGATCCTGGTCACTCCTGCTCCTCTGAAAAATTCAGAAGGAGTGACCCAATCCATCCACCCCCCCGAGTGCCGGCCCAACACCCCGCTAGGGCTCACTTCCCAGCTGCCTGCAACCACCAGGCTCGCTCGCTCACACCCACCCACATCGGCTCTCAGCCTCCAGCTTCTTCCTCTAACCTCCGCTCTCTTTTCCAATTTTTCATTTTTATCCTCTCCACCCTCGTGCTCCTACTATTTATATTGGGGACGTGGCACAAGTGTGGTGATTAACAGCTCCCAACATCAATTACGGACAGGGGCGTACTTCCAGTGCGGAAACTCCCAAGCCTGTATCGTGCCCTGGAACTGCTCCGGTCACACTACCACACCCCCTCTTTAAGCTGTGAGTGAGGCGATTATTTATTTAAAAACTGGCCATCCATTTCGAGTCGCGGACCCACTATATCACACTGGGGCTCTCCATCTGAAACGTCAGCTTTTATCAAAATCTAATAAAAGCTTTGTGTTCGCATCTCCGATTCTTTGGGGCCTTGTTTAGCAAAAGGAGAACAACCATAATTCACCTTTGCTAACCTTGATGGACTGATTAGTAGGCAAACCCCAAACAACCAAAAATAAAATGATTGCTTCTTCCTCCACTCTTAAAAATAAAAGTAGCAGAGTGGTCCTTCTGAGCAATGCCATACGGGAACCATTTTTGGTTCCTGTTAGACTTATCCACAGAGAGGTTCCAGAAAGAACCTTTACTTATTTAGATCTGTAATAGGCTCCATACAGTAAATAACCATAAATACAGCAGATGGCAACAGATTTGTGAAATGCCAAAGGCTTCTGATTCCAAAAGGACTCTTGCTCACAATAACACAGGCTAAGTCCAGGTTTTTAAAAACCTGTTAGTGTCCTGCTAGGTATCCTACCATACATTTAAGATTTCAGGTTGTAACGGCCGACCCCTTTACCCAGCCGGCAGCTACACCTCCAAGACCTGTGGCCTGGATGATTTACTGAGAAATAATCTAACTATCAAGCCGTACTTCTAACCAATTAAACTTTTCCCCACAATCGACAGTGAAAATATAAGTACACAAAAACAGGATGTAAAATTAAACGGATTAAATGTATTAAATGAAACAAGACATGCAAAAAATAGAAACATAAATATAAATATAAATATCCCTCCACCCCAGCAACAACAAGACGCCACCAAATATAAATACAACAAAAAACCCTCCCTTGTCCCTGTAACATATAAACACACAACACGAATAACAAGAATTGAATGATATATGGAAATGAATGTGAACGTGAGTCCGGTAATAAAGAAACTGTCCTGGATGCGGTTGACTGAATTAGTGAAAATGAGTCGTTTGATTTTCCCCGGAAAAAATGGAGCAGCCTCACCGTGAATCCTCGGTGCGTGGTGGATGATTAACTCCGACCCCGGGGTCTCTCGTGATGAGGTCCTTGAAGCAAGTCCGGCAGATGGAAAAACAAACTGGATGGAAATGCGCGATGTGGAAAATAACAGGTACAGATGGCTCGTGTTCGTGAATGTGAAAAAAATCTCCTTCTCTCCTCTCCCCTTCCTTCTCCTCCTGCTGGCTTAAATAGTCCTGTGACGGCTGTGATTGATTAATTAAGGACAGGTGTTTTCCAGGTTTGTGGCTGTGGTCTCCTTCCATCATCCGTCCCCCTTTACGGGGACGGCATTAACTGATACACATACAAACAGTAAACGGGACAATGAAATGAGACGCACTCAGAACTGACATTTAACACTAACTATGTGGCCCCGCTACAAGGTTTCTTCTACATATTAAGAAGTTTTTCAAAGCAAAATCCCAACTTCATATGCAAAAAACAGTACCTAGAATTAAATAGTTCTTTGTCAAGCAACAGTTCTACGAGGAGCCACATGACCGTGTAAAGAGCCTTTAAGTGACATTAAAGAGCCATTATTTTTAAGAGTGTCCTCAGCGCTCGCTCTCTGTAAGGAATCTCTCATCCACTGAGGGACACTTGACTGCGCTAAGCACTGCCATTTTATACTGGGGTGATGGAAATGGGTCTCAGTAACCAAAACAATATGGCAACCTCACTAAGGCACAAAATGATGGCCAAATAAAATGTAAAATGTTCAAAAAACATTACAAATTTTTAATAATTGGGAAACCCTGTTAACATTTCTTTGTTATTTTAAATACATTGTTTTTATGACCTTGTTTGTTGTTTCTTGGAGGCATCATGTATCTGGGTATATAAACACATCACAAGCCCATCACAAAAATGCGCTATTTACAAGTTAATATCAATTTATTATCATTTATTGTGTGTCATATTATCATTTTATAGTCTCAGTACTGCACCATTGCTAGGGGTTTCCTTCCAGAAGCCACAGTGCTCTACATTATTCATTCTCGGCTATAAAACTCCACACAGCACTCAGTGCAGTGTCCGAAATTTTGATTTATTCCTTTTTACAACTTCAGTCTGTTATTATTATTAATTGAGTGATGCTTTTATCTTGGGCAAATTTCAACATTTGAGATAAAATTTGTCTTGTTTTTCCAGTTGAAGCAGAGGCAGGAGAAGTGACTTGCTCACGGTCACTCAGTGTCAGTAGTGGGATCTGAACCCACAAATCACAGGGTTTGATGTCCAAATCGCACTGGCCTGCCTCAGTCTAGCACTCTTGGCATTTGCCGTCTTCTGGTTCACAACTCATGGCATTCCACTTTTTGACTGTTTATGGTTTTACTATCTCGGTCTTGATGACAACACATCTTCTACTTAACAACTCTTGGGCATCCTTGTTTTGAGCTTATTAGAGTTTGTCATTTGAGGAATAAACACCTTACAAGTCCTCACTTGGCTTTTTCCTTACATTCATAACAAATAGGGCGGAGTGGTGGCTCTGAGGCAAATGGAGGGTTGCCAGTTCGAATTCTGTAAATGCCAAAAGAGACTCTACTCTGTTGGGCCCTTGAGCAAGGTCCTTAACCTGCAATTGCTCCATCCTGGGTATGACATTAATCTGCATCCAGCCCTGCATGTAGGCCCTCCAACCTGCAAGGAAAATCCTGGGGGCTGGTGGCAGAATTGGCCCTACAGCCATCATATAAAACCTCACACTGTTCCATTCCATCTGAACTGGTGTGGTGCTGAGGTGTCACCCATTGCATGGCTGCACTCGGGTCCTAATCTGGGATCCTGAGTTGGTTTGTCATGTGGTGGTTGCGGCAATGTGCTGTATCAGCGTGTGCTCCTAACCTCTTCCTCATAACAAATGCCAGTGTCGTCTGCAACAGTGAAAAGGTGACACCTTTGGACGAAAAAGGCACACTGAAAGCAGGCAGATAATATTTCTTCAGTTCTCTTTATTATTCATTCGGAGTCACAGTAAGTAGAGATTCAAAGAGCATAACTTATTGCCGCAAAACTCAATTTGAACCCTGATCAAAAGCCAGGAGGGTTTTTTTATACTTCAGCATCTCATGATTAATAAGACAGAAAAACATTCTTATCATCTAAGTAGAGTTAAACAATATGTCTGTTGAGCTAAGCATTATCTGTGTTCTCAAAGCTAAGCACAGGAGAGCATAAACTACATGTACTTTTCTGCAGCCTTGTGACCTTGTCCCTGAAACATTCACTCTGAGAAAGGGAAAACAAGAAACAGCTTAGATTTTATTCATGTGGACACTATTTCTCCTGAACCCTGGAATAACATATTTTTGTTAGTTCATAAGCCAAAGCGTCTGTCACTGACAAGTTATAAATTAGTTGTTATAAAATTCTAATTAACTATACATGGTGCTGAGGAGAACATTCTTCTTCTACACACCAGTATATTTTTCCAGCCGTCTTCCGCCTAATATCTGTTTTCTTTTGCCTATCTTAATCTTTTTTTTTTAATTTGCAAGTTCTAAATGTGGTTTTTTCTTTGAAATTCTGCTTCTGAGGCCAGTTTCCCTGAGTTGTCTTTTGTCTGTGACACAAGTGTTTGGAGTGTAGCCAAATGAGCACCCGTAAGGCGTTTGTTTCTCAAATCACAGACTCTGGTGTTTTTATCGTCTTATGCAGTTGTGCGTCTGGGTCTTCCCCTTCTTTTTCTATTCTGGTTTGATCCAGTAGTCTTCTCTCAAGATGGTCATAGGCATCTGTTTCATGGCAATCTGTCAACTTCATTCTTCAAAAAAATCAAAAAATCAAACAGTAGATTATCATGTTTTTTGAGAAAGCCGTTTAATTTTAGTCATTTTTGGACCCAGACCTGAACTTTAGGAATGCCAGTACCTTGCAACTCAAGTAAACAGAATAACAGATTTCAGTGGTGCTAATGTAATTACAAAGGTTTCTCTAATAACCAACTGAAATTTAAACATGACTAAGTATGAATAAGCAAAGGGAGCTGACCATTAGAAAAGTGAAGGAATGGCTGCTTAAAAATCTATCATTTCAAGCAGTATTAGAAACACCAGTAATGCTTTGATTGCATTTTTAAATCTATTTAATGGTATCTTGGTAATAAAAGGTGTCCGTTTCTATGAAAAACATGAACATTTCTGGGTGTGTGCAGACTTTTGACTGGTGGTGTACGTGTAACACAGCCCTTGAAAAGTCTTCAGTACAGAATATGTGAATACATTCAGTGGAGTGGGAGGTGAACTTCACTTCAAACCTTGTAGGCTGACATCATCACTGGTGAGAAAAAATTCAAGCCAGCTAAAAGATTAGCTGACCTAAATGGCAAAGTGTTATAAGGGGGTGTTCTATGGGCTGGCATTCCTGAGGCAAAAAAATAATTCCCTAAGTAAATATTAATAAAGCTTCCTTTGTTATTAGAGTTTAGAGGGCACTTACTCAGTAAGTGAGCACTGAAAACCCAAGCAAATCCTTCAGGCTAAAAGACGGCAGCATAGATAAGCTGTTAAGAATATGCAATTTATTATCAGATCAGGAACACTGATGGGTGTTCAAACGACATGGAGGAGCAAAGACAACAGAAGTACAGACAGGGCCAGTCACCAAAGTAATTTGAAAGATCATAACTGAATGTGGAAAAATGGAGGGAAACTTAGAAGTAAACTCCTTGTAACACAAAGGTATTAATCACTGGTGCCTGGTGCACTAGAATATGCTTAGAATTGTGCACATTATATTGTCTCAAACATTTTTAATCCCAGTTTGAATGCCAAATTTAGATTAGTTTAGATAAGATAAACTTTGTTAATCCTATAGGGAAATTCACACACAGAGACATCCATCCATTATCCAACCCGCTATATCCTAACTACAGGGTCACGGGGGTCTGCTGGAGCCAATCCCAGTGCGCAAGGCAGGAAACAGACCCCAGGCAGGGTGCGCACACACACACACACACACACACAAAGCACACACTAGGGACAATTTAGAATCGCCAATGCACCTAACCTGTATGTCTTTGGACTCTGGGAGGAAATCGGAGCCCCGGAGTGAACCCACGCAGACACGGGGAGAACATGCAAACTCCACGCAGGGAGGACCCGGGAAGCGAACCCAGGTCTCCTTACTGAGAGGCAGCAGCGCTAACACTGTGCCACTGTGCCACCGTGCAGCCCTCACACAGAGACAGAAACATAAAAAACAAGGATTCTTACTCACAGTACAGGGAATACAGACAATTAATCAATTGTTAAATAAGAAATTAAGTAAATAAATAAATGTATATTGTGCAGATATCTCAAAATGAAATTAACAAGTACAGTATGTAACGGCCGACCCCTTTTACCCAGCCGGCAGCTACACCTCCAAGACCAGTGGCCTGGATAATTAACTGAGAAAGAATCTACTATCAAGCCGTACTTCTTACCATTTGAACTTTTCCCCACAATCGACGGTGAAAAATATAAGCACACAAACAGGATGTAAAATTAAACAGATTATATGTATTAAGTAAAACAAGACGACATGCAAAAAATAGAAACATATATAAATACAAATATCCCTCCACCCCAGCAATAACAAAACACCAAATATATATAAATATATACAACAAAAACCCTCCCTTGTCCCTGTAACAAATAAACACACAACACGAAAACAACAATAAATGATAAACTGAAAATGAATGAGAATGTGAGTCCGGCAATAATGAAACTGTCCTGAAAGCGGATGACTGAATTAGTGATATTGAGTGGTTTGAATCTCCCCGGAAAAAATGGAACAGCCTCACCGTGAATCCTCGTGTGAATGATGGATGATTAAGTCCTACCCCGGGGTCTTTCGTGGTGAGGTCCGTGAAATAAATCCGGCAGATGGAAAAACAAACTGGATGGATAAGCGCAATATGGAAAACAGGTACAGGTTGCTCGTGGTCGTAATGTTGAAACAAAATCTCCTTCTCTCCTCTCCTCCTTTTCCTTCTCCTCCTGATGGCTTATATAGTCCTGTGACGGCTGGGATTGAATGATTGAAAACAGGTGTTTTTCCAGGTTGGCGGCTGTGGTCTCCTTCCATCATCCGTCCCCGTAAACTGATGCACATAAACAGTAAACGGGACAATGAAACGAGACGCACGCAATACTGACATTTAAACACTATGTGGCCCCGCTACATTCCCCCCCCCCAACCTTGGACAAGGGAGGGCCGAAGTACGGCTTGAGATTGGCCACATGGATAGTGTCTATCTTGGAGTCAGTGCCGATACCCCTTTGAAACTGGAAATTAACGGGACCTGTTTGAGAAATGATTTTGGCCGGACCTAACCATTTAGGCGCTAGCTTGGCGGAGAAACTTTTGCTGGCATCCGAGAGATGGTGAGCTCTAATCCAGACCAAATCACCCGGCTGAAAGTGCGCTTCCTTACGCCGGGCATTATATAACTTGGCATGTCTGGATGTCGAACTCACCAACCTCTGTTGGATTCTCCGCCGTAATTCCTCAATTTTGAATAAGTTATTGTAAGTGGTGGTTTCTGGATTAGGGGCTCTGGGAAGGAGTCGGTCAAGCGGGCCCTTTAGCTGTCTGCCCAGCGCAACCAAAGCAGGCGTCTCACCTGTGGCCTCATGCACAGCGGTGTTCAGGGCAAACCGGAGCTCGGGGAGCCATTTATCCCAGTCCTGATGGCGTTCACCCACATAGGAGGCGATCATGTTCTTCAGGGTCCGGTTCACTCGCTCTGTCATGTTAGCCTGGGGATGGTAAGCTGTTGTCAGGTTTTTCTTCACTCCCCAGGCTGTATAAAGTTCATCTAAGAGAGAGCTCGTGAACTGCGGACCCCGGTCTGAGATGATGTTCTTCGGCACCCCCCAGCGGGTGAAGATTTCGTTCTTCAGGGTGGAGCAGATCTTATTAGTTTTTGCGTCTGTTAATGCAAACAGCTCCACCCACTTTGAAAAATAATCAATCACCACCATCAGGACGGTCTTCCTCGAGCTGGTAACAGGAAAAGGCCCCATCAGGTCGACTCCCAAAGTCTCCCCCGGTCCATCCGCGATTGTCGATTGCAGCAATCCTGCCGGTTTACCAGGTGGGTTTTTGAGCTGCTGGCAGGTGATGCACTTCTTCACGTGGTGGCAAACGTCTTTCCGGACAGACGGCCATCACGCAACCCCCAGGATCTTTAGTAAAGTCTTTGTCCTTCCAAGGTGACCACCTAAAGGACTGTCGTGATAGTAATTTAAAAAGTCGGGGATGAGCCCTTCCGGGACGACTAGTTGGTGTTGCAGACCCCCAAGGGAGGATGGAGTGGTCCTGTACAGAACCCCCTGGAGGTCCACGAAGTGTACCCGGTCGGTACGCTGCTGTTCCAGTCCCTCCCTGATGCTCTGGCAGAATGGACTGGTGGCTTGTGCTTGAGCCAGGTCTTCCAGGCTTCTTGGCAGAGGGAGGATCATTTTCTTTGCCTCTGCCAAACACACCATCCCCGGTGGCTCCGACACCCTGGACAGAGCATCAGGCACAATATTGCCACAGCCCTTCCGATAGGTCACCTTGAAAGTGAAGTTCTGGAGGCGTAACACCCACCTGGTTAGACGGGAGGAGGTCTTTGGGTGATTAAATACCCAGGTCAGAGCGTGATGGTCGGTGTACACTTCAAATTCAACCCCCTCCAGACAGTGTCTCCATTTTTCCACAGCCCACACGACAGCCAAACACTCTTTTTCGGCTGTCGAATAATTGAGCTCGGCGCCGTGCAAGGCTCGAGAGGCGTAAGCGATGACGTGTTCAGCCTGGTGGATTTTCTGAGTGAGCACGGCGCCAAGCCCCAGGTTGCTGGCATCTGTTTGTACCTGGAAAGTGAGCTGTGGATCTGGCTGGACCAGAACGGGAGGCTCTTGAAGGTGGCTCTTTAGTTGCTCGACTGCGTCCTGGCACTCTGCTGTCCACTCCCACGGGACATCTTTTTTTCTTAGTTTGTTCAAGGGAGCCGCTATATCAGCCATCCGGGGAATTAACTTGTGATACCACCCCACTAACCCAAGGAAACGTTGCAAAGATTTCAAATCCGTGGGCGTGGGGTAGTCTCGGATGGCTAAGGTCTTCTCGGGGTCTACAGCGACCCCCTCAGATGAAAGAATGTGCCCGAGGAAGCGTATGTGGGGTTGAATGAAGGTACACTTCTTCGTGTTCAGCGTAAGGTGCGCTTGATGTAATCGTTGGAAGATGGTGTCGAGGTCCTGGAGATGTTGTTTAATAGAAGGGGAGTAAATAATGACGTCATCGATGTATACAAAGCAGATCTTGCCTATCAACCCCCTCAGGACTTGCTCCATGAGCCGCTGGAAGGTGGCCCCAGCATTTTTAAGCCCAAAAGGCATGACTGAACTGGAACAAGCCTTCAGGGGTGATGACTGCCGTCTTCTTCCTACTCCCCTCGTCCATCGGCACCTGCCAATAGCCACTGCGGAGGTCTAGTGTGCTGAAAACTGCAGCTCCATGCAGTGACTCCAGAATCTCATGAACCAGGGGCATGGGATATGCGTCCAGGCTCGTCTTCCCGTTAACCCCCCTGTAGTCCACGCAGAAACGATAGGTGTCATCCGTCTTCTTTACGAGGACCACAGGGGACGCCCAGGAGGAGGAAGATGGTTCGATTATTCCCTCGGCGAGCATTCGATCAAGGTGTTCTTTAATTATGCCCTTCTTTAGTGGAGAAACACGGTAGGCTCGGTGCCTTATTGGAACTTCGTCCGAGGTGTGGATCACGTGGGTAACTCCACGGGCGACTCCTAATTTCTCAGTCCACACCACGGCCCACTTCTTCAGCACCGGCCTTACCTCTTCGGGCTGTTCCTCCACAGGGGCTGCCGCCGAGGTGCTTGCGTCACTCCTCACTGCTGCGTAGAAGCCAATGAATTCCGAGCCCAGATCTTCTTTGGATTTATGAATGAAGTCGCATACCCCTTCCCCTGGCACCGTATACCCCCTGGGACTGAGATGGATGGTCATCCTCATGGTGGTTAAAGAGTCCAGCCCAAGGAGTAACGGGACGGACAGGTGCCGGTCATCCAGGACATACGTATCCATCTCCCAGGTGGTGGAAAGTACACTGTACCTCAAGGGGACTTTGCCCAGGGCCCTGTGTTCACTCCCATCTGCCAATACAAATCGGACAGACGGGGCAGATGTTAAGTTGTCTGTCGGTCGGCTAATCTTCTTCCACATGCTTGAGCGGATTAAGGTGTGATGGCTCCCTGTATCCACCACCGCATCTACCTGCCACCCCCGCAGCTTCACTGGGACGATCAGGAGGGACGTACTCGCTTGCATGATGGCGAGATCGGCTTCCGACCGGCAAGGTTTGGCTCGCTGGGGTTTTAGGGGCTGGGTTTCTCGTGTACTGGCTTGTACCTTGTTCCGGTACGTTTGAGTTTCCCCAGTCCCGTTCCACTTGTGAGCCCACCTTCACCAGGTCTTCCACCAACCCCACAACCCCCCTGAGACCCCCAGCTAACCGCGGGTTACAGGCATTAAGAATGCGGCGGACCACCTCTTCTTCAGACATAGCCAGCCGCCACTTCAAACACAAAGCCCGATATTCATAGGCGAAGTCCCGGATGGATTGCGAAGGCAGTTGCACCATGGATCGCAGCTTGTCCTCCAGTTCAGATTCATAGTCTTCCGGAAGAAAAGCCGCGAGGAAAGATCGTCGAAAGGATCCCCAGTCTTTAATGTTCTTCTTGGCCGTCAGCCACCAGCTCCGCACCGGCCCCGAGAGGGATGCCCCTATCACCCCCATAAGCTCTTCTGGGGTTAAAGGGTTAACAGCCAGGTACGCCTCCCCTTCTTCCACAAAGTTGAGGACATCATCGATGTTATAAGGGGCCCCCAACTTGGGAAAGGAAAGGCGCACCCCCGGAACAGAGGGCCGATTGATGTATTCACCCCCCCCCCCCCCACGAGACCCGTACGGCGTTGAATGACGGGGTGACTGACGTAACGTCTGGAGACTCCTTCGGACCTCCCCCTGAAGAGTTTCTTGCCAGCGTTGATCCCGCCTCTGGAGGCACAACACGATTTCCCGCCCCAGGAGTTGAACTTGTTCATTGATGTATTCTTTTACTTCCTCCTGGGAGCTGCTGATGCGAGCCCGCAAGGCATCTTCGCGCCCAAGCGCACTTTCAGCAACCTCGCGGACTTTCTCATCCAGCCGGGTTAGTTGTTGCGCCAGATCTTCCCACGGAGGCGAGACATCCTCCAGGCATTCCTCCTTAGGTCCATGGTGATCTTCGAGGTACAGCGACTGCAACGAATCCACCACCTCCTGCACCGCTGAACACGCTCTGACCGTGACGTGCCGCGCCCCGGCTACTCCATCATCACACCGCGGCGAAGCAATGGTGTCGTCCTGCTCGGCACGCACTATAGACATATTAATAGGGGAATTGTTTAAAGGCAGACAGCGATAGATATTTATTTAGATTCCTCAGAGAGGGCACCACTTTATGTAACGGCCGACCCCTTTTACCCAGCCGGCAGCTACACCTCCAAGACCAGTGGCCTGGATAATTAACTGAGAAAGAATCTACTATCAAGCCGTACTTCTTACCATTTGAACTTTTCCCCACAATCGACGGTGAAAAATATAAGCACACAAACAGGATGTAAAATTAAACAGATTATATGTATTAAGTAAAACAAGACGACATGCAAAAAATAGAAACATATATAAATACAAATATCCCTCCACCCCAGCAATAACAAAACACCACCAAATATATATAAATATATACAACAAAAACCCTCCCTTGTCCCTGTAACAAATAAACACACAACACGAAAACAACAATAAATGATAAACTGAAAATGAATGAGAATGTGAGTCCGGCAATAATGAAACTGTCCTGAAAGCAGATGACTGAATTAGTGATATTGAGTGGTTTGAATCTCCCCGGAAAAAATGGAACAGCCTCACCGTGAATCCTCGTGTGAATGGTGGATGATTAAGTCCTACCCCGGGGTCTTTCGTGGTGAGGTCCGTGAAATAAATCCGGCAGATGGAAAAACAAACTGGATGGATAAGCGCAATATGGAAAACAGGTACAGGTTGCTCGTGGTCGTAATGTTGAAACAAAATCTCCTTCTCTCCTCCTTTTCCTTCTCCTCCTGATGGCTTATATAGTCCTGTGACGGCTGGGATTGAATGATTGAAAACAGGTGTTTTTCCAGGTTGGCGGCTGTGGTCTCCTTCCATCATCGGGGACGGCATAAACTGATGCACATAAACAGTAAACGGGACAATGAAACGAGACGCACGCAGTACTGACATTTAAACACTATGTGGCCCCGCTACAAGTACACTGGGAAGAAGCATTGAACTGCCTGGCAGCAGTGGGCAGAAAAGACCCTCAGAGGCAATTCTTTGCACACCATAGTGGAATGCACCTGTGGCTAAAAGTAGAGCGCCTCCTGCAGGGAATGCAGGGGATTTGCCACCATCCTCTTTTCCAGTGTGTCCACGGTTTGCCAAGTGATGGCATAGGCTTTCCTGAGAAGTTTCTTCAGGAATTTTATTTCTTTAGAGCTCAAGTTGCTTCCCCAGGAGACTGCGGCGTAGAACACCACACTGACTACTACGGACTGGTAGAACATTTCTAGCAACTTGCTGCACACATCAAAAGACCTGAGTCTCCTTAGCAAGTGCAATCTGCTCTGACCCTTCGTATAAAGCATCACTGTGTTATCAGACCAGTTGAATTGAGCCCTCAGGTACTTGTAGCTCTGCACCACTTACTTCCATGTCCTTCCCCTGGATGGTGAGTGGCCTCAGAGGCTTCCTGGCATGCCTGAAGTCAACCTCCAATTCTTTTGTCTTTCTGATGTTGAGTTGCAGGTTGTTGTCCTTGCACCACAAGACAAAGTCCGCCACAACCTTCATATACTCTGACACATCTCCATTATTAACGTAGACTATGATGGATGAGTCATCTGAAAATACCTGTACATGGCCAGCCGCTGGTATTGTGCTGGAAGTCTGTTGTGTAGAGGGTGAACAGGAAGGGACACAGGACAGTTCCCTGACGTGCCCCTGTATTACACACCTCCATTTCTGACACAGTTTCTTAGCCTCAAAAACCGCTGTCTTTTGGTCAGGTAGTCCATTGTGGGGGCATCAAGATTCAAAGCCTTGAGCTTTTTCCCCAGTTGAGGAGGCAGAATGGTGTTAAAAGCACAAGAAAAATCAAAGAACATTATCCTCACTGTGGTGGTGTTTTTTTGTAAGTGCGAATGTCCAAATAACCCATTCTTGTAAGTCATCATTTTTTGAACAAGTCTGTTTGATTTGTCTATAAAACCATAAAAATGGGTGCAATAAGTGGAAATTAAAAATAAATAATCCTTTAAAATGAGGTTAAAATCAACGGGTTGGAAGCAGTCCTTTTTTAAAAAGCCCAATGCCTTCTCCATTCAACTGGCAGCTCCCCTGCTTCTCCCATACGGGCCCTGCAACAGGGGAGTCACCCTATCAGCAGGTGCAGCTGACATTACTGTACTTCTGTCCGGTTGTCTTCCGTCTCCCAGCTCCGTACAGCTACATTACCGGACCAAGACTTGGGTTCCCCAATGGCCAGGTCGCTCACGCTGAGGCTCACCCTCCTAAGTCTCCTTGACTCCCGTTTCCTTCTGCGAGGAGTCATCCATACTGCCGGTCACTCCAGCTCCTAGAAACCGTTCAGCTGGAGCGACCACTTCCAACTGCCCCTCCTCTAGTGTCGACCACACACTGCTCGTGAGGGGCTCTCCATTCCAGCTGCCTGCATTTACCAGCAAGCCTGCTCTCTTGCTTGCTCCTGCACTGGCTTTCAACACCTCCTGCCTTCTTCTTCCCTTAACCTCCATCGATTTCTTTCCTGTTCCTTTCTTCATTTCCCCCCTAGCCGAATCGCGCTTCTATTTATTCCGGGGACATGGATCAGATGTGGCAATTAGCAGCTCCTGACACCAATTACAGATGTGGACGACTCCTCACTTGTGCACTTAAGTGAGGACCATCCCCATCACCCAGGAACAGCTCTTACCACACGTACCATGCCCCCTCGCTAAGCGGCTAGTGTGGCGATTATTTATTTAAAAAGTGGCCCTGTTGACTTGAGCTGTGGACCTGCTACACCACAGTGCTCAATTGCAATGAATGCCAACGAACTCTGGGTACACATCCTGTATGAAGCTTAGGAGATTCTGGCCTGGCCATCTAGGGAAAGCTTTCGTTGCTGCTGGAGTTGGTGAGGCCAGCAGGGGGTGCCTACCCTGTGTTCTGTGTATGGATCCCAATACCCCTGTTCAGTGACTGGGAATCTGTGCTGTAAACATGGCACTGCCCTTCAAGTAAGACATAAAACTGAGGTCCTGACACTCTGTGGTCATTAAAGATCCTTGTGCATCCTTCAATAAGAGCGGGATTTTTCCTATTGTCCTGGCTAAATTGCCCATCATGGCCTAGTCATTCTGGCCCCCTAATCATTCATGTCTCTAATCTCTCTCACCCCTTTGCCACCTGATAACTAATGCGGGGTGAGCGTACTGGTGCAAAAATGGCTGCCATCGCATCATCCAAGTCGGTGCTACACATTGGTGGTTGAAGTGGTTCCCCTCTATCTATGCAAAGCACTTTGAGTAGGGAGAAAAGTGCTATATGAATGTAATGTAATGTAATTAATTAATTCTGTATGCTGAATCCACATAACATTTCTTGGTAGAGACTACATTGGAGCCTCTGTTGGTAAGCCTGGATGAAAGGCAGGAAACGGCACTGGACAGAGTGCATGTACTCACATTCACACTCACACACAGCCTAGTGACTGAATGACAAGTAGATCAGTATGAAAACTGAATATAAGCCATATTGACATTCTGTTAGCATTTAATTACTTTTACTCAAATATGGCAGCTGAAATGCACATAATCTCCATTTGAATGATGTGTTCAACACTCCTCATTATTATTCTGTTGCGTGCTACAGTACTATTGTACCCTATTAAAAGATTCTGTTTTATTTAGATTCTGTTACATCTGAGTAAAATATGGAGTACTTTAAAATTAGTTGCAAGAGCCACTAAACCAGCCACACTCTCGCCTATTAGCATCTCTAAAGTGTCAAACAAAATGTTTAAGCTTTATAATCTCCACTATTTTTCTTCCGCGCTGTCTTTGAAAAGCACTCTAAATTTATGTCTGGACCAGCCCTACTAACACAGAGGCGCTGGAGCCTGGTGAGAGCATTGCTACTGTCAAAGCGAGGCTTTGAATGATCCTTTTATTCGCATTTCTTTAGGCACTGAAACCCCCGTAGCCTCTTAGCAACAGAGCTGGAATGCGCAATGTGTCCTGCGAGATGAGGGAAGCGCACTTCAGCACAAAGCTGTAGGACACATGAAGCTTGAACAAGGTTTTCATGCAGAACATCTGAAGGCAAAGGCAGAAGAAAAGTGGAGACCTTTTAGTGACTCAGTGCTTGTAAAATTTAACATTTTTCTGATCATTTTACTCTTCTTAATCGACTATACGGAAATAGATAAAACAGGTCTGACCCTGCTGCACCATTCCAAACAAAACAATTTTCTAATCGATCAACTTTGCTATTTTTAACTCCACAAAGATAACTATTCAAAAAAGACAATTAGTTCAATCTTGAAAGATCACCTAATCTAGCAATTCATTCATTAAAATGTGGGAATTTGTTAATTCTGTTTTTTCCAAACAGATTATCTTTTTATAGTACATGCTGACGTACTATAAAATGTAGATTCAACATACAGAATTAATTAATTACATTACATTACATTCATATAGCACTTTTCTCGCTACTCAAAGTGCTTTGCATAGATAGAGGGGAACCACTTCAATAATCCAGGGAACCTGTAGCCAAGACTAATGCACAGCTGCATGGTAAAAATTCAAATAATGATTTTGTTAAATGTTCGGAATTGAAAAATGTATTTAATATATTGTGCTGACACAATAATAACATTAATTACTTTGAATCTCATTAATTCACTGATAAAAACAAAAATGATGTGATTTCTCTCCACTTTCATTTGGAATGGGATGTCTAAGTCCCAACCCACTTAACATGTCTGAACATCTTTATGGCACTTTACATGACCGTTGAGCAACACGGTCTGTAAGTGCAGAAACACTCGCTTACAGTGATGATGACTTGCAGAGTGATTTCTCTACAGAGTTGAATTAGGACCCTAAATGTTGCCAGGAATTTTAAGATTCTGGCGGCCCACTAGACGTAACAGCTCCGTATGATAAGCGAATTGATTTGTGCATTAGGACACACCCAATGTACACAAAACAAGACTCAAACAACCAAATACAATAAGGAGAGCTCATGTCTTCACTGTAACATAAATTCCAAAAATAGAGTGGATAGTTTCAAAATGAGCTGAACAACCAACGCAATACAAATGCAAAAGCAAAGAAAGCTGAAATCGATCTTAGTGGATCCATTAGGCCCTGGCCACAAACAGCAACCATATGTTAGGTTTGAATACACAATGGGAGGTCTGAAAATCGAAAGTACACCTCATGAGAAGGACTTAGGAGTCGTAGTGGACTCGATACTATCAACTGCCAGGCAGTGTTCAGAAGCCATTAAGAAAGCTAAAGGAATGTTAGGTCATATAGGGCACTGATGTGTAGAATACAAGTCCAAGGAGGTTATGCTCAAACTTTATAACACACTGGTGAGGCCTCATCTGGAGCACTGTATGCAGTTTCGGTCTCCAACTACAAAAAGGACATAGCAGCACTAGAAAAAGTCCAGTGAGGAGTGAAGCAGGCTGACACAGCAGGGTTGCTCTCAGCCCCCAGGAAGGCACTCGGAAACTTCAGAACAGACAGCAGAATTAAGCTTTATTGTATGGTGCGCATACAGACTCATCTCAGATGGAACAATGAGCAAACAACTAAACGCAACTCTTACATTTATTACAATTCTTATCACACAAGTCATTATTCATACTCATCTGACTCCTAGCTTCCATTACTCTAGTCCTGCCTCTAATTGATCTACCATTATCTCTCGGCTGGGTGGGTGTCAAACTCTATACTGTCCATCATATTCGTCTGAAAGCCCCTACCTGCACCCCCCTTGTTTCCCAGTGCTTATCCATTATTTACAACCCAAGAGTTTACATTCCCCTCCTTATCAAGGGGCCCATCTCTTCTCAACTCTCCTGCACACCCAGAGTTTAACTTTGAGAGATAATTGTGGTCTGTTGGTTATACAGAGTAATAAAAATACATATAGACATGAGCTCTTCAACTCCTAACTCTTACAACTTAATACTTAATAAAATACAGTGTCTACTTTTCTCATGTGCTTATAATACTTTTCTAATACATAGAGATTACCAATTTTAAGAATACAATTTTCTATGTTTTCAGGGCTACAGGGGATAAATTATAAAGAAAGATTAAAAGAGCTGAGCCTTTTCAGTTTAAGCAAAAGAAGATTAAGAGGAAACATGATTAAGTGTTCAAAATTATAAAGGGAATTAGTACAGTGGATAGAGACTATTACTTTAAAATGAGATCATCAAGACCACGGGGATAGTTGGAAATTTGTTAAGAGTAAATTTTGCAAAAAACATTATGAAGCTTTTCTTCACACAGAGAACCATAGACACTTGGAATAAGCTACCAAGTAGACGTGATGAAATTTTAGAAGAATTAAGTACTTAGGACTGGCAAACTTTGTAAGGCTGAATTGCTTGTTCTCACTGAGATTGTTCTAATGTTCCAATGTCCTAAAACCATTGCAGATACAATGTCATAATGCAAATCTGTAAACCTCAATAAACTACTAGTAATAACACGATGGCCATGGTAAAAAAGGAATCCATCTTACCTCTAAACTGTCAAAAGTCGTTGTAATAGTTCACTTATTTATGTAAGCAGGTTGATCATCTGTTTCTCTATATGGGTTTGGTTCAGGATATAAAGGATAATGTTCTTATGGCAATGTTGCAGTTTAAATTGAGAATGCTAACAAATAATGAAATAAAACTATTTGGAAGAATTTACATGTCTGAAATGTTGTCAAGTTAAAACTTATATTCCTAGTACATGACACATAAAGAGGCAACACAGTTAATGTAGGTGGCAACACTGCTGCCTCACAATATGGAGACCAGGTGATTCTCAATGTACTTATACATATTGATAAAAGAGTATTTTGAAACTTCTTAATTTTTTTTTGTGTTGCCAACTTAAAAATTGGGTTTATACTGTGTGAAATGACCAGACTCGACACACTTAAAAAGGTTTGGGACAGCCACCTGCATTTTGTCCCTGGCTGCAATGGGTTTAGTTTTGAAGACAGAACTGTCTTTGTTGGAGTCCAGGCATCAGCTGATTGAGGTTTGGGAAGATGGCGGTTTTAAGTGGGAAAACTGAAAGTGACTTAGGGGAACCGGGAAGTGACTTTCTTCTGATGTTGCCATAGGTGCCAGAACCGGAAGTGACCTCAGTCTAGGCACTGGAACCAGAAGTGTTGTTGTCTCAGGCGCTGGAACCGGAAGTGACGTCTTCCATAATGGGTCAGACAGGTTTTCCCGTGGCTGGTCTGCTGAGATAACAGACGGTTTAGTGCAATCTACCTCCACCTGGTCTTGCACGGAATTACCTTCACTTAGTCCATACAACGTCCTCCTACTCGCACATGTGTGACAACTGCTAATTATTAAGTACTGTGTAATTAAAAATACGTTTGAATGTTAAGGAGAAGCTAGTTCATCTTACTTGCTGAAGTGTGTTGGATCTACTTCATTTAAACCGAAGTTGACATACAGTAACTCAAAACAGTAGTTGCAAACTCTTGTGTTAATTTTTTTTTTGTTGATCCGAAAAATGTGTTTTTCGAATGTAGGTATTTGCTTCTCATGCTTGCAGCATTCACACTGTAGCTGGCTGTACAAAAAGATACAACCTGTTTGTATTTGATGAACGTCACATTAATTAGTAAATGTAATCATATGGTTAAGATCATGAAGTTGAAAAAAGTTTATCAAAATTGTGAGGGGGACTTGTCAGTATGAGTCAATGTGTATTTGTCCAGCTTTTATAAACATTGGATTTGCTTAAAAGTCAGTTGATAAAGAAGGAGGATATTTGAAATATATGTACAAAGGCACTACATAAGCCACAACAGTGAACTACGGCAGCAGGAATAGGAAATAGCTGCCACCAGAAAAAAAAAATGAAGACTGGATATTGTGATCAGTTGGCCAGAGAACAGTTGTGTTGGTAGCACAGTACAGGTGCTGGATCCAACAAGGCCTAAGACAGAAAGTGAAGCAGCCACTGGGAAGGGCAATGCAAATTTTATGACATTGCATAAGGAAAAGAGATGTTAGGAGGCAGTATGTCTAATGCCTTCCGAGTTACTAGAGTAGTGGCTCCCAACCAGAGGGTGCAAGATGGCTTTTCAGGGGGTACAATAAAGAGAAAGGCTGCGAGGCTTTTCCACAAAATTGAGTGAAGTGTGCTGACCAACTTTTGTTGTAGTGCAATCGGTGTCTTGCAGAGTGCCATCATTTGTAGGCCATCTATTAGTTTGTACAGAAATCAATCAAGAATTGTGCATACAATTGTCACCTGTAAATGAGCTACAGAAATGCACATTCTCTCATGTTCCTTGCATTCGTAAAGGTGAATAACTTTTTTAAGAGAATGCAATCTGGACTTTACAATGATTTGTAGAGAAGGGTGAGGTCTAGTATTCGTTTTTGCACAAGCCTGTTCATGGAACGTCACTGACTTTGAGGTTTGATTGACATTTTTGCTGGGGGTTTAAGGGGGGACTGAATTAGATGCAACACCTGCTGCTTACACTCAGCCCATCACTCCGGTTGGCCATCCTGGCAGTAGAGCAGAAATTTTAACTGTGCAGCTTAACTGTTTTTGAACTGAAGTGCAGGTTTTATCAGGGGACAAAGATAATCAACTGTGTTTCACTACTATGTAGTGCGCCGGGACTTATTGCTTACTGGGGGTCTCCAATCCCACAAACTCCTCGGTCGTTGATTGTGTGTCATTTTTTGCATCACTTGATGCTGTTTGACAGCTACTAAAATATTAACTTCTGCTCCAAACATCTGTTTATGACAAAATGTTCAAACAAATATGTAATCAATGTTTTCACAATATTGAATCCTTCTGGGTAAACTGCAACACACTAATAAGATCCCCTGCTGATACACCAGTAGGATATTTATTGTGACGGTTTGTGAGATGTCTTTCCATTATATTCCTCTGTCTATTCATAATCCTTATGGGGGTAAAGCTGGCTGGACATTTTTAAGGAGTGACATTAGTTTTTGTAAAACTGTAATACAGGTTTGCTGCTCCTTGCATTGGCACATCCAGTACTCACCATCACTCATTTTAGTTTATAATCGTGTCCATTCCTTCCCATTCTTTCTCTGAACAGCATACACATTCAGAATCTGTTAGTATCTGTCTAACTACTTTAAACTGCTTTGTCTGCACATGTGACGTTGTAACTAATTGAGCAGCCAATTAAGTGGAACTCAGGCAGGTGGTTCTAATAATGTGGCCACCCAGTGCAACTTTCTTACTAATTCTAAACTCCTAATATGATTACGATAGCATAAAAGACACATACTTTAGGAAATTACCAGCAAACATACAAGAAACTTGTTAAAGATTCATTCGAGTCAAATAATACTTGTAACATCACTCATTGAGATCAAGACACAACGAGATGCAGGACAGATTGTAATCTGTGATGTCCTATCACAGCCATGAAACTATTTACTTCAGTCAGGTTGTGTTCTTAGAAAGACTGAAGGAATGGGCTGTTTGTAGAAAGTGATAGATCTTTATTGTTTTCAGTTCTTGATGAAACACTCGAGAAGTTAACTTTAAAAATGATAGAAATAATGAATTCCTCTTTCACGATCCTATTCTTGCAATTTTAACAAGTTTTTCAAACAGCTCATTGGCCTTTGTAATGGAGTTCTTGCCTGGAAATTGATTATCAGATATCGGAATCCTTTTAGACATGTATTAAATTCAGGGGTAAGAAAAGGGGGAGACGTGCAGAGGATGTGTTGCATGGAGCTGCATAAAGAGGCTCACTCTTTATTTAGTGACCACAGCTGACCGCATGTCATATGTCGGAGTAAAGTACAAGAGGAATATTCGTAAGTACACCGCTGATTGAGGTAAAACACTACGGGACGAAAAAACAAATCTTGATTGCCCACCTCAAAACAGCTTGTTGTGCCACCGATTGAATGTGACATTTTGTCATTCAACTGAAATGACTGTATATATATATATATATATATATATATATATATATATCTATAATAATAAAAGGCAAAGCCCTCACTGACTGACTGACTCACTCACTCACTCACTGACTGACTCACTCATCACTAATTCTCCAACTTCCCGTGTAGGTGGAAGGCTGAAATTTGGCAGGCTCATTCCTTACAGCTTACTTACAAAAGTTAGGCAGGTTTCATTTCGAAATTCAAAGCGTAATGGTCATAACTGGAACATATTTTTTGTCCATACACTGTAATGGAGGAGGCGGAGTCACGTATCGCGTCATCACGCCTCCTACGTAATCACGTGAACTAAAAACAAGGAAGAGATTTACAGCACGAGTCACACGCGGGAACGAAGGTAAATGACGTTAATTTTTGACTGTCTTTTAATACTGTGTAAGCATACATATTAACACATGTGCAATTAAACGTGTGCATTTACGGGGTGATTTCTCAGGCTTAAAAGCTCACCTTTTATCAAACGCGGGAACAAAGGTAACTGACGTTGTTCACTGTCTTTTAATACTGTGTAACCATACATACTAACACATGTCCAATTAAACGTGTGCATTTACGGGGTGATTTCTCAGGCTTAAAAGCTCGCCTTTTACTAAAAAGGTAAATGCAAAACTATTTTCAATCAGTTTATTGAAACGCTCCCGTTAAGGATTGCAATAACATATTCGCGAGATAAAAGAACGAAGTAGGGGGAAATGCAGGAAGAGCCGCAAACAGCGAAGAGCAAAAAATTAATTAAACAATTGAGAACGGAGCGAGTTAAGCATACAAGCGTGTTCATAAGGGAAACAAAGCACGGTGTAAAACGTAAGTTTAAATTTAGTTTATAGAAACGCTCCCGCTGCGGATTGCAATAACATATTCGCGAGATAAAAGTTTAATGAGAAGACACGAGGTATAAACGAACCACACGCCGTGGCGCAACGTTAGGGGCAACAGTTTCAACCATTCTATGATCTGCTTCTCGCAACTGAAAGACGGCACATGGCGGATGTTAGCCGACTTGCTGACCGCAACGTTAGGGGCTTCAACTATGGCGCTGACGCCACATCTCAGTGCCAACACTTTGCAGACTCTACTTAAAAGACACGCCCTCCTCACTGGACAGTTAAAAACACCAATCAAACTAACGATGACATCAAGTATTACCCAATCAAAAGTAGGAAAGGAGGCATCTTCATAAAATGCGTGTGGGATGATTTGCATGAGACGCTGCTTTAAAAAAAAAAATGATAAAAAAAATACGGGATAAATACCGTCCAGTATTGATTCAAAACGGGACGCGCAATTTCATTCTCAAACGCTGCACGATTCCGTATTTTAAAGGACGGGTCGCAACCCTACAGTGCCAGGTAACCACCCATACAATCAGATTGGGATTCAGACTACGAATGCAATGAATGTAATTACCCCGATCTACATACAAGGCGAAAGTCTTGCAACATTCAAACATGATGGTTTGGGATAAGTACACCATACAACATAAAAGAGCTTATGAAGCCTTGAACCGAAAAAAGCAAGATCTCAGAGATCGTAAAAAAAAAAATAGGAGGTAATGTCGTTTTACTCGCTGTAGATTTTAGTCAAACATTACCAGTTATTCCACGAGGGAGACCAGCAGATGAACTCAACGCGTGTTTAAAATCCATGCTTCTCCCACGCTCGGTTATATGTCGCGTCTTCTCGGGTAGGTGCACCAAAAAATGTATACATTTAAGCATGTAATGGGCAAACAAAAAATGAGGTATACCCGAAGGCACTGCAGTAGTATTTAATGTAACTTTACTTCTTAAATGTTAATGTTTTACTGTTTAATAATTTATACGCTTCTTATATGTTGTTCAAATTCTTTTATCAAAATACCACTGACAACGCAATGCACGATAACATGGAGTGAATACACCATACGCATCCGCCCACGGCTGCCCTGCTGTGCGCAGATAGGAGTTGATTCTACAATAAAATAAAATAAACATAAAAAGAGTAAAACAATCATCACCCATAAAGCGTGTGTGTGTGTATATATGTGTATATATATATGTTGATATGTGGATGTGTATATGTATATATATATATATATATATATATATATATATATATATATATGTAGATATGTATATATATGTGTATATGTATATGTATATATATGTTTATATGTGTGTGTGTGTATTTTATATATATAAAACACAGCAACACTCATAACAATGACAACACAATTACATTGACAATCATGTTACGTTATTTTTAAAATGTTTCCTTTTTTTTTCATAACCTCTTTAACACACTACTTCTCCGCTGCGAAGCGCGGGTATTTTGCTAGTATATATATATATCTATACTAATAAAAGGCAAAGCCCTCACTGACTCACTGACTGACTCACTCATCACTAATTCTCCAACTTCCTGTGTAGGTAGAAGGCTGAAATTTGGCAGGCGCATTCCTTACAGCTTACTTACAAAAGTTAGGCAGGTTTCATTTCGAAATTATACGCGTAATGGTCATAACTGGAACCTCTTTTTTGTCCACATACTGTAATGGAAGGCAGCAAGATGGCCGTAGGAGACGGAGTTGCGTGTTGCGTCATCACACCTCCCACGTAATCACGTGAACTGACTGTGAACTCAGTACGTAGAAAAGAAGGAGGAGCCCCAAAGAGCGCTGAAGAAAACATTCATTACACAATTGACAAGGCAGCGAAACAATAAGAAGCGAGTGAGTGACGCATACAAGCATGTTCATAAGACACGAGGTATAAAAAAGCACGGTGTAAACAGTAAGTCTAAATTAAGTTTATAGAAACGCTCCCGCTGCCGTTTTCTATACCATATTCGCGAGATACAAGTTTAATGAGAAGACACGAGGTATAAAAAAGCATGGTGTAAACCGTAAGTTTAAATTAACTTTATAGAAATGCTCCCGCTGCCGTTTGCAATACCATATTCGCGAGATACAAGTTGAATGAGAATACACGAGGTATAAAAAAGCACGGTGTAAACCGTAACCTTAAATTAACTTTATAGAAACGCTCCCACTGCCGTTTGTAATGCCATATTCGCGAGATACAAGTTTAATGAGAAGACACGAGGTATAAACGAGAGTTTGCATCACTTTGTAACAGAGTTAAAATTGCTGTAGTGAGAAACTTTTAACTGCCGGGTCTTAGCTAACATTAAATAAACCCGTGGACATCGCAACATCGGCTCACGTGAAGTGACTGAACGCAGCAGGAGTGATCACTTCGATGAATCAAACCTGTTCAAAAAACACATTACACAATTGATAAGGTAGGAAAAGAATATGAAACAAAGCACGGTATAAACTGTAACTTTAAATTAAGTTTATAGAAACACTGCCGTTTGCAATACCATATTCGCCCCTGCGAATCGCGGGGATTTTGCTATATATATTAAACTATTTCAACCATTCTATGATCTGCTTCTCGCAACTGAAAGAGGGCACCGTGGCAGAAGTTAGCCGATTTGCTCACCAACCACAAGCGTTACCTGGTAGGTAACCACCCATACAATCAGATTGTGAATCAGACTACGAATGCCTGCAATGTAATTACCCCGATCTACATGCTGTCAAATGAACGAACCATATGCCGTGGCACAACGTTAGGGGCTTCGCCTCTAGCGCTTGACGTCCGAGGATCGATTCCCGTAAGGGAGTGCAGTGAGTGTGTACGCCTGATGAGCCCACAATTACGGCAAAACACGTGTCGTATACTATGCATCTTCATAGCACGGTGTAAACCGTAAGTTTAAATTGAGTTTATAGAAACGCTCCCGCTGCCCTTTGCAATACCATATTAGATGACTTTGTAACAGAGTTAAAATTGCTGGAGCGATAAATTTTTAACTGCCGGGTCATGTCGCGTGTTCTCGGGTAGGTACACCAAAAAATGTATACATTTATGCATGTAATGGGCAAACAAAAAATGTACTATACCCGAAAGCACTACAGTAGTACTCAATGTATCTTTACTTCTTAAATGTTAATGTTTTACTGTTTAATAATTTATACGCTTCTTATATGTTGTTCAGATTCTTTTATCAAAATACCAGTAACAGCGCACTGCACGATAACGTGGAGTGAATACACTTGACATGAGCATTCATGTTATTTATCCTCTTTCTCTGTACGTTTACCATTCATTTGCTCAGAGGTTGATGCGCTTGCTGCTTAATGACCAGCTCTTCACCCTAACGTCCCGCTGCTTCTCTTCTTTCGTCGGCATCTTTCCCCGTTAAAACTGATTTTTTTTAAAACTTAGTATGTTTTCTTTAATTTTTCAGTTAAGCTGGCACTTAAGTCTTCAATCTGCCTCAAGAATGATTAGCGAAGGTGGTAGAGAATGAAAACGGCAGCCGTACGCATCCGCCACGGACACACTGGTGTGCGCAGCTGTGAGTTGATTGTACAATAAAATAAAATAAAGATAAAAAGAGTAATAACTTGCAGCACCGCTATTCAATTACACTTGCCTAATGCCTGTCCTAAGGGGAAATACTGTGGGATCTGGGCATCCGTCAAAGCACCAATCACAGGCCCGAATAGAAAGTGGGAAGCTGTGATTTGTCGTCTCCCTCCCATGTAACAATCACAGCCCGTGTTGCAACGCACTATGTATGTACAGTAATCCCTCCTCCATTGCGGGGGTTGCGTTCCAGAGCCACCCGCGAAATAAGAAAATCCGCGAAGTAGAAACCATATGTTTATATGGTTATCCATATTACTAACCGAGAATGCTAAACCGGATGGACGCAGGGACATCCGGCCATGGGCCGTAGCCGCAAAAAGACGTACTGCGCAGGCACCCCAAGAAATGAGGCGCTGCGAGAGGCAGACAAGACCACAGAAAAAAGGAGTGAGCACAGAAAAAAGGAGTCAAACGCAGGCGACGCACACAGCGCCGCACGAGCAAAACACCCCCCCCCCCCCCCCCCACACACACACACAAGCAACGGACGGGACACACACAAAGAGGAGGATTTAATCCCATTGCACACGAAACGGGACGCACACAAAGAGGAGGATTCAACAAGCCACAAGCACACAAAAAAAAAGAAGCTGCGAGCAACACACAAAGCCCATTGGACACGAAACGGGACAGACTACGGACATAGCACACGAAACGTACACAAAAACGACGATTCAGACCCACGACCACAGTAACATAAATAACAAATGACACACAAAGCCCGATTTCTAAATGAACCGTCCGTATTAAACATACGTCATCTCAACACGTTCACAATATGCAGCATAGGTAGATCTCATTACAATGAGGCACTATTAACCGTTCAACGGCAGAAAAGGCTCCATATTAACAGTGAGTGCGATCCTCCTTATTACTTATCCATATTTCTCACGCTCAAGAACAAACAAGTCATGAATTCACGATCACAGGTACAAAACGATACCGCTCGGATAACGGGACCAAACACAATTCACACTATGCAGCATAGGTGGATCTCATTAAAATAAGGCACTATTAACCGTTCAACCGCAGAAAAGGCTCCATATTAACAGTGAGTGCAATACTCCTTATTACTTATCCATATTTCTAAAAGAAAAAATGTCTCGGCTCCAAAAACACAAAGCTCAACTAAAGCTTCTAACTAACGATGTACCTAAAAGTAAAAACTTTATGAACTGCATTAGATCCTACAATAGTTCATTTGCTTTTGCATCTACCGGAGTAAATATCAGGCCACCAAAAGGAAATGGCCCATACTGCTTTCGCATATGTGCACAAATACTGCATCGCATTGGAACAGTGCACCCTAAAACAAATCAACAACGCAAATATACACAAATCTACGACCACAGTAACATAAATAACAAATGACACACAAAGCCACATTTCTAAATGAACCGTCCGTATTAAACATACGTCATCTCAACACGTTCACAATATGCAGCATAGGTAGATCTCATTATAATGAGGCACTATTAACCGTTCAACCGCAGAAAAGGCTCCATATTAACAGTGAGTGCGATCCTCCTTATTACTTATCCATATTTCTCACGCTCAAGAACAAACAAGTCATGAATTCACGATCACAGGTACAAAACGATACCGCTCGGATAACGGGACCAAACACAATTCA
Source organism: Erpetoichthys calabaricus (assembly GCF_900747795.2). Lineage (NCBI taxonomy): Eukaryota > Metazoa > Chordata > Cladistia > Polypteriformes > Polypteridae > Erpetoichthys > Erpetoichthys calabaricus. The sequence continues at coordinate 36,314,494 of NC_041397.2, forward strand.
CACTATGCAGCATAGGTGGATCTCATTACAATAAGGCACTATTAACCGTTCAACCGCAGAAAATGCTCCAGATTAACAGTGAGTGCAATACTCCTTATTACTTATCCATATTTCTAAAAGAAAAAATGTCTCGGCTCCAAAAACGCAAAGCTCAACTAAAGCTTCTAACTAACGATGTACCTAAAAGTAAAAACTTTATGAACTGCATTAGATCCTACAATAGTTCATTTGCTTTTGCATCTACCGGAGTAAATATCAGGCATCCTAGATCCACATGACGCAATCTATCAATCAAAGTGCTGCATCGCAACAGGCACGGATTCAAAACGAAACACCTCCCGTCTCAGACATACGTTAACGGCAAGGAAGGCTACAACGGGCTTCTCACACAGCACAGGCAAATCGATTACAGCTCCAAAACAACACGTCCCAAATACTACACATGCAACAACGCGCCTCTCAAACGGCACAAGCAAAACATACACCAGGAAAATTCATTCGGATTAATGAATGTCATTTGCAATCATTGTCATTCAGTTCACTTCCCTGAAGAAACAACTGGCAATACAAGTAATACATTTACACGTTATTGTCAAAAGGGTCAAATTAGACTGCCTCCTTTACATTCATATCCTGAATATCTACAGAAGCTTCTAACTAACGATGTACCTGAAAGTGAAATCTTTATCAACTGCATTAGATCCTACAAATCGGTATCCACTATGAACATTAACGGTGGCACTGCACGTGACATCCGTCTTGCAAAAATGTTAATTATTGATGAATGTACAATGGCATCCAGTCACTTACTCAACACCATTCATAAACTTCTACAAACGTTTATGAATAATAATATTCCCTTTGGAGGAAAGGTACTTTTATTAGGAGGAGATTTTAGACAGTGCTTAGCTATTCTTCCACATGCCATGCACTCAGCTATTGTTCAGTGCACCTTAAAATAGGCAGACAATTGGCATTGCTTTCAAAAGATACAGTTAGTAAAAAACATACGATGTCCAGAACCAGATCATAACAATTGTTTATTACAACTGGGAGATGGTACACTCACCAATACAGATAGACTTCACCCACATATTATTACAATTCCTCAAGCCTTTATCTGCGACGACTTAGTTACAGACAGATTTGGAACAGCAATCTCATTAGACCAAATGCCCCTTTTAACACAACGCACTATATTATGTCCAAAAAATATTAATGTGGAAAACATAAATACCCAAATCATTCCATTACTTCCTGGAAAGACACAACTCTTTCTAAGCTCTAACAAACTTGACTCTGATCACAACAATAACCATCTTCATTGACCTTACAAGTTCTGACCTGGAATTACCTTTTACACTTAAACGGCGTGTACAAAGAAATTTTCCAATAAACCTTTACACTGTGCCACACACTTTATTGTTTGCTTTCTATTTGCATCATCTACACCTTCACACTATTCTATATCTCATTCATACATCACGATCTTTGTCATTCCCAACACCAGGGGTTGGCGAGCGAAGCGAGCAGGGGGCGGAGCCCCCTAGTTTTTATATATTTTAAGCCCTTATAAACTCTCCCACACTATTACAAACATTTCACGCACAATTATACAGCATAAACCCTTTGTATTCTCTTAGATATTAGGTAAGATTCATTGAAATTATGTATGTAAACACAGTTTACATACAGTAAAACCTAAATATTATTTTAAAGTTATCAAGCGTCTCCGATATCACATATGTTACAGCCATTACGACAGACAGGCCACCAGCAATAAATACGTACAACACAAGAAAAATTGTATAAGTAAAATGTGTGTACAGTGACACTAAACTATGTACATGTAATAAGTACTGTACGTAAATAATTAATTATGGTTACTCACCAACAATGACACGACGACTTGTCCGATAACGATGAGTTTAATTTTACTGCACAACAAAGGAGAGCGTTACAGCTCTTCTAAAGGAGCCTCTTCAGGCGACTGTTTAGCACCGCCGTTGTTCTTCTTCCATCACTCTTCAATCCAAATCCCTAGAGCAGATTCCATCCAGACTACTGCCTTATCATGTCCACTTGCAACTCATTTTGCGCCCTGGTTAAAAGACACTGCGGTCGTAGATCTTATATGCTTTTCCTCCTTTTTAAATAAAAAGAATCGTGGACTCATCGTGTAGCTGTTTCCTTCCTTCAACATATCCAAAACTTTTACCTTTTCTGCAATCATTTGCATCTTCTGTTGGCGCTTGTGCACGTTAATGTTGAATGAGTGAGATTAGACTTCCTGGTTAATGCAACACTCCGTCGCTGAGCCAATCAGCAGCATACAGGAACTTAACCGCGTACTCTGATTGGGTAGCTTCTCAGCCATCCGCCAATAGCGTCCCTTGTTTCAATTCAAATGCGTCCCTTGTTTCAATTCAAATGGCCAAATCAACTGAGGAAGCACACGTACTGTAGACTGCAGGCATCCGCGAAGCAGTGAAAAATCCGCGATATATATTCACATATGCTTACATTTAAAATCCACGATGGAGTGAAGCCGCGAAAGACGAAACGCGATATAGCGAGGGATCACTGTATATGTATATATGTGTATGTGTGTGTATATGTATGTGTATATATATATATATATATATGTTCATATGTGTGGGAAAGCGAATAGTAGATGTGACGTAGTATATGTGTACCAAATTTCAAGTCAATAGGTGAAAAGGTTTGCGAGCTACAGCTGATTTAAAATCCTGGACAGAGAAACGAATAGCCACGGTAGCGTATTATAGAAGAACATTTTACTGTTTAATAATTTATATTTATATGTAATGTGCTTCTTACATATTACTTCATATTCTCATATGATAATGATGTTAATGTTGTTTATATTGATTTCTATGTTATTGTAAGTGCTCTTTATTTGTGGAAAAATAAATTTGTCAATTAACAAACTTATTTTATACATACTACATTTTATTTTTTTCTCTTGCACTCAGTGAGCGAATCCACTGGGTAATCAGCTATATATATATATATATATGTATATATATATATATATATATATGTACATGTATGTGTATATGTCCATCCATCCATCCATTGTCTCCCGCTTATCCGAGGTCGGGTCGCGGGGGCAGCAGCTTGAGCAGAGATGCCCAGACTTCCCTCTCCCCGGCCACTTCTTCTAGCTCTTCCGGGAGAATCCCAAGGCGTTCCCAGGCCAGTCGAGAGACATAGTCCCTCCAGCGTGTCCTGGGTCTTCCCCGGGGCCTCCTCCCGGTTGGATGTGCCCGGAACACCTCACCAGGGAGGCGTCCAGGAGGCATCCTGATCAGATGCCCGAGCCACCTCATCTGACTCCTCTCGATGCGGAGGAGCAGCGGCTCTACTCTGAGCCCCTCCCGGATGACTGAGCTTCTCACCCTATCTTTAAGGGAAAGCCCAGACACCCTGCGGAGGAAACTCATTTCAGCCGCTTGTATTCGCGATCTCGTTCTTTCGGTCACTACCCATAGCTCATGACCATAGGTGAGGGTAGGAACATAGATCGACTGGTAAATTGAGAGCTTCGCCTTGCGGCTCAGCTCCTTTTTCACCACGACAGACCGATGCAATGCCCGCATTACTGCGGATGCCGCACCGATCCGCCTGTCGATCTCACGCTCCATTCTTCCCTCACTCGTGAACAAGACCCTGAGATACTTGAACTCCTCCACTTGGGGGCAGGATCTCGCTACCAACCCTGAGAGGGCACTCCACCCTTTTCCGGCTGAGGACCATGGTCTCGGATTTGGAGGTGCTGATTCTCATCCCAGCCGCTTCACACTCGGCTGCGAACCGATCCAGAGAGAGCTGAAGATCACGGCCTGATGAAGCAAACAGGACAACATCATCTGCAAAAAGCAATGACCCAATCCTGAGCCCACCAAAGCGGACCCCCTCAACACCCTGGCTGCGCCTAGAAATTCTGTCCATAAAAGTTATGAACAGAATCGGTGACAAAGGGCAGCCCTGGCGGAGTCCAACTCTCACTGGAAACGGGTTCGACTTACTGCCGGCAATGCGGACCAAGCTCTGGCACCGATCGTACAGGGACTGAACAGCCCTTATCAGGGGGGCCGGTACCCCATGCTCTCGGAGTACCCCCCACAGGATTCCCCGAGGGACACGGTCGAATGCCTTTTCTAAGTCCACAAAACACATGTAGACTGGTTGGGCAAACTCCCATGCACCCTCCAGGACCCTGCTAAGGGAATAGAGCTGGTCCACTGTTCCGCGACCAGGACGAAAACCACACTGTTCCTCCTGAATCCGAGGCTCGACTATCCGACGGACCCTCCTCTCCAGGACCCCTGAATAGACTTTTCCAGGGAGGCTGAGGAGTGTGATCCCTCTGTAGTTGGAACACACCCTCCGATCCCCCTTCTTAAAGAGGGGGACCACCACCCCGGTCTGCCAATCCAGAGGCACTATCCCTGATGTCCATGCGATGTTGCAGAGGCGTGTCAGCCAAGACAGTCCTACAACATCCAGAGCCTTGAGGAACTCCGGGCGTATCTCATCCACCCCTGGGGCCCTGCCACCAAGGAGTTTTTTGACCACCTCGGTGACCTCAGTCCCAGAGATGGGGGAGCCCACCTCTGAGTCCCCAGGCTCTGCTTCTTCACTGGAAGGCATGTTAATGGGATTGAGGAGGTCTTCGAAGTATTCCCCCCACCGACCCACAACGTCCCGAGTCGAGGTCAGCAGCGCACCATCCCCACCATATACAGTGTTGACACTGCACTGCTTCCCCTTCCTGAGACGCCAGATGGTGGACCAGAATCTCCTCGAAGCCGTCCGAAAGTCATTCTCCATGGCCTCCCCAAACTCCTCCCACGCCCGAGTTTTTGCCTCAGCAACCACCAAAGCCACATTCCGCTTGGCCTGCCGGTACCTATCAGCTGCCTCCGGGGTCCCACAGGACAAAAGGGTCCTGTAGGACTCCTTCTTCAGCTTGACGGCATCCTTCACCGCCGGTGTCCACCAGCGGGTTCGGGGATTGCCGCCACGACAGGCACCGACCACCTTACGGCCACAGCTCCGGTCAGCTGCCTCAACAATAGAGGCACGGAACATGGCCCATTCGGACTCAATGTCCCCCACCTCCCTCGGGATGTGGTCGAAGTTCTGCCGGAGGTGGGAGTTGAAGCTACTTCTGATAGGGGGCTCTGCCAGACGTTCCCAGCAGACCCTCACAACACGTTTGGGCCTACCACGCCTGACCGGCATCCTCCCCCACCATCGAAGCCAACTCACCACCAGGTGGTGATCAGTTGACAGCTCCGCCCCTCTCTTCACCCGAGTGTCCAAGACATGTGGCCGCAAGTCCGACGACACGACCACAAAGTCGATCATCGAAGTGAGGCCTAGGGTGTCCTGGTGCCAAGTGCACATATGAACACCCCTATGCTTGAACATGGTGTTCGTTATGGACAATCCGTGACGAGCACAGAAGTCCAATAACAAAACACCGCTCGGGTTCAGATCAGGGGGGCCATTCCTCCCAATCACGCCCTTCCAGGTCTCACTGTCATTGCCCACGTGAGCATTGAAGTCTCCCAGCAGAACGAGGGAGTCCCCAGAAGGTATGCCCTCTAGCACCCCCTCCAGGGACTCCAAAAAGGGTGGGTACTCCGAACTGCTGTTCGGTGCATACGCACAAACAACAGTTAGGACCCGTCCCCCCACCCAAAGGCGAAGGGAGGCTACCCTCTCGTCCACCGGGGTAAACCCCAATGTACAGGCTCCAAGTTGGGGGGCAATAAGTATACCCACACCTGCTCGGCGCCTCTCACCGGGGGCAACTCCAGAGTGGTAGAGAGTCCAGCCCCTCTCAAGGAGATTGGTTCCAGAGTCCAAGCTGTGCGTCGAGGTGAGTCCGACTATATCTAGCCGGAACCTCTCAACTTCGCGCACTAGCTCAGGCTCCTTCCCCTTCAGAGAGGTGACATTCCACGTCCCAAGAGCCAGTTTCTGTAGCCGAGGATCGGACCGCCAAGGTCCCCGCCTTCGGCCACCACCCAACTCACACTGCACCCGACCTCCTTGGCCCCTCCCATAGGTGGTGAGCCATGTGTATATGTATATATGTATATGTGTGTGTATGTATGTGTGTATATGTATGTGCATATATATGTTGATATGTGTATATACAGTGGTGTGAAAAACTATTTGCCCCCTTCCTGATTTCTTATTCTTTTGCATGTTTGTCACACAAAATGTTTCTGATCATCAAACACATGTAACCATTAGTCAAATATAACACAAGTAAACACAAAATACAGTTTTTAAATGATGGTGTTTATTATTTAGGGAGAAAAAAAATCCAAACCTACATGGCCCTGTGTGAAAAAGTAATTGCCCCCTTGTTAAAAAATAACCTAACTGTGGTGTATCACACCTAAGTTCAATTTCCGTAGCCACCCCCAGGCCTGATTACTGCCACACCTGTTTCAATCAAGAAATCACCTAAATAGGAGCTGCCTGACACAGAGAAGTAGACCAAAAGCACCTCATGCCAAGATCCAAAGAAATTCAGGAACAAATGAGAACAGAAGTAATTGAGAACTATCAGTCACGACTCCACCATAAGAAAGGTATTTTCCCAAAAGTCTTGGCAATCATTGAGATGTTTCTTAGCAAAATTGAGATGAGCCCTAATGTGCTTTTTGCTTAACAGTGGTTTGCGTCTTGGAAATCTGCCATGCAGGCCGTTTTTGCCCAGTCTCTTTCTTATGGTGGAGTCGTGAACACTGACCTTAATTGAGGCAAGTGATGCCTGCAGTTCTTTAGACGTTGTCCTGGGGTCTTTTGTGACCTCTCGGATGAGTCGTCTCTGCGCTCTTGGGGTAATTTTGGTCGGCCGGCCACTCCTGGGAAGATTCACCACTGTTCCATGTTTTTGCCATTTGTGGATAATGGCTCTCACTGTGGTTCGCTGGAGTCCCAAAGCTTTAGAAATGGCTTTATAACCTTTACCAGACTGATAGATCTCAATTACTTCTGTTCTCATTTGTTCCTGAATTTCTTTGGATCTTGGCATGATGTCTAGCTTTTGAGGTGCTTTTGGTCTACTTCTTTGTGTCAGGCAGCTCCTATTTAAGTGATTTCTTGATTGAAACAGGTGTGGCAGTAATCAGGCCTGGGGGTGGCTACGGAAATTGAACTCAGGTGTGATACACCACAGTTAGGTTATTTTTTAACAAGGGGGCAATTACTTTTTCACACAGGGCCATGTAGGTTTGGATTTTTTTTCTCCCTAAATAATAAACACCATCATTTAAAAACTGCATTTTGTGTTTACTTGTGTTATATTTGACTAATGGTTAAATGTGTTTGATGATCAGAAACATTTTGTGTGACAAACATGCAAAAGAATAAGAAATCAGGAAGGGGGCAAATAGTTTTTCACACCACTGTATATATATATATATATGTATATATGTAGATATGTGTATATGTAGATATGTATATATATGTCTATATGTATATATGTTTGTGTGTGTGTGTGTATATATATATATATATATATATATATATATATATATATATATATATATGACAGCAACACTCATAACAATAACAACACAATTACATTGACAATCATGTTTCGTTATTTTTAAAGTGTTTCCTTTTCTTTTTCATAACCTCTTTAACACACTACTTCTCCGCTGCGAAGCGCGGGTATTTTGCTATATATCTATATATATAGATATAGATAGATAGATAGATAGATAGATAGATAGATAGATAGATAGATAGATAGATAGATGTGTATGTATGTAGATATGTATATATATGTGTGTATGTATGTAGATATGTATATATATGTAAATATGTATATGTATATATATATGTGTCTGTATGTGTATATATATATATATATATATGCAGTATATATATATATATATGTATGTGTGTGTATATATATGTATGTGTGTGTATATATACATGTATCTGTGTTTGTGTATATATATATATGGGAGATGGAATTCTCCACAACCCTGTGGGGATCTGGGCTGGCCGCCAGGGGATGCTGCATGGATCCCAGAGCCAGCCTGGACAACTCTACAGCCCTGCCCGGAAGTGCAATCAGGAACAGGTGATCAAGCACCTGGAGCACTTCTGAGTGTGCTATAAAAGAGGCCAGCGACTACCACTCAGCGGCCAGAGTCGGGTGGAAGGAGGACAAAGCTGTGGAGGAGTGGGGGTGAAAGAGAGAAGGGTTGTGGTTTGTGTTACTGTGCTTGGGACTGTGTTGTGGCTGGAGGGTTCACGGGGAAGACGTGCCATCAAGCCGAAAAAAGAAATGTCTTTTTGTTGAGTTTTACAAGTGCCTCAGTGTCAAGTCTGTGTCGGGTCGGGTGCTATATAGCGTCAATTTCACAATAGATAGATAGATAGATAGATAGATAGATAGATAGATAGATAGATAGATAGATAGATAGATAGATAGATAGATAGATAGATAGATAGATAGATAGATAGATAGATAGATAGATAGATAGATAGATTATTTATCCCCCAGGGGAAGTTAAAACTTTACAGAAGTGCAAGAAAAATATACATTTTCTAACAAACTTTACCCCCCCCCCCCCCCCCCCGCCCAACCAAATACACACAACAACTTCTGGCGAGGACATTAGAGAGCTACTCTGTCTGATACCAAGCTTGTAGGTGGGAGTCAGATGTGATCAGATCTGTCCAGTTGTGCCACAGATTTATATTTAAAGGCATTTAGAATTTTAATTTAGCAGTTCTAGCTTGTGGACACATGCTGATAGAAGTTTGGTTCTTCCAAAGTTTCCCTGGTTAATGTCACCAGCATTCTAGGGTCAGAATGATTTATCATTACAGTGTTGGTAACAGATGAAATCATTTCTGCTGCTGTTTTGTAACATGTCTCCCTTTGCAGAATGTGGATGATTTCATTCAGTATTTCAATTCCTGGATCTCACATTTAATTCTTATTGTAATGTGCTTGCTTTTTTACCATTGCTCATTCGCACAGATGTCAAGTCCCTGTCCTGTGTTTTTCCACTCCATCTGACTGTATCAGATGAAGCCTATTAAAATAGCATCTGGTATAAAATGTGTAAGCTGGTTCTCCACAGTACCCAATATGCCACAGTGTCCAAACTCACCATGACTCACAATGAGATGTGACAGATCATCTGCCTTATTTAAAAGCAATCAGACACTCCACATTATATGGCGGCAGGCCCGTTCTGAAACCTTTCCACCTTTCTTAATCCTCATTCCAGATCTTTACCCTTTTCAACTTTGGACAAGCTGCTCCTCCAGTAAGGTATAACAGGGCTCTTTAGGTAGTAGTGATCACAATACTACCAGCTGAGTTGGGTAATATTTGATATACCCCATTTTACATTCCACAGAGCCTTGTATATTCTCAGATGTTGTGAGCATGAGGTAACCTTCAGTTCCTCTACAATCACGCTATGGCATCCCTTAACTTCACAAACCATCCAAAAGTCACTTAAGATGAGCCAACGCTTGAGTTTGTAATGACAGTAGCATATCGTCAATTTAAAAGCCACCTTGATAAAAGGTTAAGTGTCTCTATCATTCCAGCAGATGGTGTATCACAAACATTAACACTGCTTTTACGAATCCTATACCTAATGGCATATAACACAGACCTGGGTGTTCAAGCATGCACTGCTAACGTTAATGCTGAGTCTTTGTTGATTACTGTAGGCAGGCAGTGGTGCGGTGGTTAAGGCTTTGGACTTCAGACCTTGAGGTTGTGGGTTTGAATCTCACCATTCACAATGTGTGATCCTGAGCAAGTCACTTCACCCACCTGTGCTCCAATTGGATAAAACAAAAAGAAATGTAACCAACTGTATCTTAAATGTTGCTTTGGGTAAAAGCATCAGCAAAATAAATAAATGTAAACTTAGATTTCAGACCACATTAGACAGGTAATCCATTTATAGTGACAAGCTAGATATCAGGTCACATCTAATCTTCCATCCATCCATTGTCCAACCCGCTATATCCTAACTACAGGGTCACAGGGGTCTGCTGGAGCCAATCCCAGCAAAAACAGGGCACAAGGCAGGAAACAAACCCTGGGCAGGGTGCCAGCCCACCACAGGGCGCGTGCACACACATACACACACACCAAGCATACACTAGGAACAATTTACAATCGCCAATGTACCTAACCTGCATGTCTTTGGACTCTGGGAGGAAACCGGAGCACCCGGAGGAAACCCACACAGACACGGGGAGAACATGCAAACTCCACGCAGGGAGGACCTGGGAAGTGAACCCGGGTCTCCTTACTGCGAGGCAGCAGCGCTACCACTGTGCCACTGTGCCGCCACATCTAATCTTGATATTAATAATTATGAAAAAAAAAGGCTTATCAAAAACTCCAAAAAAAAAGAAAACAAGAGAGAGGGCTTTTGTAAATGACAGGTGGAAGTATATTTTGTATATGGGTATGAATATAAGAAGCGGACTTACAGTATACTTTTAATTTATCCCATGATTTCACTGATGTAGACTGGTGACATCAGTTTTACTTTATTTTTCTGTGGTGCAGCCAGATGGTGCTATGGTTGGCTATTCTGCCTCATAGGCCGAGGACATGGGTATGCCATCCTGAAGTTACACTGAAGTTTTTTTCGATCTAAAACACTGCAGACAGGACCACTGTTGGCAGAGTTAGCACATTTTTTTGAAAGTTATTCTGATTGTTTTTGCCACATCCCAAAGACTTGTACTGTATATTAGATGGCAGCTTTACCTTGTCCCTTTAAGAGTTAGTGTAGATGTGGTTGCCCCCTAAGATGTTCCCTATTCAGGGTTCCCTCCTGCCTTGTACCCACTGCTGTCAGTGCTGGCTCCGTAAGACCCCTATGGCAGATGGAATGAGGTCAGATAATGGATGTCATATCTTTTCTTGTTGTGCGCCACATACAAAAAGCTGTGTCTCAGGAGAACTCGTTTTGAAGTAAGGCTTAAGAATCTTGGGCTTATGTATCACATGGTATCATAAAGGACAAAAAAGTTGTAACCTGATCTTCCTGCACAACATTAACAAAAAGCCTCAGTGCAGCAGTTTTGATATTTCCATTAAGGCAATCATTTTCTAAAGCTATGATATAAGGATATTACCTACTGTAGGTGTGTTTCATCATTTTTAAAAGTGCAAGCCTTTTACATACATCAGCTATTAATGTTACAACACATTGATTTTATTTTAAGAAAGGACTTTCCAAGCATTTTATAGTGAAAGCACAATAATCTCAGATACTATAATATATCAACTTAAGGTCCCGGGAGTGGAAGTCTGTACTTCCACGATGAAGAGTGAATCACTGCTTCACAACCTGAAGAACAGCAGAGGTTACAGTGCTACAGGAGGTCACATTGTCAAATGAAGTTAATGAAGATTGATTTAACTGCAATTATCTTACTATGAAAAAAAAAATAAAATTAGAAATTCACAGTTAATTAAATGAATTCAATATTATCTTGTAAGCTAATGAGTAAAGATGAAAGTATAAAGGCTCTGTAGCAGTGGCTCTGAACCACGGTCCTAGGGGACCCCTGTGGCTGCCATGATTAAATTGATTAGGAAAAGTGGTGGGCAGTCAAATAAGCCACCAGTTGTTGTTAATGCAAATTGCAGCTCGAGGAGCTAAATCCATTACACAACAGGATGACAAAATAACTATTTGTAGAATTTCTCTTCTGTTTAGCATTATTTTTTATAATCTTGTTCTGCTAAATGTAATTTAATCACTCTTACATAGCTTAATAACTAAAAAGCAATTACAAGATCATGCCATGTTGGTGTGACATTGATACAGACTGTAAAAGCTGCCCGAGCCCACTGTGACCTAATCAGTATACTGCCATTACTAGAAGTATAAAGGGATGCCAGAAAGGAGATTTGAACTGCAGCTACAAAGTTGAAAACTCATTAAAGTAAAAAGAAAAAAAAACTGAATTAATTTCTGTACCCACTTTTCCAATTCAGAGTTGCAAGGGGCTAGAGGCTATCACACCAGCTTTGGATAGAAGGCAGGAGCCATGTCTGCTCCATCAAAGGGCTGTGATGTCTTGTATACCTCAGAGTGGTTGAACCAGGAGGAGCCTAGAAGTTATACAGAAGATAAACCAGGGTAATGGAGAAGGACACGGACAAGAAGGTACAAAAACAGGCAGTTCTTTATTAAAAGAAGGTAGTAACAAAATGAAGTTCAAGCATCAGGTCAATAAGTGAAAAAAATCCATCAAATCAAAGTTCATATGAGCAAGAATAAAGAAGATAAAAATATGAAAAAAATTTAATTTAGACCTAAACACAACAATACCAGTCATTTTCCATTGTCCCTTTATGTGGGCTGCACAATGGGAACCAAGGAATTTCAAAATATAAAAAAAAACACACCATTAATCCTGGTCCTTTTCCTTTCTCCCTTTTCTGGCCTGCTTAAGGGAATGAAGGACTTCTTAAAATGAAAAAGATCTCAAATGAAACTAATGTCCAGCTCATCACATTATCCATCCCCATTTGTCAGCGAAGAGTCATGTGCACCTCCTACTGTCCTTATTCAGGTACCTCAGGAGTACCGCAGTGCACACTCTGCTGACGACACACTCTGTGCTGACAAACCAAAAGACGAACTCTGACATCCACCTTCCCACTTTACATGCTCAATCCCCATGGACGTGTTACTAAGCCCCCTCCAAATACCTCATGTGTCTTCATATAGATTTCACTATGCAATGTAATTCAGAAGGAACTTGATAAATCAGTACAAATATGCTGAACACTCTGGTAAGTAATCTCTTTTTGTATCTCATATCTGTCTCTGGCGCATTAACTCATAACTGAAGTGGCTTTGATAGCTTTAATATTTTGTTCCTTATAGCTCTGTACTTCATGCTGGTATGCCTCCTCTCGTCTGGGCTTGGATGACTCATGTAGCACTCCTCATGCCACAATGTCTGCATCCGCACAGTTGCCTTGCCGTTTCCTTAACCAAACTTTTCATGTGCATCACCTTCAACTCCTCAAGACAAGCACCCCATATAACTATTTAAACAACTGGAAAATGTATGAATAGTAATAAGAATCGTCGTAGGAATAGTCCTTCCCAGTGTCATGCTGCCTCCCTGCGATCGACCAAAAACTATGCTTATCTTCAGCATGGAGTTGCTATTTTTCCACCTCTGAAAGTTTCTGCCTACATTCTTGAATCTTCCCGATCTTGTAGAATGTACAGCGAACCTTCCCAGGACTTGTCTTATGCAGTACTTTATGTACCTATGTAACAGGTCGCTATCAATCAGGCAACCACCTTACCAATCTTTAAGGTAATAAGCTGGGTGCTACAATACTAGAATATTTCTGTGAGATACTGTTAAGTTAAATATACTGTGATTATTTCCATTATATGATTCCAGGGTTTGTCTGCCACAGCAGGAATGCGTACAGACTCAATTGATTTTTTCTTAATTAAGCTTTGTAGAAACATTTGCCAATAATTTCTTAGAGGCATGTTATCTGCAATATAATAAAACACTAAGGTCGCTGTATCCTGTCTCACAGAGAAATCTGATTGTTCAGTTAGGCTTTGGTGATGAGACAAATGAGTGCGAGCTTGAGGTGCACAAGAAGGAGTAAAGACACATGCTGAGAGAGACGCGTTCCAAGACGGAAAGTATAAAACCGGACAGAGGGTGAGAAAGGCACCTCAAAAATAATGACAGAATCTGAGAAGCTGGCTTTATGGGAACACGCTAGAGAAAGGGAGCACCGGTGAAGAGACGTTCAGGCACATGCAAATAATAAGGAAAGGCGCTGAAGGTCCATGTAAGCAAGAGATGACAAATATTTTTAAATTATTCTATTACCTGTCTACAACAGGTACCATGGCTAGTGAAAATTATAAGTTGGCAAACTTAACAAGGAAAGTTTTAAACTGTGGAATTGTGTGAAGGAAATATTAATTAACGAAAGAGTACATTTAGATATTAGCCTGTTAAATGCAAAGCATTGTATTGCATATACAATGTAATTTGTTTTAAGAAGATTTCTGCTACGATACAAATATATATGTCATTGAAATCATAAGTTTAATTTAATTTTTTTTTAATGTAGCCACATTTATTCAGTTATTTATGCTCAGCTTTCATATTTCTATTTACACGCAGACATCTCCCTCCACCCGGAGTCCCCTGAATGTTCTCACAGAAATCCCCCACTGGAGGTCAGCAGCCAGACTCTGTTGTGCTAGGTCCTGCCAACACACTTAAGGTTCCCTAGCAGCACAAACTATTACGAGGATCATGGTTGTTCCTTTGAGAATTTCAAAGTCCCAAATTAAGTCCCCATGTAGCCTTATCTGGTCAGGAGCACAGAGGTTTAATTCCCTTAACTTGTCAGAGTAGGACATGCCCTTCAAGGAGGCACATCGTTGTTTTTCTCTGTGAGCCTTCTAGATCTCCTGTGTGTTTTTTGTAGTGCGATGATCAGACATGCACATGGTAGTCCAGAAACTGTGTCTTTAATACATCATAGGGCCTGAGCGTAATGTTTCTTTATTTTTATTCAACAGGTCTTACAATATAAATTAATATTTTATTTGCCTTTTGATTTGATTCCACACATTATCCAAAAAATCAGAATGGAGCGTCAGCATAATCCCTTAAATCTTTTCCAGGCTGTCCCTTTTTAACCAGGGCTCCACCCAGCTTTTTGTGTTTTTTGACCTTTATTTATGATGTTACTTTTTTATGATTTGATATATTTGTTAATGTAAATGTTTTGTTGTTTTTCATTAAATGTTTCTCTGTTTTTCAAATATCTGCTTGAATGAATGCTGTGTGTTGTTTGGATCCCCTGTTCTGGATTCCTTTAAATATTTGTAGGATTTTGTGGGATTATTGTGTTCTCACTTTGGTGTTTGATTAAAATGTTTTGGATTTGGTTTATTTTTGGGTTGCGACTATGTAGGCAAATTTTGTTTTTATTTTAATAATCCTTTGTATTTTGCCTTCCTTAGGGTCTGTTCCAACTCTGCTTTAAGGCAAACAGAAGGTTTTTAAGTAATCAACAGAAGTTGGGCCACCTGTCCAAACTGTTTGCTTCACCTTGCAAAGCTTAATTTATTTTAATTGCTGCAGAACATCTGTAGGTAGTAACCTGTTTGTTTTTCACTGAAGAAGGCCCATGTGAAATATTCTTTTTTTTTTTTTTAATTTTATTTATTAATTTTATTGTAATCATTCCATACAAATAGATCCATTTATTACAAAAACAAAATTGAAGACAAATCAAACCCCATCCCTGAGAAGGAGAGCTTAGCCAAAGGAGAATTGCTTAGGACTTTTTAATAAGGCAACAATAAACAAAAGAAAGGAAGAAATATATATAGGTAAATAAAAAAGGAGAAGGGATAAAAAAATGAGAAGGGGTAAAAAAAGGAGAAATATTCTAAAATTTCCTTTTTCTAGTTTCTAAGATAAGCTTTAAATTTAAACCTCTGGTAGTTTACTGCGTACCTTTTCATCATTTTAGGTCATTCACTGCATTTCAACTGATTAAATTTAAAGAAAAATCTTGAAACACTGAGGTATTCTAAAACTTTTGTCCGGTAGTGTAGAAGACAGAAAGATGAAGAAGAACAAGAAGAATAATCCTTAAAGCTATCAATTTGGTAGTCCATATAAAATTAACAAATGTTATTCCATTAGGACTCAAATGTCCATTTAATACTCATAGGTGTTTGTTTTATACAATGTGCATTTTTGTTAAGTCAGCCCTAAGTGGTGAAAAATGTGAGTACATTTATACTATAAATCTGTATCCAATAGCAACTGGGTTTTAACAGTTTTGAGTTTGCTGTAAAGGACTCAAAGCACTTGAGTAAAGTAAAAGAAGTGTGTTAATGTGTATTCTTACATAATTTAGTAACTACAGGTAATGTTTTTGTGGCACACTGAAATTTAACGCCACTCCATAGAAAGTCCTCACCCACTTATACAGACACAGCATCCTACGTGCTCTTAATCACTTTACTGACTTTATTATTGCTTTTTTCAATTTCAGACTGATCCAAAAATAAACTTGGATGGTTTATAACTCTCTACCCTGATGAGTTCACTTTCAGTTGAATGCAGGATTTTTGTATTTTAATTATTACAAGGCCTTCACATGAAAGTCATTGTGGAGACAAGAAAACAAAGATTAGTGCGGCAGCCTGAGAG
This sequence comes from Erpetoichthys calabaricus, assembly GCF_900747795.2. NCBI lineage: Eukaryota > Metazoa > Chordata > Cladistia > Polypteriformes > Polypteridae > Erpetoichthys > Erpetoichthys calabaricus. Next base: position 36,330,790 of record NC_041397.2, read on the forward strand.
AAATGAAAGACTTGACATTAATTAAAAAAAAAGAGATTGCCACATATGAATAAGACGACTAAAACAAAATGTTGGGAAAGAAAATTAAGGAAGATGTGGCATTCAAGAAGCCACCGATCCCAGCTCAGAGGTACAGTAATTTGATGTGCTATACAATAGAATATTTCAGATGTTCTAAAGAAGTGTTTTATTAAATTAAAACATACATATTGCCACAGTAGTTGATTTTGGAGAAAAAATGACTGTGCTTATAAACTGTATATGTGTGTATGTGCATATTTCTTCACATTAATATGTTGGTATTCTTCACTTATGTGCACATAATTGTAACATTCAATTATTTATTTTTTTATTTAATTGTCATTAAACTAATATGTGGGTAGCACAGTGGCGCAGTGGTAATGCTGCTGCCTCACAGTAAGGAGACCTGGGTTTAATACATGCTTTAATTCCTATCATCATGAGAATGATATGAAGTATATATCTTACTTTTTAATTTATTCAGAGAGCTGTAATATCACAAATGTAATGGATTCTGTGTCCTATTGGAGGAAGAGAAAGCCTGTTTAAGAAGCATGTAGTGATTCACACACACAGAGCACATAGAAGAACACATACAGAACAAAGCATTTAACGTGCTACTTTAGTTACGATGGGATTTGAGAAACTAGTAAATGAAACGATTTTAAGATGAAGTTTATAATGTTCTACTTTAATGACAAAATAAACTACGTAATTAAAGTGGAAATTCCGAGATTAAAGTTGACATTTCTAGTTTTTTTCCCACTGTGTCCCTATTTTTTTTTCTTTTCTCTGTACCCTAATAAGCTTTCATATGACACTCAGACGGTGGGCTATGACTCGCCTTTTCATGGCAACTTTGATATCTGACAACTTCTTTTTTATTTCGGGCATTGTATGACTTTGTGAACTTGAGCTTTCGAGTTTCTCCGACACTCTATGTCACTTGATCAACTTCCTTTTGTTGTTTATACCACTGTTTAAACCAACAAATAGTACGTTTTTCCTTGCCTCTACTTGGTATTCGCTGAAATTCTTTTATTTTTCCCCATGCTTTTGCCATTGCCTTTTCACGGAATGCTGAGCTTCAGGGCTATTTATATTGATTTGCATATTCAAAGAGGCATAATTCTGGGAGGAGTTTGGAGAGTGGCTGCAGGTGCATGCACGTGCGTTACTTTTCACGCTGACCGGGATTAATGGAGTGGAAAGAATATGGAAGTTGGTGAATGCACAGACTTATGCATCTGGATTTTTTTGTGCGTACGCACATTTCCGCTTTTGTCCTTGCACCATGTTTTAGTGTGAATTCTACGCACGGCGTTATGCATGAGGCCCCTGGAGTGGATGTTGAACTCCGGATGTTGGATTCATGAGGAGGCAGCCACTACAGACCACTGCAGCACCACTCCATGCATAAGTCTACATTCTTTATTGCTCCAAAGTAATTTCGGCATAAACAGCTTTGTGAAAACTGTAATTATGTCATCCAAACTTGGCCTGTGCCTCCTCTTCTTTGTTTACAATTTAGAAATAGGAGACCAGACACTGCCTGTATTTGGGCTCCTAGATTAATTGAACACATTGTCCTTTTGTTATTTTTTTAACTTATTATACTTCTACAAAAATTCCCTGAGTTCTTTTCACTTTTTATGGAATCTAGCAAAGATTTTTGTGCTCTATTCACAGGAAATAATTAGTTTTCTGTGCCTATTTCTAAAGATTTTGTTGTATTATTTCTTTTGCAGCATCTGTTATGAAAGTAGCCTCTTGAAGATGAACCTATGGATGTGAGTTGATGTGAACTGCGAGCTCCTCTATAGACACATTGGTATTAGTGCTGGTGTCTTTTGTCTGTTGTTTCTCTTTGTCAAGGAAAGTACTGAAAGGAATGTGAAGACTGGGATTTAAAGTACAGTCATAGTCCTTAGTGACTCTCTTTATATTATTTTTCATTTTCTATTAAATAATATATTTCAATTTATTTTTCGTGTTAAATTGTTCTTAAATACATGGGACTAGTTATAAACAAACTACTGAGTGTATATGTACCTAGGCAGGGTAGAATGAAAGAACAGGGAGACACATTATTCATTTAATCTTGTTTAAAAAACACAATTTCAAAAAATTTCACACAATTCCAACATGTCTTGTGGAGGTACTGTAAAGACAATGAACTAGGGCCCAGATTATATAAACTAAGACTAAATTAAGCATTTGTTACCTGCTGAATTTAGACAGATGCCTGACAAACTTTGATTCATTGGCTGTGAGGCTAGGGATCTGCACTGGCAATCGGAAGGTTGCCGGTTCGAATCCCATAAATGCCAATAGAGACTTTGCTCTGTTGGGCCCTTGAGCAAGGCCCTTAACCTGCAATCGCTGAGCGCTTTGAGTAGTGAGAAAAGCGCTATATAAATGCAAAGAATTATTATTCATCCATTTTCTGTTAGCAGCGCTGTTATTGTTCCTTTTTTATCATCCCGATGTATCCTGTATTTACTCAACCTCAACTCAACGGCTTCAATTACAGTATATACAAGTATACATAAACACAAATGGCAGAAAAAAGGCTCAGAAAGAATCAGAAAAGACAGCTAAAGCTTCACCCAAGCCTAAACAGGCCTCAAGTTCAAGGTACGGCCTGTCGGAAACTGACCTAGAACTGATAAGCAAAAGCACAGATCTCCCAGGACCTGACACTGCTTCATTGTGTCCAGCCAAGAGCCAAAAGTGGGAGCGAATGTGCAAGTGAGTCGGGTCAGGAGTACTTTCTGATTGTATAAGGTTCATTTAAATTGAAAATGGCCTTAACTTCCATGCTGTCAACAACCCCTCGAGAGCCAGCAACACCGACTCCAACAGGGCTTACTACTCCACCTGCGGAGCACGGAGAAAACCGAAACAAACTGTCCAAGCTGAAGGTAATGATCGCCGCAGTGATCACCAATCTCAGGGGTTAGATAAAGCAGTTAAAGAATAATATAAAAAGGATATAAATGATATAAGGAAAGATATAAAGGACATACTGTATACAAGACAAACGAGAAGCTGCTTCAGGATATTAAAGATCAGGAGAAACATTTAAGTTATAGCTTTCATGCAACCTTAAAAGCTATGCTAGAAAAAATTGAGGAAAAAAATACAGGAAATGCGTCTAAGTGTGAGAATAAATTTAGAGCATTTGGTGCTCAGTTTGAAGACATTAAGCAAATGTTCACAACTCGTATTGAAATAGTTGAACAACTGGCAACTACCACTGACAGAAAAGTAACGGCAGCAAATTCCGAATGCAAAGTCCTTGGAGACAGACTAGCTACACTGGAAGATGGATACAGAAGGTATAATATCAGAATCGAAGGTCTCCCTGAAAACCATGAAAGTCCAAACCCAGTGAAATTCATAGCTGAACTATACTCTAAAATAATAGGAGAGGACTTCAAATCAGACAGCAGCAGCGTACCGCATATGTGGATTGAATTCCTCAAAACCTAGAAGCCTCATTGTGCGTTTTGACAAATTGCAATCTAAATTAAATAGAATGTTACTTCTCAGACAGAAACAAGAGATTATATTTGGAAATAATCACATTTGTATTTTCCCTGATTTCTCACCTTCAACAGCCGCTAAACGTGTAACATTTTACAGCATTAAACAGCACTTACAGAAAGCCGAAATCAGATACAGCCTTTTGTGTCCTGCTAAATTGAAAGTGGACATTCAAGGGAAGTTCTACATATTTTTACTTCTCCAGAGGAAGCAGAAAAAGAACTAAGAAAATTGATCCGAACACTTTTTGAAATAAGATTATGAGTCGCATCATGTCGTGGCAAGGCAAAGAAGGTCTTACTGTTTGATTCATTTGCAATGAGACTCGTGCGATAATTATACATCTTATTTCCTTCTCTACCATTTTTATATGTTATATGTATTTATATATATACTGTATGTGTGTGTGTTCGTTTATATATATATAGGAATACTTCAGAAAACCATTGTCAGTTAACACAGTTCGTCGCTACATCTACAAGTGCAAGTTAACTCTACCATGCAAAGCGAAAGCCATATATCAACAACACCCAGAAACGCCGCCAGCTTCTCTGGGCCCGAGCTCATCTGAGATGGACTGACGCAAAGTGGAAAAATGTGCTGTGGTCTGACGAGTTAACATTTCAAATTGTTTTTGGAAATCATGGACATCATGTCCTCTGGGCCAAAGAGGAAAAGGACCATCCGGATTGTTATCAGTGCAAAGTTCAAAATCCAGCATCTGTGATGGTATGGGGGTGTGTTAGTGCCCATAGCATGGGTAACTTGCACATCTGTGAAGGGACCATTAATGCTGAAAGGTACATACAGGTTTTGGAGCAACATATGCTGCCATCCAAGCGACGTCTTTTTCAGGGACGTCCCTGCTTATTTCAGCAGGACAATGTGAAGCCACATTCTGCATGTGTTACAACAGTGTGGCTTCGTAGTAAAAGAGTGCGGGTACTAGACTGGCCTGCCTGCAGTCCAGACCTGTCTCCAATTGAAAATGTGTGGCGCATTATGAAGTGCAAAATACGACAACAGAGACCCCGGACTGTTGAGCAGCTGAAGTTGTACATCAAGCAAGAATGGGAAAGAATTCCACCTACACAGCTTCAACAATTAGTGTCCTCAGTTCCCAAACGCTTATTGAGTGTTGTTAAAAGGAAAGGTGATATAACACAGTGGTAAACATGCCCCTGTCCCAGCTTTTTTGGAACGTGTTGCAGGCATCAAATTCAAAAGGAGTGAAGATTTGCAAAACAACAATAAAGTTTATCAGTTTGAACATTCGATATCTTGTCTTTGTAGTGTCTTCAATTGAATATAGGTTGAAAAGGATTTGCAAATCATTGTATTCTGTTTTTATTTATGTTTTACACAACGTCCCAACTTCATTGGAATTGGGGTTGTACCTGCTTCAGATGAGTCTGGAGGATGATCCACAGATGTGTATGCATGGCAAGGATTGTACAACACCAGTGCCTGTCTGGGCAGAAGACAAGAAGGAACCCTGGATAGTCCAGCAATCCTTCAAAAGATCCACTACTGCATGCCATTGTCATGTTTGGAAGTATATGTATCCTCAGTATATGGAGCTTCAAACAAGCTGGGATGCCCCTGCATTGGAGTGATGAGGTAGGTGCCGGACAGCCGTTGCGATGTTTAACCTCCGTTTGCAACTTCTGGGTGCACACCGCCCGTACCCCTTCACTTAGTCACTTGACTTCTCATCAGGATGAAGGTGTACAGTATTGAGCAGCATTTTATTCATGGTGGGAACCTATTGGGTTACCAGTTTGTTTAAGCAATGTCAGAATCAACTGGATGATTCGGCAACAGGGTAATTTCAAAGGGGCTTTGGCAACCACAGTCGGTAGATCTGACACCACCAGACTTCTTCTTTTAGGGTATGCTCAAAGGAAAAGTCTATCGGAACAAGCCTCTCACTGTGGAAGATTTGAAGGAAAACATCAAACATGAATTTGCTGCTATTCCCCCCGAGACGTTCAGGAACATGGAGTGGCATGTTGAAATGTGTCTGGCAGAAAACCACTTCCAGCATCACATGTAATGCAATCAATTATACATACGCGAAGGTATATAGCGGATTTTTTTGGTTCAGATTGTTTCATCCTAACGGGAGTAACAACAGAATATTTGGGGCATCTTTCGAGTGAATCTCCCTGTACAGTATTTGTTTATTTTTCATTCATTTTCTGTGGCTATTTAAGTTCATGTTTATACTCATGCAGTGGTTTTCCACCTCAGAGAATTCAATTTTTCTAACATTGTTTTATTTTAATCTTGCTACATTTAAACATTTTTTTTTATTTCATCATGGGTGCTGCCCTGTCCATTTTTTGTTGCTATGACAATGTTTCACAGAATCCCACTGTGCTGTGATAGTTCAATTATTTGACCATATGAAGGTTAGCATAAGCGCTTGCACTCTATTCTATATTGGATAAAAACCGAAGAATGTTTGGTAATCTTTTCTTTAATGTGTTTCTGGTTACAAGACTTTGCCTTTCTTAATTTAGACTTTATTTTTTGATTTGTGCCTTGGCTAAATGAAAGATTGTCTTGATTTTCCAGCTAACAATCTTGGCACAGCTTTTGTTTAAGTCTCCTTTCCTGGTCCAGTGTAAAAAGCAGATTTCCATCTCTTTGTGATTGAACAGCCAACTAGAATAACTAGAACTGGCTCATCTTTAGGAGATGGCAGGACATCTCAGAATCCTTGAGAGAATGTGCAAACTCCAGACAAATCGTACCTGGAAATGGAATGGTGAGGCGACAATGGTGTCCTGAAAACAAACTAGGTTGGGTGCGATTAAAAATAAATTTAAAATAAATGGAAACCGTGAGGGCGGCACGGTGGCGCAGTGGGTAGCGCTGCTGCCTCGTAGTTGGGAGATCTGGGGACCTGGGTTCGATTCCCGGGTCCTCCCTGCATGGAGTTTGCATGTTCTCCCCGTGTCTGCGTGGGTTTCCTCCGGGCGCTCCGGTTTCCTCCCACATTCCAAACACATGCAGGTTAGGTGGATTGGCGATTCTAAATTGGCCCTAGTGTGTGCTTGGTGTGTGGGTGTGTTTGTGTGTGTCCTGCGGTGGGTTGGCACCCTGCCCAGGATTGTTTCCTGCCTTGTGCCCTGTGTTGGCTGGGATTGGCTCCAGCAGACCCCTGTGTTCGGATTCAGCGGGTTGAAAAATGGATGGATGGATGGAAACCGTGAAGACACCTGAAATAATCATTTTAAATGTGCAATTCTTATTATGACTATAACACTATATATGAGATTAATTCCTGCCTAATGAATTATTCATTTTTTCCACTCAGTTTTTATAGGTAAATAGCCATCCCCTGTGGCTTTGCCTGCATAGAAGTGAAATAGGACAGCGAGGAGGGACCTGCCTGGCTCCCTTCTCCTGACTTCACACTTCCCCCTCCCCTCCGCCCACAGCCTCTGTCTCAGATTAGCTCGCTCCTACAAATGAACTATGATTCTTAGCACGATGAGAGAAGTCGCAAAATCAACCGGAATGTTCAACCAAATTCTAAAAAAAGCCCAATCTAAATCCGTTAAGTAGTTCTCTCGCTCGCTAGCTAGGCAGATGTAAGGAATGCCCTGAGACTGGCGCGTGAGTGAGTAGGGCTCCACCACCCTCCCGTTGGCTCGCAGTGTCTCACTCGGATTTGCGCAAATAAATTGGTGCCACAAGCGAACTATGATACTTATTGCGATGAGAGATGTCTTAAGATCAACTGGAATGTTCAAGCATATTATAGAGAAAAACCAGATCTAAATCTGTTAAGTAGTTCTCTTATGAAAAGTGGACAGACATACATACAGACAGACAGACAGACATTGGATTTTATATATAGAGAGATGTATAATATTATAAATACAATCAATATGCAAATGTTTAATGTAACATCTCAGTTGGTGTACCTGCCTTATTAGAGATACCTTCCAAATAATGAATTACTCTTCTATTTTACCTTAAGATGGCCTTAAGAAACTGGATGTCTAAGTGACACCAGCACCATTCATTTCCATCATCTTGCATTGCTGGTTAAATCTTTTCTAGTTAGATCTTATCTCCAAAAAGCTCAGTCAGTTATTACTTGGACTGATACTTCGTGACTGAAAAGCCCCTGCGTTATTCCTAATATTATTCTAAGACTTTCTTAGCTTTGTGGTATGCATCATTACTCTAGCTGAACACATAATACAAGAGAGCATTTTCGATTTCATTTAATTTAGGATGACGGAAGACAGAACTTATCTTAGCAGCACTTGGTATAAAGCACGAAAGAGTACCAAACTGTCGCAGGGCCACTCATACACACATGGGGCCATTTGGACTTGTCGATTATCCAAGATGAGGAAGGAAAACTGAAATCGCCAGAGGAAACCCATGCAGGCATGTCGAGCACATGGAAACTCCATATGGGCAATGACCGAGAGTGGAATTCAAATCCCAGAACAGTGCATCCATGAGGCAACAGCAGCCCCATGAGCTATGCCGCTGTGTAACACTGCTGTCATCTTGGGAGGCACCTGAAAGGTTACAATCTTCAGATGATCTAACTGTATCAAAGGCCTCAGTGTGTGCCATGAAAACAAACCTCTGTACACTGCCTGCATGATGATTATGATTGTTACCCCATAGAGAAACACAAAAACATGAAACCCTGACACCCAAAACTGCAATTACCTCCCAGTAATCACACTTTAGATGAATTATGAAATCAGAAACAATTTATAAATATAAAATTTTATATAAGAAACCCAGAGATAAACCTTAAAAGAATTAATACATTTACAATAACCTGCCATAATATTAAACTAAATAAAAAGGAAAGAATGCACAAAGTGCTAAATAAATAAACCAAGGTAAAGATCCCTAATGACTAGTAAAAACAAGGAGAGAAATGCACTGAGTAATACAAAAGCCAAAACCAAAAACAGTACCAAAAATAAATAAAACCCCATAATTTACCAATCTAGATCTGATGAACACACTAAAAGCCAAAACCTCACATAAATAACCAAGAAACTTCCCACTTTCTTCTTGTCCTTCTTTCAGTTGCTCCCATTAGGAGTTGCCACAGCAGATCATCTTTTTCCTTATCTTCCTGTCTTCTGCAAATCGCTGTTACACCCATCACCCGCATGTCCTCTCTCAACACATCCCAAACCTTCTCTTAGGCCTTCCTCTTTTCTACCTGCATGTCTTGGCTAACAGTACTGGTGGCGGTCATTGTTAACCCAGGCCTCAACAGATCCGGTATGGAAATCTCTATTTTTGTCCGCATATTGATCTGGCAAAATTTTACACCGGATGCCCTTCCTGACATAATCCTCCCCATTTATTCAGGCTTGGGACCGGCACGAAGAAACACACTGGTTTGTGCATCCCCTGTGGCTGGGTTAATGGACCAAAAAGCAATGGGCCAAAAGTAATGCCACAGTAAAGAACTGAGGGTGACACTCTCTTTTTTGCCCTCAATTGACTGCACTCAAGTTAGCAGCACTATCTGAATCAAAATTGGAGACCACAGTTCCTTTAGCTCTAATCTTAATTGGAATGAGGAAACAATTAACAACTAAAATAAACACAATTATAAAAAAGGCAAAAATAAAAAGGGAAGGAAAGATACGGCCAGGATCATGGCATTGACACTTAGTGGTACTGACTGCAGTAGGTGGCAGCAGCTTTGAATAAAATTAGAATCAGATGATGTTGCTAAGTCAAAAATTTCAAGCCAAGTATCAGAACTAAAAAGGCTAATAGTTACATAATAGTACAGGGAAGCTTGGCAACCAAAAATAGAAAAGAACACATAATGCGAGCCAAACTTATAAATCATACTGGAAAAGCGGGGCAAAAAATTCATTACCAGAAATTAGAGAAAAGCCAAGCAAAATGACACCTTTTATTGGCTAACTAAAAATATTACAATATGCAAGCTTTCGAAGCAACTCAGGCCCCTTCTTCAGGCAACATCATTTTGCTTGGCTTTTCTCTACATTCATAATGGCTAACACTGTACAACACCGTAGTTACCAGAAATTCAAAAGCAACAAGGAATGAACAGAAAGGGTGTTTGGGAGAATCCAGTTTTGGACAATGGGGAAATGCATGACACTGACCTTTATACATTTGACCTGGTGATGTCATGTACCACACGCTTCCAGTTCACCTTACCTAACAACACCATAGCAACCATAAGCAAAAAAAACACAAAATGGCCACACCCATAGTTGACAGGAAAAGAACAGCTGTGTGTGCACGTGCCATGACTGACAGGAAAAAAACAATGCAACATTTGAAGCACACTGCACAGCCCAATCAGACGTGCATCAACTGCGGGGTACAGCTACCTATGTAACCTGACACCTGCTCCAGGCTTTACAGCAGCCTGGTTATTTTCATTGTAACCGAAAGTCATACTCACAGATAACAAAACAAAGTAATCCACACCCTTATTCCACAAAAAACTGCAACGTCCACAAGCTCACCTCAGCTTCAACCCAAAACCAGGAGCTGTTTCACTGACAACAAACGACAAATGATGAAACGACAAGACATTGCAGTACACACCAATAAGGTATACTTAACATACAGCCATTGAGTAGATTGCTGACACTGTAGCCCATTGCCTTGCCAGGCAGCCTCCACAAAGTGTATGGTACGTATGAGAGTAAAAATACCTTACATAACAGCTCCATGATAGAAAACAGGAAAAAGAAAAGTATGAATCACCTTTCTTTGAGGACCAGGGATCAGAGTATTTTCTAGTTCTTGTATATCATTACAAGGAATAAATCATGCATGATTCATGCATTGACATAATCCATCCATGTCAAGACACAACAAACTGACCATATTGATGTACCTCTTTGGTGTGACTGGTGTATTCAGGTTCTGCTATTAAGAATATTTCCTCTCTGTCTCTTGTCACTTCATGTTGTCAGCTGATGACTGGATATGGTGAAGATACTGAAGTGTATGAATACTGCAGCAGCGGTGTTCCTGTTACTAATCTAATCATGCCACATTAAAACCCACTTCATTTGTGTGCAATTCGCGTTCTTACTTCTGTTGGAACCTACCCAACAGTCTGAACATATGAGACTGTCAATGACCATGGACCACTGATTACATAGTGGACCTAAAATAAGTAAATATTTAGTATCCCACATCTTTGAATTTAATTAATGTGCATTCAGCTGAAATTGTTCTTGTTCAGTGCTCTTTACTGAATACATTTACTAATTGAAAAAAAGAAATCAAATATTTACCCTTACAACATTTACACCAATAATAAGAAAATAAAGGCAGTAAGACAGAAATCAATCACGTGATAATCTTCTTCTTCGTCTTTTGGCGGCTCCCGTTTTTAATAACAGGTGGTAACAAAATGAAGTTCAAATACTGGGTTAATAAATGAAAAATGTCCATCAAATCACAGTTCATGTGTGCAAAAATAAAGATGACAAAAATAATAAAATCTAATTTAGACCTAAAAACAACAATACCAGTCATTTTCCCTTGTCCCTTTTCTCTGGCTGCACAAACAGAACCAATGACTTTCTAAATAAAAAAACACACCATTAATCCCAGTTCTTTTCCCTTCTCTCTTTTCTCACCTATTTAAGGGAATGAATCTTCTTCTTCCTCTTTTAGCTGTTCCCATTAGGGGTTGACACAGCGGATCATCTTTTTCCATATCCTCCTGCCATACCCTCCACCACCTGCATTTCCTCTCTCACCACATTTATAAACCTTCTCTTAGGCCTTCCTCTTTTTCTCTTCCCTGGCAGCTCTATCCTTAGCATCCTTCTCCCAATATACCCAGCATCTCTCCTCTGCACATGTCCAAACCATCGTAATCTCGCCTCTCTGACTTTGTCTCCCAACTATCCAACTTGAGCTGACCCTCTAATGTACTCATTTCTAATTCTGTCCATCCTCGTCACAATTTATGCAAATCTTAGCATCTTTAACTCTGCCACCTCCAGCTCTGTCTCCTGCTTTCTGGTCAGTGCCACCGTCTCCAACCCATATAACATAGCTGGTCTCACTATCGTCCTGTAGACCTTCCCTTTCACTCTTGCTGATACCCATCTGTCACAAATTACTCCTGACACTCTTCTCCACCCATTTCACCCTGCCTGCACTCTCTTTTTCACCTCTCTTCCACAATCCCTGTTACTGTGTACTGTTGATCCCAAGTATTTAAACACATCCACCTTTGCCACCTCTACTCCCAGCATCCTCACCACTCCTCTGACCTCCTTCTCATTTACACACATGAATTCAGTCTTGTTCCTACTGACCTTCATTCCACTCCCCTATAGAGCATATCTCCATCTTTCCAGGGTCTCCTCAACCTGCTCCCTACTATCGCTACAGATCACAATGTCATCAACAAACATCATAGTCCATGGGGACTCCTGTCTAAATTCCACTGCAAATAAGAAAGGGCTCGGAGCAGATCCTTGATGTAATCCTACCTCCACCTTGAATGCATCTGTTCCTCCTAATGTAGACCTCACCACTGTCACATTTCCCTTGTATATATTCTGTACAACTCTTACATACTTCTCTGCCACTCCCGACTTCCTCATACAATACCACAACTCTTCTCGAGTCATATGCTTTATCCAGGTCCACAAAGACGCAATGCAACTCCTTCTGCCATTCTCTATACTTCTCCAACAACACCCTCAGGGCAAACACAGCATCTGTGGTGCTCTTTCCCAGCATTAAACCATTCTGCTTCTGGATAATCATCACCTCACTTCTTAATCGAGCTTCCACTACTCTTTCCTATAACTTCATGCTGTGGCTCATTAATTTTATCCCTCTATATTTACTACAGCTGTGCACTTCACTCTTATTCTCAAAAATCAGTACCAGCACACTTCTTCTCCACAGTCAACAATGACGTGATAATAAGAAAGCAAAAAGACTAGTCAACAGTTTACTCAGAGAAAATTAACCTTTGGGTGTCCTGCGGTTGTTAAGTTTTGCTGAGCTAGACCATTTTACCATCGTGCTTCTCCTGGGCTTTCTACAATAGCATACACATCGTCTGAAATTCATACTGTGTGAAATAGAAGGTCTGGTGTTGCCAGTGTCTGTTAAATCCCCTGTTTTACTACTACTGTAATGTCTCATTTCATGTTCACAAAGTGTAGCCTGACAAAGTCGCAGTGGCACCAACTGCCAAAAACAGCATGGTGAGAAGAGAAATTAAATACGAAAAGGTCAGTAACAGTTCACAAAGATTGATAATCCTCTATTTGTGAAAAACAATGATAAAAATACTTGTGGTTTAAACAATCTAATCATTTGGTTTAAACAGGGCATGCATATGTGGAAGACTGATTACAAATAGCCAGCTCATTCCTAAGCTTTTGGGCCCTTTAGCTATAGGATCTGCAGCAGTTTTAATTATCCTTGGATTTTTTTATACCAGCATCTTGTAGTCATAATGTATTATCATAGATGTATACTGCAGGAAACTGGAAGAAGGAAAATGAAACTTTGAATACAAATGTCTCCATATGGGAATTAAATGAAGCAATTCGGATTAGGGGATAAACATAGTTTACATAAGTCATTGAAAATAATTTTGGAGCTTTAAATCTTTATTTGGAAAGTTGGTAAAATTCCAAAATAGGTCAACAGTGTTAACATCTCATGTGTGTAAATAAATTACTGGAGAGAATGATAAATAAGAACTTGGCATACTCTTCATAGAAAATAAATCACAAGTATACATTGAAAAAATAAATTGTTTTGATTATTTTGTATGATTTTGGTATATTTTTGGTTGCTGAATTAAAAAATGAAAACAATTTTTCTCCATGACATAACATTTTTTACAAACCACATTTTTTAGAAGTTAAATGCATTTTTTAAATGGATTTCACATTTTAATTAATTAAATATCAATATTTTATTTTAATGATAATTTGTTTGCATTAAACATTTTCTAATATTAAAATCTATGTTTAGAGCAAAACAGTTATTTTTTAACAGCAATTGCCTACAATGAGCACCGATGGTTCACATGTGATGACCTGAAAGTTCTATGTGTCTTACTGGGTCAGCAGTCAGGGCACACAAAACTCCCAGGTTTTCTCTGTGGGTGGGACAGCAGAACCAGGAGTTCACATTGGGTTCAGAAGGAATGGCCAGCTAGGCAAAGGCCACAGCTTGGCACCAAAAACATCATCAAACCTAAGCTGGTAGATCCAGACGAAATTCTGCTACCACCTTTGCTTTGTATTAAGCTTGGTTGAATGAAGAAGTTTGTCAAAGCTCTTTCATTAGATGGAGCCTGTTTAATGAATACAGTATGTGCTGAATGTTTCCATGTTTGTTTGAGGTTAAAATGAAAAAAAAACCCCTCCTTTAACCACCACTTTATCGTGGTGGAGGGGTTTGCGTGTCCCAATGATCCTAGGAGCTCTGTTGTCCAGGGCTTTATGCCCCTGGTAGGGTCACCCAAGGCAAACTGGTCCTAGGTGAGGGATGAGACAAAGAGCGGTTTAAACCTCCTATGATGAAAGAAAACTTTGGACGGCGTTTTCCCTTGCCTGGACGCGGGTCACCGGGGCCCCCCTCTGGAGCCAGGCCTGGAGGTGGGGCTCGATGGCGAGCGGCTGGTGGTCGGGCCTGCACCCATGGGGCTCGGCTGGGCACAGCCCGAAGAGGCAACGTGGGTCCCCCTTCCCATGGGCTCACCACCTATGAGAGGGGCCAAGGAGGTCGGGTGCAGTGTGAGTTGGGTGGTGGCCAAAGGCGGGGACCTTGGCGGTCCGATCCTCGGCTACAGAAGCTGGCTCTTGGGACGTGGAATTTTTACCTCTCTGAAGGGGAAGGAGCCTGAGCTAGTGCGCGAGGTTGAGAGGTTCTGGCTAGATATAGTCGGACTCACATCGACGCACAGCTTGGACTCTGGAACCAATCTCCTTGAGAGGGGCTGGACTCTCTACCACTCTGGAGTTGCCCCCGGTGAGAGGCGCCGAGCGGGTGTGGGTATACTTATTGCCCCCCGACTTGGAGCCTGTTCATTGGGGTTTACCCCGGTAGACGAGAGGGTAGCCTCCCTCCGCCTTCGGGTGGGGGGACGGGTCCTAACTGTTGTTTGTGCGTATGCGCCGAACAGCAGTTCGGAGTACCCACCTTTTTTGGAGTCCCTGGAGGGGGTGCTAGAGGGCATACCTTCTGGGGACTCCCTCGTTCTGCTGGGAGACTTCAGTGCTCACGTGGGCAATGACAGTGAGACCTGGAAGGGCGTGATTGGGAGGAATGGCCCCCCCGATCTGAACCCGAGTGGTGTTTTGTTATTGGACTTCTGTGCTCGTCACGGATTGTCCATAACGAACACCATGTTCAAGCATAGGGGTGTTCATATGTGTACTTGGCACCAGGACACCCTAGGCCTCAGTTCAATGATCGAGAAGTAGCTTCAACTCCCACCTCCGGCAGAACTTCGACCACATCCCGAGGGAAGTGGGGGACATTGAGTCCGAATGGGCCATGTTCCGTGCCTCTATTGTTGAGGCAGCTGACCGGAGCTGTGGCCGTAAGGTGGTCAGTGCCTGTCGTGGCGGCAATCCCCGAACCCGTTGGTGGACACCGGCGGTGAGGGATGCCGTCAAGCTGAAGAAGGAGTCCTACAGGACCCTTTTGTCCTGTGGGACTCTGGAGGCAGCTGATAGGTACCGGCAGGCCAAGCGGAATGTGGCTTTGGTGGTTGCTGAGGCAAAAACTCGGGCGTGGGAGGAGTTTGGGGAGGCCATGGAGGACGACTTTCGGACCGTTTCGAGGAGCTTCTGGTCCACCGTCCGGCGTCTCAGGAGGGGGAAGCAGTGCAGTGTCAACACTGTATATGGTTGTGATGGTGTGCTGC
This sequence comes from Erpetoichthys calabaricus, assembly GCF_900747795.2. Classification (NCBI taxonomy): domain Eukaryota; kingdom Metazoa; phylum Chordata; class Cladistia; order Polypteriformes; family Polypteridae; genus Erpetoichthys; species Erpetoichthys calabaricus. The sequence continues at coordinate 36,346,286 of NC_041397.2, forward strand.
TGACCTCGACTCGGGACGTTGTGGGTCGGTGGGGGGAGTACTTCGAAGACCTCCTCAATCCCACTAACATGCCTTCCAATGTGGAAGCAGAGCCTAGGGACTCAGAGGTGGGCTCCCCCATCTCTGGGACTGAGGTCACCGAGGTGGTCAAAAAACTCCTTGGTGGCAGGGCCCCGGGGGTGGATGAGATACGCCCGGAGTTCCTCAAGGCTCTGGATGTTGTAGGACTGTCTTGGTTGACACACCTCGGCAACATCGCATGGACATCAGGAACAGTGCCTCTGGATTGGCAGACCGGGGTGGTGGTCCCCCTCTTTAAGAAAGGGGACCGGAGGTTGTGTTCCAACTACAGAGGGATCACACTCCTCAGCCTCCCTGGAAAAGTCTATTCGGGGGTCCTGGAGAGGAGGGTCCGTCGGATAGTCGAGCCTCGGATTCAGGAGGAACAGTGTGGTTTTCGTCCTGGTTGCGGAACAGTGGACCAGCTCTACACCCTTAGCAGGGTCCTAGAGGGTGCATGGGAGATTGCCCAACCAGTCTACATGTGTTTTGTGGACTTGGAAAAGGCATTCGACCGTGTCCCTCGGGGAATCCTGTGGGGGGTACTCCGAGAGTATGGGGTACTGGACCCCCTGATAAGGGCTGTTCGGTCCCTGTACGATCGGTGCCAGAGCTTGGTCCGCATTGCCGGCAGTAAGTCGAACCCGTTTCCAGTTAGAGTTGGACTCCGCCAGGGCTGCCCTTTGTCACCGATTCTGTTCATAACTTTTATGGACAGAATTTCTAGGTGCAGCCTGGGCATTGAGGGGATCCGGTTTGGTGGACTCAGGATTGGGTCAGTGCTTTTTGCAGATGATGTTGTCCTGTTTGCTTCATCAGGCCGTGATCTTCAGCTCTCTCTGGATCGGTTCGCAGCCGAGTGTGAAGCGGCTGGGATGGGAATCAGCACCTCCAAATCCAAGACCATGGTCCTCAGCCGGAAAAGGGTGGAGTGCCCTCTCAGGGTTGGTAGCGAGATCCTGCTCCAAGTGGAGGAGTTCAAGTATCTTGGGGTCTTGTTCATGAGTGAGGGAAGAATGGATCGTGAGATCAACAGGCGGATCGGTGCGGCATCCGCAGTAATGTGGGCTCTGCATCGGTCTGTCGTGGTGAAAAACGAGCTGAGCCGCAAGGCGAAGCTCTCAATTTACCAGTCGATCTATGTTCCTACCCTCACCTATGGTCATGAGCTATGGGTAGTGACCGAAAGAACGAGATCGCAAATACAAGCGGCTGAAATGAGTTTCCTCCGCAGGGTGTCTGGGCTTTCCCTTAAAGATAGGGTGAGAAGCTCAGTCATCTGGGAGGGGCTCAGAGTAGAGCCACTGCTCCTCCGCATCGAGAGGAGTCAGATGAGGTGGCTCGGGCATCTGATCAGGATGCCTCCTGGACGCCTCCCTGGAGAGGTGTTCCGGGCACGTCTAACCGGGAGGGACTATGTCTCTCGGCTGGCCTGGGAACGCCTTGGGATTCTGCCGGAAGAGCTAGAAGAAGTGGCTGGGGAGAGGGAAGTCTGGGCATCTCTGCTCAAGCTGCTGCCCCCGCGACCCAACCTCGGATAAGCGGAAGAGAATGGATGGATGCATGGATAAAATGAAAAAGGGACCTGATATTAGAAAAATTATTTCTCATGCAGAATTTAATGGTGCAATGAAAGATCTGCAACAAGAGGGTATTGATATCATTCAAAGAAGTTTTTAGATTACAGTGAAAATCCACATTATAAAGAAATTGTAAAAAAATGATTAATTAAGTTTAAGCAATTGGGTTGCAAGATCAAAGTCTCAAAGTTCACCTTTGGATTTTTTCCCTGCGAGTGAAGAGCAGGATGAAAGATTTCATGAAGATTTTAAGGACATGGTAAAAAAAGTACCAGGGATGGTGGGATGTCAGCATGATGGCAGACCGCTGCTGGATAATTCACAGAGATGCACCAAAAAAAGTGGACAAATGATGGACCACCAAATTTTTTGTAGATTTTAGTTTTAGATCCAAAACAGCAAGAAGTGACAACAACTAGAGTACAGTTAATGTACAGTTAATTTATTTGCATATATGTTTAATAATATCATGCCCTGCTCAAAAAAATTAAAGGAATACTTAACCATCACAGTCTGACACCAAGTCTATTAAGCTTCAGGGGTACCAATCTGTCCAGCTAGAAAGCATAAGCGATTGTGAATGAACTTCTCCTGCTTTGGTGCAAATGAAAGTGACAGCAAGTGCACTGGAGAGGCAACAACATGGCACCCACAAAAAGGGGATGGTTTTGCAGGTGGTGGTCACCGACAGTTGCTTTCTCCTTATCCTTCAAGACTGATTGATTCTTCTTTAGTTTTGTATTTTGCTAGTGTCCTTGTCAGTACTGGTAGCAGGAGGCAGTGCCTGCAGTCAATTCAGCTTGCACAGGTAGTCCAGCTCCTCCCGGATGGCACAACCATAAGTGTTGTCAGAAGAAGGTTTTCTGTGTCACCCAGCACAGTTTCATGTGACCATGAGTTGGACCATTACATGAGGAGAGCTGGGCAGGGCCATAGAAGGGCATTAACCCAGCAGCAGGAGCAGCATCAGCTCTTTTGTGCAAGAAAGGAGGAGCACTGCCATAGCCCTGCAAAATGACCCCCAGGTGAAAACTGGTGTTCATGTTTCTGACCAAACTGTCAGAAACTGACTCCATGAGGGTGGCATGAGTGCCCGACATCCTCTAGTTTTACCTGTGCTCACAGCCCATCACTATGCTCAATTATCATTTCCTGGAGAATACCACAATTGGCAGGTATGCCATTGATGCCCCATTGTCTTCACAGATAAGAGCAGGTTCACACTGAGCCAATGCGACATGTGAAAGAGTTTGGAGATGCTGTGGTGAAGGTTATGCAGCCTGCAACATCATCTAGCATGACCAGTTTGGCGGTTGGTCATGATGGTCTGGGGAGGCATGTAATTGAAGGGCCCACATGCTATGTAAAAGTATGCTGACTGCTATTAGCTACCAGGATGAAATCCTTAGAGCCATTGTCAGACCTTACGCTGGTACAGTGGGTCTGAGATTCCTCCTGGTGCAGGCCTCATGTTGCCAGAGTATGAAGGCAGTTTCTGGATGACGAAGGCATTGATGCCATTGACTGGTTTGCATGTTCACAAGACCTAAATCCAATTGAGAACCTCTGGGACATTATACATCAGTGCAACGAACCTCACCAAGTTGCTTCACCGACTATTCAGGAGCTCACTGATGCTCTGATCCAGGTCTGGTAGGAGATCCCTCAGGACACCATCTGCTGTCTCTTCAGGAGCCTACCCAGACACTGTCGAGACTGCATACAGACATATTGGGATCATACACACTACTGAGTCACATTATGAGTTGCTGTGATGAAATTCACTGGCGTTGGGTCAGACTGTGATTTCAATTTTTGACTTTGATTTTGGTTTCCATTGACCGTTGTTACATCATTTTGTTCTCAACAAATCACACAGGATTACTCAGTAAAGGTTTTTCACTTGAATATTTCATTCACAGAGATCTGATGTGTGATTTAAGCATTCCCTTCATTTTTTTGAGCAGTATATTAACTAAATATTTATAAGGTGAATTTATTTAGAACAATACCAAATACATGGATAAAGTGTGTAATTTTATACATTTTAATTTTTTAAAATTTTTTACTTAAACGTGATGTGATGGAAACATTCAGTTATGCTTTGTTTATTGTGTTTATGAATGCAAATAAAAATAACTATTCACAATTAAATTTTTTTTTAATGAGTTTCATTTTGCAGACTTGTGAATTGCATTAGCAATAATCAATGTGGTTTCGGGAAAAAAAAGATGTATGTTGGATGATATTGTAGGAAGGAATTTAACAATAAGGGAATTCCTAATGCTTACTCTCAGACATTTGGAGAGAAGAATTGTTCATAAAAATGCATTAGATGTAGAACTTTTGGGTAGATTTGGAATTTTTGATCTAAAAGGTTATGACAAGTTAAAAATGTCAATTCTTCTTTCGGCTGCTCCTGTTAGGGGTTGCCACAGCAGATCATCTTTTTCCATATCTTTCTGTCCTCTGCATCTTGCTCTGTTATCACCTACATATCCCATATTATTGATCATCATTGAGACGTTTCTACACCTTGTTTAGAGTTCACCTGTGTTCAGTTCAATTGATTCTGCATGATTAAGAAAGTCACACACCTTTCTATAGAAGGTCTCACAGTAGACAGAGTGTATCAGAGCAAAAACCAAACCATGAGGTCAAAGGAGCTGTCTATAGACCTTAGAGTCAGAATTGTGTTGAAGCAAAGATCTTAGGAAGAATACAACAAACATTCCTGTAAAACTAAAGATTGCCAAGAGCACAGTTGCCTTAAAATCCTTAAATGAATTAAGTTTGGATCTCTTCCTTGAGCTGGCCACTCAGCCAAACTGAGCAATACTGGGAGAAGGGCCTTGGGAAGAGAGGTAGCCGAGAACCTGATGTGCATTCTGGTTGAACTCCAGAGAACCTGTGTGTAAATGTAACAACCATCACTGCAACACTCCACTGATCTGGGTTTTATAACAGAAGCCCATCCTTAATAAAAGACAGGAGATAGACCACTTGGTGTTCAAACTATGAGGAACAAGATTGTGTGGCCTAATGAAACCAAGATTAGCATCATGTCTGAAGGAAACCACACACTGCTTATTACGTGTTCAATAACCTTCCAACGGTTAATCATGGTGGTGGTAGCATCATGCGGTAGGGTCGTTTTTCACTTGCTGGGACTTTGTAGAATAGACAGGGTTGAAGGAAAGCTGAACAAGCAAAGGGCACCCTTAATGAAAATTTGCCCCAGAGTGCTCTGAATTTCAGACTGGGCCTAAGGTTGGGCTTCCAACCTGAAAATGACCCTTAGAATAAAGCAAACACAACACAGGGGTGACTAATGGACAACTCTAGGAATGTCCTTGAGTGGCCCATCAGGAACCATGAAACTGATTGAACAGCTCTGGAGAGACCTGAAAATAGCCATCCACCAACGGTCTCCATCAGTCCCGACAGAGTTTGAGAGGGTCTGCTGAGAAGAGTGGTGGAGAGTCATTAAATCCAGGTGTGTGAAGCTTGTCACGTCATATCCAAGAACACTTCAGGATCTAATGGCTGCCAAAGCAGGTTCAATGACGTACCAAATAAAAGGTCTGAGGACTTGTGTCAATGTGAGATTTCAGTTTTTTATACTTTTAACAAATTTGCAAACATTACTAAAATTCTGTTTTCACTTTTCATTTTTGGGTATTGAATACTGCTTGATTAGAAAAAAAAGTAAATTTACATGATTTTAGCAGAAGGCTGTGTTGAAGCAGTCTGGTGCAGGCACCCTTAGCCCCAATGAAGGCACTCCGAGTCTCAGGACAGGCAGCAGAATCAAGCTTTATTGTACATACAGACTCAACTCAGATAGAATAATCACTCTGCAGCTATAAGCACCTTTTACATTTATTACAATTCTTATCATTTAAATTAAGCCATTTTTCTTCCTCATCTGACTCCTAACATTCCATAATCCTGCCTGTAACACTGTAAACTCCACCAATAATTCTTAGTTGAGGGGGTCTCAAACCCCACTCTGTCTATCTTATCTGTTTGATAAGGACAATTCTTAATTGCTACCATTACTTACAGCCAAACAGTTCACAGTCTCTCTCTAAGTGAAGGGGCCCATCCGTCGACTTTCTAGCACATCTGACCTTTGGCTTATGGAATACTGATGTTTTCTAGCTCAGACAATATAATAAAGAATATTTAGAAATAAATCTTTTTAATCCTAACACTCACATGTTTAATGTCTCTTTATTATATAAAAAAAATCTTTTTTGAAGAGATTTTTTCAAGTCCTGTGAGATGACACTTCTGACATGAGATTGTTTCAAGTCACGTCCTCCTCTGAACCATATTCAAACGTGCACATGGTCCACTCACATCTCATTCATGTGAATGATTTTGACAGACACATTTTCTGCTTTCTCAGCTCTTATAAATTTTTACGTTTTCCCTCAGTTTAAGTTTCCAATTAAAGAAGACATATTATGTCCAAAACTTATTGATGAATTTCATCCCGAAGGAATATCAACAGAAGAAATGAGTACACGGGCAATCCTAGCACCAAGAAACTATGAAGTCAAACAAATTAATGCGAAAATTGTTGATCGGTTACACGGCAAATTGGTTAAATGCATATCAATAGACTATGCTGAAACAGTTGGTGGTGATCATGAGGAAGATGAAAACATCAACTTACAATATTCTGAAGAATAACTACAACCGTTAACACCGTACAATCTTCCACTGCCCGAATTACTGTAGAAAGAAGGATGCATCCAAGAAAGGTAATGTAGTACATCTTCCGTGGATAACATTAGGCACTAAAGGAGATCTTGATATGCCATTTGTATTAAAATGTTTACAGTTTCCCATTAGAATAACTTTTGCTATGACAATTAACAAATCACAGAGACAAACCTTCAAAAAAGTCAATTTATTTATTAGAGAGAAATTAACGAAATTCTCTCACATTGTATTGTTACAATGTAAGTCCAAACACAGAATTAAAATTCTTTGCAATACTGGCAAAATTTTAATCCAAAAATTGTTTTTACTTAAGTTTTACAGTAAAAGTGTAAGTTTAAAAAATATTTGCGTGTTAATTTCAAAGCCAAACAGAATGAAAATGTATAACGCAACGAAAAACTCGAACACCACATGAAACATTTATTTGACTTTCCGTTTTACTATTTTTTTAAAATGGTTAATTACTCGCTGTAATTGAAAAAAGTTCTATTATGCATATGTAACAATTCCTATGAAAGTAACAATCTGTTTAAATTGAACATCTGCATCCCCATATGCGAGCGGTAGAACCACAAAGTGGCTAGTACGTAGCACCGGCCTGGGGGGTGGCGAGCGAAGTGAGCAGTGGGCAAAGCCCCCTAGTTTAGTATAAAACAATGCTTACTTTCCCATGTTCTTATAATACTTTTCTATAGCTGCAGCATAACAAAATGTGAAAAATGTGAAGAGGTCTGAATACTTTCTGAATTCACTGTATGTATGAAGGTAGTTGAGGTGGTTTGAACAAGTTCTCCACACACAAAAGAATGTATTGTGTATTGTTTTGTAGCTTTGAGATGGACACCAGCTAACAAGATAAGCAGGTCACAAAATGGGTGAACTGAAGGGTTAGCCATTATTGTTATCTCATATACATTTAAGTATGAGTTTAAAAATAAGACATGAAAAGTGACCATGGAATGAATCCACTGCAATAATTTCAACTTCAAGTAAATGACCTGCACAGCAGTATCAACTGGACTCACATTTTTAGTTTTTCTTTTGCACCAAAGAATAGTTTACAGCTTATACCTACTACACTATTATATTATTTCCAGTTCAAAGCTGTGAGACCAGACAGGCTCCAACTTTCCAGTTAGAATTAATTTTGTATAAAAAAAGTCGCTTAACAAAAGGGACTTCTAAATTAACAAAGGTAAAGGAGTCTAAAGGACAACCAATTATTTGGAAATGGATGCTTACCTCCCTGTTTTGAGACGGTTGGACTTACTTAGCAATGAAGAACAATGAAGAATGTAAAAGGAATGACGTTATTCCCGAAGTCTGCCATCAATAGCCGAGCAGGTCCCTATGGATACAACGTGCAGATATTAGCCGCCTGCTTCCAGCGCGTAGACAGAGTTGGCTTAAACTGCAGAAACTTGTGACGCTAATGACGAGAGGCTGGAGTAAAAGTAGTGGTGTTTTGCCGAATTAACTTTAAAGTAATCAAACAAAAAATCCGAAGGCAGCACGACAAGTGAACAAATGGACACCTGCGGCGGTCTGAGGGTCCGGCGAGTCGCTGTTACGCTGTGCTTCATGGTAAGCTGCTTACTGCCTGCCCTGCGCCTTGTGTGTGTGGATCTGTGACTACATTTGAGTTTGGTTTTAATATAAAGTTTCAGATTTGAACGGATATGTCGAGTAAAGTAGCGTGTATGTCAGTTTAGAACTTACATTGAACTTGTTAGCAGGTGCGCGCCGTGGTATAGTCAAGTGGCCGGGCTTTAAAGGCGATCGGTCACACACAAGTTTCGCCTTCAGGGATTTTTTTATTTTGTTATTTTTACATTTTCTGCCGACATCTCTCATGTGCTTTATGCCATGTAATCTGTGGTTAACAATATGCGGTGTGCATTTTGCAAGTTGGATGACGTTTCCAGTGCTCGGTGTGGCATTGTGAGATTTCTGTGGTGTTGTTCTGCCGTGGGCGCCTTTGGCCCACTCCGCTGTGTCAGGCCATTTAAGCATAAAACGCACCACTTGGAAGTGTGGACGGGAGAGCCGTAGTGGCCACTGGAGAAACAAACGCATGTGCACACTGAGAGAACGTCCAATCTACACGCAGAAAGTAACGGCACTTTAAGAGTTCACGTCAAGGGACTAAACCAAGGAAATGTGAAACGCTGAACTGCTGTCTTTGCTATGTTGTGGAATGGCTTCTGATTTTGTAATTGTTAAAAGTCAAACACTAGTGTGAGAAAAGTATACACTTGTACATACATTAAAAATATCTGATGTTGGGCTACAGCTATTTTGCACTTTTGTGATTTATATTTTGTTCTACCTTCAAAACAATAAAGCTGAAAATGTAGTCAGAGAGATGAAACTGTAACAAAAATTGACATATTTTGAAAAAAAAAAAATCCTCAGCACCATCACCAAAATGAAAACTTCAGTAGCACTTTCACTGTTTTAAAATGAATTAATTTTCTTTTACACCATTAAAATATTTAAAACATTGTGGTCCAGTTTTAATGAGGACCGCAGCAGGACCAAATTTGCAAATAATACATGGTCTGCATTGGGGGGATGGGGGCTCACCATAAAAATGAAAACTAGAATGTGGCAGCATACCAAGCATGCCTCTTTTGCGTATTTGTGTTTCATAATCCTATAGAAAAGGAGACAGATCTTGATCTTTGGGGGGCTGGTTGGTAAGCCTGCTGTATTACATTCCATGTTGGCTTTCTGGCCACAGTGACTGTAAGTAGGCACTCATGCCTGATTGGGCAGAATAGACAATATTGTCTAAACTATAAGATTAATTACTCTTAGCACCAAAGAACCAAGCCTCTTAACCATGCGCAATTAGAATATTAGAACACTCTCCCGGGAATGCTGGTGGGACTTTGACACTCTTCCCTGGCCAAACTATTCCTTGGTCAGCAATGCTGACGGATGATGTGTGACCCATTCTGGAATGATAACTGTAGTCTCCTCCACCTCTCCTTGCTTTCTTTTCTTTACTTAGACATTGTAAAATGGGACACAGACAATGATAAAGAGTTGGGTCACTACCTTGGTAAAGCCATAAAAATGAAAGGTTTATATAAAAAAAAAACTCATATACTCAGATATGGGGATGGATATTTGAGGAGTACTCCACAAGACAATAATTATACAGTATTGTTATATTATGTACATTGAAGAACCATCAACAACAAATGAAATCAAATTAATAATATATTGAACAATTATTATAAAAGTAAAGTTGAATAAATTGGACTCTGCAGCTGCATAAATAAAAAAGTACCACTTCCGGTTAGCGGAAATAGCCCAAAAGTTGATAGAAATTTGTACCAAATACTCGTATGCAAAATTTGGTTGACGTAAGTTAAAGCATACTCAAGATATTATTTTTACATACACCCAAACACAGACAGAACACAGACATAATTCCAAAAATGGTATTTTTGGACTCAGGAAGGTCTAAAACGTTGAGATTCATCAAAATCTCGAAATTGAAGTTTTTAACGATTACAATACTTTCCCTACGAGAAAGTAAATCGGACTCAGGGAGGTCTAAAACATCAATATTCATCAAAATCTCAAGGTCGAATTTTTGGCCAATTACAATACATTCCTTATATTTCGTATACGAGAAAGTAAAAAAAACACACAATAATTGTGAAAATGCCTTCACAGAAGCGAGTGCAAAACAGAACTGACAAAGATGGCCGATTTCTGGGTTATGAGTTCACAAAGCAGGAAGGGAAGGTTCCAGGAAGACGGACACAGAAGTGACATCAGAGATGCAGTGGCTGTTAATCTTCTGTTTTGCAGACAGAGGAGAGCAGACAGCATCTGTATACAGCGCCAACCTCTGGTCCGGAGGGTAATTACCATCACCAAAGCCCTTAAGTTGTCTCCCTTGTGCTTGGTACCTGTACTTTTCTGTGGTGTAACAAAAGCTAAAATTCTATCTATCTATCTATCTATCTATCTATCTATCTATCTATCTATCTATCTATCTATCTATCTATCTATCTATCTATCTATCTATCTATCTATCTATCTATCTATCTATCTATCTATCTATCTATCTATCTATCTATCTATCAAGTCAATGTCATTGTAATCTTTATAGTTTGCCAATAAAAGGTGTCATTTTGCTTGACTTTTCATTATATCCATAATGGCTAACACAGTACAACACCCTAGTACTACATAATTTCTGTTTGAAATTTAAAATAAAAATCTTAAATATTTTGATTTAATAAGTATTTACAGAGCTATATTGCTCTAAATTAAGCAAAATTGTATTGTTACTAGTGATTGCTAGTAGAGAAACAGGGAACTTTTGACTTAAATGTAGTTTAATGAAATTGACATTGTTTAGCAAGGCACACACCTTTTTTTTTTTTTTACTTTTATTGAATTTATTAAAATCAAATAACATTCCATACATTTAACTCAAGTTTTACAAAAAGAATAAAAAAGGTACAAAACAAATCAACCCCCATCCCTGAGAAAGAGAGCTACGCCAGCAGTGTAAAACTTTATGCTAGTAAAGACAAATGAATAGATAAAATAATAAAAATAAATTAATAAAGATAAATGGAGTAAAAGAGGGGAGAGAACCTGATTCCTCAGTTTAAATACTTGTTCTAAAATGTTATTGATTAGATCCTGCCAGGTTTTGAAAAAGTTTTGTACAGATCCTCTAAGTGCGAATTTGATTTTTTCCAATTTCAAATAGTATAAAACATCTGTTTCCCACTGACTTAAAACAGGAGAATTAGGATTCTTCCAGTTCTTCCAGTTCAAGTCTATGTACCAATAGTGTAGTAACGGCAATCACAGTTTATTTGTCCTTCTCCACTTTAAGCCCATCTGGAAGAACACCAAACACAGCTGTTAGCGGATTAAGAGGGATTGTGACACCGAGGCTGTCTGAAAGGCATTTAAAGATTTTGGTCGAAAATGATGATACTTTGGTGCAGGCCCATAACATGTGACCCAGTGAGGCCAGAGCTTGATTGCAGCAAGGCACACACCTTATATAGCATCTTCCCCATGTTCAAAGCACTTCACAGAAATACAGACAGGGTATATATAATATTTGATTCAAATAACACTTGCATACAGCGCTAAATAAAGATAAATACTGGATAAACAAAATATTGAAATAGAAGATGAGACAATAAACCAGAGTAAAATACAAAAATACAAATACTACAAGAAACCCCAAAACAAGTAACATAATCTATGGTTCAAACACAAATCTTTCTGGGCATCCAGACAAAGAGGGCAAGCAGAAAGACATCTGTGATCAAATTGTGGTGAGGCAAAGATGAGGGTGAGGGTGAAAACAAAAGCTTTGAGTGTTCCCAGTGTGTGTATCACTAGCCAAGAGGGTTTCACATAGTGTCAATGACCCCCCCAAAAATTAAAGTCCTGATTTGGACCATAAATATTTCCTTTTGTTTGGTTTTGGGAACATCTGATAGTCATGTTTCACCTGTTCTTTACACCCACCTTCATGGCATTTGGACAACTGCATATGAGTGTAACTGATTTCATCAGACAACATAGATTTTGCGTTCTGAATATTTTTGCCTATATTTTATGGATTTTGTATCACAAAAATTGCCCTTAAATTTTACTATCATATACAATTTTATTGCAATTACCTATTTTTGTGATTTCCTCAAAAATAAGTATATGTATACAGTACAGGAACAACTGGAACATCTGTGGTGATCTAAAAGCAGTGGCACTGCTATTAGGAAATCCTCTCAGATATACCAAGTACTGTAAATAGAACAGTCATGCTACAGAGTCTTATTACATTAAAAAGAACTGGCCGCTCCGTAAGCAGTTGGCTGCAGGGCAAAAAAGTGTTGCACATAAACCACTTGTTGACCCTTCAAAGATATTTTTGCCTGCGCTTCATATAAAACTCAGTGAAACTGATAATCAACGAAGGTGAGGGATATCGATATTTGAGACAGATGTTTCCAAAAATGACTGATGCTAAGATAAGGGAAGACATTTTTTATTGGTCCACAAATCAGACATGTCATCAATGATAGGCAGTTTGAAGATCTGCTAATGAGGCCGGAGGAAATCGCATAGAAGGCGTTTAAGGATGTGTTTGAGAATTTTCTTGGCAATTACAGAGTTCCAAACTACATCCAGCTGATTGTTCATTCAAGCATACAAAACCATGAAGTGCAGCATGTCGCTAAAGATTCATTTTCTGCATTCACACTTGTACTCCTTCTCAGCTACTCTTTGTGCAATCATTGATGAATATGGTGAGAGGTTTTACCAGGACATTACAGCAATGGAAAAGCAGTATCAGGGCAAGTGGAATCCATCACTGTTTGTTGACTATTGTTGGACACTGAAAGGAGAAGCATCAGCTGCTGAGTAGAAAAGAAAATCAGCAGACAAACATGTTTAAGTCCCTGGAGCTAAGGCAATGTTTTATCATCATTAAGCGATTAAAGAATACAAGTTAATTTAATCTTTCTACAAATTCCTATGTCATACAGTCATTCAAAAATTAAAAATGTATTTAACTTAAAGGTGTCTATCATAATGACCAAATATTTTCATGAAGCAAAACATTTGAAGAAAACTGCTATCCAGTGTTTTTAATGCAGAATGTGATAATTAGGCTGTTATGAGTTGATGTGTATTCTCGGTTTTGCATGAAATCATAAGTAATATTTAATATTGCATTTAGTAATAAACAAAAGCCATATACAGGAACTTCCACAGTGTTTGGGACAAAAACACATTTTTCCTCGATTTCTTCCTCTGGTCCACAGTTTAAAATTACAAATCAAACAAAGCAGACGTGATTAAAGTACACATTGCAGACTTTTTCCGCATGATCCTTCCATTTCAGGGCACCATATAGTTTTGGACACAGCAATGGCAGATCTATTAAAGCAGTCATATTTAGGACTTTGTCACATACCCTTTGCATTCAATGGCTGCTTGAAGTCTGTGATTCATAGACGTCACCAGATGCTGAGGGTCTTGTCTGGTGATGCTCTGTCAAGCCTCTAATGCAGCCATCTTCAGCTCTTTCTTGACCCCTTAAGTTTTCTGTATAGGACATAAAGGCATGCTCAATTGAATTTAAATTCGGGTGCCTTGCTTGGCTATTCAAGAATTTTCCATATTTTAGCATGTTGCCTTAGCAGTATGATTGGATTATTATCTTGTTATAGGATGAAGCACCGTGCAATGGGTTTGGAGATCTTTACTGGAACTTGAGAAGATTTCTATGAACCTCAGAATTCATTATGTGACCGCTACCAGCATTTCCACCATCAATGAATAAACGTGTCAGTACTTGTGGCAGCCATACACGCCCAGCCATAACACCTCCAGCACCATATTAAACAGATGAGGTGGTCTGTTTTGGATCTTTTCATCTCCACACTTTGCTCTTGTCATCACACTGATCAGGTTCATCTTTGTCCACAAGACCTTTCCTCAGAATTCTGCAGGCTCTTTGAAGTTCTTTTTCACAAACTGTAATCTGGCCATCCTGTTTTTGTGGCTAACTAGTAGTTTTCATCTTGCAGTGTGGCCTCTGTTTTTCTGTTTGTGAAGTCTTCTGCAGATAGTTGGCTCTAAAACATTCTCATCTGCCTCCTGAAGACTGTTTTTGATCTGTCGGACATGTGTTTGGGGCTTTTTCTTTACCATAGTGAGAATTCTGTCATCACTAGTGGAGCTCTTCCTCGGCCTACCAGTTCCTTAGTGATTACTGAGCTCATTGGTGTGTTCCTTCTTCTTAATGATAGTCCACACAGTTGATTTTGGTCATCCTAAGATTTTACTAATGCCTCTAATGGTTTTATTCTTGTTTGTCAGCCTCATAATGGCTTCTTTGACTTTCATTGACACAGCTCTTGTCCTGTGGAACAACGGCAACTACAGACTCCAAAAAAATAGAAGCAAGCCGAAGTATTTTCTGAAGCAATGAAACCCACCTGAGGAATCACAAACATCCGTGACACCAATTGTCCCAAACATTATGGTGCCCAGAAATCATTTCTACACGACATGACCAGAATGTATCAAATATCCTTAAATGAAAGTCTGCAATCTGCACTTTAATCACGTCTGAATTGTCTGATTTGTAATTTTAAACTGTGGCACAAAGGGGGGGAAATCAAACAAAAATGTTTGTTTGTCCCAAACATTATGGAGGGCACTGTAAGTATTTTACTTTAATTAAATAGTAGAGAAGATTACATATAAATCATTCCTTAAAATACCTTAATGTCTTTTAATTTGGCTAAAAATTATTCTGCATGAAAGTAAACCGAGGATGCCTTAGTGTAGCATTTGAGCCACCCTTTCAACTCAGACGGCATTGTCTAATTTTTATTAGTATGCTCAGTCAGTCTGGGAGTGTTTATGGTAAGCTAGCTTAGTGCAGTGAGGCAGTCTGCCATGAAGCTACCATAGGAAACTGACCAGTGTTTACTCTGTTAAAACGTGAAGCCTTGCTGGATGGCTGAATGAAAGCATTCGTAGCCATTGTAACAACCACAGGAGGTACTGCTGATCCAGGGTCCCTCTAAATGTGTTCTATCTGCAAGTGCTCTGCAGGAGGGGAGTTCATGATTAGTATCTTTTCTGATGGACGTCGGAATTGTATATTCCACTCTCTGCTGCTTTCAACACTTTGCTTTGTCAGATGTGAGCCATTCATTTAGTTTGCTTTGTTGTAGATGTTGTGCCATTTTTGGGACTGCTTCTTATGTACAATAGAAGTAGGAAACAATCTCATTGAGGACAGAGAATGTTTCTATTCATTTACTTATGAAACTTCCTGTTCTGTATAGTGTTGCTCCGTTATTTAAAGAGTGGCTCTCTGCTGTTACTGTTTCTACAGCCGTGTTTTAAAGGACAACAGCGTCAAACAACTCCCTGTAATATAAAAAACATTAAAATCCTAGAACTAAGATGTTGGTTGTTTCTTTTAACAAATATTTTTCAATTGTTTAAATAGCCCAAACATACGGTAAGGCAATATACTGTATGTTATGAAAATGTTTTGAAAATACAAAGGACAGAGATTCTTTTGCAAGAAATGTTCAGAACTAAAGCAATATTTAGGGCAGCTAATGACATGCCTTATTTTGGCTGATTAAAGAGCTTCACTCCTGACTTTAAAGGGAAAGCAGTCAGCCTTGTAGTTAAAATCAGGTAGTTTATGAAAACAATGTCAATAGTGTATGTGTAGTATCTTTTAATAAAATGTACACCATGGGTTAATTTATATTAATTTGAGTGAGGCAGAGAATGAAAAAGCCAAAGCTGGGATCAATACACTGAAATCTTAGGTATTGGCCATTGTGACATTGTACATTTTTCAAATTTTGCTGCACAGGATTGAATTCAAAATGAGTTTTTAAAAATAATGTTATGTTATTTTATAAACTAATTTGATAACTCAAATGTCAGTCCTTCAAAATCAGCATTGTGGTCCACAGGGGATGCCAGAGAGCCCCAAACCCCAAACACAACCGCAGAGACACAAGTCCTCAGTGGAAACATAAGGCTTATTAGTCACAATTACCTTAAAAATGGTTTCTTTATCCATATAAGCCACCACAATTATACATTCTTCTTCTTCTCCCTCTCTCGCTTCTCCTCCACTCCTCCCAGGTGAGTGTTGCTTCTTTCCTCTCCCGGCTCCATCTTGCCTGGATGTGGAAGAGCGGCTCCTTTTATCTTGGACCTGGCAGTACTTCCTGTGCCAAGTCACAGCCTGATGAAAGTACATCCTGGTCGTTTAGAAGTCTTGTACAATAGGGATTACCAATCTCAACAGCGGGTCCCCACTAAACCAAATGGGGCTGCCCCACAGGACTACAATTCCCATTATGCCTTGCGGGTAGTCATGTGGGAATCCTGGATTGGCAGTGCTGCCATCTAGTGTATGGGGAAGCTACTGCTCCAAATAAAATGTCTCCCCATGTGTCGTCCCTTATAGGATCAGTCATTAAGAAATTGAAAGAGTATGGCACAGCATTAAATCTGCCTAGAGAAGGCCATACACAAAAACTGAGCAATTGTGCAAGAAGATGACTAGTGAGGAAGGTCACCAAGAGACCTATGAGTTACAAGCTACACTGGATAGGACTGGTAAGACTGTGCAGACAATAATTGTCGCCCTAGTCCTTTACCAGTTGAAGCTATATGGGAAAGTTTGCCAAACTAAGAAGGTTCTATGGCCTGATGTGACCAGAATTGAGCTTTTTTGTCCATCAGACTAGGTGTCGTGTTTAACATAAGCCAAACACTGCATGTTATCAAAAACGTGCCATTCCTATTGTGAAGCAAGGTGAACTATGACGGAGATAGAAATGCTTGTCCATTCTTTTATCTTGTCTCGACCTAGACTATTATAATTCACTGTATACTGTACATGTTTGAGCAAATCTGCCTTAACTCGTCTCCTAATTGTACAAAATGCAGCTGCCAGGCTTTTAACTAGATCCAAATGGAGGTCTCATATTACACTGATTTTATCATCCCTCCATTGGCAGCCAGCAGAATTTAGAATTCAACTTACTTAAGGAGCTCTCCATGACCAGGCCCCCCAGTACATTAGTGACCTTGTACATGCTTATATTGCTATTCGAGCTCTTTGATCCGGGAAACAGAGTCTCCTTTATTTGTACCACAGACCAAACTGAAGCTACGCGATGAATGTGCTGTTCAGTCTTTTGTGCTGATGTTATGGAATAATGTCCCCCTGGTCCTGCATCAGGGTCCTTTCATTGAAATGTTCAAAGGTCAGATTAAGAGGTACTTGTTTAGACAAGCTTTCGGGTAGCAATTCTGGGAGTCAAATTGTTTTATTATTTGTTGATTCTGTGTATTTTTACTGTCAACAAATTTGAGTGTATCACTGTGTTTTTCGATGAATGTTTTTGATTGTTTATATAACAGTGTGGCACTTTGTGGCCTTTGCTTGTAAAAGGCATTTTATAAATACATTTTTACTTACTTACTTACTTACTTGTGAAGGTAAAATGAATGCAGCCAAATACAGGGAAAGGAAATCTGAAGCAGTCCACAAGAAACCTGCAACTTATGAGATTTGTTTTTCTGCGAAGCAACAACCTCAAGTATGAAGCCAAAGCTACAAAGGAATGGGAGCAGAACAGAAATGTTAATGTCCTGGAGTGGTCATGTGAGACTCCGGATCTCAATCCAATTGAGAGTTCATGTCTGCACTTCAAAAAGACTGTTCACTCATAATCTCCATGCAACCTGACAGAGCCTGAGCAGTTTTACAGAGAAGAATGGAGGAAAACTGCAGCGTCCAGATGTGCAAAGCTGACAGAGACCTGTTCACGCAGACTCAAAGCTGTCATAGCTGTATGTGAATTTCCCCTTGGGATTAATAAAGTATCTATCTATCTATCTATCTATCTATCTATCTATCTATCTATCTATCTATCTATCTATCTATCTATCTATCTATCTATCTATCTATCTATCTATCTATCTAAAGGAGCATCTACTAAATTCTCACTTGAAGGGGATGAATACTTATAAGATTGTGGTGGTCCGGGTTAGCTACACACTCCCTTGTCACATCCAGGAGCATTGATAGTCATGAACTCAGATGAGAAGGACAAATGAGGACACACATGTCCAGCAAGGGCTTTGTGCAAAAAGTGTCAGTGCATTTATTTAAAATGAATCCAGAAAAAATGAAAATAGTGCAGTGATTCAAAGCAATAAATAAATAATCCATAAAAAAAGTCCAATAAATAAGCCATAAATAATCCATAAAATCGAGGTTATAATCACAGGCGGGAGGCTATTCCTTAAATGCACATAAGCCCCAATGCTTCCTTCCAAAATATGATGTCACCTCCGCTTATCCTGTCTGGTCCTTGCAGTGAGAGGAGACGTCCTTCTGACAGATGCAGTCAACCCTAAATACCTGGCTCGGGTCCCCATTGCCAGTCCTTTGGCGTCTGTGGGAGACACCTCACCCAGGGCCGCTTCTACTCCTCAGCATCGCTCAATAGGAGTGCCCCTTCTTCAGCCCCAGGCTCCTCTACCTGAGGCTCACACCTGACCACCTGCTTCCATTCCTTATTAGCATGAACTCCTGCCTCTAGCTCTTTCCATTTCTTCCTTTCGCTTTAACCTCCATCCCCTCCTTTTTGTTCTTTCTCTGTTCTTTCTGTCCTTTTTTCTCCTTTCCCTCTACCATGCAGTCTTCTTTATATGGCACAGATGAGACCCTCCACACTCTCTGAGGTGTGAATGAGACACCTGACTGATCCGCTCGTGTTTGCACGTGAGTGCGCGATTAGCCAAGCGCTGCAATTAAAAGCGGAGCAGCAGCGTCATGCGCATACCTGCACCCATTCTGAGCCTGCATGCTCTCGGTACACAATTATTTATTTAAAAACCTGCACAACACCACAGACAACTTATCACAGAGATGAATTATTTTGTGTTTTATATTTGAAATTATTTTAGACCATTTTGCACTTTGACATTAAAGTGGCTGTTCCTGTTGATCGGTGTCCAAATAGCCAAATGAATGCAATGTGTTTTAATGTTATATAATAATAAAATGTGAAAATTTCCAAAATGGTGAATACTTTACAAAGGCACTGTAAACAATTAAAAAAAATAGCCAGTCCACTGACTCGACTGTAATAATTCACTCTGCTAAATAATAACAGCAATGTTTTGAACTCATTTATCCCAAAGAAATCCTGTAGTTCTGTGGCACTTGTAGTCTGCAGCAGCCATTCTGAGCGTGTGCCAGGTAGGTGACAGTACAGGCCCAGTTTCACCTGAGGTGGCTTGTTAAATGTTGTCTGCTTCATTCATATTTTTATATTAGTAATTTTTTTCAGTTCCTCAAATAAATTAGAAAGCCCTCGGAAATGGATAAGCAGCAGAACTGTAAGAAGGAGATACCGGCTTTGTTTTTTATTAGTGTAGGCCACCATTTGAAACTGCACATCCCCTGGCCACAATATCTATCTGTTTGTGATGGTGGATAGAGGGGCTTTCCATTCACTATTCTGGACTTCTGATTTATTGGAGGCTTGTCTGGGGCTTTGGTCCTACTTTGTGACTTCTTGCTAACTCTTCTGATGCCGTAATCCCCTTGCCAGCCGTGCAGCGTTTCTCAGTATGAGGTGAGTTGGGGTTGTCGGTGTCATGTACGGTAAGCAGAGAGGTTGTATTATCAGTTTGAAGGACCGTAGATAAAGAATTGTAAAACTGAGCAAACAAAGCTGGAAATGCATTGTAGGTTTTGTTGTTGGTGAAAGAAGTGTTTATCCTCCTTACTATAGCAGCAAAATAACTGATTTTATCCAAACCACAAGAAATAATTCTGACCCACAACTTGTAAGAATGTACTAATGGAAATCTCACTCTATATAATCTGATGGATGGACAAGAAGAAGTGCCCTAGTGACCAAAGGTTACGTGTTCTGGAGTATTATAAATCCAATTTATTTTCCCTGGCTGAAATGCTCTTACAGCAGTGGCAGAATTCTATTATTGTCGCTGTGCCTTTTATGGAGACAAACACTTCTGTCTTCTAAGACTTCTACAGTGATAACATATTTTCAGAGCCTGAAGAGCCTCAGAGGTGTTTTTTACACTGCATCTCGTTATTTAGATCAAATGGTAATAGTAACATAGTAAAATGTAAATGAAGTTTAAAAATAAAAAATGTACAAGTAAGGGATCAACACAGGGATGAGGAATAAGGAAGAAAAAATCTAATCCTTTAGAAATACTGAGTTAAACATCTGTCTGTATGGTAGGGAGACTCACCTGCTTACCCATCTCTAAAAGAGCCCAAAATCCATCCATCCATTATCCAACCCACTATATTCTAACTACAGGGTCACGGGGGTCTGCTGGAGCCAATCCCAGCCAACACAGGGCACAAGGCAGGAACAAATCCTAGGCAGGCACCAGCCCACCGCAGGGGACACACAAACACCCACACACCAAGCACACACTAGGGACAATTTCGGATCACCAATGCACCTAACCGGCATGTCTTAGGACCGTGGGAGGAAACTGGAGCACCCGGAGGAAACCCACACAGACACGGGGAGAACATGCAAACTCCACGCAGGGAGGACCCAGGAAGCGAACCTAGGTCTCCTAACTGCGAGGCAGCAGCGCCACCACTGCGCCACTGTGCCGCCCAGAGCCCAAAATCACACCTCGAATTCCTCAATGGGCTTTTAGCAGGTTCTGTTTCTTAATAGCCCTCCAGCCTTGACTCCTTAAGAAAACAAGATAGAAACTTGACAAAAAAAAAATTTGTAGGAAAAAAAAATGGAAGAAATATTGGAAAAGGCAATTAAGATCAGAGACCCCCTTCCAAGCAGGTTGGGCATGCAGTGGGTGTCAAATAATGGGGCAAATACAACACAGGACAACATAATGGGGTAAATAAAAAACAGAACAGAAGTATCTTCATCATGGAGCTAGATGGCCGTTCTCTCATTTACACCTCAAAGATATAATACAATAGTACAAACTACTGTGTTCTTGCACACCAACTAAAGCACTCTTCTTTTCTTACTTCCTGCCTCTCGCTTATAACCCTGGATGTTACTCTCATCTGTGCCCTTTAAACTCCCTCCTGGAGTCTTTTCTGGTAGAAACCTGGACTCATTACCTGGCTGAGAGGTATCTACAGGGATGCAAACCTAGGACTCCTCTAATGGCCGTTGGTGCTTCTGCACAGCTCACACCATTTAGCCCATAAAGCAGGTGTTCCCAATCAGGGGTGCCTGCACTCTGAGGGGCTGTGAGAAGGCATTTCAGGCGGTGTGACAAAGAGGAAGGCTGTGTCGCGATTCACCAAAATTGCGTTGTCTGACTTTAATCACAATACAATTGGTGTCTTGCAGTCTGCCATCATTTGTAGGTCATATATAAATGTAATGAATTATTATTATTATTATTATTTATTAGTTAGCGCACCGGTTCTACGATATGAAAAGAATCAAGCATTGCACACGCAGTCATCACCTGTCAATGTGCCACAGAATTGCACATTCTCACAAGTTCCTTGCGTTAATAAGGTGAAAGGTGATTCATAGAGAAGGGTGAGGTCTAGTATTGAATTCTGTGCAAGCCCTGATCATGAAGTCTCACTGATTTCAAGGCTTGATTGACATTTTTGCCAGTTTGGGGACAATGAATTGGATGCAGCACCCGCTGCTTACCCACAGGCCATCTCTCCTGCTGGAGGTCCTGGCAGAAAGAGTAATTTTAACTGTGCAGCGCATCTGTTTCTGAACTGCAGTTTCTGAACTCGTTCCCAACCCTAGGATCATCAATTGAGTGTCTGAACTCTATGGGGGCACATTTACAAAATAATATATAAATAAAAAAATACTTTTTAAAAACAACGCTTATATTAAGTTAAAAAGTGTACTAAAAAGTAAAAATTAAGTCTCTCATACATTACTCGTAAAATAAAAGCATGGGCACTTTTCATCAATCAACATTCATAAAACACTTCTTAAAATCTTAGTAAAAGTGCCTACTTTTTAGTCTTGGGTTTGTTTTAGTATAATTTTGTAATCAATATTTTAGCACTTCCTTTAATATTTCTATACATTATTAGTGCCTATTGGTGAAATCTTTAACTATTCTTCATATGAAAATTTCATTTCTTAATTAACATGGATTAATTGATCAATTAGTGAAACTGATTATTGATTCCTGTATTGTCATCGGACGTGAGTAAGTGTGCAAAATTTCAAGTCATTTGGACAATAGGAAATGGGTTAAATATCGATTACAAGATTTGTACCAGACAACAAACAGGTGAAGTTAAAATAAGCATGGTAATAGTAATAATTACTGAGATTTCTAAAAGCAAATTGCTCAATTTATATTTAATTATGGATAGAGTTAAAATCTTATATTTTTGGAGTTCAATTTGTTCACCCACAGTATTGTATGTGGTTCAGTTTATTGTTCAAAAATTACAAATCTGACTTCATCTTCAAATGTGATTTTACTTTTGTAGGGGGTGCAAACATAAATCAAACCATTTCAAGGGGTGCGGGGCACAGAAAAGGTTGGGAATCACTGCCTTAACGGGTTGGGTCATTATCTGTATTGAGAATGTAATGTGCTCTGCCATCTAATGGACTGGAGGTTAATGGCCGGCATCCTGCTATTTTTCATGGACCTCACAGTTAAATGGGTGTCATGGTCGCTATTCTCCCTGTCAGAGACCATGTGTTACCCCCTGGAGACTGGATGTTTTCTGACCTTTCAGTCTCCCATTTTGCCTCTTTTTCTCCCCAGGCTCATACTTGGTTGCCTGCCCTGCAGTGTTGTGAGAAATCTCTTCTGAAACTCTCTTCTCTCTTTTGCACACTTTGGCAGCACCCCCCTTTCCATCCTACATGTGGAGTTATATTCTCATTGCCAGTGTGGATGTTTCTGTCTTAGACCTTCTTCTGTCTTGTGCCCTGTTATTGCCAAATCCATTGCACATTATATATTATAACATCTGTGGGCTGTTCTGACAGAGATCCAGCTATGGTTTCTACAGGCTGTAAGAAGGACGCAGATCTATCTTGAGAAGAAAAGAAACCTGGGCATAGCTTGGAAAGAAATAGCTGTTCAGAAGCACTAAAACTGATGTCACATTATATGACTTCTAGTCAGAGTAGCTGTCAAAACTGATGACTGAATGTTTGTGTTATATTACTTGCTGGATATGTCAAATTAGTTAACACTGTAATGACTTTTTAGCACAGTTTCACATTTCCGAAATATTGCAAGCTCATCTGTTTTTTGGCAGGTAATAACGTGCTGCCTGACAGAGCCGTTCTCCGCACAAAGGCTTTACAAGTACGGCAAGTTCAATTGAAATCTGTAACCTTTTTTCTTTTTCTCCGTTATGTTGTGGAACAGAAAACATGCAACGTCAGACATACGGGTCACTCTTGTTTGTCAGGTCTAAAACACCTGTATTCCTGTTTCTCATAGCCAGAATAGACAGTATGCTTTATACATCAAGGTGAGAGCTGATTGGTTGTCAGCTGTCATGCGCACAGTCTATCCCCTCCAACTTCATATCTGATTTTGCCAGGGCAAGTAGCAGACCGGTTAGACTGAGTCACTGGGTATGTGTGTCAGACTATGCTCTTGGTGGTCATGGGGACTGCCCCCAAATTTCTAACATTACATAAATGACGTCTGCGACTGAAAATCACTGGGAAAATCAGAAAATGTGACATGGTCTTTAGGAGACACCTCTCTAATGCTAAAATCCATTGGCTTTGGCAGATGGGAGCCTCAAGGAGGGTACTACCTTAGATTGACTCTTTGGGTGTACGAGGGCCCCGTGTGTGATGGACGGGGCAGAGGAAAATAAGGCTGGACTGGAGAGAGAGAGAGAGGCAGTGTGATACAGAGTGCTTCTAAAAAGTGGCAGATGTCAGAGCAAGAATTGAGATCCGACTTATTAGAGTCGGAGTAATGTAAGAATTTAGACTAAACAGCCCTGTCTATAACAAACACATCACATACAGTATACTGTACTCGAGGTGGGGAAAGACGCTGCTCAATATTGTGTGTGTGACTATAAATGTTGACACTGTGGAGGTAGACAGATACAGTGCATCCGGAAAGTATTCACAGCGCATCACTTTTTCCACATTTTGTTATGTTACAGCCTTATTCCAAAATGGATTAAATTCATTTTCAATTCATTCATTTTTTCCTCAGAATTCTACACACAACACCCCATAATGACAACGTGAAAAAAGTTTACTTGAGATTTTTGCAAATTTATTAAAAATAAAAAAATTGAGAAAGCACATGTACATAAGTATTCACAGCCTTTGCCATGAAGCTCAAAATTCAACTCAGGTGCATCCTGTTTCCCTGTGAATACTTTCCGGATGCACTGTAGCTACATCTAAAAATCTTTTCATTTTAATCTCTTGCTATTTTTATTTAATGTACATGGAAACAGGGATTTTGGATTAAATCTAAAAACGTTTCAGCAGCACAGTGGTGCAGTGGTAGTGCCACTGTCTCGCAGTAAGGAGACCAGGGTCTACGCCCTTAAATGCTCTCCCTGTGTCTTCATGGGTTTCCTATCACAATCCAAAGTCATGCAGGCTACGT
Source organism: Erpetoichthys calabaricus (assembly GCF_900747795.2). Taxonomy (NCBI): domain Eukaryota; kingdom Metazoa; phylum Chordata; class Cladistia; order Polypteriformes; family Polypteridae; genus Erpetoichthys; species Erpetoichthys calabaricus. Next base: position 36,370,864 of record NC_041397.2, read on the forward strand.
GTATGGGTTGGTGTTGCTAAGTTGGCCTCAGTGCGTACATGTGTGTGTAACGTGTGTGTGTTCTCCTTGTGATGGAATGGCACACTGTCCACGGATTGTTCCTGTCTTGCACCCCATGCTTACTGGGATAGGCTTCAGCCCTCCATGACCCTGCTCAGGATTAAGCCAGCTTAGGAGATGGTATGGTGTATAAAAATGGAAATGATTTAAAATTTCATAAAAGTAATTAATATTAAATATACAGAGTCATGTTTTTCAGAGTGAAAAGTGAAGCCTTATATCTGACCCTCATGTTTCGAGGGTATTCTTAATGAGAGATTTTAAGTTAACATTACTGCTTGTAATGCAAAAAAAACAACTCCATAAAAATGAGAACTTTATTAGATGTCATAAAATTAATGTAAAAGGATATTTTTAGGGAGGTGAAGTCATAGCTTTTAGCTTTTTATGTACTTTAATCCAACTGTAATAAAATACTTCTGCATGAGGAAATTTTTTTACATTTTATGTTGAGGATGAAACATACAGTTGTTACTCAAGTATGATGAGAGGACAAATTCAATTGTAAATAACAGAGTCTTGAACAACTGCAATGTCAGGAGTAACTTATTTGTTATCACACTACGTCACTAACTCTTGAATATATACTTGTGCAAATTTGATCAGGTTTTCATTAGATTGTTTTCAAAATAGTGTACAGTGGATTCTGAAAGAATTCAGACCCCTTCATTTCTTTCATATTTTTCTGTGTTGCAGCCTTGTTCTAAAATCATTACAATTATTTTTCCCCACATCAAGGACCATTGAATACCTCAAAATTTCAAAGTGTAAACAGGATTTTAGACATTTTTTTGCAAATGTATTAAAACTAAAAAGTATTCAGACTCTTTGTTGAAGCCCCTTTGGCAGCGATTACAACGTGAAGTCTTCTTGAGTAAGACGCAACAAGCTTCACACACCTGGATTTGGGGAATTTCTGCCATTCTTCTCTGCAGATCCTCTCAAGTTCTGGAGACCGTCGGTGGACATCAAGTTTCAGGTCTCTAAAGAGATGTCAATTTCAGACTCCGGATGAACAATTCCCAGAGTTGTCCCTAAGCCACTCCTGTGTTGTGTTTGCTTTGTGCTTAGGGCCATTGTCTTGCTGGAAGGTGACCCTTCAGCCCAGTCTGAGGTCCAGAGCACTCTGCAGCAGGTTTTCATTAAGGGTATCTTTGTACTTTGCTCTGCTCATCTTTTCCATATCCCTGTCTAGTCCCCACTGTTAACACCATACTTCACTATTGATGAAAAGTGCCTAGTTTCCCATCCAAGTACTGGCCAGGCCTCAACATGCTCAGCTTCAGGTGGATGACCTGTTCTGAAGTGCAGGTGGTATTCCTGCTGGCATCTTTTTTATATTTCCTCTCACACTCAGTGTAATCACTGCTTTCTCATCAAATTTCAGATTTAGGCAACAACTGTGGCTGAAGTCTCAGATTATTGTCTAAGGTGTTTTAATCATTCATTACTAATTTAAACGTTCATCCTTCCATCCATTTTCAACCCACTCTACCCGGTTCATAGAGTTGGGTGGATAATCCTAATCAGACAACATTAAGCATAAGGCAGGATGGGATATCAGCCCATTGCCAGGCATACTTTCAATTAAATGGGGTCGCTTTATAGTTGCCTATTAGCCTAAAATGAATGTTGTGGGAAATGAGAGGAAACCTGTGTATCTGGAGGGCAATCAACACATGAACACGAGGAAAAGGTGCAAACTGAGTCCACACAGAAAAACCTGGCCCAGCAAACTCAAAAGTGTACTATGAATATAAACAGTTTGTTGACTGTTCAGCTAGTTAGGGGGGAATTGTAATGATTTATGTTGTAAGCAGCACCTCATACCTACCACAACCATATGGCATATACCATTATCTAATAAACTTCATGCAGAATAACAGCACAGAGCAGCTAAAGAAATAACAAAAGACAGATGTGCAGCTTATTCTGTGCCATCGTCACTGGCTTTCAAGTTGATAAAGAATAAACAGACACAGTACAAATATTGTTTGCCATCCCAGTGTACAAAATCAGGAGATGATTTGTTGTGAATTCTTAATAAGGAGAATGGAGATTGAAAAGGCAGTGTTTCATATTTGAGTTGTGCTGGGTAAGTCAGTGAGACTGCACACTAAAACAGGTTGTGTATATTGCCTTTAACAAATATTCACCCCCTTGGATATTTTTATATTTTATTGATAAACAACATGGATTTAATTTGCCTTTTTTCTCACTGATCAACAGCAAAAGACTCTTAAATTCAAAGTGAAATCAGATCTCTCCAAAGTGATCTAATGTAATTACAAATATAAAACACAAATTAAATAACTGCATTAGTATTCAAGTCCATATTTAGCAGATGCCGTGGCAGCCTTGAGTCTGCGTTCACAGATCTTTCTCTCTCTTTGTCAGGCTTGCACACCTGGATACCTCAGCTTTCCTCCATTCTTATTTATAAAACTGCTCAAGCTCTCTCAGGTTGCATGGAGATCGTGACTGAACAGCCTTTTCCAAGTGCAGCCACAACGTCTCAATTGAACTGAGATCTGGACTCTTACTTGGCCACTCCAGAACATATTAACATTGTTGTTTTTAAGCTATTACTGTGTAGCTTTGACTTTAACAGAATCAGAACCACATTCACATTTTTGGCCATGTATTCATGCTGTAAACACTAGGGGTCGCTGTCACCCCGTTAAACCCAACAGACAGATAGGCAGGCACAGGATAAAAGTACAAAGAAACTCTTTTAATTATTTCTCCTTCTTCAAGGTGCCTTTTAAGCACTACCACCACCATAAAGAAGTAAATAAACACCAATAATCACTAATAATTAACACAAATCTTTCCTCCACTCCTCCCAGCAAGCTCCGTCCTACTACTTCCCAACTTCGGTTCGGTTGCTGTGTTTTCAGTAGTCCTTTATATAGTCCTTGACCCGTAAGTGCTTCCGTTCTTCCGTCCCCATGACTTACCAGCACTTCTGGGTCAGATGGAGGACTTGAGGTTTTTTCAGCCCGGAAGTACTTTGGGGTTTCCGACCCCGTGACTTGGGAGTACTTCTGGGCTATATGGGAAATACAAATCCCCAGATTTTCCTGCAGTGTCTCCTGGCGGCACCCACGGTACCCAGCAGGGCTGTGATACCAAACTACAGATTCCATAGTGCCCTGTGGGCATCCAGGGCACTGCTGCAGTCCAGGGAAGCTGCCATCTATCGTCTTGGGTGGGGGATGATGACCCTTCATGCAAGTCACATGACAGACATACACAAAACTGATAAGTACACACCTGAGGTAAATACAAGACACACAATGTAACAGATTTGCATGCAAAGTGCAAGGCAGTGCTGGAAATATTGAAATATATACACATGAACTACGTGTAAGAATATCGCAAGATGTAGGGGAAGTGTCCAAATTGAGCAAGAACAGCCAAATTCACCCTTTGTGAGCTTGATGACACGTGGAAAGACATTGCTGATTTTGGTGTTGTTTAGTCCATAACGTCTGTCAGATGGAAGAAGTTCAAAAAGGTTGTGTCCTGGATGTGAGGAGTCAGTGCGGATTTTCCCTTTTCGCTTCAAGACTACAATAGTACAGGTACTGTAAGGTGGGAAGGTGATGTAAGGTGGTGCCAGTGATGTTTTCAGCAGACCTGATTATTTGTTATAGCCTTTTCCTGTCTTATTTAGTTGCTGATCCAAGCCACACTGTGAAAGATGAGCTGAGAACAGACACAGTAATTGCTGTGTAGAAGTGAATCAGCAGCTCCTGTGGTGGATTGAAGTCCCTCAGCTTTTCCTCAGGAAGTACATCCACTGCTGTGTCTTTTTAATAAGGGATTCTATGTTGGTTTTCCATGTAGTCCCGGGTGATTACTAAGCCCAGAAACATGAAGGTTTCCACAACTGACACTTTATTAAGTATAGAGTGGGGAGTTAATATTGGAGGGGCCCTAATGAAGTCCATTGTCATCTCCATTGTTCTGAGCATGTGTAGCTCCAGATTGTGCTCAGCTCACCAAAGGGCCAGCTGCTCAACCTCCCTTCTGTCACCAATCCTGAGGAGTCCAATAATGGTTATATTGTCTGAATATTTGAGGAGCTTCACAGAGGGGTCCTTAGAGGTGCAGTCAGGTTCATTGTCTTGTGGGAAAACACATGCAGGTTTCTTGCAAACTGCATCAGGTTTTCCTTGTATTTTTCTGCATTCATTTGACCCTCAGAAGTCTCCCAGGCCCTGCTACAGACAAGCATTCCCAGAACATGATGCTTCAAGGTGGGGATGGTTTGTTTTGATAATATGTACTGTCTAAAAACAGTCCAAAAAGCCCCTCATTGGACAATAATGCATTCCGGCTGATTTCAGAGTCTTCGATGTGCTTTCTAGCCAAGATGTCATGTGTTTTTTTTTACTCTCATAAAGCTACAACTTTTAAAAACTTGCAAAAAAAATCCTGTGCAACAGTTGTTGTCTGCACAGTCTCTCCAGTCTCAGTCACTGTAGCTTGTAAGTCATTTGGAGTTACCATAGTTCTCTTGATGGCCTCCTGCACTAGTCTTCTTACATGATCACTCAGTTTTAGTGGACCACCTGCTCCAGACAGATTTTCAACTGTGTGATACAATTTCCATTTTTTAATGATAAATTTTACTGTACGCCAAAGGATATCAGTGACTTTTTCCAAATATTTTCCTTTCTCCATCCCCAGACTTGGGCTTTTCACAGCGTTGCTTCAAGTGTTCTTTTGTCTTCATTGTGTAGGTTAGGAAAGCATGCTGACTCACCACAAGTTGGACCTTTCAGATCAGGTGCATTTATACAACAACCAATTGAAACCCCAGACAGGTGGTCTCCATTAAACTAATTGTGTGACTTCTAAAACCAACTGGCTGCACCAGTAATGACTTGGGTGGGTCATATTAAATGGGGTGAATAACTTATGTGATCAAATATTTTGTGTTTTGTACTTGTAATTAATTTAGATCACTTTACAAAGATCTGTTTTCACTTTGACATAATAAAGTCTTTTTTAAATTACAAATTAAATCCATTGGAATTCAATGTTGTATAATGATAAATTGTGCAAACTTCCAAGGTATGAATACTTCTTAAAGTTAACCGGTATAATATACAAATTATGCAAGAAAGGATTTTGGTTTATTGTTTTCCTTTATTTTATTTGATTACTTCCTTGCTTATCCTTTCCTCATATTTTCATAAATAATTATAGTTTTTCATTTATTTAATGAGCTATTATTGTGATATCAGGGTGTTCTGTCTGGCAGTGTTTTTTTTTTACATATTATGTCACTATTTGTATATTCACAGGCTGTTATTGTGAGGGTTTCTCCTGGCCTTCCACTTCAGAATACTTCTGTCAATCCCACTAAAAACATTTTCCAGGGTTTATTTGAACCAGCGCCATCCAAACAAGAGGAGCATTCTGTTTATTGTCCAAATGCAGATGGCCCCATCCATTATTCTTCTGATTTGTTGAGAATGCTAAATAGACATTCCCAAGTGTCAGAATTCACAAAGCCAGTGTATTCATTTCAAATACATGAAGATGCCTTACCTGGTGAGTATATTATACATATTCTGCATAATCATTACTGTAGAAGCTTTTTTAAACTATATGTCTTCCCTTATGTGTGTTTATAAGCTTAATAAATCTGGGAAAAGTAAGCAATTCAACTTTATTTTTGGCATATCACTCTAATTTCACTTTAACATACATTGAATTTAGCCATTTTTTCCTCTTTACTGTTAATGATGAGTCTTGTCATTCTGCAGTGCATCAGTTTATCAGGTTTAAAAACAATGATGTCCTCAGCTAAAAACATTTTACAACTAAGAAAAACTGAGGGAAATAAACTCCGATTTCAGGTTTTGAAATGAATGTGTCTTCTATTTCATTTATTGTGCAATGAAAAGTAAAGTTGGTTGCAGGCTCAGATTTTGTTCATTAGAGCATTAACACAATGGTGATGAACACAGGCCATTCATCCCAACAAGTTCATCTATCCCACTCACCTATATCGTCCAAAATAACATCAAGTTGAGATCTGAAGATGCTGTTTGTGCAAAATCTGCCCTTAACAAGTTTTCAAATGCGTCCCCATGTTCTTGTTAGATATATTTTAAAATAACAGTCTCAATCCACTGTACTAATTCTTTCCATAATTTTAAACACTTCAATCACCACCACTTAATCTAAATTTTCTTAAACTGAAAAGGCTTATCTCCTTCAATCTTGCCTCATAGCTCCTACTCCACACTCAGTGTGCTTCTCTAGACTTTCTCTGGTGCTGATATGTCTTTTTTGTAATATGTGGACCAAAACTGAACAGAGTTGTACTTCAGGTGTGGCATCACCATTAGCATAGTCTCCCTTGATGTCTATTTACATGTCTTTCCAATTGAGAGCCATGGGGGCTGATGACTATTCATCAGCATGAGGCACAATGAAGTAAACATCCCTGGCAAGGGCTACAGTACAATGCAGAGCCCATCAGAAGCACATCCACAATTACAGAGGATGGTTTAGACAGTTATTGGTGATTATAATTAGATAGATAGATAGATAGATAGATAGATAGATAGATAGATAGATAGATAGATAGATAGATAGATAGATAGATAGATAGATAGATAGATAGATAGATACTTTATTAATCCCAAGGGGAAATTCACTATTACAATTACAATTACAATTATAATTACAGTTGTGCAGTGATATATATAATTACAGTTATAATCACCAGATATGTCTTTGTGATATTCTTATTAGACATGATAGACATATTGTGATATGTTTTTGTGATTCCCCTACTGTGCTAGGGGAAGAAATTAGAAAGACACAGGCAGCAATTATTTACCAATAATTCCAGCATTAATTCCATCCATAATTCTGCTGAATTCTAAGCCAAATGTGTTACACTGGTTGCATACTCAGTCTTCTGTGAAGTACATTTTATCCTAAAGACAAGCTGCTCCAGTTACAGCATACTGTATGTATATTGTGAAGTTAATCTGGCTAGTGGGGCCCTTTTCTACCAACAGGGCACTCTACCACCACAGCATGGGGGGCATTGAAGACCCTGTAGCCAGTAACATAACTTCTATTGTGGAGTTTGAGCTCATTTCTATATCCAACCTGCAGATACAATCCATCCCAAATTGCTTCTCTTTTCTTCACATCTTTCTTGGTTTTGACTTTTTGCCTATTTTTTAACTTTGACTCTTGCCTCTTGTTTGGGTTGTGGTCTTTGTATTATAATGTTCACCTGTTAATTCTGGGGCAGGGCAGTTCAGATGCATATTTTCTCTATTAGTTTACTCCTTTCTCATACTTGTTTGTGTTACTGACTTGTTTTCTAACAATCTTCGCAAAGCATTTCACAATAGCTCTTATTATGAGAAGTGCTTGGTAAATTAAAACTCTTAAATCTTACTGCAAACCGTTTTGCTATTATCCAAATCTCTCTAATCTGCCCTATACGACATGGGCTTTCTTCAGAGACGTGACTCATGCAACAAAGTGATGCAATACACTTTCCATCCCTACATTTATTTGTTAACCCTGCTATGGTTCATATGCAAGTAATCAGGTGAGCGGCTGGGAGGAGGGCACAATTTAAATCAGGAATGGGGTTCTGTAACCCTTAGAACACAAAGGAAACCCCTCACTGGCAAGAATGCCTCAAATAATGCCAGGTGGGCACTATGCACTGCAGCTGTGGTAGGTGGGCTGGAAGATAAACTATTGAAGAGTGTGATGTTATAGAAGACACACCACATATGGCAACATCTCAAGTTTTTACATGGCACTTAGATGATGTAAGGGAGCATGCTGTTCCTCTGCAGCAACAGGCAAATAGACGATTGCCTAATCTAGGCCTTTGATACTTACTGAAAGCTCAGGAGTGCAGAGACTGCTGGGAGATCTTCAACCTGATTGAGTTTAGAGTTGAGAGGAGTAAAAGAAAATGCACTTGCTTGCTAGACAGAAAAGGCTGGAGTCCAGGTAGACTCATGGATGAGCCACTCATTGATTTAGACCAGGTCCAAACCTGATATGAAAGACCCAGAGAGTGATTTGCTTTGGCATTTGGTCCTGTTGTACTTTGGTTGGTTCAGTTTTTGACACTCATTTCTCACTTATCTTTAATTAAAAAGTGCCCATCCTTGGAATCTGTAGCCTCCTGTGTTTATTTTGGGCTCAGAAACATTTCCATTATGTGTCCTTGTGTTCATCCTGGTCATTTCAATTCAGGGTTATGGAGACTTGAGGTCTCCTCCAACGGTAATCAACCCTGGCATGTTAAGCCTGTGCTTCTGAGGACACACTCACACTCTCTCACACAAGGCCAATTTAGGATTGCCAAATTTGGATTTCATCCCAGAACTCCTGTTGTGTGAGAGTGTGACACTAATTACAGAGTCATCAATGCTCAGATGTTTCAGCTTTTATGTTTAATTTATTTTTCCTCAGTTCAATCAGTTATTATACTATAGTCGCTGATCCTGCAATAGAAGCCAAGAATTGTATTGTAAATTGGGCCACCGGTACAGAAATTGGCCTATTTTCAAGTATGACTCTTTAGTTTTTAAGTAATAGCATTGGGGGCTAGCGACAATATTTGCATCATTACAATGTTTGGTTTTAAATTAATTATGTCTTTTTTGTATTTCTAAAAAGGAACCATTGTAGGCTGTGTGCATGCCAGTTTTGGTGCTCAGGAGAATGATGGAATAACGTACATCATTGAAGAAGATGATGGTGGTGGACTCTTTCTCTTAAATCGTATCACTGGTGAATTTACATTGATGCGACCATTGGATTATGAATGTGAGCGGTTTTATATCTTATCAGTAAAAGCTGCCAACTCAAATTCATACTCAGGAGTGGTACGCGTGTATTTCAATGTAATCGACATCAACGATAATCCTCCTGTCTTCCACTACCAAACATACACAGTTTCAGTTTTGGAAAATCTCTCCATTGGATCAAGTATCCTCTCCCTCAATGTGACAGATATTGATGAAGGTAAGGACAATCCATAAATAATTATTTCTTCCCAAATCACTGTTTGGACTTAACCATGAATTGGACAGGAAATAAGGATTAAGAAAGAAGGTATCAAACGTAAAAACACAAGTTTGCTAACTACATTCAAGTTACTAAATAAAACTGAGCATGTTGCTTAATTTTGAGAGTAACCTTAATCGTAATATATTTAATAATGTATACAAAATATAACTATGAATTTAAAGGGACTTGTAATGCCTTGTACCACCACAGAGTACATGCGTGGCCCCATAGTATAACATAAAAAAGTGTACTTTAAAAAGACAATGAGGTGGCTATAATATTGAAGAGTGCTAAACAGAGCAAAAAGTGTTGGTTAAACACATGCAATACAATAAACACATGATAAAAGAAACTTAAACCATATATCCTAGTGTATGAAGAGTGGTTTAAAACTCTTTTAAACAATAATTTTAAATAAGATAGATAGATAGATAGATAGATAGATAGATAGATAGATAGATAGATAGATAGATAGATAGATAGATAGATAGATAGATAGATAGATAGATAGATACTTTATTACTCCCAAGATAGATAGATAGATAGATAGATAGATAGATAGATAGATAGATAGATAGATAGATAGATAGATAGATAGATAGATAGATAGATAGATAGATAGATACGTTATTACTCCCAAGGGGAAATTCACATACTCCAGCAGCAGCATACTGATACAAAAAAGAACAATATTAAATTAAAGAGTAATAACAATGCAGGTAAAAACAGACAATAACTTTGTATAATGTTAACGTTTACCTCCCCCCCCCCCACCCCGTTTGGAACTGAAGAGTTGCATAGTGTGGGGGAGGAACAATCTCCTCAGTCTATCAGTGGAGCAGGATGGTGACATCAGTCTGTCACTGAAGCTGTTCCTTTGTCTGGAGTTGATACTGTTTAGTGGATGCAGTGGATTCTCCATAATTGACAGGAGCCTACTGAGCGCCCGTTGCTCATGTTACGGACGTCAAACTGTCCAGCTCCATGCCTACAATAGAGCCTGCCTTCCTCACCAGTTTATCCAGGCGTGAGGCGTCCTTCTTCTTTATGCTGCCTCCCCAGCACACCACTGCTTAGAAGAGGGCATTCGCCACAACCGTCTGATAGAACATCTGCAGCATCTTATTGCAGATGTTGAAGGACGCCAGTCTTCTAAGGAAGTATAGCCTATAGTATAAGCTAAAGCTAAACCATCTGTTCCCCTACTGCCATCACCTGGCCACAAATGGCCCAAGCCTGTTTCTAGCAGCACCCTGTGCAAGGCAGGAAACAACCTTAGAGCGGTCAGGAGTCCAACTTAAACTACACTGCACATCACTGGGATGTCAGAAGAAGCCAATGCACTCAGATGGAGCTGGTGCCGCGTCACAGATAGGATTTGCTTAAGCACTCTACACACTGCACCACCATGGCAGAGTTCATTATCTGTTCTACTTAGTTTTGACCAACTATGCCATGATGTGTTATGATTTTTATTGTTTTGTGTTAATCATTAAATGTTACTTTTAATATTAACACCAGTATGTAGAACTACTGCAGGATTAAATAGGTATACAGTACATAATTTTAAAAATAGACAGATGGTCCAAGAGTGAACAGGAGTTGGCAAAAGTAGGTTTACAGTTGTCTATGTGGAAAAAGACATGCAGGTTATGATTATTACAATACCTGTATCAGAATGTCACAATGGCACAGTGCCTTTAGGTACAACCTCGTAAGTGCTAAAATTGACGGCCTTCATTATTTACACATTCTTGTAGTCTACTTGCTACACTCAAACACACTTTGGCACAGAGTTCTTTATTATCAATTTCTTGACACGACTCTTTTATGTGGCCAATCATATCAACCACAATACATGGTTTTCATGAAAAGACTTTACCTTTAACAACACCCCAAATGAAGGAGTCCATTGGGGTGAGGTCTGGTGATTGTGGACGCCATTACACTGTCCCTCCTCGACCTATGCACCTGTTGCATAATTGTTTATTAAGAAACTCATATAATGTTATGGCACTGTATGGAGGAGCTCCGTCTTATTGAAAAAAATATCATTCTGTCTCTATCATTGTGGTAAAACAGTGTCCTTCAGCATGTTAATATACAGGTCATGTGTAAAAAATAAATAATAACACAAGAGTAAACTCTGTGTTTCGAATACTCACAACTGTAAACCTACTTTTACCCAACCCATATTTATATATACTAGCTATGTAAGCTCCTAGAAACTATTGCAATCGTCAAAAAAAAAATTGAAACGTGGAGTCAACGGTTTCGTTTTGCGTACGTGCTCACCCCTTTTGTTTATCAGCAGCTAAGTGAGTTTCTCTCTCGTTTGTCTTTCGTCGGTGCTTTCACTTTGGCAATGGAGTCACTTTCTTTCAGCTTCTTGCTGTAGCCTCATACTTCTTTCTTCTTCTGAATCGTTAACTTGGGGCTGCCTTGTCGGCTCTTTGAGCTTCATGCTGTAGCCTCACAGTTCCGGGCCACCTCAGGACTCCATGCATAGACGTTTATATATAAGATACAACCTCCACCCCCAGGGGTGCTCTTCACACCAGCCACTTCGCGTCTTTGCCACTTGCATTGTGAAGGGGAGACTGAACGCACACTAAGGAGATGCGGATGGATCAGCTGCTGGATGTCTGCTAGCTGCTACCGAGCTGTGTGATCTGCATGTTGCGCTGCACGTCAATCATTTTAAAAGCCTGTATAGCAGCTGTCCTTTTGTCTCACTTCCTTGTCTCGTGGGAATTGTTTGTAAGTAGGGCGTTTCGTGCAAGAAGTCTCGCGGGACTTCAAAGTGTCTCTCCAAGATGATCACGTCTCGACCCAAGATTTTTTTATATAATAGTCATAGGAGTATAAAAGTGAGATGCTCACAGAAGATGACATCTCATTCTGGACCCCCATTCACGAGAGAAGGAGCTCCAAACCACACCTGATTTGCTAAAGATTCCCTGCTGTCAGCAGTTTATGTTCTGTTATTTCGCCATTGTGCTCCATTTTTGTTTCATACTTCAGTTTTCATTAAATGGGATGACTCAGTTGGCACCCTGGCATTTTTACAGTCCAGTTGTTGTATCTCGCATGACCACAATATATACAGTATATGTGTGCATTTATTTGCTTTTATATATGTATGTGAGACAAAAACAACATATATGTTTAAATATATATAAATGCAATACAGAACTCCCTTAAATGCCAGTGTTTTATATAGATAAGCAGATGTCACTTTACTGTCCCTTGCCATGCCTATGAGGGTGTATTTGTGTGTGTTCAGTCTTTGGATGTGCCAACACATAATTAATTCAGGTGTTCTGTTTTGATGATGTAATGTTGAGAGAGGAGCACAGCACCCCAGAATAAAGTTGTAATTGAGCGATTGTGCAGAAGAAGATGATGAGATCGAAATATTCTATTAATTGGGGCATGACATTGGGAACTTCACTCTAGCCACCCTTGAACCCTGAGTCATTAAACATAATTTTGACCTTTGTACAAAGAATTGGTTAAAAGTCCTTTTATTGTTGCTTATACTACAGTTCTTACAAATGGTCGTTTTAATGGGTGCTAACAGAGTTTACCTTATTTTAATTATTCCTTTGTACTCTAAAGTGGGTAATGTTCAGCTAAACAACTGGGCCTTTGTCAGTGTTTCCCTCGAGTAGGTGCTTCAGATAATCCTTTATATGTCTGTTTGATTCCATGGTGACATCATCTGACAGCTAAAGGAAACATGTGAATGTGTAATGAGAAATCATTGTTGTTTCTCAATTGGTCAGGGGTTTATGCTAGCCGATTGGCAGGCTTTTATTCTGCCAGCCTACATGTCCACTGAACTTTCCACATACCCTCACAGCTTCCTAGCAGTGTGCATCTTTCTCTGGGATGAAATAAAAACGTAATTGAAAACAAACCCCCATGAAGCAGTCTGTTGGAGACAAATGTCTTTTATTGGACAGAACTGCTGAAGGTTAGTCAGGGTTAACGCTGCTGCTCTGAAATGTACAAAGTCTGGTTGTGTGACCTTCTTGGCACAGCTAAGAGCAATGAGGCTGTTTTTTTGGCAGCTGATAAATTCTTACTTTATCTGTTCTGCATTTGTAAATTTTGAATTCATTTTCAAATCCTGCTTTATCTAAAATTTTATTTCTAGTATGTGTTCAAAGCCTTTCCTTGTGGCAATGATTCTTTGCCTGTTTGTTTACTTCCAGTCATGGCTAATTTGTTTCACAGCAGCCATTTCGCATCATTGAGAGTAGAACCAAAAGTTTTATGCATGACGTTTTAAGAGAAAAACAAAATGTAACCTTGTGTGTTTTATTATTTCTGTGCGAACTTGCTTCTGTGTTTACCTAAGACATTCTGTACCATTTGTGCCCAGAGCAAAACGGAAGAAATGATTAGATAATGACAATTAATACTTTTTAATTTATTCTCAAACAAGAATTTATATATAAGAAGTTCTCTTTTAGATATAGATGTGTGCCAAAGATGTTTAATCTGTTTAACTATTTTGGGACATCTAGATATACAAAAGATATTGGCGTGCTGAAGATTAGACCTTCTATCTGTATGCTGATTGGTGCTTCTTGACTGTGTTATGCATGGCCAGTTTTAGGATTTTTGCTGCCCTAGGTGAAGTTGTAGATGGTGCCCCACCACCCCTTTTGAGAGGAATCATCACTGCCAGACCTGTATATTGAGACCTGGAGACAGGACTGAGAACAGCAAAATATTTAGGACCTCAAATTCACAATTACAGCAACATCTTGTGAGACTTCTGAATTCTTTTGAGACCCTCCCCAACAAGACAACACGCAGAAGCGTGAGTGCCACATCTGTTGAGGGTTGCTTGTCCGTCGCCAAGGCAACCGCAGATTTGCAGCACCACAGAAACAACTACAAGCTAACCACTGCCATGAGCAAAGTGCCAGTCACCCGATGGGTGATGCAGGGAACATTATAACTTGGCTACTGACCTGGCCCTGACCCTGCTTGATTGCAGTGTCTGTGTATAGTAGAATAGCAGATCCCGCTACAATAAATAACATTGTTGTTCCTGTTTTGAGTTGAATAAAGTTGGTTTTGCTAAAGTACTGAGACTCAGCCTTGTCTTTGGGGTGCAAGACAACGACTCATCTGCTTACAAGACTGTCTCAAAAAAATATGCACTTGAGGGGGGCCATTTCAGAAAATAAGTATGAATCGGGCTGTATTAATAGTGTTTATGTATTGCTTTTAACATTTCTCTAAGTAAAACTGAGAAACACTTAAGCTGTTGCTAAAACTGATCTAGTTTTATAGTTATCTGTTTTAACCACTAGCTAAACATGTGCCTTTTGATGATGGTGACGGTGACATTGTATATATACAGTATACTGTATACTCGCGTATAAGTCGGGTCTTAAATCCCAAAAAATCTATGATAAAATCAGACCCCGACTTATATGCCCTTTCAAAAATGCAACACTTCCAATCTCACAGCAGTTTCTCAGACACATCGAAATTTTGTTGCAGCAGCGCAGTTACTGATTTCTTTCACCACTTCAACGACTTTTAATTTAAAACCAGCTTCTTATTTTCTTCTGATTGAACGCTCCATTGTAGGTAAGGGATACTCTTACAATAAAGGTGTATGAGGCCGTGAGATACAAAAAACACAAAACAGTGCAAACGTCACTTGGAATAGTGAGGGTATTATATATTTATATTATATATATATTATAGTGTGTGGTCACGTAGGCACAATACATAGAAAAAAAGGCAGTGTGCCCCATGGTTACTCTCTCGGGTGGGCATTAGCATATCATAATCTCTTGGACCAATAGCGTGAGTTTTCCGCATTCAACTTATATGACCATCATTATAAAATACCGTAAAATCAAGTCCTGACTTATCCGCAGGAGAACTTAAACGTGAGTATATACGGTATACATTACCATAACATATGCATGTCGTTGAAATTAATAAAATAAATGGAAAACTTAGCATAATGACCTCATTCGGTAAAACTGAGAATATAATGATTATCTTTAAATAGTAAATCTTTACCAAGAATTCCTATTTACTATATGCTTGCATATGCAAGTAATGCAATCTACCGATCCAAAAAAACACACAACTGCTTTAGTGTGCCCAGAGTGAATCTCACAAATGGTGGTGAGTAACAGAGGATGATATTTGCTAAGTTTTAACACAAGTTGTAATGTACTGTACATTCATTTTGGAGACAACCATAGTTTGGGTTAAATCAGCTTTTAGCGATTCACTACAGTAATGCTACCATTTTGATTGTTTAATTTTATTTCACCATATCTGTCTCTCCTATGCTACAGTTTGAGGATTATTAATACTGGCATCATCATCATTGTCGTTGTTGTTGTTGTTCTTGCTATTGTTAGACTTTGTAGGCCGTAGGTCGAATATCACTAGTATGTGAAAATAATATAAAACAATATAGTCGGATATTCGCTTTGAGTCCGAATGTTCATTGGTCTGTATTGTTTAAAACATGTTGTGTTTCCCAGGGTCATTTCTGAGCAACAGATTGTGCTGTGCATAGTGCAGACAGTGCAGGAGATGGATGCTGAGTCGCACAACATAAACATTTCTTTGTGCTCCGGTTCGGTCCAGACAAATTTTTCTAAATAAAATAAAGGATAGGAATCTCTAAATGGGACTGCAGTAATGCACCCTGACCACGAGAGGGCAACCTAGGCATTTTCCTAGACTGGCTATGCCCAGAAACGACCCTAGAGTTATGCAACTTAACCTGACTTATTTAAGATCTTTGCTTGTCTATATTCTCCAGTCTTGCTGTTCAAGCTGAACTAACCAGTGCACATGACAGCCCTTGAAGCCTGTTGTAATACAGGACGTTCATTTTGGAGACATTTGTAACAGTGATCTTGGCTATTCTTTATTTAAGATTTTAATTTCCCTGACATACAGTATGTCAATTATTCAGCTGTAATTGTTAGAATTTGATGGATCCATCCATCCATCCATCCATTTTCCAACCCACTGAATCCGAACACAGGGTCACGGGGGTCTGCTGGAGCCAATCCCAGCCAACACAGGGCACAAGGCAGGAACCAATCCTGGGCAGGGTGCCAACCCACCGCAGGACACACACAAATAAACACCAAGCACACACTGGGGCCAATTTAGAATCACCAATCCACCTAACCTGCATGTCTTTGGACTGTGGGAGGAAACCGGAGTGCCTGGAGGAAACCCACGCAGACACAGGGAGAACATGCAAACTCCGCTCAGGGAGGGCCCAGGAAGTGAGCCCGGGTCCCCAGGTCAATTTGATGGATTCCTATGAAAACTTTGTGTGTTTGCCTTCATTACTTCATGACTTATAACTTATTGCTTTTGTTTTTAAATTGCAGTTTTTGGGTACAAATTGGTTTTTCGTCATCTCTCTCTCTTTCTTATTCTTGTGGTTGTGATTCCTTGCCTGTTTCAATGACTTTTCTGTGTAAAAAGTTTATTTAGGTTCAAATTAGGACCCTGGACTGTGCAAGTAGTCATGATATATAAACACAGTGCCTTGATGTCAGACACATCCAACGTTGAACATTTGACCGGCAAACATGTTCTACAACAGTAAGAGACAAAAGCCCTTTATAAATTCACAATGACGTCACTAAAATAATGATAAAAATATGCAACAGGCTAAAATACAGAACTAGCATGGATTAAATTTTCATATGTGTGTGTGTTTTTAAAAATGGGGCAGACAGACAGACAGACAGACAGACACTTTATTAATCCCCAAGGAGAAAATCACAGTTAATAGCACATTATGACATTATCATTTCCTTATACTTTAATTTATTCTTTTTTTTGTAGGTTACAATGGTGACATACGAGTGACAGTGATTTCAGGGGATGATGATGGAAAATTTGCTGTAGACTTACAAGGTGTGCTTCGCATAATGAAGGAACTCGACCGAGAGCAAGAGTCTGTATTTAGTTTGACTGTGCTAGCCATGGACCAAGCCATGCCTGAAGCCACAAGACTGTCCAGCTCTGCTCACATTACTGTTTATGTTCTGGATGTGAATGACAATGCTCCCCGTTTTTTATCTAGTAACAATATCAGTGTTCCTGAGAATGCTGCCATTGGGACAATAGTGACCGTGGTTCATGCCATAGACCTTGACAGCGGCGTTAACAGCCTTGTTGAGTACTCCTTGGATTCAGGGATGAGCCACATGTTTCAAATCAATAAAACAAGCGGTGTCCTTTCACTTATCAAAGAACTTGACCGAGAGAACACCAGCATTTTAACTCTTCAAGTGACTGCCATTGACCAAGGATTTCCTCCCAGGTCTGTTGCCATGAATTTAACTATTTCTGTTAGAGATGTTAATGATAATGATCCTGTCTTTACTGAAAACATTTATGCGGTAATGGTGGCTGAAAACATTCTTCCCGGATCTGGTTTGCTCAGTGTTTTGGCTTCAGATTCAGATGAAGGTGTGAATGGAGAAGTGTCTTACTTCATTCACCAGAAGAAGTTCATTATTGACTCTTTCAGTGGGGAAATCTCTGTTATTGAGATGCTGGACCGTGAAAGCTCACCAGAGCACATATTTATTGTTATTGCCAAAGACCATGGAAGTATTGCACGGTCAGCTTCAGCAACAGTTCACATTTTCCTTAAGGATGTTAATGATTTCACTCCCACCTTCTTTCCACAAACAACAACAATTCATGTGAACGAAAACCTGAACCAGCTACCTCGTGTCATTTTTCAGGTATGAGATTGCCCCTTTAATTAATATGCATTGCATTTAAACATTTGCTGACATCTTACCAAAATAAGACCACTCTGTATACGTTTCTTGTGTTAGCAATTATTAAAACTCAGGAATGGTTTGTAGGATTTTGATCAATTTAACGGAAGTTGTATAATGTAAACTTGTTAATGTCCAATTATGATATGTTACTTTTGTTTGAATGTTATATATAAAACATTGAGGAAAAACAGATACATTTATTAAATTTAAATGTATTTACAGTACCAGTGAAATGTCTGCATGCACCTGAGATTATGTTGTTCATAATCTGAAAGATTTAATACTTGAAATCTGCTTCTAACTTAATGCCTTAGTATAAATCGTTTTGTAAATGCCTCACATACGCGTACTTTTCATTTAGAACTATAATGAAATTTAATGTTGGAAAATGTTGAACCACAATCATTTTATCATCCAAACTAGCTGTGCTACCCATCTAAGATGAGTTGAAATCTAAATAATCAATGCATGGATCAGCTTTAATGTTTGCAGTGCACCATCTATTAAAACATTCAGTAAAGCATGTAGCAATAAAATTCACTGCATGTGTTAATCCAAAAGATGGTGCATTGCAAACATTTGTAGTAATAAAATGAATTACTACAAATGTTTGTGATGTGCCATCTGTTAGATAGATAGATAGATGCATATATCATTCCATCTATCTATCTATCTATCTATCTATCTATCTATCTATCTATCTATCTATCTATCTATCTATCTATCTATCTATCTATCTATCTATCTATCTATCTATCTATCTATCTATCTATCTATCTATCTATCTATGTTATCCACGGAAGATGTACTACATTACCTTTCTTGTTGCCTGTTAAAATTTTACGTCAGAATTGTTAGATCAATTTTGAATACAACAAATCTTGTCCTATTGCATAGCCCATCACTCAGTTACGCAATAACATTACGATACATTCTTCTTTCAATAGTAATTTGGCTGGTGGAACATCAGACGGGGTTAATGGTTATAGATATTCTACGGGATATTGTAAGTTGATGTTTTCATCTTCCGCAACATCCGTCCTCTCTCACCTCATCCATAAAGTTTTGCTTAGCCCTTCCTCTTTTCCTCTTCCCTGGCAGCTCTATCATTAACATCCTTCTCCCAATATACTCAGCATCTCTCCTCTGCACATGTCTAAATCAACTCAATCTTGCCTCTCTGACTTTGTCTGCCAACCGTCCAACTTGAGCCGACCCTCTAATGTACTCATTTCTAATCCTATCCATCCTCGTCACAGCCAATTCAAATCTTACCACCTGCAGCTCTGTCTCCTGCTTTCTGGTCTGTGCATCCCCCGTGGCTGGGTTTGAAAATCAATTAAATGTATTACTTAAATAGCTTAGTTTTTTCTATAATAATGGACCCTAAGCGCTTTCAAACATATTATTTGGTGCGTCCTTTCTTGTCATTATTCAAATTGTCTTAATATTGTTTAGTCCTATTTTATTTTAAAAGTGTTTATAAATACACAGTAAGATATTTTAAAATATCCAAGTACTAGTATTGCTGCTTCACAGATTTAGGAGACTGAGTTTGACTGACTGTGCATATTTTTCACAGCATTCTTACATCCTCTTTAGTTTTTCTCACGTTTTCTTCTCATAGTCCAGAGATGTGCAGGTGTGGTTCATTGGTGATTCTAAATTGGCTCAGTGTGTGTGTGTGTGTACATGTGATTTGTGGCTTTCAATAAACGGGAGCTGCCTTCAGGGTTTTGTCCTGCCATGCACCTCTTCCATCTGGGATTAGCTTTACTTCTCCAAACCTTCAACTCAATTCTGTAGGATTAAGAAAAGGGGGATGGATGGAAAGACACCAATCAGTAAGTGGCTTAAAGTATTTGAAAACAGAAAAAAAACAGAAAACAGTATTTGAAAACAGAACTGCTTCCACATGATTCCAGGAATGAGGGTTCAAACCCCAGATTAGTCACACACTGTGTGTACTTTGCACGTTCTCCTGCTGTCGGTGTGGGTTTTTCTCCAATATCTCATTGCCAGTTATGTGTCAAGGTTGTTGATTCCTGCCTTACATCCAAAGCTGCCAAGGTATGATATGGCTGTAAGTCGCCCTAAAGAGAGACCAAGTGTATTAACCAAATGGTATTCTAATACATACAATTAAATTACAGTAAAAGTTTTTGGTGCTGTATTTTATAAAGCATTACAAAAACCAAATTTGCCAAATGATATAATTTTAATGGTGCCAATGGTAAATTCAACTACTAGGCAAGGATGTGAGCTTTGAGTATGGGAGGTTTGCAGGTTATTTATAGGGAATAAGAGAGTTTGGTAGCATGCACTGATGCACCCACCACATGATGAACCTCCCGGATTGGGACCCGAGTGTAGTGGGTGACACCTCAGCACAACACTGGAACAGTGTGGCTGTAGTGCCAGTCCTGCCACCAAACCCCAAGTTTTCCCTGTAAATTGGAGGACCTGATTGCAAAGATGGATGCAGATTAACGTCATACCCAGAACAGAAAGGGATAGAGAAAGCTGAGCAATAAAAGATACGCCTTGCGTAGTGCATTGACCATATTTGTTTATTTAATCGGTTAACACGTATGAGAAACACATTGGTAGGATGCTCATGAGTTCTGTAATAGCAAAAATGCTTTTCCTGTCTTGCAGCTATGAGATATGCAGTTTTACCTTGTGTCATTTCATCAGGTATCAGCTCTGGATGAGGATGAGGGTCTAAACAGCCATCTTACCTACCTAATAAGCAAAGGAAATGATGAAGGACAGCTTAGCCTCTCTCCAGAAGGCAAACTCAGTGCCCTAAAGAGCTTTGACCGAGAGGTCAAAGCACATCATTCCATAGAGATCCTTGCTTTGGATTCAGGTACTGCATTGTGTTTTTTTTCTAGCATTACTGTAAAGTCTTTGGAGATTTGGATGGGTTTGGTATGGTGAAGCAGATATGGCTTGGTTAAGGATTCACTCAAAGGACAAATGCCCGACTAATTATTACTTACTACACTGGAGTTTTCCACACGGTTTTTGTTTTATAAGGTTTCAGTAACTGATAAGATAACCAACCAAAGTGGGAATGGGCATAAGCTGATTTGTGATCTCAACTAAAAGAAATCAAGTTTTATTTTTGCTACTGGGGAGTGGTGCTGCATGCTGTTGATGTTGTAAGTGTCAGATAGGATTATCTGGCATCCCTGAAAAGGGAGACCCTTACCTAGAAGAGAAGCCAGAATGGAAGGACAGTAATGGACTGGCATCTCATCCAGGACCCTTATCCAGACGGGGAAGGCTCCTTTTCAGGAATATGTTTGTTCCAGGCCAACTAGATGGAGGCATCCCAGGACCTCTCTAACCATGTGAACATCTGTAGAGCATGATGGGAGTCGTAGTGCCGTGAATCAGCCCTGTTGGGTCCCATGGGTGCCACCCAAGAGGGTGCTGTAAAGATTCATGATCCCTGTTTTTTGGGACTCCGGTTGACCCAGAAGTGCTTCTATCAGATCATGCCCTGGCACCAGAAGTATTCCTGGGTCAAACATAAAGGAAGCAATCCAGCCTCCTTCAGCAAAATCAGAATCAGGAGGAAGGAAGGCAACACTCACTCAGGGAAGAGGATGGAGAGAGAAGAGAAGGAAGGAAAAAGAATTGTAATTCATTGGTGCTACTGCTGGAGAAAACATCTTTAGAATTCAGTTATGTCCAGGATTTGGAGCTCTGTGGGGTCTCCTATCTCTCACAATGTGCAATTTGAAAATTCATTGTACTCCATACACATGAAAACATCACTACTATTAAAATATTGTACTTTTTAAAGATGTTACATTTTGTGAATGATCAATTTGTTAAGAATTAAGATTCCCATTGACATTTATTATTGCGCTGGTTAAGTGATTTTCTTCAGCTTTACATTAATTAATGGAATTTAAATTAAATGGAAAACATGCCTCGGTGGCACCTTCTACCATTTTCTTGGGAGTTTTAATATTATGTTAAGTCTAAAATGACATTTCAGTTAGCTGTGACAATTATGATTTTTTTTCACTTTTACTTGTAGGGTTTTGTTTTGCATAATTTATTGCTTGATTTAGTTACACAGTCTTTCAGTTAATAATGCAATCAGCCAAAGCTTTCAAATAATATTCAGAGAAACAGGCAGAGGCATGCTTGTGTTAAATGTGATATACTTAAAAGGTGTGCAAGCTATAAATAAAACAATCTAACTTAACATTCTTCAAGCAGCTTAACCAGTTCAGGGTTATGGGGAGCTAGTCACGAGGCATAGAATAACCCAGGACTGGACATCATTGCATCTTGTGGCCCACTCACACACCTATCCACAGGGCCAATTTAGTATCAGTAGTTAATCTAACATGTATGTCTTAGAGATATGAAAGGAAAACTCCTGTAGATACAGGGAGAAAGAACAATCTCCAAACAGACAGAGACCCCGAATACAGGATGCTGGATTTGTGAGGCGCCACCATGCTCATTTCAACTAAACTCAACATATCCAAGAATTCGTACAGTAAAGATGAGTCAACAATATAGAAAACACTCAAAAGTTTGTAGTTCCATTATCCACCTTAATAAAAAGACAAGTGACTGTCTATCTGGGCGGCATGGTGGCGCAGTGGTAGCGGTGCTGCCTCGCAGTTAGGAGACCTGGGTTCGCTTCCCGTGTCCTCCCTGCATGGAGTTTGCATGTTCTCCCCATGTCTACGTGGGTTTCCTCCGGGTGCTCCGGCTTCCTCCCACGGTCCAAAGACATGCATGTTAGGTGCATTGGTGATTCTAAATTGTCACTGGTGTGTTTGTGTGCATTCGCCCTGCGGTGGGCTGGTGCCCTGCCCGGGGTTTGTTTCCTGCCTTGCGCCCTGTGCTGGCTGGGATTGGCTCCAGCAGACACCTGTGACCCTGTGTTAGGATATAGCGCGTTGGACAATGACTGACTGTGTATCTGTGTTTTTGACAGGTTGCTATGTCTCTGTCATGCCAACAGATGACACTTGACAAACATCTATACTAATAAAATGCATTACATTTGTCACAAACACTAATACTGCTTTTATGAATCCCATATCAAATGGTATATAATGGAGACATATGCATTGAAATTGTCATTCCAACAAATGGACTGTCAAAAAACACTAACACTACTTTTGTAAATCCCATACCAAATGAGATTTAAAGGAGACACATGCATTGAATTTGTAATGCCAACAGATGGTACATTACAAACATTAACGTTGCTTTTACAAATCCCATACCAAATGGTCTGTAATGGAGGCATATGCACTGCAGTTTTCATTCCAACAGATGGTGTATCACAAACATTTGTAATAATAAAATGCATTACTATAAATGTTTGTGATACACCATCTGTTATTTTTTTATTTGTTCTATTACTACAACTAGTAGGGTTATAGGCTCATTATTGTCATGTGTACATAGTACAGTCAGACTCTTATTTGTCTTTGCTAGTCAACATGCAACATGTTGTCACTCTGCAGTACCATGACTAGCGAGTACAGCATCCATACCTCTAAAACGTTCTGTCTTGTGGTTCAATGAGTCAGTGGATTACAGTTCAGTGGTGGACTACACAGCCAAATGAGAAAACACACTCAGTGCTGCTCATTGAGTTAGTAGTTTACTAATCTACATCGTAGCCACTTATTGCCTCATACACATTTTTCTTCCATTTAAAACATAATGATGTTAAAATACAGCACTAATGAGAATTTTTTGAAAAAATACATGTGAATATAAATTTAAATATTTTGACTGTAATTTTTTTTATAAATTATAACATCTGGCAAAATTATTACCAAAAATGTTTTCTAAGGGGAGATTGATTTCCTCCAATTTAAAATAAGAAGTTTACAATGAAATTCCGTGAGCTAAGGAAAAAAAAACATTGGAGTTTAGTCATTTGGCAGCCAGGAAAATGTAACAACTGTTAGGAGGTTTAACAACTTTCTGTAACATGGAAGACTTGTTCTTATTCTCTTCATTTTTTTCTGTATGTACAGTACATTTCATTTTCAGGCTGTCTAGACTCTGTGTATGTATGGTTACAAAAATCACAACTTACAGTCGTTGCCAAAACTTTTGAGAATGACACAAATACTAGTTTTCACAAAGTTTTCTGCTTCAGTGTTTTTAGATCTTTTTCTGAAATGTTTCTATGGTTAGCTGAAGTATAATCTCAAGCATTTCGTAAGTTTCAAAGGCTTTTATTGACAATTACATCACGTTTATGCTAAGAGTCAATATTTGCAGTGTTGGCCATTCTTTTTCAAGACCTCTGCAATTCGCCCAGGAATGCTTCAATCAACTTCTGGGCCAAATCCTGACTGATGGCAGCCCATTCTTGAATAATCAATGCTTGGGGTTTGTCAGAATTTGTGGGTTTTTCTTTGTCCTGCTTTTTGAGGATTGACCACAAGTTCTCAATGGGATTAAGGTCTGGGGAGTTTCCTGGCCATGGTCCCAAAATTTTGATGTTTTGTTCCCCAAGCCACTTAGTTGTCACTTTTGCCTTATTTGATGAATTGCAATTCATCTATCACTCTTCATACTATTCTGGAGTATATGCAAATTGCCATCATAAAAACTGAAGCAGAAAACTTTGTGCAAATTAATATTTATGTCATTCTCAAAACATTTGGCCATGACTGTACACTAGATATGTGGTTTTCTACTGTAGCCACCTTAGCATTATGTTTACCCCCAGGAAAATAAGCAAAATACATCACATTTTTTTTCAATAAGAAAAAATGTTATTATCCATATTACTAAACGAGAATGGTAAACCGGAAGGCACGGACCCAGGTACACGGCGATGGATGCAGGAGACATAGTGCGCAGGCGCCTACAGCGCGCGTCTCATAAACTGCAAGTGATTTCTGATCCACCGCGAACGAAGGAGTCACGGCTCAAAAACGAAACAGCTCAACTAACGCCACACAGAAAAGAGGATTCCGCACTTTCACCCCAGAGTCAAACGGAAGACACTACGGGGTCCGCAAAGGTCCACAAAGATAGTACGGAAGGCGCGAGAAAGTACGAAAGGCGCAGGCGCCTACAACGTGCTTTTGAACTAAATGTCCACACTACACAGCATGGTCCGGGTAATAAGAATAAACGAATTCTCTGAATTAAACGTATGGCATCCTCACACGTCCAAACCATATAGCATATGTGAATCACATTACAGTGATGCATTATTAACAGTACAACCACAGAAAACGCTAACAGTAAGTGCAATTATCCATATTACTAACGGTAGACAACGGATAACTAATGGAGTCACGGTCACGGCTCCGGCTCCAGATCCAAAACGAAACTTTTCAACTAACGGACATACAGAAACGAGCCCACCTGAATACAATTAATGAACACAAGCGCCTACAACGCGCCTCTCAAACAGCAGAGGCAATAGATAAATGGCAAAGAAAGGAACGACAAACAGCCGCTAAACAATTCCGCCAATTAGCTGACACCGCATTCTGTAATGCGTCCACTATTAATGAACATTCATTAGGATTAATGAATATCTTTTGCTGTCATTGTCATTCAATTAACTTCCCTGAAGAAACAACTGGCAATACAACTAATGAGTTTACATGTTGTTGTCAAAGGGGTCAGGTTAGACTGCCTCCTTTAGATGAATATCCTGAATATCTACGGATGTTTCTAACTAACAATGTACCCGAAAGTAAAAACTTTATGGACTGCATTAGATCCTACAATAGTTCATTTGCTTTTGCATCTACCGGGGTAAATATCAGGCCACCAGCTGGCAATGGCCCATACCGCTTTCGCGTATGTGGACAAATATTACATCGGATTGGAACAGTGCACCCTGAGCCAAATCACGAACACAAATAAATCTATCAACGAATGAACCAATATATCTCATACATTCATCAATGTGTTTCGGGTTACCCAACACCAGGGGTTGGCGAGCGAAGCGAGCAGGGGGCGGAGCCCCCTTGTAAGTATCAGAAACATGTAAATACCAAAACATTAACGTAAGTACAATAGGATATACAGTATATGTCCAGTGTTCACTGCTGTACTGATGCTGATTTAGTGCATGTCCTTTGTGCGTCGTTTTAAAACATACAGTATCTCCTACCCACAGCCCAATGTCTCAATTGGGACAGTAGAAGTGTGTTTCTTTGTGCATTTTTCTTATATGTTTTCTGTAGCTTGAGCGTGAGAGGGTGATCTGCACAATCTATGCACCCTTTGTGTTATTGTAGGCTACCACTTAGTGACTTCCACATTTCCCCTGAAATGAACAATTACAGTTGCTGCATTGTGAACAGTGCTTAGGAGGCTAATGTCATTCTTGTCCTTCTTTTTGACACAAACTTACTTGCACCACGGTGAAGCTTCACAATGAATTTACCACGGCAGTTTGGTTGTAAAATGTCATGTGCATCGGTTTCACTATCTGTGTCAATCAGAGTCATCACTATCGCTTGATTCAACTAATGCTTCAGTTTCAGTTTGTTCTAAAACTGACCCTACAGCTTCTTATTTACACACCATTGTGTTTTAGTTCAAGGCTCTGCCCCACTCATGAATATTAACGAGGTGTGGCTAAATGCATAGAATTAATTATTCATGATTTTTTTGCAGCATATGGTTGTTGCATCCACTAGATGGCAGCATGATACTGTCCAGTGTGTGGCACAATAAAGCATGAATCCAAAACAGCACAGATCTCAAAACTTGATGGAAATGTTTAACTGGATTGCATAAACTTTGATCTGAGACCTCATTTGTTGCCACTATCTGCTCCTTTTGCCAGCATGGCAAGACAAACAGACTTGATATACTGCAGTAGCTCTAAATGTGAAGAAGTATTGCCATTTACATTTTTAGCCATTTAACTGGGTACTGTATGTTATGGAAGGCATTATATGAATATTGTATCTTGCTGTTTTTAAAACAAATATGGTAATAAAGCAAATAAACTATATCAAACAAAAGTTATGTCAAAGTCGAATTAAGCAAACACCAAAAAACAGTGAAACTAAGAAATGTTAATGGCAATGCTGAGAAACTGAATACGCAATTTCTCAAATCAAGTAATGGCAACCTGTAAGAAGATCCCTTATATAATGGCCTTGTAAGTATTTTGACCCATCTGAGTAGACTGCTGTAAAATCTACTGCAAACCAGACAAATCTCCAGTAAACATGGAAACAATCCACACACGGTGACAATATGTCAAGGTCTCATTGATTTTTGTAATTATTACTGTTGCTATTTTCAGGTTTTTTTTTGATATCTAAAAGATTGTTCTGGTTCATTTTATGTAATTTTTCAAATTTTATTGTCATTGCTTTTATTGTTCTAAATTTATATTCAGCGCCGCAATGGATGGATTCTCTGTTCTTTACATGGCCCTTTGAGGTGGCTCGCTATCCTTAAAAGGACTGCTCGCCTTTTGCCACACTAGTTGGAAAAGCATGTGACTTTGCAGGCTTGACATTTATGTAGGAACCGCTGCTGCCACTGGTGATGTAATGCCAGCTTATATTTGGTTGATTACTTGTCAACAAGGTTACATAGCCCTCCTGCTGAAGTCGTCCCCAGCGACCAATTCAAACTCTTTACAACGATACACGGACTTGTTGAAATGGCAGCGTGGTCTTCTCTTTCGCTTCAGTTATGCAGCTGGTGACGAGGGCATTATGAGAGCTGTTTTGTCAAATGGCACAGCTGGGATTTTGAGTGCTCTGCTGTCATGTGGTGCAGCAAAGCCATTCAACACTGATTAGTTGTAAGCAAGCAGGCAAATGTCTTTGTACGGAGATGCAAATGTGCTGGTCTCTTGGCTGTTTACCTACACTGAACTAGAGCTGCAAACCGTGTTCCAAGTCTGGATCTAAATTTTGAGACTCTCTCTCCATCACCACTTTGCAATGCCTCTACAATCTGCCTTGTCATTTGCCTACACATTTTTACCACTGGCTCTGCTTCTCACAGCTTACTTGGGGTCAGTGGCAACTCAATCTGTCACACTTTTCCCGAGCTCCATGAGTCTGAACCTCTACTGGCGTCTGTGCACTCAGTCTAATGAACCTTAGGAGATGGAGGAACAGTGGTGGAGCTGCACAGGTGTCAGTCACAGTTAATCCATATTACTAACCGAGAATGCTAAACCGGATGATGGACGCAGGCACATCCGGCAATGGGCCGTAGCTGCAAAAAGACGTACTGCACAGGCGCAAAAAGAGTCCGCGAGAGTCCGCTGAGGAGCCGAGAAAGGCGGACAAAAGAGGGCGAGAGAGGCGGATGAGGGTCCGCGAGAGGCGCAGGCGCAAAAAGAGTCCGCGAGAGTCAGAGAAAGGCGGACAAAAGAGGGCGACAAAGGCGGATGAGGGGCCGCGAGAGGCGGACAAGACCACAGAAAATAGGAGTGAGCACATACAAAAAGTAGTCACAGAAATGAGGCGCAACAAGCACCAAAAAAAGGAAAAGGCACATAAAAAAGTAGTCAAACGCGGGCAAAGCACGAAACACATTGCACACGAAACTAAACACACCAAAAAAAAAGAACAGACGAGCGCACAACAGCAGGGCACGACCACACCCCCCCCCCCCCACCCTACAGGCACTGGACGGGACGGGACAGGACACACACCAAGAGGGGGATTCATCAAGCCCATGGAAGACAAAAAAAAAAAAGAACACAAAACCACCCCACAGACCCTACAAGCAAGGGACGGGACACACACAAAGAGGGGGATTCAAACAAGACACAGGAACACAAAAAGAAAGAAGACGCTCGCGCAACAACAATCCCCCCCCACACATCCATAAGAAGTGACACCCAAAGCCACATATTCTAAAGTGAACGTCAACACCTTCACACTAGGCAGCATAGGTGTCGGCATAGGTGTCAGCATAGGTGGATGTCCTTTCAATAAAGCACTATTTAACCGTTCAACTGCAGAAAAGGATACATACTAACAGTGAGTGCGATCCTCCTTATTACTTATCCATATTTCGCATGCTGAGAAAGAAACAAGTCATGAATACACGGTCACGGGTACAAAACGATTCACGTGTCAAAGTGCTGCATCGAAATAAGCACGATTTCAAACCGAAAGAGCTCGCGTATCAGACATACAAAAAAGGGAGCGAAGAGACAGAATAAATGAACAGAGACGTGTGCAAAGCGCAAATGAACTGACAGAAAAAAAAAAGCAAGACGCGAAAAGCACAAAGCTCAAATGACCGACATACAAAAACGGACAAGGCTCGATACAAACAATGCACGGCGTAGACTGAAACGGACTTTGCTCAAAGCGGAGGCGAAGAAAAAAAAAGAAAAAAATAGCGCGTCACAAATAATGGACATGCAACAAAAAGGCAACCAAACGCAAAAAGCAAAACATGCCCGTCGCGGACATCAACGCCACACACCTGTTAAACGCTTACGCCAGTTGGCTGACAACGCCTTCAATAAGGAATCCACTATTGAGGAAAATTCTTTGGGATTAATGAATGTCATTTGCAATCATTGTCATTCACGTAACTTCACAGAAGAAACAACTGGCAATACAAATAATGAATTTACACGTTGTTGTCAAAAAGGTCAGATTAGACTGCCTCCTTTACATTCATATCCTGAATATCTAAAGAGGCTTCTAACTAACGATGTGCCTGAAAGTTAAAACTTTATGAACTGCATTACATCCTACAATAGTTCATTTGCTTTTGCATGTACTCGGCAATGGCCCATACTGCTTTCGCATATGTGGACAAATATTGCATCGCATTGGAACAGTGCACCCGGAAACAAATCAACAACGCAAATATGCACAAATCTACATCCTAGATATCAACGCATGAACCTTCCTGAAAACAAACAATGCACGGAGCCTATAATGAGAAACGTCACTCATGTCATAAACAATCACCCATTAGCTAAGTCTATAAAAATGCTACATGAAGTTGAAAAGGAGGCAAATACAAAAGCAAATGCAGAAGTTATAGCGGCAACTACAATTGCTTTGGTCTTGATAAAGGACAAAGAATAAGATCCAAGACGATACAATCTTCCCGTCGTTAATGAAGTGGCAATTGTCTTTCAAAGTAAAGATGGTGAGCCTCCATTTCACAGAGATATTGTTCT
Organism: Erpetoichthys calabaricus; assembly: GCF_900747795.2. Classification (NCBI taxonomy): domain Eukaryota; kingdom Metazoa; phylum Chordata; class Cladistia; order Polypteriformes; family Polypteridae; genus Erpetoichthys; species Erpetoichthys calabaricus. Next base: position 36,400,996 of record NC_041397.2, read on the forward strand.
ACATTTACGTCCTGATAAAAACAACACACCTACATTCCAACGCATAAACATTTGCTTTCCGCTTCTTAATACTTTAACATACCCCATATTATTTCCAACTGGACAGGAAGGATGGAGTGCTACAATTTCAAGAATTAAAAAACAGCAGGCACAGAGATGATCACGTGTATCCATGAAAGAATATTTCTCCTACAGACTCTCAGTAAGGGACGACTTTAATCCATTACTCAATGCAGGAAAGCTGACTCAACAATACATCGTTGACGTTTATGTTCGAGTGGAATCAAATGATCTGCAGTGGATAAAAAACAACCAGCCTTCACTTAGAGCCGGTAAATACAAATCGCTGCTGGACTACATTAATCGGGATGCTGACGTCATGGAGCACATTCCAATAAAACATTAATATATGCCAAACACTCTATTTGTTATTTCTATGCGCATCATCCAAAGCTGCACACTATTCTATATCTAATTCATACATCTCACTCTTTGTCATGTCCCAACGCCAGGGGTTGGCGAGCGAAGCGAGCAGGGGGCGGAGCCCCCTAGTTGTCTAATATCCTGTACTGCTGCTACAAACAGCACTCCAGATTATGGAATTCAGCCTCAAGACCCCTCAGAAACTCCTCTAAAGAGCCAAGCAAATCTGTTTTAGGTCCCTGAGTCACTTGGCGCTTTGCCAAATTGGACTCTAGGTCTTTTCTTCCTGCTATTGACACCAATGTAGTGTCAGCACTGAGCATCACAATGAATGGACTCTCTGCTCTTTACATGGCTCTTTGAGGTGGCTCGCTACCTTTAAAAGGACTGCTTGCCTTTTGCCAGACTAGTTGGAAAAGCATGTGACTTTGCAGGCTTGCCATTTATATAGGAGCCGCTGCCGCCAATGGTGATGTAATGCCAGCTCATACTTGGGTGACTCATTCCTGGCTGCTGTAACTTGCCAGTGCTGTTACAATATTATTATTCTGTGTAGGCCCCACTATGTTGATGAAGTTAACAGTGCCCAGTGCTAGCCATGGGAGCCAATGATGTTGTAAATCGAGATATCAGCGCACCACCAAAGATCAATGAAACAATGGCCAATGATTGCTTAGCTCAAGAACAGCACAAGGGAAAAATAAAGCTTTATATTCACTTTGCTTTTGATTTTTCTTTGACATTTAGCTTAGAATTCAGAATAAGGTATTGCTTATTGTGAAAAGCTGTTGGAAGTCATTTAAATTTGACCTCTTACCCTTTTGCACCTCTGACAAGCTGTTTTGGTTAACATGCACCTTAAAAATGCACAGAGAAACACACTTCTACTGTCCTAATTGCGACATTGGGCTGTGTGTAGGTGACATGTTTTAAAACGGCACACATGTACTAAATCTGCATCAGTACAGCAGTGAACACTGGACATGTCTTTTTTATTGTACTTATGTTAATGTTTTTGTACAATTTAGCACTTTGCGTATTGAGCAAAAATTAAATTTTATAAATATTCATTTGTGTGTCAGCTCTCAGTGTTGAGTATTTGATGTTGATGTTCAGATATCTTTTAGTACTATTATTCGATATTTCTGTATGACAAAATATGTTGACATTGGGATTTCATTTTGGATTTGTTTGCATTGTGTTGCTGTTTTTTGTTCCCTTGCTTTTCGTGATTCCTTTACTTTACTTAAAAATAAATCAACAACTTTATACTGTTTTTGCTGACCTTTGGGACCAGAGGTTTCATGGGTTTCCTCTCATCCTTTCTGGACATTTTGAACTTTGGATATTTAAAAGCCTTAGACTCATTTTGGGGTTAATGCATGCAGGAAGTCGGTTATTTGAGTTTGAGGCTAGGCTGCCTGGGGCTGTCTCTGGGACGTCTGACCTGAGTTAAGTGCTGGTCTGGTTTTTGTGTTTTTTTTATCTTGTGACACGATTCTCGAAATCCCTAAAAATAAAAAAATGCCTAAATTAACAAAATATACAAAAGCGAAAAGCAAACACAAAAGGCAAAAAAAGCTAAAATGATATGTATATCATTTTCCTGGTGCTCCTGGAAGATTCTCTTCAAAAGCATTTTGTGAAAAGACAGAGCTAAGCACTCCCTGGTGGTCCACATTCTGCCGGCACTGGCATGTTGACATGTTTAGTCATTAACTGTGTTGGTTTTGTTCTAATTCCCTAAAGTCTGATGGTTCATCTTCTGTCTTGTGTCTGCCTGGTTGTACCAGGCTACACCTTGGTAATGCCATGTCAACCTACAGGATGGATTATTATTATTATTATTTATGCAACATAATGAAAGCCAGGAAAAAATCATAAGGCATCTGACTATAGTGCGTAGCAGTGGAAGAATTGTACCTGATTTTCTTTTTTTGCAATTTTACCCTTTCCGCCTCAGAGATCAGTAGTCACTTCTATGACATAACTAAATTAAAAATCATTGTTTTGGAAAAAATTGGAAAAGGGGCTTTTCACGCACCTCTCTCTCTCAACTTGCTAGCTTGGAAAGCTGTCTGATTTTGTTTGTGTTGTTGTTCTGAAATTAATTTTGGAACAGCACAATCTCCTTTTTAATGCAGCTATTTAATCATGGCATTAGTAAGCCAGTAAGCCAGGATGTGCCACTTTAAATCTACTGATTGACTGAACTGGGGCTAAATGCTTTTCATTCAGGCTTTATTTAATGAGCAGCTTACCGCTGCTTGTGGCATTTTGCAATATGCTGTTGCAGATTTTGGAATAAACTGGCTCTGAGCGAATGTATGTAGCTGAAAAAAGTGCCAGATTTTATATTTATTTCAGAATTCATCAGGCGATAAGGCCAGCTTTAACAAACACCATGGGATTTATCAAGCTTGGTGCAAAATTGGTTTGTTATGTTGTGAAAATCACTAGAGGAAATTCATAAAAACTGCTGACAAGAGAAGCAGACTGATTTTCATGGTACTTTACAAAACAGTCATGCCCAAAAAAATAGTTTTAAAGGTTGGCAGTGATGGCATAGAACTTAAGATGGTTCAAAGTTAATGTTTTTAAAGAAAATGCAAAGCAATTAAAGTAAAATCAGGTTTGTTTTGATCAAATAAGAGGCTTAATTTTTATCACTGTCACATTTCTGTTATTTCAGAGCTTTGTAAACACATATTCATGTCTGGCCCTTCACTATGTGGAGAAAGTCTTCTATTCTCCTCATGTCCACACAGTTTTTCTGAAGTTACCGCAAACCAGGGTTAGATACTGCCATCTTTTCTTTTGGATAGGGACAGGCTTCTTATGACCTTGTAATATAAATATGCAGGTTCATTAAAATAAATGAATTAGAATTTTAATTAAAAATTTCAAGCAATTAATGTAAAATATATTAAATAATGTCACGCTTGGGTCACAGAATTGCACAGAAAACAGAGGAGGTTGAAGAGACTGGAATTTTATTCAAACACTGCAAACAAACATTTGTCTCTTTAAAAGGTTTTAAACGTGCTCCTTGACAGGATAGAGCTGACACTTCCGTTTCTCAATTAAAAGTAAGCACAGGTATCTTCTTCTTCGAAGGAGTATGTGTCAGGAGCAGGAAAAGTCTGAGAGAGAGAAGGAGAAGCAAAACAATCAATTCCAAACTGACAGAAGCCCGTACAAGCTTTTTAAGTAAGCGGAGTACCGCGCGAGAGGCATATTACGCGACAGAGCCGCCAGAAAGGTAAGGACGAATGTGAAGGTAACCTGTCAACGTTTTTCAGGGGTTTTCCCAGCAGCGTCTGTATTCTCTGGAGGTGTGATCAGCTCCGCAGCTCACAACAACTAGTAATTTATAACAAGAACCATGGTGGCACGATTATATGCACTGCTGCTTCAAGGATCCAGGAGCCTAGATTTGGATCTCACACCCATTTGCTGTTGTTGCAGAACTTATACATTCTTCCTGTGTCTGTTTGATCCTTTCTGTGGTTTCTCCAGGTTTCTCACAAATTCCAAAGAAAAGTGTGAAAATTAGAACAGTAGAAAAACTGTGACAAGAATAGGTCATTCAGCCCAACAAGTGCAACTATCCTATTCACCAAGATTGTCCAAAATAAGAGTAGTTGTGTCCATAGTCTTTTGTGTGAAGAAAATTTCTATAACATTTGTGCAAAATCTGCCCTTAGCAAGAAGAAGAAGAATTTACTTTTATGTAACAGAAGGGATCCACTCTACTACTGCCCCTCATAATAAATATTTCGATCATGTCACCTCTTAATCTCCATTTGCTTAAACTGAAAAGTTTCAACTCCTTCAATCTTACCTTATAGCTCATATCCCACAGTCATAGAATCAGCCGAGCCACTCTCCTCTGGACTTCATATATCACTGCTATGTCTTTTTTGTGAGATGGAGAACAAACCTGTACACAGCACTTCAGATGAGTTAGGTTAATTGGCGATTTTTATTGGCTCCATTTTGAATGTGAATGTGTCAAAGGCACTAGTAACTCATCCAAGGTTAGCTCCTGCCTTGTTCTTAGATTGGGCATGTATGAGAATGTCATTTTCTATTATGCTATTTTATATGCAAATTCATTTCTTGCCTTTTGGGGCACTAAGTGAAGAACCTGTTATGGGGCTGAGATCATGAGGTGATGAACGTGTGGGTTGGAGTTACACCACAGAGTGTGTGGCTCAGTGCATTCACTTCACTTACTTAGGCAAGGAAATGGTCCTTTCAAGACAGCTTCAGTGTAATTGCCTACATATGTTGCTTTGAGAATAAAGGAGTTCGGTGCAATTGAGCATGGTATGCTTTTGTAGGATTTCCTCTAAAAGATGTGCTGTTATGCTAACTGGTGACCTTTGTTGGACCCTCATCTTATCAAGGGCTGTGCCTGGCCTTCTCTGCCTCCCCAAGCAAAGAAATTAATATGTGACAGGATGAATTTAAATAAATTTCATCATTGGGAGAGACACATTTCTTCTTTTTTAAATGCAAGGCCTCTTACAATACAATACAATATATTTTTGTGTAGCCCAAAACCACACAGGAAGTGCTACAGTGGGCTTTAACAGGCCCTGCCTCTTGACAGCCCCCCAGCCTTGACTTTCTAAGACGACAAGAAAAAACTCCCAAAAAAACCCTTGTAGGGAAAAAATGGAAGAAACCTTGGGAAAGGCAGGTCAAAACGAGACCCCTTTCCAGGTAGGTTGGGTGTGCAGTGGGTGTCAAAAAGAAGGGGGTCAATACAATACAATACACAGAACAGAACAAATCCTCAATACAGTATAAAAATAAATATTTTACAAGCACGGAGCAGAATTTTACAGTAGATGATATCACATAATATGATTTGGATTTGTCTAGAGTCCTGGAGACCTCAGCCATCAAGCTGCCTCCCCCATTTGGCCAGTGCTGGGCCAGCCAATCCGTTGAAAGGACCTCTCTACCCCACGATTCCTGCGATCCTCCATCAAGGATGACTTTACCTTAGGTAGGCAAAACAACTTGGCAAGTGGGCCGTGGCACCAAGTACCACATTTGAGTACCGAGAAGAGAAGCAGAATAGGTGAGGGTTAGTAACAAATTTGATGATGAGCCCTATTTTAGTGAGTACATCTGGCTTTATTCAGTAAGCATTAGGGGAAGAGGCCTTATTTTAGGAGTGTTATAGACCATCCAATGCACACATTAATTTGAATGTACATGTTTTTAGTAATATTAAAAAGGCAAGTTTACAGGGGGATATTATAGCCATGGGGGACTTTAACTACTCAAATATTAACTGGAATAACCTTGCAAATAGTGGGACACAAGAGCAGGAGTTTTTAGAAGTAATCAGTGACTGTTTTTTTAACTCATTATGTTAAAGCACCAATGGGGGGAGTGGACGTGTCTATATTTAGTATTTTGTAATAATCAGTACAGAATTGAGGGTGTAGAGGTGATTGAGCCAGTTGAAGTTGAAGAAGAAGTTGCAAAGGAAAGAACAACTGTATAAGGTTTATAAGATTAATAACTTCAACATGAATGGTAGGGTGTATGAGAACATGAGGGCAACCATTAAGAAGTAGATTAGGGGGGCTAGAAGGCAGTTAGAGAGGACTATAGCAGATAAGGTGAAAGAAGACCCAAAGAGATTCTTTCAGTATTTTAACAGTAAAAGAACAATCAAGGAGGAGGTGAAGTGCATCAGGAATAGTAAAGGAGAATTCTAAGGAGGTATAGAATGATTTGGAAATTATAGAGGGAGAAGTACCGCTTAGATTAAATAGGTTGAAATCAAACAAATCACCAGGATCAGATAATTTTCATCCTCATGTTCTTAAGTAAGTTAGCAAGTACATATATAAACTTTTGACCCATATTTTTAGTAAGTCACTGCCTAATGGGGAAATTCCAAAAGACTGGAAAATGACAAATATCCCATTATATAAGACTAGCTGTGTAAGCCCGTGCTGTAAAATGCCTGGACTCCTAGAAACTATTGAAATCGTCAGAAAAAACATTGAAATGCAGAGTCGGTGGTTTTGTTTTGCGGACATGCTCACCCCCCTTGTCTATTAGCGGCTAAGCAAATTTCTGTTTCGTTTGTCTTTCCTTGCCGGTTTCACTTTGGCGACAGAGTCACTTTCTTTCAGCTTCATGCTGTAGCCTCATACTTCATTCTTCTTCCAACTCGTTAACTTGGGGCTGCCTTGCCGGCTCTTTGAGTTTCATGCTGCATACTCACACTTCTAGGCCGCCTCGCCTCGGGCCAGACAGACAGATACACACACTTCTACATGTAGACGTTTATATATAAGAAAGGTGACCAAGCAGGTCCAAGCAACTATAGGCCAGTTAGCTTAACGTTCATCATAGGTAAATTAATGGAAGGAATTAAGTGAAATTAAGCAGCACATGGCAAGTACAGGAGTTTTTCTGAACAGTTAGCATGGGCTCAGAAGAGGGAGGTCATGTTTTACCAACATGCTGGAATTCTATGAGGAAACAACAAAAGGATATGATCAAAGTGGAACTTATGACATTACTAGTGGTGTAACTCAGTGGTCAGTTCTAGGGCCACTGCTATTTTTAATGTATATACTAGGGGGCTTTGCCCCCCCGCCTGCACTACGCGCCAGCCACTTCATGTCTCTGCCACTCGCGTATGTGGATTTCACTTTCACCAAACAACAAATCTTTTCATTCTTGCAGATATGCATCTTCATTGGGAAGAAACACTACTTTTCCCTGATGGCACCATGAATTAGACGATCTGCAAGTGTCCAACTTAAAGTTTAAAACCAAACAATATATTTGATCTCTTTTCGCTGTTCCGTTATTTCACTGAGTAATAATTTCCGTTAGCTTGCGCTAATGTAATCTTTATTATAATTTTTTTAAGACTTTCGAATTTTAGTACTATCATTATCTCTAAACTTCTCTGCATGTGTATCATGCCAATGTTTTTGAATTCTTTACGACGTTCTACTTTGTCATCTACTCTTTGTCTTTTATTTCCGGCCCCAGGTGCGGTTAAATCTCTTGGCACAAAGTCTTGTCTCGCGGGACATGAAAGTATCTCTCTGACCAGGTCACGTCTCGTCCTAGGCTAAAATGTCTCATCTCATCCCAGGATTTTTTTTTATAATAGAGATAAATGATTTTGATAGGAATATAAGTAACAAGCTGGTTAAGGTTGTAGATGATGCCAAGATAGCTGGGTTGGTAGATAATCTGGATTCCATTGAATCATTACAAAGGGACGTGGACAGCATACAAGCTTGGGGAGATTTGTGGCATTTGAAAGTTAATATAAGTAAATGTAAAGTACTACACGTAGGAAGATCAAATGTTAGGTTTGAATACACAATGCGAGGTCTGAAAATTGAAAGTAAACCTTATGAGAAGGACTTAGAAGTCATAGTGGACTCAAAACTATCAACTGTGAGACAATGTTTAGAGGCTATTAAGGAGGTTAACAGAATCTTAGGTGATATAGCGCCTTGATGTGTGGAGTACAAGTCCAAGGAGGATCTGCTCAAGCTTTATAACACACTGGTGAGCCCTCATCTGGAGTACTGTGTGCAGTTTTGGTATGCAGGCTACAAAAAGGACATAGCAGTACTAGAAATGGTCCAGAGATGAACAATTAGTTCATCCTCTGTCGCTTTGGAATCAGCCTATGATGAAAGATTAAAAGAGCTGAGCCTTTTCAGTTTAAGCAAAAGAAGATTAAGAGGAGACATGACTGAAGTGTTTAAGATTATAAAGGGAAATAGTACAGTGGATCGAGACTGTTATTTTAAAATGACTTCATCAAGAACACAGGGACATACTTGGAAATTTATTAAGGTTAGTTGTTGAACAAACATTAGGAAGTTTTTCTTGGCGTGTTGTCATCAACATTGTTCTAATGTTCTAAAAAAACCCAACACTGATACAGGTATTTAAATGGTATGGCTCTCAACTTCCACTTTGAAAAGAATTATTAATTTCCTCCCAAATTCTTTTTAGATCTCCCTCTGTAATGAAGTCCTTTGCACAGGCATCACAGAAACTCTTAAACTTTGTGCCTTGTTAACTTTTTTTTAGTCTAAAGCAGGTGTCCCAATTTTTTTAAGACCAATAGCAGCATAAGTTTATGAGAGAAAGTTCCTGCCAAACCAATGTTTTGGAGTTTTGAGATGGCTACTGCAGTATTTGACAAAACCAAAGTATATTATATAATTTACTTAGACTTTTAAAAATCCTTTGATACAATCTGAAGATTAATTTTGAAACTAGAAGCTGTTGGCATCAGACATAACCTACAAAACCGAATCTCAAGTTAGTTAACTGGCAGAAGACAAGAAGTGCAGAAAACAGGTGACTGCTCTATGTGAGGTGAGGTCATCAGTGGAGTCCCTTGGGAGTCTATTTATAGACTGTCATTTTTTTAATTCAAATTAATGACAGAGATTCCAGTATAGTTAGTAAACTTAAATTTGCCGATGGTTCTAGAAGAATGGGAAGAACAGCAAAATCTGAAGAGGCAACAAAAGCAATTCAAATAGACAGATAAGCTTTAGACATTTGCAAACACAAGGTGATACACTGCCCTACAGGAAGCAACCTCCAAAAAGGATTTAGAGGTTTATATTGACAACATTTTCATCATCTAAAATGCAGAGAGCTATTGAAATGCAAATAAAATGTAAGGTTATATCACACAACCTGTTGAATATAAATTGAGGAATGTTTTGCATAGACTATATAATGCATTAGTAGATCTACATCTTGAGTATTGTGTACAGTTTTGGGCACCACACAACAAAATAGACATGGCAGCACTTGAAGAGCCCAAATCAGAGCAAAGAGGTGCATCCCAGGAATTAAGAACATGTCCTATTCTGAAACCTGCTGAAATTCACAGAAAGATGTTGTCTCAGTACGGAAGTGAAAACAGAATGACTCAAAAAAAGTTTATGAATGGGTAAAAAAGTTTCAAGCAGGTATAACAAAATGTAACTGAAGAAGCTCGATCTGGTCGACCATCACCATCTTGCACATCAGCCCACATTGACATGGTGAAGGCCTTCATTAAAGAAGACTGATGGATTACGATGTGCACTGTTGCTGCACATTTGGTCATCAGCTATGGATCTGCTCATGACAAAGTGCATGATGACTTGAGATTCCAGAAAGTTTGCACCAGATGGATGTTCAAACAACCTACTGATCTCACAAGCCAACATCTTTTGATGAAATTCAGCATGTTTCACTCCCTCTACCCAAAGAAGTCTCACTATGGTGCAATTCTGCAATGGAGCATCCATGTTCATTTGACCTTGGCTTTAATTAGACTAATGGCAGAGTGCTGAGCTGTGTTTATGTTCAAAATACCCATAAGTCATCTCAAAGGTGTTGCTCCAGCTCCTATCTGTTGACATTTACCACATAATTTTCAAATTGCCTTTATTTCTTGATTTATAGATGAGCATGATGGACTAAATGGTCTCCTCTTATTTCACAAACTTCTTATATTCTTGTATTCTTAAGGCCCTCCAAAATGTAGTACTGTCTGCTCAGGGCCCCACACAAATATAAACCTAATGCTTCAAATGATAATAATTTGAGTATGCTAATTATATTATTGTGTAAAGTGACTGATTTTATAAAATCATTACCTTTTGCAATGAATAATTTGTGACTCGACATTAGCACTACAGTGCTGTGTTAGTGCAAGTGTTTGCGTGTGCCTTCCTGGTGAAATTGTTAAGAAAACCTTGGCCAACTAACAAACGTACTGGCAATTTTCAAGGCCTAACATATGAACTTTTGACATTCTCATTATGCACTTTAAAAATAAAGAAAGAGTTTGCTGAGCTTTGAGATTGAAAACCTTGTACCATTTTTTTTAAGTATGTAAAGCCATGGAGAAAAGTTCCTCTTCTCTATGCTGTATCTATCTAGTTTAACTGACCTTTTCAACTGACATGTGTCATAACTGAAGCTTTTTGCTCTGAAATAGATATACACAGTTTTGAAAGAAATAAAATAGTGATTTTGTGACAGTAATCAAAATTAAGGTAAGAATTGTAATTTAGAAAAGGTAACCATATTAGGAAATGGAAATAAGTACGATTCCACAGTTCTACCAGAAAATAGTGCTCTTTTAAGGGTAGAGGTTGTTAAAGAGGAAGAAAAATTATTTGTAGCAGAGTTGACCAGAATTAGAGCTGACAACTAATGAATGCTCATTCACAAGTACAATTCATATAATGCAGCAACAAGGAATGCTGGTGTTTTGGACTACACTAACAGAAGAGAAGCTAGTCTGTCTGATGTCTCATGTTTTATGTACCACGACGGAATGGATTATAATTTAATTGGTTCTTAACTAAATAAGATAAAACCTTTGTAACGTTAATTTGACTTAGACTCTGGTCTCAGAAATATGGAACTGCGGGATGAACCTTCAGGGCCTTAACATCACCATTTTCTTCAGATCTCTCACCCCATGCACAGGAAGTCCCCCAAAATCAGGTTCAAACAATGGACTCTTTTGCCTTGTACCCAGTGCTGCTCTGACTCTTCATGACACTGATATTGCAAAAAGCAGGTTTGTTCTGTGGGTTGATGGATGGATATCACATTACAATTCTATTTTTTAATCTTTTTTTTTTTTTTTTAATTTCAGGCCTTCATGCATTGACTGGCACTGGAACGATTTTCATTATAGTTGAGGACATGAATGATAATGCACCACTTTTTAATAAGAAGATGTATTCTATCAGTGTAAAAGAAGATTCTGCAATCGGTTCTGTATGTCTCAGATTAACTGCCATGGATCCTGATGCAGGAATTAATGGGGAAGTAAGGTACAGTTTTATAGATATTTCATTAGGAAGAATTTTCATATTGTTAAAGTAAAGAAAAACAGATGTATATATGAGGAGAGAAAGTGTTTATTGAAGCAACAAAACAGGATTATTATATAATGGAAACATTGCTGCCTTCCAGTGTTTGGACATTGGGTCCTTACATTAAGGGTGGCATTTACATGTTCTCACCATGTTCACATGTGGCTGCTCAAGGCTCAAGGTGATTTTGATGACTCTGAGTTAGCTTGTATCCTGTTTCAGGAACTGTGTGTTCCTGGGTTGTGTTTTTCATTTTCTGTATCTTGCTTGTTTTAAGGGATCACTTTTCGTATATTTTTTATAATTATGTATAATTTGTTAATTTTGCTTTCTTTATTTACTATTTAAGTATTTTTGTATGTATTTTTGAATATGTATTCTGTACAGTATCTCCTGAGTTCCGTGTACTTTGTGGGTAGAACCCCAAGAGGCAGGGCCACTCTGATGTTACCCATGAAGGACCACCCTCAGCCTATATATTGTGAAGCTGAGGAATGAATTCTTCAGTGGATCATTGTTGTTTTAAATAGAGTGCATTTCCTAAGTATTGATTTTCTGGTATCTGGATGTTGTTTCTGTTTTGGGTATTCTGAATATTGGATTGAGATTTGGGACTTGTTTGCTTTGTTTTGCCTTTTATGCAAACCTTTTTTGCCTTCTGCTGCATTTTTTGCCATTTTATATTTCTTTGTAGTTATATAAATAAATAATTTTTAAGACTTTACTTTGGCCTTGTCATTCCTTAACATGTGATATTTGGCTTTTATCCCTACACTTTTGTGTATCTTTGATATATTTTGTAATATTAAACAAGTACTTTGAACTTTAAAGGCCAGAGGCTCTTTTGGCCTATGTAGGCCAGAGCCACGCTGTCAAGTTTGGGGTAAGGCTGCCTGCGTTATTTTTATGCCACTACCCTGGCTTATGTTTAATTTCCTATTTTATGTCCTGTTTGTTAATTTTTGGTCCTTTGGTTATTATCATTAACTAGCTGTCCCCCGTGGCTCTGCCTGTGTAGTAGCGAAACAGGACAAACTTTAAAAATCAGTAAGCAAACAAGTATAGTGAAAGAGGACAAACTTTAAAAATCAATAAACAAACAAGTATCGCTAGCTAAGCGGAGTCAAGGTGCGCTCAAACATGTTGAGTGAGGAACACTGACTCGAACGGAATTTGGCGCATGAGTGAGGAGGTCCCCGCCTGGCTCCCCACTCCTGACGTCATGCTTGACCTGCAGCCTCTGTCTGGGATTAGCGAGAATAAATCACTCCTGCAAGCGAACTATGATACTTAGCGCAATGAGAGAACTCGCAAAATCAACCAGAATTTTGAAGCAAATTATAGAAAAAACCCGATCTAAATCCATTAAGTAATTCTCTCATAAACAGCAGACAGACAGACAGATGTTGGATTTTATATATAGAGAGATGTTAATGCTGTTATTTATGTTTAGAATTTGTATAATTATGTATTTTTATCAGGTTATTTTTGGTTTTCATGTGTAGATGGATGCTTGTTCTGCCATGCCCAATTTGTTTTGTGTGTGGCTCCCCAAGAGACGAGACCACCTGTTAATTTCCATTGAGAGACTGCTTTCAGCCCTGTAAAGACTCATGGGATTTGCAGTCCCTTGTATGTACATTTTATGTGCTTGGTGTTGGTGAGTTCTTCTCTTTATGTTTAGCGTTATTCTCTGAATTTACTGTCTTTTTGATATTATATTGCTCTTTTTTGGTTTATAATTTCTGGATCTTGTATTTGCAGTTGTTAGCTGAGGAATACTTTTTTTGAAACTCTGTTTGGGGTACTTTCTTGAGCTTTTGTATTTTATTTAACTTTTTTCATAAAAAAAAGTTTATTTTGAAAAAATATTTTTGCCCTTTTCGTGATCAAGCCAGAGGTTTACAGTGGCCCTCCCTATATTTTTGTGTTACTTATAGTTGTTTTGCCAGCTCTCCATTTTAGGGCCTGCTCCAGTTAAAACCAACAGTTAGTTTTTGTGGCCTGGCTGGACTATGTGAGTCTCTGCTGGAAGAGAATTGGGCCTCCTTCTTATTTGAATTTGGATGGCCTTTCCTATTTTGCTTTGGAGGAAACTCTAATCACAAAAGCCTGTGGTAGGCCTTTATTGTGGATGGTTATGGAGGACTTCACCCTCATTGCTATTGGAGTGCACTCGATTCATAACCATTTGATGTGAGTATGCATATGACTGTGCCCTGTCATAGAATGGCATCCCAACAGGTATCACTCTTGCCTTGTGCTAATTGATGTAAGGATAGGCAACAGCTTTCTATGCCCTATAAACAGAAATAGTCAGTGGAAATGGATGAATGAAATTATAGATCCCATTTCCATTATGATCCTAAAACAATTTAAATGGCTATTTAAAAAAATAGGACATTAATAAAATGATGTACCCCTCATTTTGTGATATATTGTGTTTAAATTTATTTTTAGATTGACCTACTTCCTTTCATGCCATTTTAATCTGGAAATTGCTCACACTTTGAAAAAAAAAATTATAACCCAAAACAAACCTAATTGATACATAATATAACATCTCAAAAACAAGAGGGAGCACCATTATCTGGAAGCAGTTGTAAAGGGGGCACCAGTCCATGGCAGAGCAGACTCATGCCCACATACTCACAGGGAAAAAGATAGCATCATTCGTTAACTAACATGCGCCTATTTAAGATGTAAATCAGAGCACCTCCAGAAAAACCCACGCAGACACAAGGATAAAATAAAAACTTCACACAGACTTATGGGATTGGATTTCAGGGTGCTTTGAGGCAGCAGTGGTACCACTGTATCACCACCAGCTGTTTGAATTTGTTTTTTCCTGAAGAGAAATGGTCATTTATGAGATTCTACATTTATTCATTTATCTTCTGGGTGGGTCTGCTTTGTTCACTCCAGGTTTACCTAGATTCATAATTAATTTATTCAGTTTCTGAACCAACTCATTTCATTACAGGACAAACAGGTTGTCAGAGTCTGTCCTAGAAGCACCATGCACTAGGCACACTAGCACATAAACCCACGCTCACTTATGCCAGCTTCATTTAAAATTGCAGACTAACCTAACCAGGATGTTATTGGGACAGCAGAGAAACTGAATACTGGAAAAAAAGAAAAAATATGCAGATATTTAGGAGTGTGTGAAAAATTCACACTGACAAGGAACTGAACCCTGGTTCCTGGAGCTGTGATGCAGTACTACTCACCACTGCATTGATGGATTATAAGTCATAATTCATGTAAAATTTTGTACTGGAATCTGCAATGCAAGCTTGTTGCAGTGCAGTGAAGTCACCACTCTACCACCACCAGTGACCTCACTGAATTAAAGAAAATGTCTTGATCCTCAGATCGCTTGTGTGACCAGTCTACACTCAGATTCAGGAGTGCAAAGGCTAGAATGATCTTAGCACAAGCTCATTTTCAATTGGGAGGGTCAGAAGCAAATGTGCATCTTTGGTGATAATCAGGTTTAAATGGGGGATTGAATGTGTTCAACACTGCAAACTTGTTATCATTTTAGCACTACTGCTGTAGATTCTAGACATGTGCTTCATTACAAAATAAAATCAAATGTCTCTGTGATCTCTGCTCACTGTCTCACAAAACCATTTTTTTACTGGGGAAAAGGCTTTTGGGGACACCTTTCCATAAAACACAAATCCCTTTTTATCAAATGCACACATTCTACAATTATATGTTACACTTCTGCTGCTATTCTTCTTTGTCTCTTCTTTCACTTACCAACATTTAGTGATACACAGTTTACAGTTGCAAATCCATTTGCATCCAGAACTACAGTTCACTCCCTTCAGACATCATCCAGGTATAACTGTAATTGTGGCTTATTTCTTAGGAGTATTTTCTCTCCCTCATCTTTCATTGACCGAGCTGAGAAAAGAACTTGTTTTCACACCCCTTGGAGGTAAAATAGAGTAAAATGTACATACTGGAAAGCAAGCTTAATAATTTGTAATCTTTACATATTATAGTTGGTGCCTTAAACAAAAGTAAATAGAATGTGGCTATCCAAAACATGTAACCTGATCATTTTAGATATTCAGTCTCTCAGGTGGTACTTAACCTTCTAGCTCATACAGAGTCTCCTTCACTCTGGTCAGGTCTTTCTTCAGCTCTCTACCTTGACAGCTCATGTCTGACTTTATACAGCTTATTTCCTTAGTTTCTGTCCCCCAAAGACAGCTCATGGATGGCTATCTTAATCTTTTTGGAGTTCATAAAACAGGTTCTCTTATCTCTGAAAAGGGTTTCATCTTTCAGGAGCACATACAACTAATCTGCTTATCTTATTAGTGCTTCAAAGACATTTTACAGACAATTACCACAAAATACTAGATATTACAAATACAAAGCAACAAAGTGCAACAACAGAAAAAGAACATTATTTTGCGCAGTCTTTCACTTGATTTCTCATCATTCATGAGCATAATTTTAGCTCCTATTACAAAAAAACTTCCATAACTTCAGTCAGTTAAATCACTTGTGCTTATTGTGAAGGATGGCCACGGCCATTACCCGGCTGGGATGCTGGCTGGGTGGAAAGACTGAGGGAAAGACCATATTGGAGTCACTATCGTCCCCAAAACACTAGAGGGCAGCCCTCCGGGTTGTTACAGCACCACAGATGCCCTCGGGGCATGCTGGGAGTTGTAGTTTGGAACAGCCCCGTGGGGATGCGTGTGTGCCGTCAGGGGGTGCTGCAGGTGCAGCTGAGTCGTTGGAGGAGCGCGGAGTGTGGCAGCTGGAAGAAGGGCAAGAAGCACCTGGAGCACTTCCGGGTGCATTATAAAAGGAGCCGCCTTACCACCAGTCAAGGAGACAGAGACAGGAGGTGGAAGACAAAGCTTGCGAGGAAGAGTGCAGTGAAGGCAAAGAACAGAGAGAGAAAAAGTACTGTGTGTCATTATTTGGTACTTTCTGTGCTGTGTTGTGTAGTGGGGAGCAAAAGAAAAATGCTTCCCCATTTAAATAAAGGTGTGCTATTTGGCAAGACTCGTGCCTCAGGACTCCTTTGGTACTGTGTCTCTCCAGAAAATTCTTGGGGACCATTGGTTTGACTTTGTGTCAAATGAGTGGTTGCTCATGGAGTCCAGAATGAGGCACATTACCTACATTGTGAGGGAGCGTCAGTTACGGCACTAAGGCCATGTGGCGCGTTTCCCCGAGGGTGATCCAGCTTATAGGAACCTCATTATTGGGGACCAGAGCAGCTGGACCAGGCCAAGGGGTCGCCACGTAACACCTGGCTGCTGCAGATAGAAGGTCATTTCCAGAGGGTTGGACTGGACCGTGTGTCTGCCTGGGGGGTTGCCAACCAGGATTCCGAGCTGTTTCATTGCATGGTGGGTGCAGCAACGCACTGCACCAGTGCATGCTCTCCATCTTGACTTGTGCCTCAGCCAGTCTGTGTCGGGGTTTGGGGAGTGGTACGCCCCATGGTGGTTTACACTATTCACTCTTCAGGGTCCGAACCTGATTTTGGTAACAAGATTAAAGTGGTACAGGTATACAATACGCTACTCATATTGACATAATGTTGAGTGCATTGTCTGCCAAAGTTCTTTCTTTCTTTCTTTCTTTCTTTCTTTGTTTTTCCACTGAAGTGACTGGCCATGACAGCTGTCCAACTGCTCGTCACACAAATGCAAAAAAGCAGCACATCAGATATATATTTTCCATACTGAACTAATAGAACTCCAACACCAACTCCAATAAATGAACACATACATAAATAAATGAATTACCCTTGAAATCAGCGCCTAGAGAGATCTGTCAGTGTAGTGGTTAAAGCAGCTGCTGCAGAGCTCTGGTAGTCTGAGTTTGAATCCTGGCCCAGTCATGTCTGTATGCACTTTGTGTTTTCTCGCTGTGGTCTCTTTGGGGGTTCCTCGCGGTGCACTGGTTTTCCAGTCAGAATCTAAAGAGCATATGGGTTAGATTAAGCTGCCGCTTTAAAGTGACTAATTATGAATGAGTATGAATGTGCCTTGACATGTATTGGCTACCTCTTCAGGTTCAGTCCTGATTCTGGAAAAGAATATTTATGAATAAATTAATTATTCATTGTGTACTTTTTATTTTTTATTGTTCAATTTACCTAGACCACATCTACAGGCGGCTTACAGTCTGTGTGGTGTTTGCACATCCTCTCCATGTCAATGTAGGTTTCTATGTTTAAGTGATGGTCTGCTATGGCAGTGTGAGTGAAAGCCCTGCAAGGAGATGGCATCCTATTCAAGGTTAATTTCTGCTTTGTACCTGATTACTAATAATTAAGGTTCTGGACCTCTGCAACTCTGCATTGGAATCAGCAGCTCTCAAAAACAGATGAACTCACATAACAGACATGCAGTTTGCTCTTTCTGAAACTCTGTTCCTGCTCGCTGATGTTTCACACTGGTTAAAATAAGCATTATTGTAAGAAATGGATTCAGACTTTCATGAGTATACTTAATTATGAAGTGAATTTCAAACCAAAGTTAATTTGACTTTTTGCCGTTGTAAAGATATAAGAAAGAGACAACACGCTCAAGAAGTTTTGGGGTTTTGTCTTCCCCGTGTAGTGAAGTGTCCAATAGTTTTGCTCAGATATTGTGAAATTGAATCACAACAAGGACAAAGGTATTGGTGAAATAGCTAGATTTATATAAGGGACAGAAAGGAGATTGCGTACAATGGGTATGATGGGAAAGTCCAGGAAGTGCCAGAGATGATGTGGAAACGAGGAGCCGGAAGTGATGTCATCAGAACGAGACAGGAGGGAGGTAGTGGTTGTTGTACACATGGAAGGGAAATTGTCTGCGGGTCTTCGAAAAGGTTTTCTTACTTGTCTGTTTTTCTGCTGAATAAAAGAGAGAGGTGTTAGTACTCTGTTCCAAACCCGTTTTCTGTGAATTGTCATGGTCTGTTGAGCCGGTCAGCTGCTCCCTGCTAGGCGCGTGTGTGACAGCATATTAAGAACTTTTAAGTTCTTTTTCCAGTTTTTATGATTATTATGAGCTGTAACTGGAAATGTCTGAGACTAACCATGCACATAATAGAAAACCTGACCAACCAAAGAAAACAGTAAAGAATGGAAAAGGCTTTCCAAAAGCTAGAAGGCAGTCTTTAAAGATGGGCTCTGTACAATATATGGGCCTCCCAGTTAGTCGCAGGAAATAGAAATAATACGTAACCTCTGGCTCCTTAAAATCTCCCTCATTGGGCTAACAGTTTAATTGTAAACTTGTGAAATAATAAAGATGGAATTCCCTTTTTTAGTGTGTTTTGCTGCAGGCACGAGAAACCTAGTAAAAGTGAATTTATTATTAGTGCTTAACTAATATATTGCTTCCAATTTCAGATGCACTTTTTTATATGTTTCTTAACTTTACATTGGGGTGCCTTAAATTTGATTTATTTCATTCTCACACCTCATAAGATGCTCCACAGTTATTCTGATACAGGACATACTGTACGCCTGTGTGGGTATGTAAAAGGGAAACCAACTTAGCGCATATAAACTTGTCAAGTGAAATTTTAAATTTGAAGCCATCTTAAATTTGAAATTTCATTCTTTACATGATGGATTCTAATTGCCATCTACTAATTGTTGTTCTGTTATCTCTTTCTTTTTAGGTACTCTTTGGAAGCTACGAATTTACCCTTTTCAATTCACCAGTCAACGGGAGACATCATCACAACAGGAGAATTAGACAGAGAGACCCAAGCCAATTACACCTTGACTGTTAAGGCTTGTGACATGAGTGTCCCCCAGCCTCTTTGTAGCTCAGTTGTAGTGTATGTAACAGTTGAGGATGTTAACGACATGAGACCCCAGTTTTTGAACAGTCCATATGTGGCTAACGTTCCAGCAGCTATTTATTCAGGTATGGCGGTTTTGGCTTTGTATAATGCCTGTACATATGTTTTGTCTTGGTAGAGTAATATATTGCTCTACTTTCTCTTTTTGTATTATTAATATGTAGCCTTTGTCAGAATTCCTCAAATCTCCCAGACTTACCACTGTTTATAAAGTATTATAGTATATAACTTCTTCCCACCTTCACTTCTACATCTATAACCTCAGGCAATTAGGTGTAGTAAAAGACAAGCAGGAGTTAAATTACAATTTAAACAATGTATTATTAATAATATTAATAAATAACAACAATATGCAAAGTACATTTGAATATTGGCAACCATACAACCTGATAAATGGTGATGTGTAGTTTCAGGCGGCACACGGACTTGTTAGTTACTTAAAAACGTCTCTAGTTAAGGCATCATTTGTGGTCAGCTTTCTTAAGAACAGGCCGCATTGCCTGTCTCAATATGGCTGCCGATCTCTCTAGGCGCTGATTTCCTGTGGAGGGTTAACTGGGAGACTTCAGAGAAACATTAGCCAAACTTGTTTAAGACACTTCCCCCCAACTCTGTCGTAAAATTCAAAGAGACCCAATCCTGAAAGAAGTTGGGGATGTAAACATGAATGCTTCTCACTAATGTAACACTAATATTACATTACTTTGCCTAAGTTACAAATAAAGACATACAAAATATTTATCAACTTGTATGCAAAATCTCACATCACAACAACATGCAACTAATAAATCTGCCTGCATACGCTATATATTCAACTAGGCTATGCTGCCCATCTAAGATGGGCTGAAATTTAAGTACTCAACCTGATGGCTGGCAGCACTGTGTGGCATATTAACAAGTCTATACAGGACAAAATAGCTATTCAGAAAGCTGTTCCATCTCAGAAGATTACAAGACATGGTGTAGGATTAATTGGTTATAATTTATCATCTCTGTTATAATTACAATAGTGGTCATTCAGATGCGATGCATTTAATTGTTTAAGATGCATACTACTTATTAATATAAACTGTTTATACTGAACATGGTAGTGGTGAAAAGTGTTATGTTTGTGTTGGTTGGAACCTTTAATTATGGGAAAGTTGGTTCTTTGGCAGTATTTGACGTTTGGTTATATAATTAATAAGTCGATTATTATAAAAACAATATATTGCAATAAATATAAGATATAATATTTACTTAAATGGAAACACATTTTTAGGACTGAATGTTATGATTAATAAGGCATAAGTGATAAGCTGAGACACCATACATATCATAAAATATACTACAAGCCTTTTAAACTTTTTATGAAATTGCAGATGCTCATAAAGAATAAACTTCAGGCGTCTTACTCTGTCTAATAAAAATATTATAGTTATCAGTGTAATTCAGAAAATATTTATAGCCTTATAACAGTTGGAGGATATTATGGTAGATTGTGCCACCATTCTACCCTGTGATAAAATATGGGGCTTCAAAAAATTTATGAAAAACGTTCCATCATGGACATTACAAAATCCTGCTTCCCAGTCACCAGTGTTGCCAGGTCTGAATGTCAAACCAAATGGTAAAAAATGGGCTTTCGCAGGTTGCGTTTTTTGGGCCGCTGTTCTAAATTCATCGCTGTATTTTGGACTATTTTTCAACCAGCCACCTCCACATTATTACCGGCCCCTCTTTCACTGCTGTTAACACTGGTAGTATGTGCTTTATTCTTCTAAAATCTACTGAGGGGGCTTTGATGGTACTTAATGTTTCAATATCGATGTCACCCCCCTGGTTTCCAGTTTTTCTCTGTGGCTGCATTAGGTATTGGGCTATGTGTTTTGGGAAGCTACGCTATTTGTAAGCTGTCCTTGGGCTATACGGTTTTCAAAGACCTGGGAACCCTGACTGTCCCAGCCAGATGTCCTTATGAATTTTGGCTTTATGTCACCTTGGTCTGACAAATATAGACATTCTTTTATTCATGTTCTGACACTTCATGGCAGATCAGTACTACTACTACTACTACTACTAATAATAATAATCATAATAATAACAATAATGTGGCTCCTAGCTTGTAAGGTAGTCAGTTCCTGAAGGGTGATTATTGCCAATGTATTTATGTAGTTAATTATAAAATTAGTGTTAAACATGTAGTTTTTAAAAATAATTTATGTCTGATAATGAAATGGTTAATGGATTTTTATGTATGCTACAAATAATGAATTACTAGAACTCGGTGCACGGTGGTGCAGTGGGTAGCGCTGCTCCCTCGCAGTTGGGAGACCTGGAGACCTGGGTTCGCTTCCTGGGTCCTCCCTGCGTGGAGTTTGCATGTTCTCCCTGTGTCTGTGTGGGTTTCCTCCAGGCGCTCCGGTTTCCTCCCACAGTCCAAAGACATGCAGGTTAGGTGGATTGGTGATTCTAAATTGGCCTTAGTGTGTGCTTGGTGTTTGTGTGTGTCCTGCGGTGGGTTGGCACCCTGCCCGGGATTGGTTCCTGCCTTGTGCCCTGTGTTGGCTGGGATTGGCTCCAGCTGACCCCCGTGACCCTGTGTTCGGATTCAGCGGGTTGGAAAATGGATGGATGGATGGATGATTTTCTTTCATATTTAATTGAAGAATTAAACCTCACTTCTTTTTTGCATATGGTTTCATGTGTTTATATCATTTATTCTCAGTTTCACCCAAATTCCTATTTCAAAAGATGATACATCCTAATATTTGCTTA
The DNA here is from genome assembly GCF_900747795.2 of Erpetoichthys calabaricus. Taxonomy (NCBI): domain Eukaryota; kingdom Metazoa; phylum Chordata; class Cladistia; order Polypteriformes; family Polypteridae; genus Erpetoichthys; species Erpetoichthys calabaricus. The sequence continues at coordinate 36,422,943 of NC_041397.2, forward strand.
AAAGTACTCTAACACATGCTGACATTTTTGCTGCATACAAATGAAAGGTGAGGCTCAAGTGTCCTTTGAAGCCATTGAAAATAGCACTGATTTACCAGTTCTAATACTATTATGAGATACGATACTTAACAATGCATTTTGCATTTTTTGATCTAAGATCAGTATGGCTCATAACGTGTTCAAGTAAAAAGACTTTATAAAAATTAAGCAGTGTCCACGTTTAAAAAGTTATATTTAAACTTCAGATATATAGCTCCAGAATCCCGTAACATGGCAAGGAGATTATTTGCATCTTTCATGTTAGTGTTTTTAAAATGTGTCTCTTTTGTCTGATTGTAAATGTCTTTTGTGAGGAGTGACCTTCTTCTGTCTGTTTTTCAAAATTTTGTTCAAAAGCTGTTAGTTTATTCCATGTGTTGAAAAGTGTCTTACAGTTTTCCTATACTAATTCACAATGAACTGCACCAGGAGCTGTGGAAGACCCTCCGAATTTATAGGGCAGAGAGCAGTACTTGATGGTGATTGGCAGGTTACCCCGCCTCTTAGGGAGCCACCCACAAAACACATGGAACATAACAAAAGCAGCTGAAATATACATAGACACAACCAAAAATGAGGCACGTAATCAACATATAACGCATCAAATTTTGATCACTATTGTTATTATCTGACACTTTCATCCAAAGTCAGCAGCACAGGTTCTTTAAATGAATGGTTGGATATCTAATGCAGCATGTGTTCATTTGACCTAGTATGTACAAAAATGTTACAGAAAAAATGGAATGTGATCAGTTCCAAAGTTTGTTATCCTCTCTTTTTAGTTTTTCATCAGATGTGAGGTCATTCTCAGAAATTTTGTTGCACCAAATAGATTTTGTTTCCTACACATTTCTGCTTTACAAAACCCAATGTATACACTGCAGAAGTGGTCAGAGACGAAGTGAGCATTGGAAAACTTTGTTCACCATTCATTTCAGTGGCGGGAATCACCAGGGACTTTATGATACAATATTATCATGATACATGTGTCATGATTTGATAATATTGTAATTTTTTAAAATTGTGATTCATTTCAGCAATATATTGCAATGTATTTCCTTTCAAATTAAAGTTGAAATCAAATCCTCATAGGCAAAAATATCAGTCTGTTCTATATCATAAGAGAAATCCCTGGCTTAATCCATCCAATTTAATGTTCAAGTATCTCATCATTCTCCATAGTAGGACTGGGATTATTCAGTTATGATACACAACACAAGTTACATCACCTGATTTTGTACTTTGTGTGATAAGCTGTTTTGTTTCCAGTTGGGCTGTCAACCAGTAACTGAAATTAGAATGTTTTGTACTAAAGTTGAAGAAACAGCAAACACAAAGTATGTGGTTTAAAATTGTTGGATTTATATACAGTACATGTATGTTGCTATTGCCTTCATGAACAATTGAAAAACAAACATTAGCCAATCAGAATGGCAGCAAACAAATCACCTGCGGGCAGGACCGGATTAAGGTGGGTGCTATTGATGCTGCAGCATTAGGCCCATTCCTGAAACAGGCCCAGATGTACGGTGAGTGTCGAATGCACATGCACCAATGCCAAGAAAAAATAGGCCTGTGGGAGCCTGCAAGTGATGAACGATTTCAGAGCAGATTTCCTGCTTCCCCACTTTCTCTTTGATTGCATTAGCTGTGCATTCTAAATTTGATATAAATCAGTCCTTATGCCAGCTGAAGTTGGAGGCACAGGACCGGTCTATAGAGTGCTTGATTGTCATGTGACAACGCTTAAGGTGCCTGTTTTATATGAATTTCTTTTTTTGCAGCAAAAATTAACCCAAAGCATTGACTTAAGTCTGAACAGAGCATTTTGTATAGGAACATCTGCAGCAGGGCTAATGTTTGCGGCATTTATTGGACTGCATTTTGTTGTGCATGTACTATTACAATTTAATATTTTTTTCATTCCAACAGATGCCGCATCACAAGATTTACAACCTGCTGTCCTTAATGTATCAATGATACTACATGTTCTCTTTAAAAATATGCTACTTTTTCTCCAACTTCTAATTCATTCCCACCAAAATTCTATCCATCTTCTTCTGATACTTTGATGGCCATATTATAGCTACAGCATACTAACATACTGTAAGTAATACTGTTTTGAATTTATATAGCACAGCTTTTCTTGCCACAAAATATTGGTTAGGTTGTCTTTCCTGTATTAATTACGTAGTTCATGACCAAGATTAGAATTACCCATTAGATTTGTAGGATATATGATAATATGTGTTAGCACAGACATTAGTACTGGTTTTTGTTTATCCAAGTCATGATACCAATACAAATTTATGGTGGTAATCATTTTTTGAGCTGCTTTCTTCTATCATTAATACCCAGCGTGAACTTACGCTAAATGCAGTTGCACTTGAAAGCAGAATTCTATTATGATGCCCAATATTTAGACTTCTTGTGCTCATTCTAGCTATTATTTAGAATTGGAAAATATCTAGTATGCTGCGGTGGGTTGGCACCCTGCCCAGGATTGTTTCCTGCCTTGTGCCCTGTGTTAGCTGGGATTGGCTCCAGCAGACCCCCGTGACCCTGTGTTCGGATTCAGCGGGTTGGAAAATGGATGGATGGATGGAAATATCTAGTATGGGCTTTTGAAGTGTAGAGAATCTGAACCAGTGGTCAGAATTTTGTTTTGTGACAAAGTTAAAATTTTCTTCGTTCTATCATGACCCCATTTTGTTTTTGGCACAGGCAGCGAGTGTTCTGTTGGCCATTGCCATGGAAACCCATCCCAGAATTCTAGGGATGCGCTCGTTGGTGACGTCAAATAAGCAACAGCATAAAGTTCAGCCCCATTAATTCTGGGGTATTGAAGCTTGACAGATAATTGCCATTTGCTTAATGACTGACTATAACTCTTCTTCTGAATTTCTGGTCTTGAATCTCCGCTCGTTTTTTGAGACTGTATTATGGGTTGAGATGGAAGATTCTCTCAGATTTCCAGTTTTGACCTAGGGCCATATTTTAGATTTTGTATCTCCTGGTCATTTTCATTCTTAACTTCTGTCGCTATTAGGCAGAACATGTACAACACAGTGTCATAAATTGATCTAGACCTTGAGAAAGAAGAGCCATAATCCTGACAGGCAAGATTAGATGTGAAATGAAAATCAACTAAAGAAAAGAAAAAATAGGAAATGGAAGAAAAACTGAAATACAAGAAAATCATTACTTGAAGGTGAGGGAACGCTCAGGAACAAATACCAATAAAAACTAACAGCTAGTTTACTTAATTAGCAAAGGATTACATGTATGAGATGAACTTGAAGATGGAAGTGCTGTGTAAATCCATACCCTGTTAATTAAGGGAAGCCAATGAAGGAACACAGCTAGCTAGCTTTACACAATTCATTTCTGCTTACACTCACACTATGCTCACATTCATTTTAACATCATTATTTCATGTTATCTCATTTTTATTCATGTTTGCACTACAGTTTTAGGAATTTACCTGAGCCATTTTGGATTCATTTTGCGTATTTCTGCAAAATTAATTTTTACTTTTATATTTGATTTCTTTTCACCTTGTTTAGGTGACATCATTTTGAATGTTCCCATATTGGTTGTTGGTTTGCATGCGAAAATCCATATTGCTTGTAGCAATGACCCCATTGCTAGTGACTTGTTACATTACAGACAGGACTTTTTTATTGGCTTGTATTAATTTATTTTGAATTATTTTTCATGTATTCATGTGATTTCTGTGACTTTCATATACTCTGTTATTTGTGTACTGCTCCTTTAATTATCTTGCCATTCCCTGTGCTTTGTGGGTTGATCCCAAGGACGCAGGACCACCCTGCTCCTGTCCTGACTTTATCTTGTCAATTGAGACCTAGCAGTGGCCCATTGAGTTTAGTAATGTTTACTGTGTATATTGTATTTCCTGATTTTTTTGGATTATTGGAATACTTTCTTGCTTTGTTTTGTGGATTGGCTTTTCTGTCAGCTCCTTTTCTGCTCTTTTTGTGTATGAGCCAGAAGTTTACAGTTACCTCTTATAGGGACATTTCTTGTTGTCATATCTTAGTAAGGGCTACTCCCCTCTCTGGGGTTCAAGTTCATGTTTTATGTGTCGTTTGTTCTTTTTTGATTCTTTTTATGTTGATTATGTGCATCATTCTTTATTTTTGGTGTTATTCTCAATGTGTTTTGTGGGTGGTTCCCCAAGAGGTGGGGCCACCTGCCAATCGCCATTGGCCCAATAAATCTAAATGGTCTTCCACAGCCACAGTGATGTATTTGTGTTTTGCTTATCCCTTTTGTATAATTTGGAATTTAGACACTCTTGCTGTTTTTCCGACCACTTTTTTTTTTGGATTCTGTATTGGAACTTTGTTCAACTTGGATTGGCTTTGTTACAGGTAATTCCATTTTGCTTTTGTGCTCCATGGAGCGTCATTGTGATTGGAATACCTTTTTGCAAAGAATAAATCGTTTATTCTATAAAGATTCAATGCTTGCACATATCATTAGCCTGGATTTGACAGTGATATCCCCCTCTTGTGGGCATTATTGAACGTGTAATGTACTGTAATACATGTTTTCCAACTCTTTAGTGCACGTGACACCAAGTTCACTACAGTTATATTTTGAACTTTTAAAGCCAATTCCCTTGTTTTGGGGCCTGTGTAATCTGAAGCCAACAGACAGTATTTGGGGGACTAGCTGGACTGGGGTGAGCCTCTCCCACGCTGGCCCATTAAGGTCTTGGCCTGCATTTGTAGCTCTTTTTGGTGCCTTCACACCCTTTCGCTGTGTTTGAAACTAAATATCACAACTGTAATACCATCAATCTGCGTGTATAAAAGGTTACAGTACACCTAAGAGCATTAGAACAAATTTGAAAAGAACTTGCCGTTCAGTCCAACAAACTCATTAATCCTGTTCACCTAATTTACCTAAAATGACATCAAATTGAATTTTGAAGGTCCTCGAAGTACTACTATCAACCAAACAACTTGGTAACTTGTCCATGTCCATGTTTAAGTGGATCTCTGCGTGAGGCTTAGTGTCTGAACCTTACAATTAATAAAGACTTCAAAGAATAATCATTACTAAATGATTATCTAGTAAAAGCATGATAGGTAGCATCATCTTTGCATTCATTTGACTCTAATTTATTTTTTTTTTGGTTATGTTATTCTGGTTGATACTTATTCCCATGTAGCAACCGTTGCTACATTTGCCTGTTCTTAAAATAAACCCTTTAGCTCATTTGCATTTCTGCCTGTTACAAATAACTCATAACATACTGTATGTTATTCATTATAAATGCAATATTTAATTATATTTCAAAACACTTCACTTAAAGGGCTTTATTTCATTGGTCAGTAAGCAGACTGAATTTTGCAAGCAAAAATCACAAAGTGTCATAATGCAACATCGCTGCAGTCTGCATGTTAAAAATTGCTTGCATTCCCTATTTATTAGTATTTCTTAAAATTACACCTTGGTAGGAAATTAATTTTACTGATTGTTTTGCCCACTTTTGACTTGTAGGAGTAACATTTAGGTGTTCTCAAACTTTGCTTACAATTCTGTCATAAAGATATTTTTTATTATTGGATACCAAAGATGAGGATCCAGCTTTTGATTTTAAGTATGTAAATATTGAACAAGTTAATACTGTGTAAAGCAAAGTGCAGCTGTTTCTACAGAAGGCATGTAATATATTTAGAGTTCAACAGGACAAAATCTCAAGATACCAAAAATATGAAGTAACAGGTTTAAGCATCCCTCTATTCAACATCAGTTAACATTCTTATTAAGGTTTACTTTAATATAAAACTGTGAACTTAATGTGCGGTTCTTGTGGTTGTTAATAGTTCATATAATCATTTTTTGTAATCAAATAGAGTAGAAGGAATGGCAAATATAAAGAGAAAAGTAAAAATAACAATAATCAAGGCACTATAATGCCTATGAGGGAAGGCAGAAGATGTACATCTAGGCCTGGAAAGAGAAATGTTAGAAAAGACTGTTTTTATAATAATGACCCTTTCTATGTTACTCAGCCCCGGCCACCCAACTTGTAACCAGCTCAACTGCAAAAACCAGTGCCTGATGATAGAGGATGATTTGTTGATCCACACAGCAACACAAAGTACCAGAGGAACCAGTTTATAAAAAGACAACTTTCAGAAGTTACGAGACGAGAGACACAATGATGGTTTCAAGTGATAGGTTAGAGACAACTTGGGTGCAGAGATATCTTGGGAGAAACACCTCCATTGTTTGAAGGTGGGATGGAGAGCAGAGAGGTCCAGTAAGAGAAAGATGTGGGTGAGAAAGGAATAGCTATAGAAAGGTAGAGAAAGAGAGTCAGAGATGAAGGACTAATAGGAAGAGACAGTTGGGCATTGCCAAAACATTTGGAGGAAAAGAACATTTAAAGAGCAGAAATGGCAATAGAGGTTGGTGGCCAGACCCACAGTCTAACGCTTCCTGACAGTAAGGTAAAGGCAGTGTATTAACTGAAATTGAGTATTATGGCAATTTGAATTTTTGGAGAGAAATAATTGTAAAAATAGTTTACCAGGAAGATGGGGGAGCGGAAGGGAAGTAGCTGTATGTAGCTTTATGCTAAGCAGTGTACAGAGTAGGGACAGGTTTGGAATGGTGGAGATAATCAACAAGACAAGTAGGGAGGAAAGTAAATGGAGAAATACCGGAACACCACATGTGTTAAGGACAGACCTCAGCTGGAGGTAAAAGGAATACAGAGAAAGATGAAACAAAAAACTAGACCGCAGCCACTAGAACCCTGAGTCATCAAAAATTTGTCCTAGCATGTTACTGTCTTGACATGACAAAGATGAGAAAAGATGGCTTAGTGTAATTGGAAATGTTTCATCGTGAAAGACAAGAGAGTAAGTGTGCCAGACTGGACAGGAGCCCAGGTGTTTTTTAGTCTGGTGCCACATCCCAGTAGCAGCAAGAATAGGAGGACCTAAGCTAGGGAGAAGTGGTTTTAGTTTCAGAGAGAATTAGATTTATTTCACGTGTTTAAATTCACAATTATGTGTTGCTTGACATATCCAAAACATATTTCCTAAGTTTAGTCCGTTATATTTTATTTAATGTCTTGGCTTTCTAATAGCAACATCGCTAAAAAAGTAAATTCTTCATCTGAAGCAATAAACCATTTTAAATTCAATTTGAATTTCAAATTCAGCTAGCAATTTTAGAACCATCATTTTACATTATAGTGGAAATATCTGAGAAATATGATATTTGAGAGACATCAGGTGAAAGCAGGGAAATTAAGTTCACAGCAAGCTGCTCTCACCTATACAGTTAAGGAACTCATAAGAGTCACTATTTCCGGTAAAATGCACGTTATTGACATGTTTGAGGAAATCAGAGATAAACACAGAGAATATTTTCAGCTCCACACAGGCAAAAACCAGCGCTAGAAATTAAACCCAGGAACGTACAGTTTTGAAGTAGTCTTTGTTAATCATCCTCTCTCAATTACACTAATAATCTATATATATAATTCACTAAGGTAAATTAAACTGTGGTATAATTTCTAAACACTGCTATTTTTAATCAATTTCTGTTACTGTCTTTTTAACAGGGTCAATCATAAGTACTGTCACAGCAATCGACGGTGATGCAGAAATGAATGCAAAGCTCAACTACTCTTTATTTGGACCAAATGCCAATAAATTTAATATTGACCCAGAAAGAGGAGTCATTTTTGCCTCGCAAAACAGCAGTGAAACTACGGATATTACAGTCAATGTACGTGTCGCAGACAATGGACAGATACCTTTAGTAGACAGCACAACTGTGACAGTCAGATTCAAAACCAGCAATGACTTCCCTCAAGTTTCCACATTTGTCTACAAACATTTGCTTTCCGAAGACCAATTTGAAAATACTGTGGTTGCCAGAGTGATGTCATACACAAAGAGAAAAAGCCAGAGAGGGGCAATTTCTTACTATCTAGCTGCAGGAAATTTTGAAGATGCCTTTCAGGTAGATCAGTATACTGGAATATTAAGGGTTAAGAATCCATTAGATTATGAGTCCAACAGTCAGTTCCAACTTTGGGTTGAAGCTAGAGATGCTGGCCTGCCACCATTTTCTTCATATTCCAAAATGACTATCTCCATCATGGACATGAATGACAACTCTCCAGTATTCACTCAAAATGTCTACCAATGTGAAGTGTTTGAGAATTCACCCATGGTATATGTGTGTCATGTTTCGGCAGTAGATTTAGACTCTGGAGCTAATGGTGCATTAGAATATAGCATTGTAGGAGGAAACACTAAAAACTCTTTCTCTATTGATCCCAGGAGTGGTGTTGTAAAAACTATGAAAGTTTTAGACAGAGAGGAAATTGCAGTATATAAACTTATTGTTCAAGCCAAAGATAAGGGGAAAGATCCAAAAGCAGGCACATCTATGGTGATTGTAAATGTTCTGGATAAAAATGACAATGCTCCTCGGTTTTCACAGATTTTCCTAAAGCATATTCCAGAAAATACACCAATTGGATGTACAGTTTTAAGAATAACTTCCACAGATGAGGATATAGGAATCAATGGTATGAGTACCTATACAATAATTGATAGCACAAATAACTTGCCATTTAAAATAGGCCGGAAAGATGGCTACATCACTGTGACACAACCGTTAGACAGGGAAATAACCGATCGCTACATCGTGAGAGTAAATGCTAATGACTCTGCATGGAGCGTTAACACAGATGTGACTATCTACGTCTCTGATGTAAATGATAACGCTCCTGTATTTTCACAGGTATCATATGTGGCTGTCATCCCTGAACCAAAAGTTCCTGAGGTGGTAGTCCTAAGGGTAAATGCCAGAGATTCAGATATAGGACTGAATGGAAGAATCTTCTACTATATTAAGCCATCAAATAAATTTTTTAAAGTAAATGTTGTCAATGGAAATGTGATAACAAAACAGGCATTGAATTGTCAGGATTTTAGAAGAAACAGATACAGTTTTACTGTAGTTGCTTCAGATTCTGGTGATGTTCCTTATTATAGTGAAGTAAATGTAACCCTGATATTCATTCGCTATAATGATCTCCCACCAGTTTTTCAACCGTATAGGCCTCTCATGCCTATTCCAAGCAGTGTGGACATTGGCACAAAAGTCCTCAGGCTAGCAGCAAATGGCTCCAATAGCCAAATAATGGAATACTCCATGTCCGGAGGAAATGCTTCATCATTCTTTGAAGTTGAAAAAGACACTGGATGGATTTTTGTGGAAAGGTCGATAAATCTCAGTTTGAATATGTTGTATATGATGGAGGTGATGGCAACAGAGAAAGGTATTCCTTCTCTTTTATCTCAAACACAAGTCCATTTTCTTGTCACAGGCGATAATAAATTTACTCCAGTGTTTACCTCTTCAAACCTAACTTTTTCTGTGCCCGAAGATCTGAGTGTGGGGTCTGTCATTGGAAGGGCGAGTGCAAGTGATTCTGATGAAGGTCTTAATGGCTGTTTGCAGTATAAGATTGTGAAAGGAAGCAAGAATATTTTTGCAATAAACAGTAGAACTGGCATAATCACACTTATTCAGAGTTTAGATTTTGAAAAATGTCCCTCTCACCACTTAGAGATCAGCGCCCACGATTTTGGATGGAAAGCCAAAAGCAGTGTTGTGAATGTCACAATACAAGTCCTGGATGTTAATGACAATGTCCCTGTCTTTGACACTGAGCAATTTATTGCTTTGATACCTGAAAACTCCCCAGTAGGAAGCAAGGTTATCCAGTTAATAGCAACTGATCTTGATTCTGACAGAAATGCACAGATACACTATTCACTTCTGCAAGGAAATACTGAACTGTTTGCAATTGATTCAGTTACTGGAGTCCTAGTTACATTGGAGGTTTTTGACTTTGAGTTACAACAGACCTTTGATTTAATAGCAATGGCATCCAGTGTAGAAAATGAAGACCAGTTTAGCATTGCCCAAGTTCTTATCCACATTACAGGAGTTAATGAATACTTTCCCAAATTTAGTAAGGCGATGTTCAACTATACAGTGTCAGAAAAATCACCTTTGGGTACAACAATCGGGCAAGTAATTGCCAGTGACTATGACTTAGGGGCCGACGGAGTGGTGTTTTATTCATTTATCGGTCAAAGCAAAATGCTTGGCTTTGACATTGAGCATCACTCTGGCAAAATTGTTGTGAGCAGTAATTTAAGAAAATACGTAAATAAGTGTATCATGTTAAATGTAATTGCTAAGAACGGTGGTGTTATTACTGGATATAACACTGATGAAGCTCTTGTTGTTATTACTGTACTTGACGTAAATGATGCACCAGTGTTTGAAAACAGTTCATACCATATTAACATTAGTGAAGATGCACCAGTTGGAACATCACTCATTCAGGTCTATGCTGAAGATTGGGACTCTTTTGCAAACTGGAATCAGTTCTGTTACACAATTAAAAGTGGAAATAAAAACAGTTCATTTTTTATTAACCCTTCTCATGGAGTCATACATGTTGCCAGTCCTCTAGACAGAGAGCAGTGGCCTTTTTATACTCTCACCATTGCTGCGGTTGACAATGCAACAGTTCCTGCTACTGGTTGCACCCAAGTTTTTATTGTGGTGACAGATATAAATGATAATGGCCCCCACTTAACCTCTGAAAAAGCGTATGTGAAAGAAAACCAACCTGCTGCTACCTTTGTCATGCTTTTAAATGCAACAGATGCCGATTTGTCTCCCAACCAAGGACCATTTCATTACAAACTTGCAGACTCTAAGTCAGGGGAATATTTTAGTCTTTCCTCAGATGGTCTGTTGTCCACTGCTAAACCTATTGACATGGAGCAAACAAGTGAGTTCCATATACCAGTCATAATACAAGACTCAGGAACACCAGCAATGTCATCCACAAATATGCTTCGTGTTACCATTTTGGATGAAAATGACAATCCATCTACAGGAAGGAGCATTCAGATTGAAGTGAAATATTTTGGGATGGTATTCTCCGGAGGCATTATTGGAAATGTCAAGCCAGAGGACCCCGATGTGCTTGATGAATTTAGCTGTAGTGTAAAAAATAAAGGTTTCAGCATGGTTAGCATATCACCTGAAAGTTGCTATCTTATTTCATTACCACATCATGGAGAGGCAGAATTTAATTTTACGATTGAAGCAAGTGACAAAATACACAAGTCTGTTAATAACAGCATCTATTTAACATATAAAGGCTTTACTAATAATAGCATCGATAACTGCGTTCTCATTTATATTTCTACTCCATTTTTTGAGACCTTTCTTTCTGTGAAGTACTGGAAGTTAGTAAAAGCCATAAACTCTATATTTAAAATTCAAGCTTCTACAATTAATGTATTTGCCATGCAACCTTTAGAAAATATAACTGTTTTATTATGTGCAGTAATACACACTAATGGACAATACGTGGAGGGCAGTGCTGCTGCTGCCGTCCTCCGCTCTCATAAATTCTTCCTTGAAATTCAAAGTAACTGTATGATTGTATTAATCACAAGTGATCCTTGTTCCACGGAACCCTGCCAAAACAAAGCTTCTTGCTTTAAAAGCATTTCTGTAAATCCAGAGGTAGCTATTCTAGAAAGTCCATCAATTATTTTTGTGAGCCAAAGAGTACTTGGATTGTTCACCTGCTCTTGTCCAAAAGGATATGAAGGAGAAACCTGCGAGTCAGCTATAGACGAGTGCCTTAGACAGCCCTGTGAAAATGGAGGAATCTGCACAAATTACCCTGAAGGCTTCTCTTGCAACTGCCCGGTGGGGTACTCAGGGCCATATTGTTCTCTGGATGTAAATGAATGTGAAAGCAGTCTATGCTACAATGGAACAGAATGTTTAAATGTACCAGGAGATTTTCGGTGCATCTGTCAACCTGGGTATACAGGTATTTCCTTTCCTTTTTTCTCTAAAATAGTAAATTGTTCTATGTAATGTATTTTATTTCTATTGTGGGGATACAAAAACCTGCTGACTGTCCAAATAAGGGGTGGGAAAACTCGTCTGGTGGTGGTCTGAATTGTCAATAATGACTCATACGGCTGGCAGTATGCAAAGTTTAGATGTGACTATAAATCCAGGCAATCCAGCATGCTTAGTTGCTCCAAGAATTTGTTTAATTATAAAATGTGTTATTAAAAGCTATTAAGCTGTTCAAATAACGATAAGAGTTATTTTTAAATAAAGTGATTTCGCTATGACATTTATTTTTAAATAAAGCGATTTCGCTATGACATTGTGCTAATTGTGAAAATGGAACTGCTTGTGTCAGTACAAACAACTAATAGCAATGGAGATGCTGGGTGACACAACAATTAATTCATTGTAAATATTTGTATCTGTTAATACACTACTATATTTGCTTTTAGCAATTTTTATTTGTAAAAAGACCAGCTCACAGCTGTATGTGATATGCCATACACACAGCATGCTTTCAAAGGCTTGGAAACAAATCCTGAGTCAAATAGAGTCAGTAGAAATCCAGCAAAATTAATAAAATCTGTCTTGTGGCACCTCAAAACAGGATTTTCAGGTTCACCAAGAATCTTGAGTTGCATATGTGATGCAGTCCATACTTCTGTTTAAACACAATATCTTTACATTGGGAAAATGGGTTTTGCCTATTGCATCTCACTCAGATTATTGCAAAATTTGAACAATGGAAGAAAAGATAAATTAACATTAGCTATACCAAAACTGAAATGAGCTCACTTGGGAACCATAACTACCTTCTCTTCTAAATTGATGATGAAGCATTTGAAAAGCACACAAACTACTGAAAGGCACGGCTGGGATGCTGCTGTACATTTTACTCCTCACCTCACCAACAGCATGTTGTTGAAATACAGAAATATTGTGTTTTGATCGATCAACAAGCCCTTCTTTCACAACTGAAAACAGCACTTTTTTTATTGATTTGTACTCAGATTCAGAGTCACATCCAAAGTACCGATGCCAGTAATCCATCGCTGTTAAAATGGGCAAACTCAGATTTTTTATTAACGCACAAAACACATACCTATCCCTGCAGCTGCAGACTTTCAAAATGTGTATGGTAAAGGCTATGTGACACCACATAGCAACTATGCATACACCAGCCAACTGCATCATCTTGTTAAGAACACCTCACAAGGGCTCGATTATTATAGATTTATAGCTTGTGATGTGGATGGTCAGCTGCAAACCTGTGACTGTTATGATTTGTGTATTTTATGATTTTTTCAAGTCTTTTATAAAGTGTTTTTTGGACTTTTATACATCTAAATTGGAGGTTTTGACATCAAGGAATTCAATTTTGGCACATATTTCTTGATGTCTTAACTCCTTTATCGATTTCTGGTGACGCCATATTGGATTCTTACAAACATTGCCATTTTGCTAATGTCACGTCAGCTGTTGCGTATGTCCTGACTTGGCAGGAAAACAGATAACTGGTTTCTTGAATTAAACTGGGTGATGCGTGAAAAGGCAAAACAAACTATGATAAAAATAAAGTGAAGCGACAGAAACCCAGACGAGATGCAAAAATCACAGTCAATAAACAGGAAATAAGTTGAAAACCAGGCAAGACACGAAAAATAATCATAAGAGATTTCATAAAGGTAAAGAAGGTTTTATCCGTAGATTAGATAACCACCTCAGTGCAGAAGGCTGACCTTTTATCCATTCTGCAGATTAAATCAAGGTCACGACCTCAGAGACCACGCCCCTAAAACACAGGACACAACCCTGACAACGGTACTGAAAAATGGCTACCATTAACAGGAAAAGGAAATAAGACCTCAGATTTTAACCCTAATCATGACAGTGTAGGAGATTTAAAGGGTCACCACAAGTTTGGATCAAATTAATGTTTGGAGTGAAAATGTCAACATATTTCCCTTAATGGTTTTTATGACTGACGAAGATGAGAAAAAGATATTCTTCTGATTTTCATTTTGTGTTTTCTTGTTTGTTTGAAAACATTTTTTTTCTCTCTGGTATTGACCATCACATATTTTTAAAATTGTTTCATCTCCTGATCCTTTCAATTAACCTTTTTCTCTAACTTTCGCTGAATTAGAATAATGGCAATTAGACTACAACGATCCAAAGGAGCAGCTCCTTCTGTGGCGTGAGCAATAAGAGTACCCTTAACCTCAGCTGCACAGAAACTGCCTAAGCACTGCAAGCACAGCACTTTTTGGTGACGTCAGCTCAGCATTCTCTCTCCCAGTACCCACCTTCTGCATGTAGCAAACCACTACAACACTCATACTAGTCAAATTCAGAGATGTCAGTCAACCAACTCTACGTGTCCTTAAGACATGAGGATTTATGAATATCTAGAAAAAGAACCCTAAGAGAACAGACAGCATACAGAGTGGAAATCAAATCCGAGCATCAGGAACTGTGAGGCAGGGGTATTAAACAATGAACTGCTGTTCCTCCCAAAAATGTGAATCTGTGATAAAGCTAACTGTGTAACAACAGTTTTTGTTGTTACACATACAGTACATTAGTTATAGATCATGTAAAACCCTTGCGAATTATTCTGTTCTTACTTCTGTTTCTTACTTATATATTTCCTACAGGTCACTGTATTTAATAATTTATATTTCACTTTTATAAAGGTAGAAACACACAAAGGCTGTCATACAGAACTCTCAACCTAAATTCCTATCACAACTCAAATCTTTTTTTTTTTCCATGGTTAGGCCAATTTCTTAGAACCAGAAGCCAAAATTATAGTCTTGTCAGCTGCCCTTGTCTCATTTGGGACAAGCTGGGTAATGCACAATGCAAAGTTAAGGATGTATTAATGGCTATTATTATAAGCAGCTATTAGCAGCTGAAAACAAAACAAAGAAACTGCAACAGGACTACAAAATAATGAAGATGATAAATGTCAGATGTCAGTGAGACAATGAAAAAGGACATAAATCATCCCTGAGCAGCTAAACACTAACTAGCCTCCAGCTAGGCTAAAAATGAGATGGTTTGCATCTTATTATGCAATAAAAACAGCCTGTTAAAAAAAGTGAAATTGCTTTCTCATAGTAAAGTAAAAGAGTACACACACACACAGACAACTTGCAACTGTAGAGCTATGGTGCTATAGTTTTCTTTTTTTCATTTATCTGCACTGTATGCTATTTTGCTCACCATATGCAACTGACTTTCAGGACAACAGTAAGGTAAAAACAAAACTATTAAGTTTTTCCTCTTATATTTCCTATTTTTCATCCAATGACAAAGAAAATGAACGAAAGGAAATAATTCACGTAATTCATTTTTGCTCTGTGGCTTTATGCCTCTGCATTTAAAACTGCACAGGATCAAATCAATGTAGTGCAAACTCGTCACAGATGACTAAACATTAGTCTTATTGAGTAACCTTTAAAATGGAAACCAATTTTTGTATATTTCAGACAATGGCATTTCTGGACTGAAGGTAGATAAAAAGGAACTTGCAAACGGTCGATTCTACCAGTGACCATTCCACAAGATGGAACAATTTTTGCGGTCAGAAGCATGTCACAGCCAAACAAACCTGGATTAAGTCAATTGATTTTATTCAATGCATAAGTGGAGGGGGTGTGGGTGCAGTCCCACCAGTCTATTTATATTTTCCACCGCTGCAATCATTTAAGGACACCAGGCATTTTACATAATTCCTGCTTGCATTTCATTAAATTCATTTTAATCCAAATAGCATTACAAATAACTGTGCTGTCTTTCAGGGAGGCAAATGGTGCTTTGAAAGAAGAAAAATCAAAATATGTGTTGTGTGATGGAGGAAAATACTTTGCATGGTACTTCCCAAATCATAGTAAATCCAAAAATATTATTAATATGATACTAATACTTAAAATATGGTCAAGTAATTTGGAGTGACACCTGAATAATTCTGCAGTAATATGAATTTAGTTTACTGTGTGTGAGCCCCATTTAAAAAGATGGGGTTGCTGTGATCCTCAGCTGTCTTAACAAGTGTACTCTGCTAACAACATGCAAATGAAATTCTAAACATTTTAATTAAATTGCTATAAATTTAATTTATGTGGAAGTTAGGTAACCCTCACCACATCTTCGAATGCTCACTCAATGTGTTTTAGTTCCCTTTAAAGAGGACCAATGCTGCGTATTTGCAGTGAAGAACATCTTTTGTCACGTTAGAATACCTGTTGTCACTTCTCAGGTAACTGGCCGACAGGTCAGGAGTATCTCAGCCAAGCTTCACTCTGTCATGCCTGCTGTGCTAGAAGACTTTAACTGACTGACAAAGTGCTACATCCAATTTTTGTATGATGTGGGTGCATATACAGTACATATAACATGTTGTTACCAACATAAACTAGCAAATTGCACCACTGTCCATTTTTCTAATGTAACTGGAGCACTTATTACAATAAGGGCACCTAGCAGATTGAAACGGCTTTTGTTAACCGGAAGCAGTTACATTCTATTAACATGCAAGTCATCTTTGATGCCAAGAGATGACTGACAATTGTCTGGACTACTCTGGCATAATGCAGCATAAAAAAAGGAATCTCCAATTAGAGATGCCATTCAAGATTGAAATTAGTGAGCGCAGATATGTTTTTTTTCCTCTTCCTGTTACACATTCTGCTAATGACTAGCGATCAGCTTCATTAGCAGAGATCAGATCTTTTATTTTCTGTCAGGCATGGTGGGGCTGGAGATGAATGCATTTACAACAGCAGTAACATGTTGCCATTCAACACATCTATGCATGTTGTTGACACCAGCATTTAGGCCACCAAATAAAGGTTCTTTGTGTGCTTCAAATTTAAAGATGTGTACTTCAATCTCGCAGTACTGGATGTGTCACTACCAGCCAGTGAAGGTCTGCAGTATCGTGACTGCATACTGTATGTATGAGGTTGATTAGCATCGTTCATATATGGTTGTTTCAGGGTGGAGCCGGGCAGGGTTAGAGCTACATTCATGAGTGCACATTTACAAGATGATTGTGATTTATAAAGGGTAAATTGAATATAAATGTGCATAGGGTTTGCCAGGTTTTATAAATCTGATTGTTTTTATGATGTATTCATTTTTCTGTTTTTTCCCGTTTGTGTGTTTCCACACTCAAAATCATTCAAAGTTTAGTCAATGAGGCTCCTGGATATCAGATTTTTTTCCCTGAACCTACTTTATACTGACTGACCATCTTAACCTTTAGTACCGGTACTAATGATCCTAACCTTTATAACTGATGGCATTTAGGATGTTTGTATGGGATGTGAACAAACAGTACCCTAAATGCGGTGTAAACTGCACTAAAGTAGATAGATTGATACATTCAGTAGACATATAGATGGAACTTATTTGTCTAAAGGGGAAATTTTGGCTTTTAACAGAACCTCAAGAAATATATAAACACTAGGCTCACCTGCCTTTTAAGGCAACCGACTTTTATCCTCAATTTGTGTGTGCTCCATGTGTACATCAGACATGTAAGTGTAGGGAATGAGAACATCAAAGTGCCCATTCATAGCATCTCCTGAAAACTTAAGTTTTTTTATCCCCTGGAGTGCCTGTCCAAACTTGGAGTGTAGAACTCCATAATAATATACTTGAAACTCATAGGGGATCAACTCTCCCGCTGCCATTAGCTCAGAAATGGTACCATAAGTTTGAGACTTTGACATTTCAGTGAGATACTGAAGCTCATTTTTATAAGAGATTCCTGACGGCATCATTGTAAATGGCTGAAACCTTGACCAATTACTTAAAACATGTCGTACAATGTCAGCCCGAATCTGTACCGCTAAAGACGGAGTTTCATGCACTAAATAAGCTATAGATGAGAATAAGCAAGCACAATCTCCCCTGATATTTACTACGCGGTGAGGCATTTGTACTCCATCAACATTAATTATTTTCAGAGACATAATTTTGTCTATTTTTCCAGTGCATCGCGCACAAAAGCAAGGGAACGATGGGAGCACCAGAACTCTGCTCACATCGCGTCGCTTCGTACTGCAAGCCACAAGTAGTAAGTCTGTGATAAGCGGAATACCGCTACGCTTTGCACTCACGGGACGGAAGGACAATCCCGACCACTTTTATATAGTAGGATGGTGGGTCAAAGTTGATCCAAAGGACATTGCAGTGTTTAAAATGTGTAGCATTTGGAATAATTTTTGCTTTTTGCAAAGTTAGGGGGCTTTATTAAAAGTCAAAATACCTCAAAGTGAAAACGAAGTGTTTTGTATGGGTTGCGAACAAATGTTCTATCATAAATGCAGTGGAAAATCAAAAGTGACCTAAAGGACATTGCTGTATTTAAATGTGTAGAGCTGTACAAAAATGTGAAATTTTTAAGAATTTTTTTTTTTAAATCAGGGTGGTTTACAAAACGTCTTTTCAGTTCTAAGATGAAAAGATGACATTGACGGTGGTTTAATGGGTTGTGAACAAACAAACAAACAATCACCAATACAGTGGAAAAAACACTGGTGGGTCGAATTTGACCTGAAAGACATTGCAAAGTAGACATTTTTAGAAGCTGTACAAATTATGGGATATTTAAGGTGTTTATTATTGTTCATTAATTTGGGGAAATAAAGGTAAAGTTGCAAAGTTTCATCCTGATCAGATGAATGGTATGGTTGCTTTTAGTGATTTCAAACACAAAAAATATTTGTCCTAAATACTTTATAATGGTTAAATTATCAGAAATCTAATTTGGAAATTGATATATATATTTTTTTTTCAAAAGAATTATTCTCTTTTTGTTTTGATGTTTATATCGATTTTTCATGTAGGTAGGCTGTGTGATCACCTTCTTGACTATTGTGCCTCATCTCCATGTTTGCCAGGAATCTGTTTGAATCACCCTACTGGATATATCTGCCAGTGTCCTTTTGGTAAGAAAGTGACAAAGTATCTTGCGTCTCATTCTTGTTTTAAATGTTTGTAGTGGATTTTCTACTAAATAATCATGTTGTGCATTGTAATAACATTCTCAGCATTCTCACTGCAAATGTCTTTTCCATTTGTTTTCAAGGATGTGATCTATTGCCTATAAGGCAAATGAGTGCCACTTTATTCCCCATCTCTGACTCTGGCTTCTCGTTCACACTGAACTTGGAAGCTATCTCCAGAATTTAGTGGAATTTACTCTGACATAGCTCAGAATAATCTGGTCATTTGACTGCTAGTAGCTTAACTTTGTTTATTATGTTTGTCATGGGCCTCTAAAAATAATGTATCATTTTGGGGGTTTAATGGGATAATGAATTTAATAGCTATACTGCTTTCCTGATTTACAATGTCTTTGGAGACATTTTTTAAACAAGTCCTGCTGCGATGCAATTGTGTTTTTATTATGGGTGCTGCCATTGCTTGCTGTTTGTGACTGTCACTAAGCAGGACAACTGGGAGTTTTGATG
The DNA here is from genome assembly GCF_900747795.2 of Erpetoichthys calabaricus. Taxonomy (NCBI): domain Eukaryota; kingdom Metazoa; phylum Chordata; class Cladistia; order Polypteriformes; family Polypteridae; genus Erpetoichthys; species Erpetoichthys calabaricus. The sequence goes on from NC_041397.2 coordinate 36,442,442, forward strand.
CATGATGTCATTACTGTGACAGTATAAAGGTCAGTGTCATACCACTTCCTGACTGTCAAAATTTGTGAATAAATCAAAACTAAAGAAAACCCTTAATTATTGTTTAGAGCTCTCTCCGATTATCAGTTTTTTCCGTTTATTGGGTTATTCTGGTTATTGAGTCTTTTGCTTTGTTTCTCAATCTTCAATTTTGTTTCACGCCCTCACCTTTGTCATTTAATTCCTGCACATACATCAATCTTCTGATTGCATTTTAAATTGCTGAAGGCCTGCACAGTCACTACAATCAGGGTGAAGATTAAGAGGGTCCTGAAAATAGTCTGAATCATCAGAACAACATACATCACAATTATAATGTTTATAATATTTGTTCTGTTACTATTACTCTGTTCCAGTCAGGTATATTTTTTTCAAAATGTGATGGAATCACAATGACCATTTGAAATTTGACTACAAAAACAACAGAGTTAAATATAAGGAGACAAGGACCGATCATATACTTTTCCTCCTTTCAACCACTGCTCTACCAATGGAGCCTGCAAAGTGGATAGCATATGGCACCAACCAGTGAAAATAAGGTTAAGGTTTCATCCACAATGTTATTCATATTTTCAGCCACTTTTCTAGTATATTACTGAGCAAAAAGGATTTTTTTTCTTGAAAACTCTATAACATTTGCATAAAAACACAAGTCTCTTATGATTGGTTCTCTTTCTTTTGTACAGCTCTACACATATTTTGTGTGCTTGACAGAGCAATTAAGATAGGTGTCATATTTACAAGAGTCATACAATATTTTGTCATTGGAAACTATCGAGATACATTTCCTGGTATTTTGATTCTGGCTTTATGTATAAACTATATACTATTCAACCTTTCCCAGTAAATTCCTGAAATAGTCTGTATGTGTGAACGGAGCTTAGGTGACACTTATGGAGTTGTATTGACTCCCAGGAGACATTAAAGAGATGATAGTGACCAGGGGCCTCATGTATACATGTTGCGTATGCCAATTTCTTCGTTCACATCGCAATGTATAAAAAAAACTTGGCGTAAAGCCACACACATTCTCACACCAACCTAATGCAGTGCATACACAGGTTTTCAGCTCTGTGTTGCAAACTGGCGGCACCCAGCGTCAAAGCAGTGCTACTGTTTCTGTGTGGTTTCCCTTTATTTTTCAAATTCACGTCCCTGACGCGGCTTTAGAAATACACTGAAATTAATCGCATATCTTTTATTAGTTTAAGGCATCTAATTCTAATCAACTTGTAACAATATAATGGCACACAGAATGACCAAACTATTCCAGATACCATCGCTGCTTTAGCGTTGTTACTCTCAGTGCACCGTTCAGAGTATTTTAACCCACTGTATCTGAGTGTGGAACTGCAGCTCTACAGCAGCTGATTGGAAAGAGGATTATTGGGACATAGCATTTGGCACACGCTGCCTCAGCCATGCACACAGTCTATTTGAACTGCCTCCATAAAGCAAACGCTTCAGAGTCTTTTCTGTAGGGACCTCATGGTTCAGAAACAGTTTCATCCCAAGAGTTCTACACGCACTCAATCAGTCCATCAAGTGCTCCCAGTAGTGTTTGTATTTATAAGTACAATTACCTCACTGTAACTTGCACTATAGTTATAATATTGCACAACCTGAACCATTTTATAAAGTGCGTATTTACATATGATGACGACTAACTTCTAAGTTGATTTAGATTTCCAAACCCTATCTTCTTGGAGCTCTTGATATCATTTTTAAGATGAAATGCAGTAAAGTATATATATTACATTATACAGATAAATTTTTAACTTCATTTAAATAATGTACAGTATACTGTTAATAATTAAACATGAGGGCGCAATGGTGCAGTGGTAGCAATGACCTGGCACCCGTTCAGGGATTGTTTCTGCCTCGAGCTGTATGCTTGCTAGGACTCGCGTGACCCTGGCTGGATGGATAGATAGATAGATAGATAGATAGATAGATAGATAGATAGATAGATAGATAGATAGATAGATAGATAGATAGATAGATAGATAGATAGATAGATAGATGGAATAATTAAACATGTACTATGAAGATATTTCAATGTTCCTTAAAAGTTTAGAAGAATCAGCGTTCTAAGCTTACAGATGGCTTGACATTTACTACAGATCTTGTGTGGCGATTGGTTACTTGAAGAAAGAAAAGGAAGGACAGGAACTGTGGGTTAGTATGTTTGAAAGAGACAGTACGGCTGCAATAAATTATTTCATCAAGGGTCGCACATGGTGCAGCAGGCATCTTGCAGGAAGCAGGAATAGTCTCTGGAATGGGCACCAGGTCATCGCTACCACTGCGCCACCATGGCCCAGTGTTTAATACATGCTTTAATTCCTATCATCATGAAAATGATATCAAGTACATCTTAGTATTTAAATTGTTCAGAGAGCTGTAATATCTTGAATGTAATGTATTCTGTGTCCTTCTGGAGTAAAAGAATGCCCGTTTATGAAACACAAATAGAGCACATTGAAGGACACACAGAATACGAAGCATTTAATGTGCTACTTTAGTTACAATGGGATTTGTGAAACTAGTATATTAAACAATTTTAAGATGACGTTTATGACATTCTACTTTAACACTCAGATGGTGGGCTATGACTCGCTTTTTCATGGTGACTTTGATATCGGACCACTTCTTTTTATTTCAGGCACTGTGCAACCTTCTGAACTTGAACTTTCGAGTTTCTCTGTCACTCTATGTCACTCAATCAACTTCCTTTTGTTGTTTATACCACTACTTAAACCGCCAAATAGTACGTTTTTCCTTGCCTCCACTTGGTTTTCGCTAAAATTCTTAAATTATTTAATATATATTATTATATCGATTTTCATATTCAAAGAAGCATAATTCTGGAAGAAGTCTATGTGGGGCGGTTGGCGCATGCACGTGTGTTACATTTCACTCTGACCGGGATTTATGTAGCTGAAGAATGTGAAAGTTGGTGTATGCACAGATTTATGGATCTGGATTTTTTTGTGCGTACGCATATTTCTGTTTTTGTCTGTACACCATGTTTTAGTGTGAATTCTACGCACGGCGTTATACGTGAGGCACCAGGAGATATAAAAAAACAAAACAAGCCAAGATCAGAACTGAAACTCAAGCCAATCTTTCGTCAGAACTAGAAACACAAAAATCAAAGACAGCAGCAAAAATGTGTTGACTGGGTAGTTAAGAGCGCTGTCAGTATCACAGTATCCACAGTCTCTGCCACTTACTATTATTCATTGTCATTATCTTTAGCATCATTGAGACCTGGGTAAGGATTCATGAGGCTCCTGTTTATACTATTTGTCTGAAACTCTCTGCCCTTTTTCTTGACCAACCAGCTTTAAGACTTGTCAATGTACTTCCTTCAGTTTCCTGCAGGTGGGCTGCTAGTTCCACCCAGCCAGTGAATTGACCAGCCTGAGAAGCGCTGTCCACCAGCTGATTCTGTACTTCTTTACAAGTGCAGCAGTGAGCATAGAGTGATGTGTAAAACCAGTTTTTTAAAAAACATTTTTGGTTTTCAGGCGTGTAAAGCAGTTATTATGTGATCTCAGACATGCATTTTGCATGTTGGTGTGCCATTTAACAAATCTCTTCTAATTAAAATACATTTGAAAAGAAATGCTTATGTATTCATTTACCAGATTTGACAAAATTTTGACAGTACAAGTAATTGTATGTAAATTTTGTTCTTATACAATGCAGAAGTTAATTATTCATTTATTTGATTTTCAAATTTAATATGTTCCTATTTAGGGTCATAGGTAAGCAGGGACTGTCATTCAAGGTTCAAGACAAGAATCCACATTGGATATGGTGTCAGTTGGTTGGAGAGTATGCAATACTTATATAAGTTGTTCACCTGGTCTGTTTATGTTCACAACTGGGATGCTGTCACAGGGAGAACAGACTCAAGACAGACAGTAACTTATGATACTGCCTACCAGCTACAAGGCAGTCTGCATCAGAAACACCATCTCCAGCACCAATACACACTAAGCCCTGGCACCCCCAAGGGCTATGGTGGACTGGTGCAGGTGCAATAATCTGTCTCTTAATGTACACTGCGGTGTAACTGATCAAGAGCACCAAATTCCTTGGTGTGCACCTGGTCAGCTAATCTTACCTGGTCACTCATTGAGAGTGTTCTGACCAGTTGTATCACTGTCTGGTCTCTGACAGTAAAGATCGTTAAAGATATCATTTGCAAAGCCCACAGCATTGTTTAGGACCGCTGCCACCGTTCACACAGTATGTTTGTCCCAATTCCATCTGGCAGAAGTTGCTGTAGCATTCAAACCAGTTTTGCCAGGTTCTACAACAGCTTCTACACCCCTAGGCTGTCTGGTCTCTGCTAGTACTGTTGTCTTTTATTATTAATTGTTGTATTATTTATTTATTACTATTTCAAATTATTACTATCTATCCGCTTACTTATTATATAATGTTTATTTATTTATCAATTTATAGAATAGTATAGTTCTTTACCTGTCTTGCACTTGTCCAGTGTTTATGTATATTTTTAACCATGGACCTGGGGAGCCACTATATGCTGCAGTATGGTGTATGGATGGTATGACAATAAAGCCACTTGACTTGACCACTTGATTTGATAAAATACAAGGGGAAATTTTTAAAAAGAGGTGCTACAAACTAGACATGAACTTTCACTTGCATGTCTTTCGACTACACTCGCCATTGTGCAGAGCAACTACAACTTCATTATTATGTCATATAATAAAGAATAGGAATTGTAAATAATGATGTTTTCAAAATGAATAACCTTATGTATTTCATTTAGTCATTTTTTTACTTTCAGGTGTAAGTGGCAATAATTGTGAAGAAGCCATCTATGGCTTTGAAGAGCTGTCATACATGGAATGGCCTCCATTAGATCCCAGAAATAACATCCTGTCAATGGAATTTGCAACAGTGGGCAACAACTCACTACTCCTATATAACTATGACAATAAAGAAGATTCTGGGAGTGAGTTCCTTGCTCTAGAAATAGTGAATGGAAGACTCCAGCTATCGTATAACCTAGGAAATGGAACTGTAATGTTAAGCCCAAAAAAGTTTATTGCTGATGGGAGATTTCATGGAGTTATTGCTAGCAGAAGTGGGAAGGTGAGTTACAAATGTGATATTGTTTTAGAGTTCCAAACCTCTAACTGAAAACAATCTATCTTCTGTTTCATAATCATTATATTCTGCATCAGCTGATGCCTTAACTTGACTGATAAAACCAAATTAAATATGAAAATATGGAAATAATGTTAACTTTACATATCATAGACTTCGCACCACTCAGCAAATTAATTGGTTAGGCACCAAGTCTTATGGCTGCACCACTCTTCTTTTGGTCTTTGGTGAAAAGGACTGGACTTGTTTTGAAAATAACAGCTAAAAACCAGGATGGGGTAGTGTCATGTCTGGAAATAAAAGTAGTCAAGAAACAAGCAGGAGATCAGAGCCATAAAGACAACAATCAAAAATAACCAAGACTGAAAAACCAAAGTCAATAATTAACATTGTAAAACCAAATATCAAAACCAAGAAAATAACTGTGATTTGTAGCATTAAACACTACATGTATTTTATGGATGTTTTTTAACTTGTAGAAACAGTTTTTGTTGTTTATTTCTCATTTATACTTAATTTTGCATAGTTTACATTTGCTACAGGTCTGATTTTCTTCTTATAGCAAGTGACCTCACAAAAGTGACGCTATAAATTTTCAATAACTTTACAATGCATTATCCTTTGGTGAATATTAAGATGGCGGTTATTATTACATTAAATTTCAATTCTCTTTAGTGCAGTTAGCTTATTCTCCAAGCAGGCCATAGTGTTAGAATTGATTTCTAGTATCTAACAAGAAACAAAGCAAAGGTGAAAACCAGAAGGCAAAAGAATTTGTCAAAACTCAAAGGGCAAGTTCAATAATCATAGTCAAAAAACACAAAAGGATCACAAGGTAATTGAGTAAACTATCCAAATCTCAGGTAAATTGGTACAGTCAGGGTGGACTTTATATAGTTGATGAATCCTGGGATGCAATTGCATGGAAATGGCTGCCGTAAAAGACCATAAATTGGGGGCGCCTATAGACAAAAGAAAATGGCATTCAAAATGATGTAAAATAAAAATCATTTTAGATGGATGTTCTAATCCACAAAATAATCAGATAAACAATACCAAGAACATTTGTATATCTCACAAGAAACCAAAAAATTACACCATTGATGAAAAATATAAATTAACATCATGCAAAATTTAAAAAAATAGTAAAACGGTACAGTGGTACCAATAATAATCATAATAATATAGGATTGTAACACCTTCAATCGATTTCTAGCCAAAATCTGTAAATATTCCATAAAAAAATGCAGAAATTACAATTATTAAAGCTGAACTGCCCAAGGACAGCACAACGATTTAATGGTCTGGTGGTGACCAAACACCGTGAGTTCTGTGAAATCATGAAAATGTTCACATACATACATATATATCATTGTGTTCACAGTTTTCCAGTCTCAGGGTACACATTGGCCATGCCATGAAGCAGCAGCATGGGATTGGCTCATTCCATTGTTTGAAGCTCTTGGTACAGTTGGAACGTCTTTGCATTTGTATCTTCCATCAAGAAGATAGAAACACATTGCATACTGTAATAAGTCTTTCGTTATTTTTGTTATTTCACAGGATCTTGTTCTAACTTGAGGAGTTGGAGGGCTTCTTTAAGGCTTGTTTTGACTCCTAAGGGCAGGACGTGTCTACCTATGCTTTCAAATTAGCCATACAGTGCTGCACAATAGACTAAAGGAGCTCACAGGAATCCCTGATATATGTGTGTACTCATAATATTTTCATTATGGTCAGCTAATGTACCCCTCAAATGCATGTAGGAGCAAATCTGTATAGTGTCTCGACTGAAGCGATCTTACATTAAGCATGTGTGAGAATTCTATGCATGGCTGCTACAGCTCTGTCATCTAAGCCAAAGCAAAACCAAAAAAAAAGTCAAAAAACATCGACAAATGTCAAAAATATGAAGCGAGAAAAGTAGTTTCTCATGCAAAAGTATAGAAGCATGAGAAGATTTTCAATTTTACCCCAAAGCTAGGCTACTGACCCTGCCATGCAACAACATTTATATTAGGGTTCGTTAACAGTTTGTAATGTGGCCTTCACTCCATGTGGCTGACAACAGACATAGCAACTGTAAACAATATGGCTGTGACTATGCAAAGACAGTAGCAAAATGGTGACTCCCATAGAAAAGAGAGAGAGGTTAGGAGCACGCACTGATACAGCACATTGCCGCACCCAGATTAGGACCCGAGTGCAGCCATGCAATGGGTGACACCTCAGCACCACAATAGTTCAGGTGGAATGGAACAGTGTGAGGTTTTTTATGGTAGCTGGAATGCCAGTTCTGCCACCAACCCCCAGGTTTTCCCTGCAGGTTGGAGGGCCTACATGCAGGGCTGGATGCAGATTAACGTCATACCCAGGATGAAGCAATTGCAGGTTAAGGACCTTACTCGAGAGCCCAACAGAGTAGAGTCTCTTTTGGCATTACGGGTTTCGGACTGGCAACCTTCCAATTGCCAGTGCAAATTCCTAGCCTCAGAGCCACCACTCTGCCCCATAGAAAAGAATAATAAAAATAAACGAGCAGAAAAAAAAAACTATAATAAGAAAAGTGTGAAACATGCAATCCTAGCAAACCATAACCATAAATCATGACAATGTGGAAGGAAGCTGAAACAATCAGAAACAACCCAGCATACACAAAGAACATGAGCTCTACATATTGGCCTAAATTTAGCACCCTGATAGTTAACATTTTTTATAATTTTGATTTTGTGCCCCAAGCTTGTGAGACGGGATGTTTATCAATTTAGAAAGAGTTAATGAAATATTAAACATGCTTTTCCTGATCAATAAATTGCACTGTTTTCATTTGGTTAAATTAATGATGTATTATACTGTAAAAGTATTTGTGCAAAATTGGCAGGTGGGATTTATAAATGTGGACAACTGCTCGAACGAAACGTCTGGATTTTGTTACTCAAGAACTGAAGGACTTGGAAGTGAAAGGTACGTGACATTTAAATAAGATTTTTATTTAGGAGATTAAAATACAAACATATCGTACTTAAACATCCATAGAAATATTTAAATGTCTACTCCTAATTCATGAGGGATGATGAAGACCTCCTGTTGGATTTACTCAGCTTACACATAAATTAAGTTTTATAATACCAAAGTGTTTATATTGATGAACAGATCAGAGACACTATGACTCACTTTGTAAGCATCAGAAAGAAAAATCCGTTAAAATCCACGACAGGACTTGAATGGCTTATTGCAGCTTATGTTTGCAGTATACAGAGAGAATTATCTCCAGCAGGTGGCGACCCTGCAGTGGGAGTTGTGGAAGTGAAGGTGGTGATGTAGAGAGGGCCCTGTCACTCATTTTTTTCTTTTGTTAAAGTAGAGAGTCATTTTTCCTTTTTACATTTTTAAAAGCATAGCTGATATTTTTCTTCCTTCCTTTGATTACTCAGACTATACTTTTTCATTTCTTTACCTTGGGTTGCAAATCATCCACTCCTCTATTCAATCATCCATTTTTGAGACCTAGACCCATAGCAGTGAGCACAAGCAAGAAGCAAGTCCCGGATTGGACACCAGTGCAGTGCACAACACACACACACACAGAGACACACACACAGACACTGACTAGACAAGTTTAGAGCCACTGTGACAGATTGGAGGGCGTTCTAGAGCTGACCATGTATCCATACAACAAGGCAGTCAAAATATGTGTCAGGAGCAGGGTGAACAGATGGAGCAAACGCAACACAAAAGGGTATACTCCATGACAGCCTTATTCCGGTGCTATTTATATTTATAACACTTTAGTAGTATAGTATAGTATAGTACAGTGATCCCTCGCTATATCGCGCTTCGCCTTTCGCGGCTTCACTCTATTGCGGATTTTATATGTAAGCATATTTAAATATATATCGCGGATTTTTTGCTGGTTCGCGGGTTTCTGAGGACAATGGGTCTTTTAATTTCTGGTACATGCTTCCTCAGTTGGTTTGCCCAGTTGATTTCATACAAGGGACGCTATTGGCAGATGGCTGAGAAGCTACCCAATTTACTTTTCTTTCTCTCTCTTGTGCTGACTATCTGTGATCCTGACGTAGGGGGTGTGAGCAGGGGGGCTGTTCGCACACCTAGACGATACGGATGCTCGTCTAAAAATGCTGAAAGAGTTGCTACCTTCTGTGTGCAGCTGCTTCGTGAAGGGACATGCTGCACGGTGCTTCGCATACTTAAAAGCTCAAAGGGCATGTATTGATTTTTGACTTTGTTTTTCTCTCTCTCTCTCTCTCCCTGCTCCTGACGGAGGGGGATGTGAGCTGCCGCCTTCAACAGCTTTGTGCCGCGGTGCTTCGCATACTTAAAAGCCAAACAGCCCTATTGATTTGTTTGCTTTGTCGGTCTTTATGACAGTCTCTGCTCCTGACGCACACTCCTTTGAAAAGGAAGATATGTTTGCATTCTTTTAATTGTGAGACAGAACTGTGATCTCTGTCTTGTCATGGAGCACAGTTTAAACTTTTGAAAAAGAGACAAATGTTTGTTTGCAGTGTTTGAATAACGTTCCTGTCTCTCTACAACCTCCTGTGTTTCTGCGCAAATCTGTGACCCAAGCATGACAATATAAAAATAACCATATAAACATATGTTTTCTACTTTGCGGATTTTCTTATTTCGCAGGTGGCTCTGGAACGCAACCCCCGCGATGGAGGAGGGATTACTGTATAGTATAGTATAGTATAGTATAGTATAGTATAGTATAGTATAGTATAGTATAGTATAGTATAGTATAGTTTGGAGCTATAGTATTTATAGCTGCAAGTTGTGACATTTCACCTTCCCACTTCAGTGCATTCACGTGAATTTCCAGTCCAGCTATTCAGAGAAATCCAAGGTCACTGTTAATTTTTTACTTGGACTGTAAAAATAATTAGAAATTCAATATAAACTGAATATTTTTCCTGAAAATAAAGACTAAACTTATTAATTGTATATCAAGAGTAATTCAACCTCAGAAATGGCTTTTCTTGTTAACTGGGTCATGTCATGTCCTTTTCTAGCACAGGGCGCAAGCCATTAGTATATCGTATAGCCAAGACACACACACACACATACCAAACACATGCGAGGACCACCTGAATGTCACCAATGCACCTAACTTGCATCTCTTTGGACAGTGGGAGGAAACCCACGTAGACACAGGGATAACATGTAAACTCCGTGCACCACTGCACTACCCAGGTTTTTTTTTTTTATATTTAATACAATAGACTAAGATGAAAGGTCAGTGTTACATCACAACTCAGAGAATTTGGGTACCTTTGTGTTCTTCGAATTGTCTGGATTGAAACTTTGAATTCATAGAGCATTCATGTGGAAATTCCAACTCAGAAACTCGTGTTTCCTGTCTGTCCAATAGCATGTGAGCACAGCTCATCTGACCTACAGTATCTATTAGACTACAAGTATCTTGGCCACAATAACCGAATTAGCCTGTTCCTTTCTAGCCCCAGATTTTCTTTTATCCACTAACGTCCTTTGCCTCCAATCAGACAAGCCCTGCTTTTGCTCTATTCCTGACTTCATGCTTACCTGACTGAGGAGGTAGAGGTGGAGGAGGTCCTAAGCACTTCTGGTGTCAGTCCAGTCTACTGGGAAGCACATCTGGATCACCTCTGTTCCCTCAGAGACAAATACTACAGTTCCCAAGAGCCTCTTCGGGGACTGGCAGTGGGTGTAATGCAGCTGCTGCTGCCCACTAATCGCCTGGGGTATTTTTGCTTTCATACAGTTCAATATAGTCCAGGACCTCATGGCAAAGTAAGGATAACCCATCCAGAATGGATATTGCCCCTCTAGTTCCCATTTTCCCCCCGACTCTCCCAACAACCCCAACAAAATATACCTGCATATCATGGGGACATGGAAGGAAAACTAAAGTAAACTCCGAGAAATGCAGGCTGACACAGACCAAACATGCAATGGTGAATATGAGTATATGCCTTAATTTTTTTTTTGTTTAGTCATGAGCAAGCTGTATAGAATATTTAATATGACATTTGCATTAGCCAGACGCACTTGCCTAAACTAACACCTAAACCTTAACCTGCAATGTTCCAAATGTATTTCTCACTGTTAGGAGCTGAGCCTGCTGTACACAGCAGAGGTACCCTTCATCTAAGGGGCCTACCAAAGGCAGCAAAAGGAGTCTCATGTTGTCAGGCACAGAGGAGTGTAGAAAAAGTAGAAATTTACCTGGAAAGGATGAAATGAAAGCAATTTCAAGTGAGACCTGAAGGTTTTTTTTTTTGCAAACATCTCATGACTCACTTTAAAAATGAAATTAAATAAACAAAAATGCAACCCTGCATTATCACACATTCAATGATTAGGCTTAGTTTTCAAGACACCAATTTAAACTACTGTTGTGATATTTTCCCCTAAATATCTTATTTCTTGTTTTTTCTCAGCTTGCCACAGCTTACCCTAGCAACTTCAAGTCCACGGCAAAAGCTATATATTCATTAATCCTGGGCTAAACGTTAAACAATGTTCACACAGATGCACTAAATCTGAAGAGGTCATATTACCAGTTCAGGTTAGCATTCTTTAAAATGTAGAGTATGATGTGTTTGACATCCATAATGATTAATAAAAAGGTTAGTGATAAACGAGTGTTTATCGTGACTGTTCTGAGGTGACTTTATTCAAGGCAGATTTGCACTGACCCACAGCCGATCCTAGCAACCTCACAGAAATATTTAAATATGCTGGTCAATCTAAAAGCACTTCTTTGGATTTTTAAAGGAAATTTGGGACTCCTGAGGAAACCCATGCAAAGAAGAGCATTAAAGCCACAGTCAACTCTTTGTGCTACATGGCCATGGTACACTAAAGAATGAATGGTTTGATTTAGAAATGGATTCATACAGCACAATTATTTTCTTTTCGTTACAGTTTGGGTCGATAGGGCCAACTTTTATATGACAACAGATAGATAGATAGATAGATAGATAGATAGATAGATAGATAGATAGATAGATAGATAGATAGATAGATAGATAGATAGATAGATAGATAGATACTTTATTAATCCCAAGGGGAAATTCACACAGATGGGGGAGGGTGGAGGATTACATGTGTGAAAGGTCATTTTTCTTTTTACTATTTGGAAATCTTGGGAGACAAACGTTGCTGTCCTCAGTTCTTGGGAGACATGTTCAAATGGAAATGAGGTTGTGTTTTAAATATTTTACCAAGAAAACATAACATTCTCAGTTATAATTTCAATGAAGGGTCTCTGCTGCCTGCCTCAACAGCATTAGGTGCAATGAACGACCATCTCTGGACAAGATGGTGGTCCATCACAGGGCCCACTCAACAATACACCCACCTTCAAACTTATACCAGTCCAGTTTAGAATCACCAATTAATCTAAGCAGCATAGTTAGTGGGAGATAAGTGGAAGAAAAAAAATTAATTCCCTGAGAAAAACACATGTAGACTTGGGGAGAAGATGCCAAACTCCTCACAAACAACAACCAACTGTAGGTCTCAAACCTAGGATTTGTTAGTCGGACTATTTTAACTACTGCACATCAGTATTGTCAGAGGCTAATTAATATTATTTCTTATTGTTATAAACAGCATAGTTTTAAAGGTCATGTTTGGCAAATGTGATAGCAAAATTAATAAATTAATTTGTGTACAGTGATCCCTCGCTATATCGCGCTTCGCCTTTCGCGGCTTCACTCTATCGCGGATTTTATATGTAAGCATATTTAAATATATATCGCGGATTTTTTGCTGGTTCGCGGATTTCTGAGGACAATGGGTCTTTTAATTTCTGGTACATGCTTCCTCAGTTGATTTGCCCAGTTGATTTCATACAAGGGACGCTATTGGCAGATGGCAGAGAAGCTACCCAACTTACTTTCTCTCTCTCTCTCTTGCGCTGACTTTCTCTGATCCTGACGTAGGGGGTGTGAGCAGGGGGGCTGTTCGCACACCTAGACGATACGGACGCTCATCTAAAAATGCTGAAAGATTATTTTCACGTTGCTACCTTCTGTGTGCAGCTGCTTCGTGAAGCAACATGCTGCACGGTGCTTCGCATACTTAAAAGCTCAAAGGGCACGTATTGATTTTTGACTTTGTTTTTCTCTCTCTCTCTCTTTGTCTGCTCCTGACGGAGGGGGTGTGAGCTGCCGCCTTCAACAGCTTTGTACCGGCGGTGCTTCGCATACTTAAAAGCCAAACAGCCCTATTGATTTGTTTGCTTTCCTCTCTCTCCTGACGCGCATTCCTTTGAAGAGGAAGATATGTTTGCATTCTTTTAATTGTGAGACGGAACTGTCATCTCTGTCTTGTCATGGAGCACAGTTTAAACTTTTGAAAAAGAGACAAATGTTTGTTTGCAGTGTTTGAATAACGTTCCTGTCTCTCTACAACCTCCTGTGTTTCTGCGCAAATCTGTGACCCAAGCATGACAATATAAAAATAACCATATAAACATATGGTTTCTACTTCGCGGATTTTCTTATTTCGCGGGTAGCTCTGGAACGCAACCCCCGCAATGGAGGAGGGATTACTGTATTCTTTTTCTGGACACACTTTCCTCATCACAAAGTCATTATCACAGAGTGATAATAATGAGTTATCTGGTAAGGTGTGGTGTTTGCATGTTTTCCTCATATCTGAGTGGGTTATCCACTGCCAACTCTGGTTTTCTTCACACAACCCCAAAGATATGCTGGTTAAGCTAGTTGACAGTTTGGCCTCGAGTGGGATGTGAATGTGAATAGGCCTGCAATGGACTCATACCCTGTCTAGGCCTGTTTCCTGTTTTGTGCCCAGTGCTATTGGGACAATCCCTAACCAACCCATGGCTACCCATAAATTGAGCAAGTGACATTCAGAATGCTATATATTTCAAAGACGATACCACGAACAGGCGGATCACTGGCCAGTTTTTTCTGCTAGTACAGTGATTTGTTTTGATGTGAATAGGTGTGCTTTTGCAAATTGATGAGCAAAATAGCCAAGTTTTGTTTCAAATAAATGCAGTGTTGCATACATATTTCGCAATCACAAAATGTGAAACTCACTTAAGAGTTTTTTTTGAGGTTTTTCATGTATTATTTGGTATGGAAAAGAGAGATATTGCTCCCTAAAGCCTTGTTGACACTTGTGTATTGACATGCATTTTTTTGGCAACTGTGTAACTCAGGTAACCTGAGTCAAATCAGCGATATTTTATGGTGCTCATTCACGTCACTGCATAATTTTGATACAAAGACACACTAACATGCGCCACTGAGAACATATAGGAAAGCCTCTCTCTCCCTACCATTACTTAGCAACCACTCTTTGCTATTTCTTGATTCCTTCAGAACAGGGCGAGCACATCCACACAGCAAGTTCTGTGAGGCTGTAAGTATCCGAGTATCGTTTCTGTCCCTGACAAATCTATAGAATAATGATTGCCAAGAGTGCCGTCATAATAAAATGAGTTCATCAAGAAAACGGGGGACACAGTTGGAAACTTGTCAAGAGTAAACTTCACACAAACATTAGGAAGCTTCTCATTACACAGAGAGCCATAGACACTATAAGTTATTAAGTAAGTGTGGTAGACAGTAGAACTTTAGGGACCTTTAAAACTAGACATGATATTTTGGAGGAATTAAGTGGATACAGGATAGGATTTAGTGGATGGCCCATTCTTGTTTTAATAATTGGCAAAGCAGGCATTGTACCACCAGAACAACCACGACACGCATCTTATGGCTCATCTAAATGTCAACATATGACAAGAAATGAGCCCAGTGATTTTTTTTTGTATATTTTTTTCAGTAGATAACTTCATTTAAAAAATAAATGACAAGATGATACTGTACATACAGAATTAAGGTAGAAAAACACTTTCAGACAGGAACTAAACACCTTAATTACTGTTTCAATCACATATATTTTACTGGTCACAAACCATATTTTTTTAACAAATTTAGCTGCGATGCAAAGCTCTGAGCTTTGCTGTGAATTCAGATTGTTTTGTTCATCACTTCTGATGTTAACATAGTATTCTTATTTTGCACACCCATAATCATTCAAGACCAATTTTGAATTACCAATCAGTATAGAAAGGGCATTTTGGCCTGTGGGTAAGAAACCTAGGAAGGAAGAGAAAAACAATACTAACCGGCTAAAGGAGAAACTCCACGCACAGCGCATTGTTGTCAGATTTGAATCTGTCGCCAGGATATCCATGAGACTGCAGCACTACCCACTGTGCCACTGGGTAATACATTGTTGTATAGTACATCATAATATGTGACTACTAATTGAAACATTTATTTGACATTAAGTATATTTAATGTAAGCTTTGATTAACAGATTAGTTCAATATGACTTGTTAGTAGGGCGGCACGGTGGCGCAGTGGGTAGCGCTGCTGCCTCGCAGTTGAGAGACCTGGGGACCTGGGTTCACTTCCCGGGTCCTCCCTGCGTGGAGTTTGCATGTTCTCCCCGTGTCTGCGTGGGTTTCCTCCGGGCGCTCCGGTTTCCTCCCACAGTCCAAAGACATGCAGGTTAGGTGGATTGGCGATTCTAAATTGGCCCTAGTGTGTGCTTGGTGTTTGTGTGTGTCCTGCAGTGGGTTGGCACCCTGCCCGGGATTGATTCCCTGCCTTGTGCCCTGTGTTGGCTGGGATTGGCTCCAGCAGACCCCCGTGACCCTGTGTTCGGATTCAGCGGGTTGGGAAATGGATGGATGGATGGACTTGTTAGTAAATGGTATGCCAGCACCAGAGGGAAACGTCGTAAAAAATTTGGTAATTTATTTTGAATATGACATACAGTAGATTCAGAAAGTATTCAGACCCCTTCAATATCTGCACACTTTATTGTGTTGTAGATTTAAATGGATAAATTGGGAGTTTTGGCCCATCAGTCTACATACAATAACCCATAATCACAAACTGAAGACATATTTTCAGAAAGGATTGCAAATTTATTAAAAGTAAGAAACAGAAACCAGTTATTAACAGTATATACATGCATTACTTTTGTGCTTTGTTTATAATAATCTCTTATAGATAAATTTCATTTTCTTTCTTAGAAGAGCAACACAAAACATATAATTTGGACCCATTTCATTTAAGAACATTGTCACACACATGCGCTTGGGGAGCAGCTAACAGGCTCAACGACGCGGGATAACAGTGGGTTTTGTACAAGGCACTAACATCTCTCTCTCTCCCTCGTTCAACAGAAAAGGGGAAGAATAAAATGTACCGTGAGAAGACTGGCAGACGATTCCATTCACCCATTAAACTCATCACTTCCGACCTTACCTGACAACTGCTCTTCCAGCCTCAACATTCCACACTATGTCCGCTTGACCTTCTTCCCAGCATTCCCATCCATCCATCCATTTTCCAACCCGCTGAATCCAAACACAGGGTCACGGGGGTCTGCTGGAGCCAATCCCAGCCAACACAGTGCACAAGGCAGGAACCAGTCCTAGGCAGGGTGCCAACCCACCGCAGTCCCAGCATTCCCTCTGTATTCAATTTCCTGACAGTCTCATTATATAAACGTCTCTCATGCATTGCAATTTGTCTGCTGTATGATTCATTATTTTGGTGAATGCATAAGCCAGGAAAGGCTATTCTGAACCTAACAGTACACGGGGCTCACACCCCAAACCTTTATAAGCGTGTTGTCTCAAGTTCTTTTCACAACATCAAAAGAGCTCATTAAAGCAAAATTCATCTTGGTCATGTCCATAGAGCTTTAAACCAGTCTTACTTAGGAAAAAGTCCACCACGTGGGTACAAGATTTAAATTTGACTACACTTCCATTCATCCATCCATCCAACCTCCCATTTTTTTAATCCTTTTATCCAGGGCAAAGTTGTGTGGCAGCTGGAGCCTATCCCAGCAATCATCGAGTACAAGACAGAAACAACACCTGGATAGAGCATTAGTACTTTGCAGGGTGAACACACACACACAAGCAGACACACACACACACACACGCACACACAGGCTAATGTTTACAATATCAATTTTGTAATCTGTGTAAAACATTCATTCATACAATCCACATTAGTGCACGCATAGCCAATCAATAAATGTGTTCACTGAAAACAAGACCAAAGGAAGGTTGTAATATAATCTGTTTACCAATATATCTAATAAACCCCCCAGAAAGTTGTCATAGAATAAACATAACATTAAGATGTCTGAATTAGCCTAAACCACCCTAATTCAGGGTGTTAATAAGAAATTTTATGATGTTCTTCATATGGTAGCAGGACATACTAAACAAGAATAGTAGCAATATTAAAATGTGTGCTTCGATTGACATGTCTAAAATCTAAATATTCTTGATTATAATAGAAATGTGTCATTTTTCATCCTAGACAGAGGTCCATAGATCCCTAGTTAAGGATCAAAAATCAAAATCACATCATATTCGTACTCCCTGACCTTTAAATAGTCTAAAATGATACACCACATGTCATAAGTTTCTGGTTATCGTATTTCATCTCACGTCATCTTTCAAAACCGCTTTTTCTGGTTATAAAAGTGTTAATTGCCAAGACAGATGAGTCCCAGTATTGTACTGACACACTGAATGCCTCTTAATGTGAGAAGCAGATAAATTTAAATATATCAGATTATAAAATAAGGACAGCTAATTTCTTAGAATGATTAACTTATGATCGATAGATAGATAGATAGATAGATAGATAGATAGATAGATAGATAGATAGATAGATAGATAGATAGATAGATAGATAGATAGATAGATAGATAGATTAGAGCAAAACAGGTATAGTCAAAACTAAATGCATATTTTTTTAATACTAAGATAAGAGTTCTTTCCAGTTGTTTCAAATATTTTACTACAATAGTTATCCGATCTTACTTTTGGTCAATTATTACATACAGTTAAAAGCAAACCTGATCGCATTTTAAAAACACTGGCTTGCCTAATGTGCAACTTACTTTGTTAAAAAATAACTGGCACCAAATATGAAGCATTAGTAAGGAAAGTGGCATGGTAAACATATAAAGTCCTCTAATTTGTAACCTTTGTACATAGATTAAGGTTTGTATTTATTGCTTATTTGCTAAGTCTTGCTTTATTTCTAGTGATCATTTTTTCATACAACCTTTGGTGCATTTTTGACAAAAACAATAGGACCCACTTTATTTTTACATTAGGAAGAAAGATTGCTGAGTTTATTTAAAGCTAATGTGTTTGAAGCACAGACGACTATTGACAAGAAAAAAAAATGGTGAGTGCATTAGCTTATTGATGTCCATTGTTCATTTGTCTCCCTTAGGACTCTGGATGTGGGTTCCAATAACATGGTGTTTGGCGGAATTAAGTCTATTGATTCAATTCTCAGCCGGCCAGGACAAGTGAGAAGCAATGACTTTATTGGATGCGTAAAAAATATGAGACTGAATGGGATTCCTCTGGAGCCTTCACAAGCACTGACATATCGCAATATCCATGACAGGTATAAGACATTGTTACAAATGAATGCCATTATTCTGTTTCTATGTATACACTCCAATTGGATTTGACTAGAAAATTCAAAACCTCTCTGTTTGCTCCGAGGTTCTCTGTTGATTAGTTAAGTCAATTACCCTTCGGATTTCTAAAGAAGAATATTAGCTCTATTAAATGTGTTACTGTCTCATTAGTTAAAAATAGAACAAGCAATGTGCTGCTTAGTGTTTACCACTACTGAGCCCTAATACTCTCTGAAATGGTTACAGAGCAATGTTGTCTTAGTTCTTGTCTGCTAGATATATAATGTGTGAGATGTGGATTTTTATCTACTGTAAGTTAGAGTGTGGCTAGATATGCAGACATTTTAATAGTGATGAAATGTAAAACACTTTTATAAGAAGCTGAAATATAACCATCTGACTAACCCATAGTTGGAGATGTATTAATTTAATTAGCTTCCTAAATAGAAATGGCTGATATTTGGTATTGCATCCTTTTGTAATGCTTTTGCCATTACTGAAACATTTTTGTGCTCAATCTTCTTGTGTTATTTGTAACAAAATGGAGCAATGAAACCAAAGTACAAAGAATTAAATATGTCAAGCTTTTCTATATTATTTATTTCCACCTGGGGACAAATAATGTTTTATCTATCTATCTATCTATCTATCTATCTATCTATCTATCTATCTATCTATCTATCTATCTATCTATCTATCTATCTATCTATCTATCTATCTATCTATCTATCTATCTATCTATCTATACTAAAAAGTACAGTATCTATCTGTTCTATATTACATTGTTCCTATTTGTTTATTTATGTGTTGAAACTCGTAAGTAGTTCCCTGGGTAGAGTAATAATCAGAGTTACAAGATATGGAATATTTATTCGATCAACATGACGCAAACAAGAGGCTAAAATAAAAGGACATCAACAAGACGTTAATCCTCACATAGAAGGTTACCAGGGTTCAAAAGGATGTGGCGAGGAAGCGTATGATGAACGCAGAAAATCAATTCTATCTTTCAAGCTAAATCATTAGGCAAGAATCCTGAAGAGGAAAATCAAAGCAAAAGACAAGACCTATGAAATCAGGATAGCAAAAGTAATGTGCACACAAAAGTTGTTGATTTCTTTGAGTATCCACAAACTTGGATATGGAAAGGTCATCACAGGTGACCTTTTAACTCATCCCATCAATGAGGTTAGGTTCTGTAATCTCTGAGGCTACCAACCACACAACTGTGCAAAACGACTCACAAAATGGTACTGTGCCTTAAAATCAACAAGCCTTCGAAAAAGAGTGAGAAAAATGAATAACTACATTATTAAAAGAAAGCCATGTCAGAAATGAATTATGTTCCCCAAAAACCTGGAAATGATTATAAAGAACAGCAAAGTGGGCTCAGAGGAACTAATAAAAAATTAATAAAGAATAGCCATCATAATACATGGAAACATAAGAAGTCATTCACACACAACTATACCCCTTGTGTGCCTGACTAAACAAGAGTGTCTCCACTGAAATCAATCTATTGTCAGGGTTTGCCAACCCCAACTAATATTCTGCATCCTACATCTGACTCTCCCGGAGAGCTCTTATTTCAGCTACACTCACAGCTGCAAGTTTTCTAGTGGAGATTAGGGAGCCCTTTATAAGCCACACCTTGGAAGCACATCCAGTTTTGTCTCATTAGCAAGGTGCCATTCTGGGATTCACCGCCCACCACCGTTCCCCTTGAACTCCCTCTGACCATTACAGTCCCTTTCATATATACTGTAACTGTATCTATCATATATAGTACCTTTCAAGTCTGTCTATCTCTTGGTTCTCCACTGCTGGAATAATTACCAGGAATACAAGACTTCATCATCCTCTTTGGTAGCACAGCTCATCACCTAATGGTGATAGCAAATACTTTGGTCCTTCTTGCCTGTCTTTTGCCCCTTTCTCTCTCTTTACCTCTCAACTTGTTTTTCTGATGAGTCCAGGCTCACTTTCAACTATAACTGAGAATAACTTTTGGGACAACCAGGTCCCTTTTTAATCTTCAGGGAGGACACTTTAGGTTCTGCTCTGGCTCAACTAGTTTGCAGTTTTCCTGTAGTCCTGACCCCTTTGTGGCCTTTAAAGCACCAGATCAGCACAGCAATTTGTTAACAACATGGCGTCACACGCCTAAACTCAAAACCATGTTCTATCCTCACTGACCAGCATACAGAACCCTCTGACCTTGCCTTTTAATGAAGATATAAGCAAATTTAGAAAGCAATTGAAATATGTTATTAAATGTAATTCACTAAACATTACTTTCAGCTTAATGCTTTGTACAATAAGAATCTATTTCTGGAAATGATTAATAATTCTGATGAAAGTACTTGTTCACATTCAGTTAAGGGAAAATAAACATGATAACTGAGGAAGTAACTCTTTTTGTTATCATAAAGATGAGCCATTTTACGCTGTCAACTTCACCCTTAGCACACTTAGAATAGCGGTGCTATGAAACCTGTGGCTTAAAGTTTCCTGTAAATTAGAACTTCTGTGTATCTTAATGAGGTCTCATCCAAAACATTAACAATCAAAATGCAACATGCCCATGCCAAACAAATTAAATATTCCTTTTACATTTGATGATTTTGTTTGTGCAGCGCATTTAACCAACACTGTTTTTTACAGGTGTTCTCGCATTGGTTGGGACTGTAAGAGTGGTGTCTGCCTAAACGGAGCTACCTGCGTGGACTTGTGGTCTTTCCATCTTTGTCAATGTCCTAAAGACTTTACTGGAGTGGACTGTGGCACCAGTAAGTTCTGTTTACAGTGTATTTTATATTGGCTTGGGTGAGGGAATCCTTCAATAGTCCACTTTGTATTATTTCTAAACTGTATATATATATATATATATATATATATATATATATATATATATATATACATGTACAAATATATACACTATATATATATACACTATATATATATATATATATATGTACAAATATATATATATATGTTGTGGTGGCGGACACCTGGGGATCCTGCCCAGCCAGGACACCTGGAAGGGCCAGGAGAGGGACAACACTTCCCCTGGACCACAAGAGGGCAGCTGCCCTGGTCTGCATTGGGGCCACAGGATTGGAGCTTAAAAGCTCAACCTTGTTGGGGCCCGTGGCCACCACGAGGGGGCACCCAGAGGATTGTGGAGCCCTGGATTGCAGCATTTCCACCACACTTGGAAGTGCTGGCGGAAAAAATTCCAGGCACACCCGGAGTGCTTCCCGGTGCTCATGCAGCACAGGAAGGCCATTGCGAAACACCTGGAGAACATTCAGGGCATTATAAAAGGTTCCGCCTCACTCCATTAGTCAAGCTGGAGTTGGGTGGAAGAGGATGGAATTTGCGAGTGGAGGAGTAGACGTGACAGTAGACTTGTGAGAAGAGAGGAGAAGAAGGGACTGTGAGCGATAAAGCTAATTGTATATTACAGTGAGTATAATTAAACGTTTATGTTTTTTTAGACAATTGGTTTCTGTCTGTCTGTGTACAGGGGCTGAAACTCTACAATGTGTGTGTATATATATATAATGTGTGTGTATATATATATAAAATATACAGTATATTGTGGAAGACCAGCCAGGACACAGACACCAACAGTTCCAAATATATGCCTTTATTTACAATATTTACAACTAGTAAAGTCCTGCACACATCCCAGTGTCCTTCCACCAATCATCCTCAAGTCCAGGCCTTTCAATGATCCAGCCTTCCTTCACCGCCTCCACTCTTCTCCTCCGAGCTTTGTCCTCTTCCACCCGACTCCGGCTCACAACTGGAGGGAGGCAGCCCCTTTTATTTCCACCCTGACGTGCTTCAGGTGCCTCTTGATGAGCTTCCTGCAGCACTTCCTGTGTGGCGGAAGTGCCGTTTGAGCACCCAGAAGCACTCCGGGTGTCCCTGGTATTTCTTCTGCCAGAACCTCCAGGTGGGGTGGAAGTGTTGACGTCCAGGGCTCCTTACTCATCCAGGCACTCTCTGAATGTGGCCACAGGCCCCTATAGGGTTGACCTTCCATGCTCAACTCCCGTGGCCCCCATACAAACCAGGGCGGCTGCCCTCTCATGGTCCAGGAGAGGCATAGTCCCTCTCTCGGTCCTTTTAGGCATCCCGGCTGGGCACAGCCCCTAGCGTCCTGCCACAATATATATATATGGAAGTGAAGGTCTGTGATATGATTTGCATATTTGCAGCTGGAGATCCACAAAGGGAGAAGATGAATCACGTATCATAAAGTAGTTTTTATTCCTGAGCTTTCAGCTCCTGCCAGGAGCCGTCATCAGAGGGTAAAGCTTAGACATACAAGAATCAAAGGCAATATATAGCAAAATTAAGTGGTGGAGGGGGTGGTCTTAGGTCAGTGTGTGAGTGGGAAGAACTCACGATCACTGATCTATACACATACAAAATCAACCGGACATACATTCAACTGGGACAATACACAAGTAAGATTTAAGGCCAGTACTAAAAGTGCCAGAGAGCTGGCTGAATCTTGGCTATCAAACGAAAACGCCATTAAAAGACATTTGGACATAAACCTAGCATATACAAACTTAAGAAGAACATGTTCATGATAATTAAAATTTACGACCAATACTCCTCCCAACCCCCACCCATCCATACTGACCTAAGACCACCCCCTCCCCTCAGCCCACATCCGTTCTTTTGGATTTGTGCAAATAAATCGGTACCACAAGCGAACTATGATACTTAGCGGGATGAGAGAATCTATATATATATATATATATATATATATGAATAATTCATTTGTTAGATGATGGACCCTTTGAAAAGGGTTTTATTGATTGTATGACCCCCTCATTAGCTCTTTGCAAGAGTTGTTTGTACAAAGAAAAGATAATATTCCTTATGTCTGGAGGTTCCAACAAATTATTTTGGGATTTCCAAAGTTGAAAAAAACACAACCCTCATATAATTTAATTTAGTTAAAACTGTTTATCCTTCACTAAACCTCACAGTTCCATTATCTACAGTTTATAATGATTCACTATTTCACCGGCAGTATAATTTACTAGGGTGACCAGACATGACAGGGACATTGCCAATTTCAGGTTATACATCCTAATAAATACCTGAAGAATACCAATATATCCCGGTTTTAATAGTCTCTCTTCCGAAAACAAATATCCTCACCTTATACAAAACTTCAAGGGGGACTCCCTCATACCACCCCATCCTCCTCCCCCTTGATGTAAAATGTGTAATAGCACAGTCCTAAATTTCAATCGGGAAAATCTTGATTAATAACTAGTATTAAATTTGAACAGCATCATGATGACTACCAAGAAGCACACAAATACAGAGAGTACTGTTGTTTATTTTTTCCACATGAACCACTGTGTGGAATCGTATTTGTTAATTTGTTAATAAGTTATAGCAGGTATTAAACAAATGAGGATGAATACATGTTACACAAGTGTCCCAGTTTGTGACGTGCTATTATTTACTATCACGGCACCTCATTCACATGTTACCTGTAAATTGTCGTTCACTGTAAGAAAACTTGCCTTTCACTTCTGTTATTCCTCAACATATATCATAAATGAATAGCTTTGAACGTCCCACTGAAATTTACTATAGCCAGATATGCCAAGAAATAATTCATTTCAAAAGTTTTTTTTTCTTGGTTTTGTTAGTTACTAATTGCAAATTGTCACTGTGTGTGAATATGGTGTGGGTGTGTGTTTGTGTGGTTCTGTGAATGAGAGTGTTCCTTGTGATGGACTAGAGTCCTGTCCAGACATGTTCTCAGCCTTGTGCCCCATCATTGACCCTTGCAACCTTGAAATGTAATGAGAAGGTACTAAACTGGCTTACTGAACTGAGTCAATGGACGGCTACAGTGTGTGCACAGTCCTCGAATGAACCTGAATGTTATGCCATGCGTACATTTTCTAACTTGTTAAGAACTGTGGCCATCAAATCTCTTTACTGGTCTCCAGGTACTGTCCTACCTTTCATATAACACTGAAGAAGAGTATTAACTAAAACACCTAAGTGTCTTGTGTGGTCAACAGTTCTAGCCTTGCTTCATTTATCACTATGGGGATTTTTGATCTGTGACCCCACCTATAGAAATGGACTCAGTCTTATTGAATGCTCACAGTTTTGTCTCACTCCTCATGAAGGCATATCCACCAAGTTTAGGAGTTCCATAATGTGCTCCTTCCATCCCTCAAAAATATCACTTGGTGATGTCCAAGGTTGTCTTATATTTTACAGAACCTCTTTACTGCTACCCAAAATTCATTTTCTATGGTCTTCCCTAATTCACCTCACACAAAGCCTTCTCTTGTTGGCTTTGGAGTTGATAAAATCTGTTTGTGTGCATTGACGAATCTGAAAGAATACCAACAGAGAAGTGTTTTACATACAGTCCAAAGAGAGACCGTGTTTGCATATCCCAGCATCACTACAGATGATATTAGATACTAGTGAGCTCCTGTGAGTAAGGTTAGAGGAACTAGAAAATTAAAGAGTAAACAAACACTTCATTAAATTTCTTGTGTTTGCCTCATAATTTCAACATACAGTAAAAACCTAAATAAAAAATTATAAAACAAAATTGCCTTCAGTTTTTTATGTAAGCTATTTATGTTCAGGTTTTATGTTTTTCTCCAAATACTTTTTGCTTTCTGGCCCACTAAGAGTCAAGAGGAGTGTCATTTAGGGAATTCCTCCCTCAGTCACTACACCTCTATGCACTTAGGGTCCAATAAGAAAGGTCTCTTCTGGATTGTGGCAGCATCAGACCCAAGAGAGTTGCTAACCTGTGGCAAAATCAAGGTGCAAAATACTGACATCTGGAAAAAGTCATCTGGAGAATTGGACAAAACTCAGGTGAAGACTGAGTAAACACTACATCCTGTGATGCTTCTGGCAGCATTTTTCGTTGATGGTCCTGGATTCCATGAGTATTTTGTGTCTTTCAACATCATGCAGTTTCCTCCAGGTGACCTAGCTGAGGTTGAACGGGCCTCTGCTTTTGACCAGATAAAAAATGGGTTACTTCACTCTCGTTGCTCTCCTTTCTTGAGCCAGTAGCATCTATAGGCGTTCCCGGACACTTCAGTGTTGCTGTTGATGGCTCTTCTTCCCCGCTCTCCTTTGATGGCCACCAGGCCAAAGACTCTGTCCAAGGATTGGCCTGTGAAACCCCTGCATTTTACCTCTACCAGTAGGCACCTTGCTCTCTGACTGCCTTGTCTACAATTCTTGATCAGTCCTTTATTCTTACAATCTTCCCATGGGACCGTTAACTCCAGCAGAACAACTTGTTTTGTCGATTTTGAGGTAAGGACAGTATTTAGGCACAAGGTAGTGACTGCAATATGTTGGGCGAACTTCAGCTTTCCCTCCAGGTCCACTGTCATCTTCCAGTCTCTTGCAAAGTCCAAGATTGCTGCAATTCTTTTTTCTAGCGGTTTCAGCTGCTCACCAGCATTTAATAAAGGTGATTGCCTGTTTAGAAGGACAACCTGTTTGCTCCACTCAATCCCCTTGCTGATGGCTACCGTCACAACCTTCAAGACTTGATCATGGTGCCACCAGTGTCTTCCCTCTCCTCATGCCTGACAGCATCTACTCAGAATATGCTTTCTACTCTGCCCCACATATGAAGGTTAGGTGGACTGGGGAGCACATCAAACATTGCAGATACAAACAGGCAAACCTAGCTCTAAGTCTTCATAGAAGCTCTTAAGCTTCTGCCTAATTTTAGAAATAAAAAGGGAGAAAAAAACACACAAGCATGACTGAAGAACAGTATAAATTGTAGCCAAGATGGAAAAGGGTTTGTTCTGAAAAAAACTAACTGTATAAATTAATTGAGAGAAGAAAGAAGAAAAGAAAAGAGACACATGGAGAGTGAAAAGGTTAACATGAGTTTGTTAGCAAGATCAAAAATTCAAAGGTAGCACGAAGACTAAGGATCAAACCTGTAACTAGAAAGATGTTCAAAATTTCAAAGAAATTTGAAGAATTTGTATGTCTGAACTAGCATGCCACCACCTTAAGTATCAATTGTAAGCTGATTTCACACAATGCAGTACTGACAATCACATGTCTGACAATGGAACACCACTGGCATAAACAACATGACCACAGAGTGGAAGCACCCACACCTAAATAATGGCAGTGAGATGGTGTCACTGCCAGAGTGATGAAGATGAATCATAATCAAAACAAACAGGAATTTCAGGAAAAACCTGAAACAAATATTCCACATTAAGAAAGTGTGACTCATTTTAATACACAATGATATGTCAAGGTTCAGTCAGGGCTTTAACCCTTGGCTCAAGCGTTTAGTCTTTTTGTTGTTTTTTTGATATTATTTTGCATATTTTGTTTTTATTTACAGTGCATCCGGAAAGTATTCACACCGCATCACTTTTTCCACATTTTGTTATGTTACAGCCTTATTCCAAAATGGATTAAATTCATTTTTTTCCTCAGAATTCTACACACAACACCCCATAATAACAACGTGAAAGCTTGAGGTTGTTGCAAATTTATTAAAAATAAAAAAACTGAGAAATCCCATGTACATAAGTATTCACAGCCTTTAGTCAATACTTTGTTGATGCACCTTTGGCAGCAATTAAAGCCTCAAGTCTTGTTGAATATGATGCCACAAGCTTGGCACACCTATCCTTGGCCAGTTTCGCCCATTCCTCTTTGCAGCACCTCTCAAGCTCCATCAGGTTGGATAGGAAGCGTCGGTGCACAGCCATTTTAAGATCTCTCCAGAGATGTTCAATTGGATTCAAGTCTGGGCTCTGGCTGGGCCACTCAAGGACATTCACAGAGTTGTCCTGAAGCCACTCCTTTGATATCTTGGCTGTGAGCTTTGGGTCGTTGTCCTGCTGAAAGATGAACCGTCGCCCCAGTCTGAGGTCAAGAGTGCTCTGGAGCAGGTTTTCATCCAGGATGTCTCTGTACATTGCTGCAGTCATCTTTCCCTTTATCCTGACTAGTCTCCCAGTTCCTGCCGCTGAAAAACATCCCCACAGCATGATGCTGCCACCACCATGCTTCACTGTAGGGATAGTATTGGCCTGGTAATGAGCGGTGCCTGGTTTCCTCCAAACGTGACGCCTGGCATTCACACCAAAGAGTTCAATCTTTGTCTCATCAGACCAGTGAATTTTCTTTCTCATGGTCTGAGAGTCTTTCAGGTGCCTTTTGGCAAACTTCAGGCGGGCTGCCATGTGTCTTTTACTAAGGAGTGGCTTCCGTCTGGCCACTCTACCATACAGGCCTGATTGGTGAATTGCTGCAGAGATGGTTGTCCTTCTGGAAGGTTCTCCTCTCTCCACAGAGGACATCTGGAGCTCTGACAGAGTGACCATCGGGTTCTTGGTCACCTCCCTGACTAAGACCCTTCTCCCCCGATCGCTCAGTTTAGATGGCTGGCCAGCTCTAGGAAGAGTCCTGGTGGATTCCAACTTCTTCCACTTACGGATGATGGAGGCCATTGTGCTCATTGGGACCTTCAAAGCAGCAGAAAATTTTCTGTAACCTTCCCCAGATTTGTGCCTCGAGACAATCCTGTCTCAGAGGTCTACAGACAATTCCTTTGACTTCATGCTTGGTTTGTGCTCTGACATGAACTGTCAACTGTGTGACCTTATATAGACAGGTGTGTGCCTTTCCAAATCATGTCCAATCAACTGAATTTACCACAGGTGGACTCCAATTAAGCTGCAAAAACATCTCAAGGATGATCAGGGAAACAGGATGCACCTTAGCTCAATTTTGAGCTTCATGGCAAAGGCTGTGAATACTTATGTACATGTGCTTTCTCAATTTTTTTATTTTTAATAAATTTGCAAAAATCTCAAGTAAACATTTTTCATGTTGTCATTATGGGGTGTTGTGTGTAGAATTCTGAGGAAAAAAATGAATTTAGTCCACTTTGGAATAAGGCTGTAACATAACAAAACGTGGAAAAAGTGATGCACTGTGAATACTTTCCGGATGCACTGTATGTTTTATTGTATTCTATGTGTTTTATTTAATATAATATTGTTTATTAATTACATTGCAATTAATTATATTTGCAATTTTGTATTATGTTAGTACTGTATGTATTAGTTTTCTCTGTTTTCTGCCCTGTCCCCTTTCAGTGGAGCCTTAGGTGGTGGGGCCATCTGATGATACAGCTGAAAGAATGTCACCAGCACTATTTATAGAAAAACAGCAGTGAACACAGCAGTGAAATTTATTTCTGTCTTTTGCATTGTGTTATGTTCTAGTGAGCGTCTCATCCCTGACTCAAGTATGTTTTGTTGTCTATTTAATATTTTTGTAGTCTTTTGAATTTTATTCAAACAAGACATGTAATAATGATAACAGTCTGTGTTTTCAAAGCTTTCAAAGCTGTGTTTTTTTCACCCGTTCACACCATTTTTGAAATGTATGGCTCTGGAGAGTGTTTTTAAAAGTCAGAGATTAAAAATACCGGGGTAGTGTGGACGAAAGTGTGTACAAAAGGCAAAAATGAAGAGTAATATCTGCTTTTGTGAACATAGTAGTGTGGATATAGATTAAGATTTCATTTAGAAGCATACACGTAGAATGCTTATATGTTTTTATGTTAGATGTTCAGAAAACAGTTTAATGACTGTTTTACTAACTTCAGTTTTGGGGTACATTTTGGTTTACATGAAAGCTAAGATTGATTTTCTGGTTTTATTGTTTATTTACTTACACTTTATCTTCTAACTCATCTTTCTCTGCCTTTGTAGCCTGCCACTTACTACATTGCGGCTGTACACTCTGAGCAAGAAACAGCAAGTTTGATTTACAATGGTTCTGATATTTACTACTTTTTCCAAGTATTTTAGAATTGTAATTTATTTTTGATTTTGAAGTTTACACCCCATGGAAATTGTTAATATTTTCAATATACAGTATGTGAACAAGCAAACAGTAGATCTTCATGCAAACAGTACCTACAGATAAAGGGTTTATACCTGAACAAATGATACATAAAGCTGACATGGTATATTCATTGTCATGATCTAAGTTAACAAAAATGCAAATGGAAAAAGTCAGTCCACCCCTACATTTACCATCACTTCAGATCACAAAAATTAGAGTCAGTTATTCCAGATTAAGTGCCTATGATTAGAACCTCTTTGGGTAGTATGCAGCTGGATCCTTCCTTACTTAAACTGCACGTATCGATGGTCTGGTGTTCTCTTTGCTATTGATGTGTGTTGTGTCATCATGCTAAGACCAAAAGAGCTCTCTAAGACACTTAGAGTGAATGCCTATAAGTCTTTATTTGAAATCAATGATACCACTGTAAGGAAAATCATCTACAAGTGATATAAATTTCAAACAACCGGTAATTTGTTTAGGACTGGATGGCCCAGCAAACTCATCCCAAGAGCTGATAGTTTGATAATAAAAAGCAGTTTTCCAAGAACCCCAGAATTTCACTGGGGGATCTGCAAGTAACTCTTGCAAATGTTAGTGTCAAACTGCTCAAATCTGCAAATAGAGTGAGATTACACAAATTTGAACTGCATGCGAGTTATGCCAGGAAAAAACCTTTGTTGTCTAAAAAAGAACACTCAAGCAAGACTACAGTTTACCATTGAACATCTCGGCTGAGTCCAGGCCTTCTGGACCAGTGTGCTCTGGACAGACAAATCAAAGAGTTTTTGGCCACAGTAACAGTAAGCATGTTTGACGCAAACTAAAAACAACATTCCAGGAGGAGAACCTCATACCAACAGTGAAGCATGGTGGTGAAAATGCTAGGAGTTGTAGTTGATTTGCTACCTCAGGGCCTGGGCAGCTTGCAGTCATTGAATCAGCTGTGAGTTGTGCATCATATCAGAGTGTCCTTGAAGAAAATGAGAGGACATTTGTTGAAGCTGAAAATTCATTTGAGTCAATGTTAAAAACTGATGGGCAGTCATGAAAAACTTCTACAAGGAGTCATTTCTGTTAAAGGGAGCAATACCAGCTTCTGAGGGCAAGGATGGACTTACTTTTCATCAGAAGACCATTACTATCTATTGATATCTTTGTTGAGTAAGTGATTGAAAAGGCAAATTTTCCTTGTGTTTTTATTTTATTCAATTACTAGGGGGCTTTGCCCCCTGTTCAATTTGCTCGCCAACCACTGGGCCTGCACTACGTACTAGTCTCTTTGCGGTTCTGCCGCTTGCGTATGGGGATGCAGATGTACAATTTAAACAGATTTTTATTTTCATGGGAATGGTTACATATGCATAATAGAACTAACTTTTACATTACTGCAAGTAATTAACCATATTAAAAAATAATAAAACATAATAATTTGAAAGTAAATTATGTTTCATGTTGTGTTACAGTTATTCGTTGCGTAATACGATTTAATTCTGTTTGGCTTTGAAATTAACATGCAAATACTTTTGAAACTAACACTTTTACTGTAAAACTTCAGTAAAAACTATTTTTTCAATTACATTTTCATCAGTATTGCATTGAATTTTGATTCTATGTTTGGACTTTCGTAATGACAACGCAACGTATAACTGCCCATGACTGGATTTTGTTTCTTTCTCTCTATTAAATAAAACAACTTTTTTAAATGTTTGGCTCTGAGATTTGTTAATTGTCTTTGCAAAAGCTGTTCTAACGGGAAACTGTTAAAGTTTTAATATGAGTGGCATATCAAGATCTCCTTTGTTGTCTAATGTTATCTGCGGAAGATGTACTACATTACCTTTCTTGGATACATTCTTCTTGCTATGGTAATTCGTGGGGTGGAAGAATGGATGTTGTTAACGGTTGTAGATATTCTTCAGGATATTGAAAGTTGATGTTTTCATGTTCCGCACAATCACCACCAACTGTTTCAGTAGAGTCTATTGATACGCATTTAACTAATTTGCCATGTAACCGATCGACATTTTTTGCATTAATTCTTTTGACTTCATCGTTTCTTAGTGCTAGGAATACCCGTGTACTCATTTTTTCTGTTGATAACCCTTCGTGATGAAATTCATCATTAAGATTTGGACATAATACGTTTTCTTTAATTGGGAACTTAAAGTGAGGAAAACGTTAAAATTTATAAGAGCTGAGAGAACAGGAACTGTGTCTGTCAAAAGCCTTCACATGAATGAGAGGTGAGAGTACTGTGTGCGTGGTTGAGTATGGTTGAGAGGAGGGCATGACTTGAAAAAATCTCATGGCCAAAGTCTCGTCTCGCGGGACTTGAAAAAATCTCTTGAAAAAAGTCTTGTCTCATCCCAGGCTTTTTTTATATAATAGAGAGACAGATATATGACATTCATCTGTAGACAGAAAAAGTAAATATCAAATAAATAATCATAGATACACCAAGTCCATACTGTTGAACATAGTATGCAGAAAAATAATTCCAGAATTGTTTTTTCTTCATTAGAAATTTCACAGGAATCTCAAATATGGTTTGATGGAGACTTTTACTTTGATTATGTCATAAAAGAAAGCTATAGACGGAAAGAAATGATGTTAAACTACCTGAGAATAAACAGTCAATCTCAAGATGAAGGAGCAGAGTTGGAACTAAAGTTTAAGATAAGAAGAATGAATGGCATTCTACTTTATATCAAGGGAAGTAATGGCTTCACTGTGCTAAAGGTATGTCTTTTTATTTTTCCACATACTCGTTTGCAATAAACTGCCACGGGGTAAAATATTAAAAGTGTCCACTGATACTATTTTTATTACCTTTTGTAATTAATGCTGCTTTAATGAGCCTCAAAATATATTTTGTTGTTTTAAAATTAGTTACATTTAAGTATTTATTTTTTTTCTGATCTCCATGCTATTAACTATGACCAAATATTCTCTTAGTATTATAGCAACAGCATGTTATCACAGAGGCACAAAGTCACAACTCTACCCTTTACCATAACCTGCTTGCTTACCAAAAGCCTGCTTAGAGTTCTTCCCATTACAAGTTGGCTCCAGCTTATTAAAAAGAAGCAAAAAACAAAATACCAGTCCTCATTCCACTAGAAACAGAAATCTCTCTCAGTCTTCATCCCCAGTTCTGAATATAACAAATAACAGTAGCTAAACAGATTTCCTGCTGCATGTCTAGTACATTCATCATCACCAAGCACCAGATCAGTTCCATCTCCTTCTTCAAGTCCTGCACCCTCTAATTCTTCATCTCACTAGGTGTCAGCACACACACCATCACTATGCAGTAACCATCTACTGTTCTGGCTCCATCATTTGTTGTGCACTTATAATCAGAAGGACCAGCTAAGTGCTGATCTTGTCATCCTAAACCATCCATCAGGAAGACCACCAGTGCTTGGCTGTTTAAGGCTCAAACAATGGTGACCTTAACAAGTAGACAATTGAATGTGGCCATCTGTTTGAGGGTGCCAACAATGAACTGACATCTTATCCAAGTTTTTTCCCTGCCTTGAGTCCCATGTTGCCAAAATAGGCTTCAGTCCCCATGGCTCATACCTGAATTATGAGAGTTTGAGAATGAATGACTAAATTGATGAAATATTACATTACACATAATATTGACAACTTTTACAACAAGCAACAGTAACAGAGAAAAGTTAACATAACAATAATGTTTTTAGAATGCTATACAGTAAATTTTATTTTCAAATTATTTTTGCACAGAAAGTAGAAATGTCAATTCATTAAATTTATATTTTATTACAGTTTGTGCTTCAAAAAGAGATGTGTTACTGTAACCTAATTATATTTTCCAGTAACAAAGTAGTGTAATACATTACAGTTTAAATTCTTTTTTTTTTTTTAATCTAAATATTTTTATTTTATTAATTTTCATTGTAATCATTCCATACAAACAGATCAATTTTTAACTCAACAAATTTGAAGACAAATCAAACCCCACCCCTGAGAAGGAGAGCTTAGCTAAAGGAAAATTGCTTTAAGCTTTTTAATAAGGCAACATTAGACAAAAGAAGGGGAGAAGTAAATATCTATATAAATAAGAGATGGAGAAGGGAGTTAAATGCAATAATAGTTAATTCTCTTATTCTAAAATAATATTGATTAAATCCTGCCATGTTCTGAAAAAATTTTGTACAGATCCTCTAACTGAAAATTTGATTTTTTCCAATTTCAAATAATATAAAACATCAGTTTCCCACTGACTTATAAGAGGAGAATTAGGATTCTCCCAATTTAACAAAATAAGTCTGCGTGCCAAAAGTGTAGTGAATGCAATCACCGTTTGCTTGTCCTTCTCCAATTCCAGTCCATCTGGAAGGACACCAAACACAGCTGTTAGTGGGTTAGGAGGGATTGTGATACTAAGGCTGTCAGAGAGGCACTTAAAAATTTTTGCCCAAAATGATGTTAGTTTGGTGCAGGCCCAGAACATGTGACCCAGTGAGGCAGGAGCTTGGTTGCAGCGCTCACAGGTTGCATCCTGGCCTGGAAACATTTTGGACAGTTTTAAGCGAGACAGATGAGCTTGATATATAATTTTTAGTTGAATAATTCTATGCTTTGCGCATATAGAACTCGAGTGAATTCTCTGCTTTGCTACCTTCCACTCCTTTTCTGATATATTGATTAAGAGATCTTCTTCCCAATGTCCTCTTGGATCTTTGAAAGGTAGGGACTCTAATAAGATTTTATATATTGCGGAAATAGTGTTTGTTTCCTCGGAATTGAGCAGTATTTTTTCCAGCATTGTGGAGGGTGCAAGGTGGGGGAAATCGGGCAATTTCTGTTTAACAAAATTTCTAATTTGAAGATAGTAAAAGAAATGTGTAGCTGGGAGGTTAAATTTTGAACGTAATTGTTCAAAAGATGTAAATATGTTGTCTATATAAAGATCTCTGAGCATTTTAATCCCAAAACTTTTCCAGGTATTAAAAACTGGATATACTTGCGAAGGTTGAAAGAGGTGGTTCTCTTGCAGAGGTGCCACTGATAAAAGATTTTCCATCTTAAAATGCTTCCTAATTTGGTTCCATATTCTGAGTGAGTAAAGCACAATTGGGTTATTAGTATATTTGCGATAACTTTCATTTATTGGAGAGCAGAGCAGGGAATATAAAGAAGTACTACAGGATTTTACTTCTATTGCGGACCAAGCCTGTGTATGTTCATTTATTTGTGTCCAGGTTTTTATGGCTTGTATGTTTGCTGCCCAGTAATAAAACTGAAAATTAGGTAAAGCCATGCCACCTTCTGCCTGAGGTCTTTGTAGGGTCGCTCTTCAGATACGTGGGTGTTTTGAGTTCCAAATGAATGAGGTTATTATTGAATCTAACTGTTTAAAAAACGATTTATTGATATATATTGAAATGTTTTGAAATAAAAAGAGAAGTTTAGGAAGGATATTCATCTTAACAATGTTAATTCTTCCGGCTAGAGTGAGATGAAGGGTTGACCATCTATGCAAGTCTTGCTTAATTGTTTCCATACAGACGCCAAAATTTTGTTGATAAAGAGCTTTATGTTTACTTGTGATATTTACCCCTAGGTATTTAAACTGATCTGCTATGGTAAAAGGTAGGGTGTCTAATCTAATATTATATGCTTGTGAATTCACTGGAAAGAGTATACTTTTATTCAGATTAATTCTAAGACCAGATATCTTTTGAAATTCTGTTAGTGCTGTTAAAACAGGAGGGACAGTGTTTTCTGGGTCCGATATATATAAGACCATATCATCTGCATATAGAGAAATTTTCTGTTCCAGTCCTTCTCTGACAATCCCCTTTATCTGATAAGAATTTCGGCAGTGAACCGCCAGTGGTTCAATAGCGATTGCAAACAACAGTGGCGACAAGGGACATCCTTGTCTGGTACCATGTTCTAGTTTAAAGTAGTCTGAGCAAATGTTATTAATACAAACTGAAGCTTCTGGACTGGTATACAGTAGTTTGATCCAAGCACAAATATTCGGGCCAAACCCAAGTTTAAATTCTAGTAGTCATCACATTACAGTTACCGACTCAACTAGGATTTGTTACATTCATTTTTGACAAGGCAGGTAGCTCAAAGTGCTTTACAAAATGTCAAAGAAAAGATTGCATAACAAAGAGAAAAACAACAAATTTTAACTAAACTATTATATTAATGAATAAATTAAATATCAAACCTAGTAAATAAGAATAAATCAATACACACCTATACAAGTGATAGATAAAGTGGAGTCCTTAAATTTTGGACTCTTCTCTCTTGATGATAATGACATGCCTAACGCTATGGTCAAATGGTCAGGATGGACAGAAAATTTAAAAAAAAAACAGCTGGCCAGATGCTGGGCAAAAAAACAAATCTGCAGGGGTTCCAAGGCCAAAAGACTGGGCATTTAACAGATTACTCCCTTCCTACCAACATGCACACTGTTGGCGCTACTGAATGCCACATCTTGTCAATATACAGCAGTGTGAGTGACTGAGGTTCAGCCTTTCACATGGATAGGCAGCTTCCTTGAGAACCTGGTAAGGTGTGTGTGTTCGCAAAAATCAGTCGGGGCTTGATTTTACCATGTAATTTATGATATTTTATAATGTTGGTCATATAAGTCGAATGCGAAAAACTCACGCTATCGGTCCAAGAGTTTATGATATGCTAACGCCCACCTGAGAGAGTAACCACGGAGCACACTGCCTTTTTTTTCGTATGTATTGTGCCTACGTGACCACACGGTAATACCCAAACTATTCCGAAGCGATGTTTGCACTGTTTTGTGTTTTTTGGATCTCACATCCTCATACATCTTTATCGTAAGAGCATCCCTTATCTACGATGGAGCGTTTGATCAGAAGAAAATATGGAGATGGTTTTAAATTAAATGCCGTTGAAGTAGCGAAAGAAATTGGTAACTGCGCTGCTGCAACAAAATTCAATGTGTCTGAGAAACTGGTGTGAGATTGGAGGAGGCAAGAATATGTAAAAAACAAAAACAAAAAAAAAGTGTCACATTTTTGAATAAGTCAGGGTCTGATTTTTGATCGATTTTTTGGGTTTCAAGACCCAACTTATACACGAGTATATACTGTAGTAAATTTCCATTATAAAAACTGGTGGATATCATTTGTTAAAGCATGTGGAAAATGTGTAATGGTTGTCAAAAGATACAAAACGTTACAACAATCTAAACAAGAACACTTACTATTCAGTGAGTGTGAAGGCACTTCAGAGGAATGCCATCTGAGCTACCACTGTTTAAAAATGAAACTGGTTGGTGATATACTTTATGGTTACTTGGGCAGTGTTGCAGCAAACAGAACAGTTAAGATGTTTTTTTTTTAATTTAATATGCAGCAATCATTTAAGTTTAAGGGAGTGTAGTGCAAGCCAAGCCATTTACCTGTGAAAATGAAATAATACGCACACTCATAACTGCTGTTAATTTGGGTGTCATCCTTGTACTTTTCTAATGGTACATACTGTAGGTGCTTTGCTTTAGAGAGTGACTTAAATGTAAAATAATTAGTAATGTGATTAGTTTTTCCAAGAAGTAATGAGAAAAGTAATCCTGTCACAAATTGACAGAAGTAATTAGGAGTCTGCAATGGATTACTTTCTTTGAATAACTACCCCTCAGAAAGTTGGGTTTGGAAAATGAAGTTTTTCACTCTGTGATTCCAACATTTCAGCTTTAATTTACAAATCTGATTGTGCATTAGTTCTCATTGCATTTCCTAGTCATAACTGTTTAACCATTTCTGAGGGTTTGATATTGTTAATAATATTGGATAGTTCTGTATTATAAATTTAGAATTGTCCATTTGCTTCTATTTTTGCAGGTAGCCAGTGGAAAACTACAATACATTTATCATAATGATTCATCTGGCAAAATGGAACATATTTTTAGTGAGTTAAGACTTCAGACTGATCACTGGCATATTCTTAAAGTGGTGAGAAATGGAATACATGCAAAGCTCTTCTTGGATGATGAATGCTTTATTAATTTTACTAATCCAGCCCAGGATTTGATTGGACTTGATACTGAAAGGATTTTTCTTGGGGGAATGCCATCTGAGCTACCACGGTTTAAAAATGAAACTGGTATGTGATATACATTATGGTTACTTGGGCAGTGTTGCAGCAACAGAACAGTTAAGATATGTTTTTTACATTTAATATGCAGCGATCATTTTAGTTTAAGGGGGTGTGTGCTAAACAAGTTGTGAAGAGTCTGTTCATATTGTAGCTTTGCTTAAGAAATTGTTCTCAGTGGCCCCTTTATAAGGTACATCTTATTCATAGCATTAATAGATTGCTCCTCCAAACGACCAGTCATGTGGCTTCAACTCAATATACAGCATCGTCATGCTCAGGAGGTTTTGCTGTTGTTCAACCAAACAACAGAATTTGGAAAATGTATGATCAAAATAACCTTGACTGTGGGATGATTATTGGTGTCAGATGGGACAGCATCTCAAAAACAGTGGCCATTGCTGTAATTGTCATGCACAAGAGTTTCTAGAGCTTACCAAGAAAGGTATGATAAACAAAACCAGACTGTGAACGATAGTTTTGTAGGTGAAAACAGCTGAGAGAGGCCAGTGGCAAATGGGTGGACGCAAACTAAAGGAAAAGCCACAAATTCTCAAATAATAGTTCTTTACAATAGATGGGTATCTCTGAACACACAATGCTCTGGATCTTGAAGTATATGATGATTATTAGCAACACCAGCAGAAGACCACAAGTTCTTACCTCTGTTAGGTAAAAACAGGAAGAAACAGTGAAACGATTATTATCAGAACTTAATGACTCAGGATTTGAGAAAGGTTATCAGGATCTCATGAATCTCTTGTTTTTGCTGCAACAGGTTCTTAAAGGGTCATAACTTTGTATTGTGTCAATGATACTGGCTGATGGTGGTTCTGTAATAGAGTAAAACATATTTCCTTAGCACAGTTTAGGCCTCTTAATATCAAATGAGTATCACTGAAATGCTACTGTGTACGTAATAACTGTTAGTGACCATGGCCATCCTTTCATGACCACGGCCTACACTTTTTCAGATTGATTATTTCCAGAGTATCGTGTGCCTTTTTATGTCTTGTTACAAGGAAAGGCAGATTGAAACATTGGGATGACCAGGGGTCTCATTTATAACAGCGTGCGTAAAATTCACACTATAACATGGTGTACGGACAAAAGTGGAAATGTCCGTACACACAAAAAAATCCAGATGCATAAATCTGTGCGAACGCCAACTTCCACGTTCTTCTGCTCCATAAATCCCGGTCAGCATCAAAAGTAACACACGTGCACGCACCTGCTATCCTGCCCTAACTCCTCACAGAATTATGCCTCTTTGAATATGCAAATCAATATAAATAGCCCTTAAACTCAGCCTTCTGTGAAAAGACAATTGCAAAAGCACGGGGGAAAATAGAACAATTTCAGCGAATACCAAGTGGGAGCAAGGAAAAATTTACTATTTGTTGGTTTAAACAGTGATATAATTAACAAAAGGAAGTTGATCGAGTGACAGAGTGTCAGAGAAACTTGAAAGTTCAAGTTCACAAAGATGCACAGTGCCCGAAATATAAAAGAAGTTGTCAGATGTCAAAGTCGCCGTGAAAAGGCGAGTCGTAGCCTACCATCTGAGTGTCATATGAAAGCTTATTAGGGTACAGAGAAAAGAAAAATAAAATAGGGACACAGTGGGAAAAAAGCTCAAAATGCCAACTTTAATCTTGAAATTTCCACTTCAATCATGTAGTTTTTTTGTCATTAAAGTAGAACATCATAAATTTAATCTTTAAATCGTTTAATTTACTAGTTTCTCAAATACCATCATAACTAAAGTAGCACGTTAAATGCTTTGTTTTGTATGTGTTCTATGTGCTCTGTGTGTGTGAATCACTACTTGCTTCTTAAACTGACTTTATCTTCCTCCAACAGGACACAGAATCCATTACATTCGTGATATTACAGCTCTCTGAATAATTTAAATACTGAGATGTATACTTGATATCATTTTCTTGATGATAGGAATTAAAGCATGTTATTAAACATGGGAACACGGTGGCGCAGTGATAGTGACGAGCAGGCGCATCGTCCACAGATTGCGTGACCTTCGATGAAATAATTTATTGCAGCAGTACTGTCTCTTTCAAACATACTAACCCCCAATCATGTCCTTCCTTTTCTTTCTCCAAGTAACCAATCGCCACACAATCAGCTCTGTAATAGACTTTAAGCCATCTGTAAGCTTAGAACTCTGAATCTTCAAAACTTTTAAGGAACATTGAAATATCTTCATAGTACATGTTTAATTATTCTATCCATCTATCCATCCAGGGTCACGTCAGCCCTAGCAAGAATACAGCGATAGGCAGGAACAATCCTTGAACTAGCTAGCGCTGCGCCACTGTGTCCTCACATGTTTAATTATTAACAATATAGATTATTTAAATGACGTTAACATTTTATCTGTATAATGTAATAAACATATTTCATCTTAAAAATGATATTGTTATCATATGTAAATGCGCACTTTATAAAGTGGCGCAGGTTGTGCAATATTAT
This sequence comes from Erpetoichthys calabaricus, assembly GCF_900747795.2. NCBI lineage: Eukaryota > Metazoa > Chordata > Cladistia > Polypteriformes > Polypteridae > Erpetoichthys > Erpetoichthys calabaricus. Next base: position 36,482,726 of record NC_041397.2, read on the forward strand.
AACTGTATCGCAAGTTTACAGTGAGGTAATTGCACTTATAAGTACAAACAGTTCTATAAGGAGCACTTGATGGACTGATTGAGTGCGTTTATAGTACTTGTGATGAAACTGTTTTTGAACCGCAAGGTCCGTACAGGAAAGGGTCTGAAGCGTTTGTCGGATGACAGCAGTTCAAATAGCGAATGGCTGAGGCAAATTGTGCTTGATTCTGTATACCGGTAATTCTCTTTCCGATCTGCTGCTCTGAGTGGTGCAGTTAGAGTGAAATGGAAAAAGATGATCCGCTGTGGCAACCCCTAACGAGAGCAGCTGAAAGTAGAAGAAGAAGGTGCAGTGAGAGTAACAACGCTAAAGCAGCTATGGTATTTAGAGTAGTTTGGGCTTTCCGTGGACCATTATATTGTTACAGGATAATTACAATCAGATGTTTTAAACTAATGAACAATATGCGGTTAATTTCAATGATTCGATGTAAAAAAGAAAGGGAAACCACACTGGAACAGTAGCACTGCTTTGACTCTGGGTGCCGCCAGTTTGCAAAACCAAGCGGAGAACTTGCGTACGCCAGGGTTGGAGCTACAGTGAAAATGTGTGTGGCTTTATGTCAAGTTTAGGTTTTACTTGAGTGTGGAAACGGGCTTACGCAACATTTTTGTGCGGACGCACTGTTTATACATGAGGCCCCAGGAGAGGAAAACATTAATGGAAACCAAAGTTGAAACCAGAGGTTTGTCCTGACGTTCTGCGCTACCAAAATGCTAATCAAGGAATCAAAGTAAGAAGACAAATACAAAGAGTCAGGAACCAGAAAATCTAAAGCACAAGACTTAAACACACACACAAGAAGGACTCATTTTTGGCGATATTAACAAACACATATAATGACTTGTCTGATGTGCCTCTTTTTATATTGTCACATCAATTACATTAATTATGAAATTTCCAGAGACATGCTCGATTGTAACCAACAGCACGTCATAATGATGGCAACTCAAATTGGCAGTGCCCATAAAAAATAAAACGGCAACAGAACCAGCACGATTATTTCATTAATACCTGAAAATAATAATAATATAAGAAAATATGTACATAAAGTTTGAGGCAGCACTTCAGAAAACCCAAAATGGGAACAGCTACAGTATAACAATGAGAAGTTATATTTTTTGGTAATGCTTTAGTTTAAGAACTGCAAAAATGCATCTGTCTCTCCTTTACTATTATGTAGCAAACACTTCTTTGGGTCTTCATAACACTTACAAAGCAGCAGTAAAGTGTTGGTTTATCTCTACAATGTAACCTACTAACTTTATTTGGAGTGGTCTGAGGGGGCTTAACTGAGACATATTTCTCTTGATACTTCATATTTAGTATAAGACCTGTGAATACTTCATGTTATCAAGTCGTTTTACCAGCATGTCAATACCCCACACTGCATAGAGATGAATAACTGATCTACTGATGTTTTATAAGTGTTACGAAGACCAATAGTTACATAAGAGAAAATGAGTAATAGATGCATTTTTGCAGTACCTAAACTAAAGTGTTACCAATTTTTTAAAACCATTGAATCATAAGAACAGTGACATAAAGAATGCACCATTTTAAGCTAGTTCTACAAACATAACAGTGACCTCGGTTTGCTCCAGTGGTCTGCACAGACTCCAATGGAGTATTTGCAGAATGAGAGGTTCACAGTGTGAATGTGTGCTAAAGAAATCTACAGGAACTGCGCTCGATTCAGTATGGAACAAAATCTTGCACCTTGCTGAATCCATGCCTTGAAGAATTCAAGGTCTTCTGATGACATAAATAGACCATAAGTGGTAATAAATTGGTGTACAATAATCCCTCCTCCATCGCGGGGGTTGCGTTCCAGAACCACCCGCGAAATAAGAAAATCCGCGAAGTAGAAACCATATGTTTATATGGTTATTTTTATATTGTCATGCTTGGGTCACAGATTTGCGCAGAAACACAGGAGGTTGTAGAGAGACAGGAACGTTATTCAAACACTGCAAACAAACATTTGTCTCTTTTTCAAAAGTTTAAACTGTGCTCCATGACAAGACAGAGATGACAGTTCTGTCTCACAATTAAAAGAATGCAAACATATCTTCCTCTTCAAAGGAGTGCGTGTCAGGAGCACAGAATGTCACATAGATAGAGAAAACAACCTCAAGCAAACAAATCAATAGGGCTGTTTGGCTTTTAAGTATGCGAAGCACCGCGGCACAAAGCTGTTGAAGGCGGCAGCTCACACCCCCTCCGTCAGGAACAGAGAGAGAGAGAGAGAGAGACAGAGTTTGTTTTTCAGTCAAAAATCAATACGTGCCCTTCGAGCTTTTAAGTATGCGAAGCACCGTGCAGCATGTCGTTTCAGGAAGCAGCTGCACAAAAGATAGCAATAATCTTTCAGCATTTTTAGACGAGCCTCCGTATCGTCTAGGTGTGCGAACAGCCCCCCTGCTCAATCCCCATACGTCAGGATCAGAGAAAGTCAGCGCAAGAGAGAGAGAAGAGTAAGCAATCTAGCTTCTCAGCCATCTGCCAATAGCGTCCCTTGTATGAAATCAACTGGGCAAACCAACTGAGGAAGCGTGTACCAGAAATTAAAAGACCCATTGTCCGCAGAAATTGCGAACCAGCAAAAAATCCGTGATATATATTTAAATATGCTTACATATAAAATCCGCGATGGAGTGAAGCCGCGAACGGCGAAGCGCGATATAGCGAGGGATCACTGTATTCAATACATTGGCCACATAAATGAGTGACATGATTTAATATAAAACAAAACCCAATTGGCAGAATAAAACACATGCATGCAATACACCACAAACATGGCTCTGTCTTTACTGAATATGCTATGACCCTATGGTATGTACCCTCTTATGGCACTAACAACAAGTTTTCAGTAGTGCCTGTCCAGACATTAATAGTCCGTGGAATGTTAAGATTTTGTGTAACAAGATTATTTTGCAGACTACTATATTTTTCTGTAGCGTGCAACAGTTTATATACTAGATGTCAACTATTCTTTTTCACACTGGATTGACTGCCTTCATGCTCATTCAGTTGTTCCTAATTTACTGTAAATCTAACACAGTATTGTGAAACTTTGCAACACATAATAACTTGATATTCATTTTGGCCATCGGAATAATAATATAAACCTTTATTGTCATAAAAGTGAAAACAAACAATAAAAATAAGCATGCTGATTGGAATAAGTTAAAGCTTATCAGACAGCTGTGCTATAGACTAAAGATGTCCCCTGCTTCCAATAAGCCTGTGATGTGAGACATGAGACGGGCCCTGTGCTGCCCCTCACCAGGCACCGGCTGTAAGCTCGAGCCGTAGGCTGCATTTAATCTGCCATCTGCTCAATGCATTCATCCTCGGTGTAGCTGCTCTGATTTCTACTTCATTTGATTTTATGAGAGGTAAATGCATTTAGAATGTGCATTCAAAAGAATGGCTCTTTTTATATAAACTCACTTGTTCAAGTATTAAGTAGGAAATATGGGACCAATTTGTGGATGTATTTTTATAAACCATCATTCATTCAATCTATGCATGTGTGCTGTTCAGAAGAGTCTTTGTATAGCCATCACTTGCTCCTTTCCTCTTCATCTCATGGTAAAGTTAAATGTGATGTAAGTTGGCTTGACTGGATCATAATTTACAGATTACAATGTGTTTAGTCATTTCTCTACTTCTTTTTTCTTCTTCTTTGTTTCCTCCTTATAGCACATCCATTTGGTTTTCCCAACCTATCGATTTTCAATTTTTTTCACTTCCTGCTTCTCAGACAGTTACCCACCTCATTGACTTAATTCTTCTCATAGGCACGTTAAAATTGTACCACATAGGACAATGCTGTCATTGGCCCACTTTGAATCCATAAAACTGACACTTGATTCTTTCCAGTTTCACACCTCCGGCGTGTTACACACAATCAGTAGGGTCTGTCTAGTCCGAAGCCCTTGTCACACTATATGACATTTCCAGCTGTTTTCAGCCACAGTCTTCATCTACATAATCTTAGAGGGATGTGGACAATCGCGGCACAGCCTCATGACAGGCAGCTACAGTATACAGTTTGTAAGATCTCCAGTGACTCAGTCATTGTGCTGTCTGATTTTATCACAAGTCATGAACTGAACTCCTGTGTGTGCAAGAACTGACAACCAATTAGCGTTCAGCTATAAGTACAATGAATACAATGTGCACAAACAGAGACAAGCCCAATCAATTCCACAAGAAAAAAAAAGAAGAGGAAAGAGCAATAGTTGCATCATGAAGAGAAGAAAAATTAGTTTTCAGGATTGTAAAAACAGAACAGAGGCTCATGAAATTTTCAGTTTATTTGACACCCCGTCTTTTTTATCCTATGACAGAACGAAGGAAGAAAAAAGAAGCTCCAAATGTGCCTAAGGCCAGGTTTATACTTCACGCGACTTGACGCATGCTGCAGCAGACGCTTCTGCTACTCAAGCGTTTTACTGTTTATACTTGCGCGCGTACTTTACGTACATCTGGAGGAATCCACCAGGTGGTAGTGTGAGATATTATCACGGTGAGAACAGGTTCGGCTTCTTTGTGTTGTGAATTGCCTGGAACACCCATTAAATTCCGATGCCACCTTACCACAATATCTCTGAAAAGGATGTTTAATGATTAAATCCATCAATCCAGGGATGTGTCCATCAATGTTCCCTCTAAGCTGAGCTCGTGAGCGATCGCTCACACGAATTCAGAGCGTCGCTCATACTTCCCGCACGATCGCTCATTCCGACGGCGTCGCTCGTACTTATCGCACGATCGCTCACTCTGACCGTCGGAGTTGGTGCTCATAAATATTTGGCTTAAACAAAATGTCGCTCATAAACAATGTTTTTTGCTCACTATATGCTACTCCTTAGAGGGAACATTGGTGTCCATTCCAGCTAGCATTGGGCACGAGGCAGAAACAATCCCTGGATGGGGCCTCAGCCCATCGCAAGGTGAATACAAGCACACACATACACTAGCATCATTTTAGTGGCACCAAATCTGCATATCTTTGGAAGGAAACCGGAGCACAATATGGAAACCCAGCAGGAAATACCAGCGACGTGACTCCTTGCGAGACAGCAGTGCTACCGCTGTGCCACCGTGTCACCACCATGTGTGTAATTATTAACAGTATTCATTATTTAAACGAAATTAACAATTTATCTGTAAAATGTAACATACATACTTTAATGCATTTCATCATGAAAATGATATCAGGTATAAATCTAAAGATTCTAAATTTGCAGAGAGTTGGAATATCATACATTTAATGTGTTCTGTGTGGTAATCTATTGCTGCTTGCCGCTGCAGTCAGGTCCAAGAAGCTTGTAGCGATTAAAAATTGGGATGACATTTACGACGGTCTGCTTTAATGATAAACTACGACATTAAAGTGGACATTTCGAGATTAAAGCCGAAATTTCCACTTTAATCACAAAATACACGTTTTCACCATGTCCTTATTTTTTTTTCTCTGTGGCTCAAATACAGTTCTGTATATTATGTTGCTGTTGTGAAGTTGCAAAAAAAAAGACAACATAAAAGATGGTATGTGAGACTTTTAAAATGTATCGTGTCATTAAAATCGTGAAGCAAAATGCCGACATACAGATGTATTCATGGTGCTTTTATATTTAAGCATTGCATATTCCTGATCGTAATGACACAATACATTTTAAAATTCTCACATACTGTGCCTTCTTTTTTTCTAGGGCTTACTCTGCTCCAGACAGCAGCGAATCGCCAGCAATAGATCGTCACTCCGCGAACATTAAATGTATGATATTCCAACTCTCTGCACATTTAGAATCCTTAGATGAATACTTGATATCACTTTCATGATGAAAAGCATTAAAGTATTTATATTACATTTTACAGATAAATCGGTAATTTCATTTAAATAATCCATCCATCCATTTTCCAACCCGCTGAATCCGAACACAGGGTCACGGGGGTCTGCTGGAGCCAATCCCAGCCAACACAGGGCACAAGGCAGGAAACAATCCCGGGCAGGGTGCCAACCCACCGCAGGACACACACAAACACACCAAGCACACACTAGGGCTAATTTAGAATCGCCAATCCACCTAACCTGCATGTCTTTGGACTGTGGGAGGAAACCGGAGCACCCAGAGGAAACCCACGCAGACACGGGGAGAACATGCAAACTCCACGCAGGGAGGACCCGGGAATCGAACCCAGGTCCCCAGATCTCCCAACCGCGAGGCAGCAGCGCTACCCACTGCGCCACCGTGCCGCCCTCATTTAAATAATGAATAATGTTAATAGGACGGAGTGGTGGCTCTGAGGCTAGGGATATGCACTGGCAATCGGAAGGTTGCCGGTTTGAATCCCGTAAATGCCAAAGGGGACTCTGCTCTGTTGGGCCCTTCAGCAAGGCCCTTAACCTGCAATTGCTGAGCGCTTTGAGTAGTGAGAAAAGCGCTATATAAATGCAAAGAATTATTTTTATTATAATTACACACATGGGGTGACACAGTGGTGGAGCGTTAGCGCTACTGTCTTGCAGGGAGTCACGTCGCTGATATTCCCTGCCTGGAGTTTACACGTTTTCCTCAGTGTGCTCCAGTTTCCTTCCAAAGATATGCAGATTTGGGTATTTGGTGCCGCTAAAATGACGCTAGTGTATGTGTGTGCTTGTATTCACCTTGCGATGAGCCGAGGCATCGTCCAGGGATTACTTCTCACTCGTGCCCAATGCTTGCTGGAATGGACACATCCCTGGATTTAATCAATAGACATCCTTTTCAGAGATACTGCGGCAAGGTGTAATCGGAATTTAATGGGTGTTCTAGGCAATTCACAACACAGAGAAGCCGAACATGTTCCCACCATGATAATATCTTGCACTGCCACCTGGCGGATTCCTCCAGATTTACGTAAAGTATGCGCGCAAGTATAAACACTTCAACGCTTGCGTAGCAGGAGTGTCCGCTGCAGCATGCGTCGCGTCGCGTGAAGTATAACTCCAGCCTTAGAAGGTCACATTGTAGAGATGAATGAACACTTTACTGATATTTAATAAATGTTATGAAGACCCAAAGAAGCGTTTAAGGCCTTGTTACATAATGGAAAATAAGTAATAAGATTCATTTTTGCAGTACCTAAAGTGTTGTGGCTAAGTTTTTAAGATCTAGAAAAGAAAGTGTAGGCATCTTTGATGAAAGAGAATCCTCATGGCAGCCCTCCACAACCAAAACAACACATGGGAAGAAAGGGGTAGTATGAAATGGTGGCCCTATTATACAAAACTAACAAAATACCCACACTTCGCAGCGGAGAAGTAGTATGTTAAAGAAGTTATGCAAAAGAAAAGGAAACATTTTAAAAATAACGTAACATGATTGTTAATGTAATTGTCCTAGGCTTATTTTAGTATTGAGAGTGAATATGATGATTGTAAAGAGTTTAATTTATGATTGTAAATGTTGTGTATGAGAAATGCACATTTTTAGGATGTAAGGATCTCTTTGTAAATGACGTTTGCAGTTCTGCCCTCGGACTGTAAAATGACCAAGCTGTCTGCTGAGCTGACTGTTGAGCATGCAACGTACAGTTGGCCATGTGGGTTCTATTCAATAAGGGCGCGCACAAAAAAGCGACCTTCAAAAGGGCGACCTCAATTGGGCGCGGAGAATAAAAGCGCACATAAATAAAAGCAATCTTCAAAAGGGCGACCTCAATTGAGCGCCGAATAAAGGCGCGCGTAAATAAAGGCGAGCTTCAAAAAGGTCACCTCAATTGAGCACGGCAAATAAAGGCGTTCATAGATTATTTAGTTGAAATGGCTCTGGAATATGTGAAGAGCAACAAAGGTGCAGATCTACTCATAGTCGAAGGCTATACATTCAGAAAGGAGAAAACTATCAACGGGAAACACATCTGGAAATGCACTGAATATAGGATTTAGAAATAGTTCGTTAGAAGTAGTTCGTTAGAAGTTCATGCATTAATTAATTGGATGTTTTAATATTCTTGCTTTCACCTTTTTATACGTTCAATCATTGCCTTTATCTAATAAATTTTCTGTAATAATTTTGTTGCGTTTGCCTTTATTTGCTGTGCCCTATTGACGTCACCCTTTTGAAGCACTCCTTTATTTCTGCGCGCATTTATTCGGCGCTCAATTGAGGTCGCCCTTTTGAAGATCGCTTTTATTTATGTGCGCTGTTATTCGCCGCGCCCAATTGAGGTCGCCCTTTTGAAGGTCGCCTTTTTGTGCGCGCCCTTATTGACGGAATCCGGCCATGTGAGAAGCAATCTTGTGTCAAGTCAATGGCAACCTTTTTTAGAGTCTGGCCCCATGACTTATTTATTGTCATAGCGAAGCAGACCCTTACTGGAAATTGGAGGCGTTTGAATTGGAATTGGAGGTCAGAGGGTATGAGAGGGATGGAAGGAATAAATACAGTCTCCCTTGAGTCAGTTTCAGTGAAGATAGTTGCCTCAATGAGGTTCTTGTGCAAAGATTTGATCCGAAGCCTGGTGCCGTTACACAGTTTTGGTGGTTGTAAGTTGCGTAGTAATATAATTGGTGCGCCGACCTTCAAAAGTAGAGTATGCAGAGGCATTCCCAGAGGATTAAGAGTGTGAAGAAACTAAATGAAAAGACAGGAGTCACCAGCAGGAAGACGTGAAGCAAGGCAAACAATAACAGGCTTGAAGGGGTGTATTAAAGAAGGGAGCAGTGAGCACGATGAACAGCTGAGGAAAGTAAGGAAGCGAGTGAGGAGGCACATGAGTGCAGGATGTCGTTAATGTATATAGGCAAGGAGCCAACCACGTGGTAGGTGCGCGGACAGCGGCCGTGTGGAAAAAGGAAGGGGGACCAGGGGCGGCCCTTGTGCGTCTCTGCCGTGAAATAAATCCTCTGTTAACAGAAATAAGGTGTGACGATGCGGGTTCATGCATGCTCCCTCCTTCTGTTCAGGAGCCCTGGAACCCATCACCGTCAGTAATGTTACCGATGAGCTAGGCAGTGAGACAACAACAATGGAGCAAGGGGATGGTGTATAAAAGTGCCAACTGCTTTTATTAAAACAACAGAACAAAACAGTGTTCAAATTAATGTGCAGTGATTCAAAGCCTTCAAATAAATAAACCATAAAAACAATTGTGAAACATGGAAGTTAAAATCCATTAGAAATAATCTTTAAAACAATGAGGTTAAAACCATACAGAAAGCAGTCTTTTAAAACACACCAAGCCCGGTGTTTCCTTTCCTCTGGCGTCTCCCCTGCTTCCTGTTTGGGCTTCTCAATAGGGGAGTCGCCCTACCTGCAGCTGGCCTTCTCTCCACTGTTCCACTGTTCGGTTCTCCTTACTGATCCCTGGCTCCGGTAGGCCCCGCCAAACAATGACTTGGGATTCCCCAACGACCAGGGCTCTCACGCTGGAGAAATCCATGTCCCAAGTCCCGACTTCCGCTGCCTTACACAGAGAGTCATCCGCCCTTCATCACTGGTCACTCCCGCTCCATGATCACTCAGCGGGAGCGACCACTACTACTACTCCCCGGGTGTCGGCCCAACACCCAAGCTCACTGTTCAGCTGTATGCGAGCCTGCACTTGCTCGCTCACTTGCTCTCCCGCACCGGCTCTCTCTCTCTCTCTCCACTACTTCCTGCTTTCTGCTTTCTCCTGCAACTTCTGTTTGTTTCTCTTCCTTTTCTTTTTCCCTTCTTCCCCCTTAGCCGACTCGCGCTTCTATATATCAAGAGGGCATGGCAGCTGTGGCAAATCAGCAGCCCCAGGAACAATCATGGATGCGAACGGTTTCTCACCTGTGCACTTAGGTGAGAAATGCTGACATAGCGAATCGCCCTGAGAACCGCTTCAGCCACACAACCACCATGCCCCCTCACCAAGCTGCGAGCACGGTGATTATTTATTTTAAAACTGGCCTTAGAACGGGAGCTGTGGACCCGCTATACCACATAAGGAATGAAACCGTCAAAAGGAGAGGTCAGTTTCGAAAGTTCCTTACAGCATAATGGTGAGAACCACCAAAAACAAGACGTTATTTTCGAAAGTTCGTAACGGGGCATGGCGCAAAATGAAACATACTTAACGTTTGTAAGTACAGTGTAAAGGATGAGCATAGGAAATTTGGGCTTCCTACATATATTGGAAGTCGCTGAAATAGTGGGGAGGGGTTTCACCTATCTATATATACAGTTTAGGGGTACGCCCGTTTCCCCCCTTGGGCGTTGCAATAGGACATGAAACATACCTAACGTTTGTAAGTACAATGCAAGGAATGAGCACGCAAAATTTCAGCTTCCCGCCTATATGGAAAGTGGGAGAATTAATGATGAGTCAGTTAGGGCTTTGCCTTTTATATGTATAGAATACTCATAAGAAGAATGCAAGATTAATGTGAACAAAAATGAAACAAAACAATACCCTGATTCATTTCTAGTCCTAACTAAACACAACTTGATCTCTTGCTTATTCAGTAGGGTGGCTCACCCATTTGCCCACCATAGTGCCAAACCAAAGCACTCCACCTTTTTTACTTTCCCCCTCTCTGTTAATGTTTTGAGTTTTCTGTTTTTAAGAATGAATTCCCTTGAATCTCAATGCTTTCTTTCTGTGCAATCTGTAAGTGGCAATCTTAGTTTTAAGTCTCTGTGAACATTTCTGGCTTAGTGTTTGTATTACTCTCTTTTCTGAAATTAAGCACAGTTTAAATTTTTTTTTTGGTTAACATCACCATGGCACCATTTTGTTTATTTGTAGGCACAACCATATTGTTGGCTTTGCTAGGACACTGCTGCTAACTGCCCTTGTCAAATGCATCATGGCACCTGATGTCACCTATGCAATGCGTCATTCACAGTCTGCAATTTGGATACACAAAACAAAACCTTTGTACCTTGTATTTTGGTTATGAAAACTTTTCTGTTTCTTTTCAACTTCTGCTTTCTGGTTAGCGGTCTGATTTTTGATGAAAGATATCTTTTTTCCCCGACTTTGAATTTCATTCATTTCCTGGTCCAGTGTTTTCATTCTCGCACTGCTCAGTTCACTGGCAGTACAGTTAACTATTTCAGAAGGGAAAATTTTAAAGTCTTAATCATGTAAACTTGGAAGAATGTCTACATGGGAAAGCAAATGAGTAACAAGCAGGTATATATAAAAGTATTCTTCATATGGTAGAGGATAATTTTTTGTGAGTAATTAGGAAGAACAGAAAATCTAACAGATTTCCTTAGTGGATGAGTATGGTAATAAGAGAGAACTGAAGAGAAAGTAACACCTTTAAAAAAAGTTAAATCAGCCCTAACAGTTATGGAAAATCAAAAATAAACATAATGTACCTGCTTAATCCAAATTACAGGTCATTGGCAGAGCCTTACCCATTGGCACTGGGCATAATGCGGGAAACAGTCCTGAATAGGTTGCCATCACCAGCCCACTGCAGGGCACAGTCATGCACATATCCACACTTGCATTTACACAGACAAGATGCAAACTCCACAAATACAACGACTGAGTGTGTTATTCAAATGCAGGAAGCTGAATTACTGCACCACTGTTGCTGTAAATCAAAAATATATTTATACATATATATATACACATTCACCAGCAGCCATACCACATGCACTTCAGACGAGGTCATCCACCAGAAGCTAAGCATTTTTGGGCCCAGCCAGTACTTGGATTGGAGACCAATCAGGAAAAGCTTGGGTTGCTGCTCAAAGACGTGTTGGTAAGGCCTGCAGGGGGGCTTACCCTGTGGCCTGAATGTGGATGCCAATACCCTAGTGCAGTGATGGGGACACTGTGCTGTAAAAATAGCTCCATCCTTTGGATGAGACATAAAACTGAAGTCCTGACTCCATTGTCATATAAGATCCCTGGGCATCCTTTGTAAAGAGTAGGGTGTATCCCAATGTCCTGTGTAAATTGATCACCTCATCCTAGTCATTTTGGACCCCTAATCATCCCCTGTCTCTGACTGGCTATCTCTCTTTCACCCTGCACCACCTAATAACTCATGTGTGATGAATATACTTTAATGGCAGAAAAATGGCTGCAATCACATCATTAGGTGAATGCTACGCATTAGTGGTAGTTGAAGTCACTTCCCACTCACTGTGCAAAGCGATTTGAGTTGCTATATAAATGTAAAGAATTATTATCACATTGAGAAAGTTGTAGGCTTTCTCTATCCACTAAAGAAAGTTTTGAACCAAATTTCAAAGCAGATTTTTTTTTTATCAAATAGGCCCTGAACCTGTAAGAGAGCCAGAATCCAAAACATCTCAAGTTCATCACGATCCATCTATCAATTCTTTTATTGGCTTCAATTCCAGTCTATCTCTACAAACGTTCAGCCAAAAGCAGAAATTATCTCTGGACCATGTGCCAGTCCAACTCAACTCACTCACACCAGCTAATTTAAAGTTGTCAGTTAACCAGAGAAAAGAAAACCAGAGGATGAGGAAAGAATCTGCATAGCGTAGTTGTGGGGACAGATGACCAGGTTAAGATTTGAGTACAGCGTTCTGGCACTATGCTTCAGCAATACTAACCAATGTACTACACAGAGGTACCACAACACAGCTCAGAGCTCCTAGATGCCATAGATAACATTAACTTCCGTAGGTTTTATTGTCTGAAGCTCATATAGGAAAGGTTTGTATTCATTTTATTCTTCCTATTTATTATTTTTGCAATGCAAACCACCGGTCATGTGACCATGGTTGTTACAACTGCAACTTTTACCTGAACCACCAGTATCAATACTGTATGGCCATGGAACATGTTAAGATTATCCTTCAGTTGGATAAAAATACAGTTGGATAAAAATAAATAACAATCTCTAGTGTTAGCTAGTTTCAATTCTAAATAGGACACATGCTAGGTTCATTTTGGTTTCAACCTACCCAGTATTTTTTCACTTTGACTTTGATTTTGTTGCTTGCCCCAGTGCTTTGGTTGGTTGTTATATTTTTGATCTCCAGATGTTTGATCCTTGCCTGGCACTGACTGCAATTCAGGATCACATTTTTATCCACATGCCTTTCATCACTCACAATAAATCCAGAGACATCTTATAGCTGTGAGGCCACTTCAAAAATGTAACATCTTATATATAAATGTCTACTCGTAGAAGTGTGTGTGATTGTCCGGCCTGGACATGAGAGGTGGAGTCGGGGGTAAGGGCTCTGCCTCCGAGGAAACAGAAAACTCACTTAGCTGCTAATAACACAAGCGGGGCCAGCACGTCAGCAAAACGAAACCTCCAAAGAAAGACAAATTCACTTAGCCACTAACATCGGCAATGCGGTATTCCTTTTACTTTTTCTTCCCGTCGCTAATGCACAAGCAATGTGAGTCCATTGGCAAAACAAATCCTCCTGGGAGAGAGATGCCCAGAGTAGTTCATTACAATTACCTGACATCTCTACATTTCAATTTTTTTCTGACGACTTCAATAGTTTCTAGGACCCTGGGCTTTTTACAGCACGGGCTTACACAGCTAGTCATGTATAATTTCAGAGATTGCTTTTCTTTGCATCTATACTAATAAAAGGCAAAGCCCTCACTGACTGACTGACTGACTCATCACTAATTCTCCAACTTCCCGTGTAGGTGGAAGGCTGAAATTTGGCAGGCTCATTCCTTACAGCTTACTTACAAAAGTTAGGCAGGTTTCATTTTGAAATTCAAAGCGTAACAGTCATAACTGGAACCTCTTTTTTGTCCATATACTGTAATGGACTGCAGCTCGCTGGCCGTGGGAGGCGGAGTTGCGTATCGCGTCATCACGCCTCCCATGTAATCACGTGAACTGACTGTGAACGCAGTACGTAGAAAACAAGGAAGAGCCCCAAAGAGCGCTGAAGAAAACATTCATTACACAATTGAGAAGGCAGCGAAACAATAAGAAACGAGCGAGTGACGCATACAAGCATATTCATAAGTGCAGCTACTGCGGAAACAAAGCACGGTGTAAACAGTAAGTTTAAATTAAGTTTATAGAAACGCTCCCGCTGCCGTTTGCAATACCATGACTGAACGCAGCACATGTGATCACTCATTACACAATTGAGAAGGCAGCAAAACAATAAGAAGCGAGCGACTCCTGTACAACTATACGTTGCATTCTCAACAGTAAGCTTGCACAGCTTGGTCATATTACAACCGGAGTGCTGAACTGACAACATGGTATACAAAGAGAACTATAACAATCGTAATAAACAAACAATAAAACAGCGGAGAACCCGTGGATTAAATAAAAAGGCTGCTTCCTTGGCGAAACAAGGAAAAAGGATGGCCTTATATGGCGTTCGTTTATAAAACAGCGGAGAAGCTGTGTAAAGACTGCTTCACAAAAAAACAGCAGAGCGCCTTATATGAGCAGGCAGTCAGCTAAAGAAGGGAATCAATAAATAACTATAATCGTAATAAACGAACAAAAAATAGCGGAGAATCCGCGGATTACATAAAGGAAATGGGTACCTGAACAGAAAAGTGAGTCTCAAATACCTACACAATAACTATCCATCCATTTTCCAACCCGCTGAATCCGAACACAGGAGTCTGCTGGAGCCAATCCCAGCCAACACAGGGCACAAGGCAGGGAACCAATGCTGGGCAGGGTGCCAACCCACCGCAGGACACACACAAACACACCCACACACCAAGCACACACTAGGGCCAATTTAGAATCGCCAATCCACCTAACCTGCATGTCTTTGGACTGTGGGAGGAAACCGGAGCGCCCGGAGGAAACCCACGCAGACACGGGGAGAACATGCATACTCCACGCAGGGAGGACCCGGAAAGCGAACCCAGGTCCCCAGATCTCCCAACTGCGAGGCAGCAGCACTACCCACTGCGCCACCATGCCGCCCCACAATAACTATAACAATCGTAATAAACGAACAATAAAACAATACAGAACCACTAAGGAAGGAGAAAGGATGGCCTTATATGGCGTTCGTTTATAAAACAGCGGACAGGCTGTGTAAAGGCAGCTTCACAAAAAAACATATCCTTAACAAATTGTTATTGGTATATTTTCCCTCAATTTAAAAAGGTTTTCTTTTCTTCTTAATTAAAATTTAAAAGCAATACTTCACCGCTGCGAAGCGCGGGAATTTGGCTATATGCAGTGAGTGTGTACGCCTGATGAGCCCAGAATTAGGGCGAAACACGTGTCGCGTACTCTTTGCATTATTTGACAGTAAACTATTTTCCACCATTCTGTGATCTGCTTCTCACAACTGAAGGCACCGTGGCGGATGTTAGCTGACTTGCTGGCCAACCACAAGCGTTACCATATGTATATATATATATGTAGATATGTAAATTTGTATATGTATATATATGTATATGTGGATGTGTATATGTATATATATATATGTATATGTAGATATGTGTATATGTAGATATGTATATATATGTATATGTATATATATGTTTACATAACCTCTTTAACACACTACTTCTCCGCTGCGAAGCGTGGGTATTTTGCTAGTTTCTAATAATTCAGCTCTAAACCATTTATTTTGCATATTTGACTGACTTTAATTTTTTCTGATTGTTTTTCTGATCGTTTTTAAAGATTATAAAGATATACTAAGTATAAAACTTGGCCACCTTGGATGACTTAGGCACCGCTGCGAGTGGCAGCCTTTCCAGCAGCTCTGTGTATGACTTTATCTTTCTACCTTTTTCTCTATTGTTCTCTATTTCACTGATCACTCCTACCACTTTCTTTTATGTGGACTTGTTCCCTGGACACTTTTTACTACTTTTTACTACTTGGACATGGATTTTTACACACCGAGACTCGTCTATTCAGGTAGTCAGCTTCAAGCGCTGAGAACAAAGGCCCGTGCTGGTGTGGTTCCCTATTTATCCGACGAGGTAAGAAGGTCGAATTGTGGCAGCAGAGCCGGCGCTAAGCTAAAAGCCAAGCGGCTAGCGAGAAAGTGGTGATACAAGCCCTTGGTGCCTTCTGTGATCCTGGGAAATGTGAACTCACTACCAAATAAGATCGACGAACTGGCTGCGCTGGTGAAAAATGTCAGGACCTACAGAGAATGCAGTTTGTTGTGTTTTTGTGAAATGTGGCTAACAACTAACATCCCAGATGCTAACGTGAGCTACCCGGGTTTAGCACAGTTAGAGCGGACAGAGACACAAATACCTACGGGAAGCGGAAAGGAGGAGGACTCACTCTCTATGTGAATACAAGGTGGTGCAACTCTGGACATGTAAACGTCAAAATCTCCACTTGCTGCAGGGACATCGAACTGTTGGCCGTAAGTCTGCATCCATATTACTTGCCCAGAGAGTTTGGACACATCATTGTTGTTATTGTTTACATCACTCCTGACGTGGAGATAGCGGGTGACATCATCCATTCAGCTGTTGCTAAACTACAAATGCAGCACCCCGAGGCACTTGTGCTAATCGCTGGAGACCTTAACCATGTGACGCTGGACAAAACATTACCTGCCTTCTTTCAGTATGTGGATTGTAACACCCGGGGAAATAGGACTATTGACCTACTGTATGCAAACATTAAAGACGCATACAGCGCCACCCCACTGCCTGCGCTTGGGAAAGCAGATCATAACCTGGTTCTACTTCAGCCTCACTACAAACCAATAATGAGGGAGCTAACTACAACCATACACTCATTCAGGAAGTGGTCCCCTGAGGCAAAGCAGGCTCTGAGAGACTGCTTTGGAACTACGGACTGGGATATCCTGCAGGGATCATATAGTGAGAACATTGAGGATGTTGTTGACTGCACTACTGAATACATCAACTTCTGTATGGACATTGTAGTTCCAGTAAGAACAGTACGCTGGTATGCTAACACAAGCCATGGATTACAAGTGACATCAAGGGCCTTTTGAACCAGAAGAAAAGGGCTTTTAAAGGCGGTGATCAGCATGAGCTCAAGCGCGTGCAGAAGGAACTCCAAGTCCAGCTCAGAGCGGCGAAGGAGCAGTACAGGAGAAAGCTTCAGCAGAAGTTGCAGAATAACAGCATGAAGGAAGTGTGGGATGGGATGAAGATCATCACTGGCTGCAGCTCGAAGTGGGGTGCCACCATTGAGAGAGACGTGGAGAGAGCAAACCAGATGAACAACTTCTTTAACAGGTTTGACCACCCTAACCCACTCTCACCTCGGGGTACTGCACCGTCCACCCATCCTTCTGCTGATACCAGAATAGGAGAGAGTTTCCCCCCACCCACAATTACAGCAGCCCAGGTAAGCAGAGAACTGAGGAGACTGTGTGCCAGCAAAGCAGTGGGTCCAGATGGAGTATCGCCACGACTGCTGAAGGCCTGTGCGTTGGAGCTGGGGAGTCCTCTGCAGCGCATCTTCAACCTGAGCCTGGAACAGGGGAAAGTCCCGAGGCTTTGGAAAACATCTTGCATCACCCCAGTCCCAAAGGTATCACGTCCTAGTGAGCTGAATGAATTCCGGCCTGTCGCTCTGACGTCACATATGATGAAGACCATGGAGCAGCTGCTGCTTCACCACCTGAGGCCACAGGTCCGCCACGCCCTCGACCCACTGCAGTTCGCATACCAGGAGAAGGTGGGAGCGGAGGATGCCATCATCTATATGCTACACCGATCCTTCTCCCACTTGGACAGAGGCAGTGGTGCTGTAAGAATTATGTTTCTGGACTTCTCTAGCACCTTCAACACCATCCAACCTCTGCTCCTTAGGGACAAAATGAGAGAGATGGGAGTAGATTCATACCTGGTGGCATGGATCGTGGACTATCTTACAGACAGACCTCAGTATGTGCATCTCAGGAACTGCAGGTCTGACATTGAGGTCAGCAACACAGGAGCGCCGCAGGGGACTGTACTTTCTCCGGTCCTGTTCAGCCTATATACATCAGACTTCCAATACAACTCAGAGTCCTGTCACATGCAAAAGTTCGCTGATGACACTGCTATCGTGGGCTGCAGCAGGAGGAGGAGTATAGGAACCTAATCAAGGACTTTGATAAATGGTGCGACTCAAACCACCTACAACTGAACACCAGCAAAACCAAAGAGCTGGTGGTGGATTTTAGGAGGACCAAGCCCCTCATGGACCCCGTGATCATCAGAGGTGACTGTGTGCAGAGGGTGCAGACCTATAAATACCTGAGAGTGCAGCTGGATGATAAATTGGACTGGACTGCCAATACTGATGCTCTGTGCAAGAGTGGACAGAGCCGACTATACTTCTTTAGAAGGCTGGTGTCTTTCAACATCTGCAATAAGATGCTGCAGATGTTCTATCAGACGGTTGTGGCGAGCGCCCTCTTCTACGCGGTGGTGTGCTGGGGAGGCAGCATAAAGAAGAGGGACGCTTAACGCCTGGACAAACTGGTGACAAAGGCAGGCTCTATTGTAGGCATGGAGCTGGACAGTTTGACATCCGTGGCAGAGTGACGGGCACTGAGCAGGCTCCTGTCAATCATTGAGAATCCACTGCATCCACTAAACAGTATCATCTCCAGACAGAGGAGCAGCTTCAGTGACAGACTGCTGTCACTGTCCTGCTCCACTGACAGACTGAGAAGATCATTCCTCCCCCACACTATGCGACTGTTCAGTTCCACTCGGGGGGGGGTAAACGTTAACATTATACAAAGTTATTGTCTGTTATACCTGCATTTTTATCACTCTTTAATTTAATATTGTTTTTATATCAATATGCTGCTGCTGAAGTATGTGAATTTCCCCTTGGGATTAATAAAGTACCTACCGACCGACCGACCGACCTAATCACCCTTACTCCCTCCCTCCCTTCCTGCCTGCCTGCCTGCCTCTTGTGCTTGAGGCGAAACAACTTAAATCATTTGCTTAGTCCTTTCAGTTGTTTGTACTAGTTGTTGACCTTTTTCAGAATTGTGAGTTGTTCTTTATATAAATGTACCCACCCATTGAAAAAATAGAGAAGACACATGATTGACAGCTGTTGACTCTTTGAGGGGTGGGACTTCCTGTTTCTATAGCGGACTTCAAAGCTCATTTCCCTTCCTTTCCATCTTGATCTTCTTCTTCATACTTCATCATCTTGCCTTCAGTTGTAAACATAGTTGATGTCCACTAGCAGTGCTGAGGAAATTCCATCATCAATCTCATCACAATTCTACAGAAGAGCATTTTTTCTGACTTATATCTGGTAAATATGTTCTAGGACTCAGACTGTTCAGATTGTGTAATTTTTTTCAGGATCATTCACTTTGGGATAGTGCCATCATTCATTTTACTTCATGCATTTAGGTTTGTGTCATCATTTACCAACATCTAGTGATGGGCAGATGAAGCTCCATAAAGCTTTTGAGGCTTCTTCCTGATTGCATTGCAAAAAGAGAGAAGTGACATCTGGTTGTTTATAGAAACTACAGCAGCCATGAGATCGAGATAGTCGATGGAAGAAGCTCATCTACAAGCCCATGTTGATTGAATAGTTTCAATCCAACAAGTGCACTGAAAGCCTAAAAATGCTCAGTTTGAGATATTACTAAGATAATCATGCTGACATTAAAATGCTGCAATAAATGTGTATGTTAGTATGTTTGACAATTTTCTACAATAAAAAAGTGTTTAAATGTCTTGTCTTAAACACCTAGTTTGTTCGTATAATAGCATTCATTATGAAACTTGTTGCAAGTGGAGGACAGTGTTGACTTGGCCTAGGCCGAATTTTTACAGGCCTCAGGCCTAGAAGTGTTGCATTCAGCCAAGACATT
Source organism: Erpetoichthys calabaricus (assembly GCF_900747795.2). NCBI lineage: Eukaryota > Metazoa > Chordata > Cladistia > Polypteriformes > Polypteridae > Erpetoichthys > Erpetoichthys calabaricus. The sequence goes on from NC_041397.2 coordinate 36,502,543, forward strand.
TTGAGGTGGTCATTACAAAAAATCTTAAATGAAAAGGCTTTGAAATGTCACCACCAGGACTAAGCATATGGCAACAACAGGAGCTGTTGCATGACTTGACCTTACTCTACATGTTCTTATAATCTTGGTAAATTCTCAGATTAGAATGAAATCACCTGCTAATCCATTTACACATCCTAAGCAATTGAATTTTTGGTTAGCACAGGTATGGAGGCGCAACAGTTTTGAGTGCCTCACTGAAGCCAGTTTTTCACAGGGCATATTTACATCCACACCCACAGCCATTTACGCCTGGTCAATCGAGATTAATCTTTTTAATCATAAATAAATTTCTGCATCATTTTATCAATCATTTATTTTTTTACAAAACAGAGTGCCAATTCAGTTTCTAAACCCACCTTTTTCCTTTCTGGATTACGTCAAGCTAGAACCTACCCTGGCATCACTGGACATCAATCCATTGCAAGATACATTCAACCAAATCAGGAATTTATCATTACTAGTCATTCTAATAAAATGAGTCTAACGTGCGGGAGGAACTCCCATGAAAACAGAAACTCAGCTAGATTTATTGTCATTTTGCTTACAGTACAACAAGCAGTGCTTGTTTATATTCCCAATGGTACAGAAACAAAGAGAAAATTTAAAAAGCTCCTAAATCGTGCGGTGGTCCAAGTTCTTTGTTTCACTTCTGTAGTGTCAGGACCCTGCTAATCTCAACACAAGCACATCAGCTGCATTGTAATTAGCAAAATTGTTCAAACTTTGATTGACAGCAATAATATGCAGGTTGACAATAACTGAATTAAATGTATTCACAATAATAACAGGATACTTAATTAGCTAGGGTAGCTGAGTTAATACAAGGCAAACAAAATAACTGTATTTTAGACTAGACTCATGCTAGAAAGCAAAACAAAAAAATCTAAGCAGCAAAGTACCAAAGAAAAATAATATGAGAGTATTATTTAGAATCAGACTAAAAATCTATCTATCTATCTATCTATCTATCTATCTATCTATCTATCTATCTATCTATCTATCTATCTATCTATCTATCTATCTATCTATCTATCTATCTATCTATCTATCTATCTAAAAGTAAGAATAAATGAAAGTCAAAGACACAAAATAGAATTCTACTTTGTGATTCGAAGGCTGTTGTGTTTTTACACTTAAACCAACAGTATACTAGTATATTAATAAAGACAGACACAAATGCAGCAATTACCAAACTTCCAACATTTTACGTGTGTAACAAGTTCCAGCAGTAACATGCACCTTAATACCAAGGTGCAGTCACATCACACATTCAATGCAATTATTTGTAACATTAAATAGACCTTATATTTAGTCTTACATATACATAACATTTCCTCCCACCCAGCTTGGATGTGTAACAGTATTTTTTAAATTTATTTATAATATCTACAAAATGGATATAAAACATGAACATAAAGACAGCTAAAGCATACTATATAAAAGTGCACCATTTAGTACGGTGTACTGAAACATTTTGGACAAATCGGCATTCTGATGTGCTGTTGCATTTTTAAAATAGAATTTGAGCAAAACAAAATACATTGTCCCGGACTGTATTTGACAAAACATGCACTGCCAGTTGAAGTGAGTAATGAACTGGTATGCAGAAGCTACCCCTACCATCAACAAAACTTACATAAACTTTGACTTAACATATTCCTTATAAACAAAACCCATGGTAAACATAATGTAACTAAAACCTTAAATGTATCTATAGGAAACATTTATATATGGTGAAATCCAGTTTACCAAAGCTAACAGACTCTTAAGTACTTTGTATATTAATATCGACTACAAGTTCAACCTTTCAGGAGGTTTACGAATCCTCTCAGGATAGCGTCTTTCTTGTGTAGGTGGAGCAGACATTTGAGATGAGGTTGAGTCAGCAGATTCTTGAGGCTGAGATTCACCAGCAGCAAGGGATGAATCAGGTGTCAAGAAGGTAAACTCATTTGAGTCCTTTGGAATGATCTGCTCCTTAGCCTTGTCTTCTGATGTGTCTTCCTGAGCTTGTGCATCTAGAAGCTGGTCGATATGTCTGTGCCAGACTGTATCATGTCCCACCTGCACTGTGTATGTCAGTGGACCAGTCTTTGACACAATCTTACCAGGTTGCCATTTCTGATTTGAGTGTTGGTAGTCTCTAGCAAGCACTTTATGTCCACCCTCAAATATTCTAAGCTTGCGTTGTTTCTGGTGTTGGAAGCACTGTTTCTTTTGCACATGTTTACTCAAATCAGGTTGCAGCAAATCTAAGCGTGATTTCAAGCTTCTTCCCAGGAAAAGCATTGCTGGAGTCTGACCTGTGGTTGAGTGAGCTGTGTTTCGTTTATGAAAGCGAAACCGCTCGGCAATAATCATCGGCTTCAGGCTCAAATGTGCTTGCAATACATCCACAATATCTTTAAATGATTTTTCTGTGGGTTTCAATGGTACCACTAGACTGCGCAACAGATTATAAATTTTCGGACCCATTACAGTTAAAATTCTTAAGTTTTCTCGTCACCATGTTCAGTTGGATTTAAATCAGTTGACTGGCTTGGCCATTCCTGTATTTTACACTGTGGTGTCTGAGCACAGAACCCCAGAATGCAAATGTTCTATTTGTGATTGGTCTGAAAAAGTGGGATGGGAACTTTGTTTTGTGAACAAGGCATGCTGGGTGCTGATGGCGGAATCGAAATAAAAAGCTGTTGTTTGTTGTTACCTAAAAGGTCTGCTGCTCATTATTTTGGCATAAAAGCCTTCATGAGCCACCACCTTTTCGGTGAGTAAGTAAAAGAAAGAACATACACTTTTAGCTTCTTTTTCACACTCCTTTGTTGCCTAAGCAGTATTTCTAGGAACATTATCTTGTAGGATGAAGCTTTATCCAATGAGTTTGGAGGCCTATACTGGAACTTGAGCAGATTATCATTTCTACATGTTGTGACCAAAATGTAAGCAAATACCCTTAAATGAAAGTTTACAATATGCACTTCTATCACTTTTGTCTGAATTGTTTGATTTGTAATTTCAAACTGTGGAGCAGAGGGGTAAATCAAGGAGATAGATAGATAGATAGATCGATAGATAGATAGATAGATAGATAGATAGATAGATAGATAGATAGATAGATAGATAGATAGATAGATAGATAGATAGATAGACAGACAGACAGACAGACAGACAGACAGACAAGATCTATCTATCTATCTATCTATGGGAAAATCAGTGTGGATCCCATGAATAGTTAACAGGAGGCCAGTAAGACTGCATGACCCTCTCCTTTTTGAATTTAATCATTAGAGATTGTATTGCATATACATAAATGTATTCATAGCACTTAATATATTCTACTTTTCTGATGCTGTAATAAAAATTTTGCTTTGTAAAATCTTTCATAAGCAATTGAGTAAAATATAATTTGGAACAAATCCCTAGATGGATATGCTCCTGCTTATCTGCTTTCATTTCTGTTTTGACAAGCTGAATGCAGTGTAAACAACTGTTAAAGTGCACTTTCAAAACACTTAAAAAGAGAAAAAACCTGCATTTTTAATAAATTTACTGCTGCCAATGCATATGTTCTTACTTTACATTTTTCCAGTGATGCAAAGGCCATAAAGCTTTCAATCTATCTTTAGAAATTTAACTTTTCTTTTTAAATTTGAAACAAGAGCTTAAGGCAAGTTATTTTGTAAAAAATGTTGAAATATTTCTGTATTCCCTCTGACTAAGCTGACTAATCTGCTACCATGCTTCATCATACTTGTTTTATTTATTGCACAAGTTGCTAATCATTTTGCCCTCCAAACTGTCCTTGATGTCTTATATCGGACTGAGTAAGTATAGAAAACGAATGAATTGATGGATAGATGGATGGCCACAGTCACGTGAGCTAAATTAAAAAGGCTGACAGCATGAAAAATAGGAAGAAACAGAAATAGAAGAAGAGACTTTATAGGATTTTCTACATCGTATAGTAGGCATCACTTGAGTCCTAACGTCATAATAGGGATCAGTGTTTATTTAAATGTACTAAGAGTCCAAACAGGTTATGACTTGCCTTTCATATGGACAGAACGTTTTTACTTTCAGACAGCACACCTTTACAAACAGTCAACACAGAACCATTTCTTTGTGCCTTGTCCAAGCTCCTCAGGGTTAGGGACCTTTTCTTTTCTTTTGAGACCAACTCACCTCAAGTGGAGTTCCTCCCCATTCTTTCACCAGCAGTAAAGTCCTGACTGGCTGCCCTGGACCTCCTTCTGTTCTCACTATGGTTCACCAGAGTCCTTTCTCATGAAGATCTTATGAGTTTTTCGTGGTTCACTTCCCATGGTCTTCGTGAGCATTGGCCTCTTTCTTGAATTTTCTAGTTCTGCTGTGCAAAAAAACAAAACGCATTCTGAGGTATCTTTAGTGGCAGAGCAAGCAGGGATCCATAAATGTGGATCAACATTATTATAAAGCCTAATATATTACAGAATGTAGTTTTGAAGTTTAAAAAGGACACGTTAATTGCACCAAATATACTCACACAAGACCATTCCCCAATTTGCTGCAATGCTTGAAAATGGGTAAGCACACATCAGACAGGTTAGAGCGCACTAAAAAGTGAGAAAATGCTCTGTTTAGTTCAATTTAGGTTCAGCTCAAACACCTGTTTGTTTCAAGCCAACTGACAGTTACATCTGGTCAAAACTTGCAATGACAAAACGCACAGAGAAGAGCAAAATGATAAGCAGGATGGAGACGGGTCATCGGATGAAGAAAGCGACCATTCAGTTATTACACAAAACAGCGTGATGGACTCAAATAAAAACTATGATAACATAATGGTGCTGACAAGTTGAATCAGCCTGGGGCTGAGTCACCATCAGTATGAGCTTTCATTTCATTATATAAATGAGTAAGTTCAGCACCAGCTGCAGGGGAGCCTATAAAGCCTGCCAAAGTTTCACAAGAATTGTGACTTGCGCAACAACAGCAAACGGTCCTTTTAAGAATTGTGAGCTACCTAAAAGAGCAGTGGAAGAGCAAGAATTGATTGAGATTTGGCACCAGTGAGCACCACAGCAGTCCAGCACTACAGTAACTAGAGTGAGATGGATGTGTAGCAAGTTATGAAAGCAGCAGTGTCAGTGGCCCATCACAATTTACTAGTCTTGACTGTGCTAACTTAGCACCCTTATTCAGGCTTAACACTTAAGAAAGCAACTCCACCAATCTGAGCAGGTTCTAAATTCAGGTGCTCACCTCTGATGTCATAACAGTTCTTATCGATCATGTGCTAAATCCTTGGAATTTGTATGCATTGGGCAGCCATTAAGATGTGTGGAGGAGTAGATTGAAGGGTTTTTACAAGGTAGGGGTTGCTTGAGGGGGCCCACTAACAAGCTTGCCTCTCAGTTCAAAAGCCTTTCTTTGAATATCCCAAGTGCTTAGATGTTCCCCCACAGGTTCTCACTGTGCACCCATCTGAGACTTAATTAGCTGGCAGAGCAAGATTTTGGAATTCATAAAATTTAAAGAGGGCGGGCACAGTATGTAGCAGTGCTGCCAACACAGAATCAAGACAAGAGTTTTCACATTATCCCTCTGTCTGCAAGAGTTTTTCTCCACATTCTCAGATTTCTTCTCACATCCCAAACATGTGGTTGTTAAATTAATTAGTAACACTTAATTCATCTCACATGAGTATGAGCATACATTTTGCTGACATGAGCTGGCAACATATCTTGAGTTGATTCCTGCTTTTTGCCCAGAAAAGCTGGGACAGGCTTCAGCACCACAGAATTCTGAAACGGATTAAGTTGCTTCATGAAATAGGTGCAAGAATATAGAGACTATTCTGCGAAGATGGCAGTTATCTGCAGTATGTAAAGAACCTGAAGATCACTGATGCTTTACCACTTCACAAAAAACACAGCCAGTACATGTATTACATTTACATCACTCATATTTCAGGCTATTCAAACTTTTCCAGTGGCCGCAAACAATTGACAGAAGCAGTAAAGAACACACAGGAGAAGATGTTAGATGTGGCAGAAATGAGAATGTAGAGATGGATGTGTGGAGGTGTAAAAAAGACAGAATAGAAACTGAGACAATCAGAGGTTAAACAAAAGTGGTAGAGGTATCTAAGAAAGTACAGGAAGATAGGCTGAAGTGGTATGGATATGTGATGAGAAGAGACAATGAATATGTGGGCAAAGGGTGATGGGAATGGAAGTACAAGGGAAGAGAAGGTGAGGGAGACCAAAGTGGAGATGGAGGGATAAAGTAAAATAAGATCTGAAGGAAGGCAGCTTCACTGGGGAGGAGATGCAGGACTGAGCTGTTTGGAGAAGATTGATCAAGCGTGTCGACCCAAAATAGAAGTGCGGATTGATGAAGAGGAAGAAGAAGATACCTGACTACCTTGTACTTGCATTAGATTATTCTTGATTCTGATGTGTAACTATGTAGTGTAGATGTACTTTTTTAAACATGCCTTCAGTGAGACTTTAGGTAGTATAGCGTATAGATTTTTATTTATAATTAGCTGTTCCCTGTGGCTTCATCCGCATAGTAGTGAAACAGGACAAACTTTAAAAATCAATAAACAAAAAGGTCTTGCTAGCTAAGCAGAGGCAAGTTACGCTCCCAAACAAAGAGGTAGACTCACTCCCCACTCCTGACGCCATGCTTCCCCCTCCCCTCGGCCCATAGCCTCTGTCTCGCATCAGTGCAAATATATCGCTCCTGCAAGCGAACTATGATTCTTAGCGCGATGAGAGAAGTCGCAAAATCAACCGGAATGTTCAAGCAAATTCTAGAAAAAAACCCAATCTAAATCCGTTCGGTAATTCCCTCGTAAAAAGCAGACAGACAGACAGATGTTAGATTTTATATATATAGAGATGATTTTAATGACTTTCTGACTCCAGTTAAAAGCTTGGCTCTGTCCCAGCGAACTATGATTCTTAGTGCGATGAGAGAAGTTGCAAAATCAACCGGAATGTTCAAGCAAATTCTAGAAAAAAATCCAATCTAAATCCGTTAGGCAATTCCCTCGTAAAAAGTGGACAGACAGACAGACGGACAGACGTTAGATTTTATATATATAGAGAGATGATTTTAATGACTTTGTGACTCCAGTTAAATGCTTGGCTCTGTCCCAGCGAACTATGATTCTTAGCGCGATGAGAGAAGTCGCAAAATCACCGGAATGTTCAAGCAAATTCTAGAAAAAAACCCAATCTAAATCCGTTAGGTAATTCCCTCGTAAAAAGCGGACAGACAGACAGACGGACAGACGTTAGATTTTATATATATAGAGAGATGATTTTAATGACTTTGTGACTCCAGTTAAATGCTTGGCTCTGTCCCAAAACTGATACTACATTGAACTGCACTGTGATTGTGGATATCTAAAGTACAGTAGAAAGCTTTACCACTCTATCCAGGACACTGCTAGTACAAAAAGCAGTAGTGTAGTGATTGTTGGTGACATTCTTAAAAAAATGCATTAATTTCAAAGTCTAACAAAACTTACAACATGTAATGGTTATTACTAATAGCACGTTGTAGGGGGGCTTCATTGCTTGTGTGCTCATTCGCTTTCCTGCTGCCAGAGCAAACAAACACATTTTGCTGAATTTAAAATGGAATGGTCCAGTGAACTATGAAATAGATCCTCTCTGCAGTATGTTACTATTTTGCTTTACTCTAAGCAGAACAGGGTCATTTGTGTGTTAATTTTCCCTTTCCTATTTGAGAATGCTATTGGTGTTTGTTTCCTTCTGTTCATCCGTCTAGTCACCTACTGTACATTTGGACCACCTTAGTGCAATACAAGGACATGAGACGCCAGGGCCTTAGCCTGATAGCATTTGTTATTAGGTAGGAGTCACATCTGAGTGGTAAACCAGTCCATGGAAAAGTGTGTCCCAAGTGTGACACCAGAGAAGTTTAGAATCACCATTTAACCTAACCCACACATTACTGGGATTGGGAAGATAATCTGAATACGTAGAGAACATCTCACATATAGTAAGCACAAATATAATGTGGAAACTCCACACAGAAAGTGACCAAGCCAGGAATTAAATCAAGATCCTCTGAGCTGTAAGGCAGCAGTTATAAATACTGGACTACCATGGCATCCCTTACATGAGCAATATTTGTTCAAATAATTCAGACAGACAGACAGACAGACAGACAGACAGACAGACAGACAGACAGATAGATAGATAGATAGATAGATAGATAGATAGATAGATAGATAGATAGATAGATAGATAGATAGATTCCTATTCACATTCCTGGTCAGGAGATTGACACAATGTATGAATAGGGGGGCAGACTCCCAGAGGCATGTGTACCCCAGTCAACTGAGTGGCAACATCCCAGTTGTGTAGCTTTCACTTGTACATCTACATGGCCATATGGGAGTTATAGTTCTAGAGGGCAGTTCTGCTGATATCCTTGGAGGCCACTAGAGGGGGCTGTTGGCAGGAGAATGTTCTGTTGGGTAGGGGTTCTGGCTGACCCGATTTGTGCTTTTTGGTAGCAATATCATTACACTGAATAACTCCTTGGTCTGGCTTAAAAGATTCTCCTCCACCTTAGCTAGACAAGTCAGAGTCAGGAGTGGAGAATGATGAAGGTTGTCTGGAGGGGAGTGAAGGAGGAAAAGAAAGAATTATATTTTTTTTATTGTGGACTATGCAAGAAGAAGCCTTTGTAAATGTATTTTGTCAAATAGAAAATGTATTTGAACCATGGACTTGTATGCCTGAATTTGTGTCTGGGGCTGTCTTATCCATCCTACAGGTTACAACAGATAGATATTATCAATGAAATTATATACAGTAAGATACATAACTACTGTATATACAGTAGATATAAAAGGCATAACATATAATAAATGGTATATAAAGAAAGATGTGTGAGAGACTGTGTAAGATAGATAGATAGATAGATAGATAGATAGATAGATAGATAGATAGATAGATAGATAGATAGATAGATAGATAGATAGATAGATAGATAGATAGATAGAACTTTATTTGTCCCCAGGTGGAAATTTAGCTTTTTACAGAAGTTCTTTAAATAAATAAATGCATATATAGGTAGATAAGTAAGTAAATAAATAAGAATACACACACACTTTGGTTTGAACACACAACAGAATGAGAATAAATCAAGAAAATTAAAAAGTAAGAAAGCTTCTGATTTGATTGCCACAAACACAGTGAGCCATTATGTTGATGTATTACTGTTGGGATAAAGAAGTCCCAGTAGTGTTTCTTCACGCACTTTTACTGAATAATTTGTTGGCTGAAAGTCCTCAGTGTTAGTGTGTCAGAGAGAGGATGTGCAGCATTGTTCATAATGACACTCAATTTGGTTTTCATTCTCTCCTTTGCCACAACCTCCAGGGAGTCCAGAGTGCATGTTATTACTAAGCTTCCATTTTTATTTAGCTTATTGATTCTGTGGGCCTCTTTTTAAGTTACCAGCCTAGCACACCAAAGTTCTGGTCTTGAATTCCAGACACTGTTTTGGATTTTCCTTCCACATCCCTAAAGTGTGTATTAAGGCCATGTCACATTTGATGATTTTTCATTTGTATCCTTCATTTACGTAACCTTCTAGAGATGGATGCAGTCATCATCACACTCCTGCGAAGGCAAACCGCGTAATGTGACATGCCCAACAATTCACACCAACTAGTCCATGACTTGCTCCATCAAAATCAAACGGAATGTTTGATAAACGGAAAACGGAAAAGAAGCTCTTATGCCTGGTGTCTCATATTTTACAAAGCACAGCAGAATGGAAAACAGGAAAAAAAAGGGTAGCGGCTATGGGTGAACTCGCTGTACCTGTTAAACTTTTGTGCAGTAATGTCTCCATCAGGCAGCACACTATTGACTGTCACAAAAACGGGCATGTGACATTTCCAGAGATTTTCAGTCGTAAATTGACATGGGCTGGCAACATGATCAGCAAGTGCCATGGTCAAGTCTGACATACCTAGTAACTAGAAGCTGCATAATGTAATATCAACTTTAGTTTAATTCAGATTTCTAAAATGACCTTGACTAGAGAGTGCAGGTATGTGAGCATGTTTGTCTGGAAATAGGTTGGTACCCATCTGAAGATGGTGGTGGTGTGAGTGGAGGACACAGACATGGCAAAAAGGGTTTGAGGCTTTGTAAAAGTCCCAAAAAAGTAGGCCAAAGCCTTCATCAGCCTGTCCAGATATGGTCTTACCCTGGGCAGCCAACCCCTCACCAATATCCCACAACTATTACCTGCAGACTTTGTCCCATAGCATGCCTAAAATGGAGAACTGGCTTTTAGGTTCAAAATACAATGAAAGTCCCAAAATATACCAAAAATGTCTTATAAGGGAAGGAGAGAAGCCATAAAAATCCATGCAATGTAATTTTAAAACTTGAGGATTTTTTAACAAAAATCAGGAAACAGCAAAAAATGCACAAAGGAATATCTAAGATCAAGCAAGAACATCAAATCAACCAGAAACAACCAGAAAAGCACTAGTAACAAATGACTCTTACAACACTCAATGATCCACGGCTGGGTCATCTCTCTCTGCCCTAAATATGAAAGCAGAAGTAGAGCCCAGCAGCAGTGATGTCAGGGTGGCCCCACCTCCTGTGGTTCCACCAGCAAAACTCAAGATATGGCTGAACATTTAAAAATGTTATACACAAATAATTAATGATAAACAAACCTAATAAAAAATAACAACAAAACATAAAAAAAATTCTAATTCAAAATTAAACAGAATAACAAACAAACAGAAAATATGCATAAACCTGACAGGTGCCCCAGTGATGCGTTTCTCTTCGGACAGGGGATTAAATTCATGTTTCATGTCTCTTTTGATTATGTGTGATACTTTGTTATATGTTCTTTATGTGCATTATTCTTTATTTTTGGTTTTGTCTATGTATATAAGTTGCCTTTGTCATTTTCGATATGTTTGGTGGGTGATCCCCCAAGAGATGAGGCCATATGCCACTCATAGTCAGGAGCTGCCCTTCATTCTATAAATCTGGAGGGTCTCCCACAGTTCCTGGTGGTTCATTGCCAATATACTCTGGGTTGGTAGGTTAATTGTGTGTAATGTTGACCTTCATGTTCTGTGTTTGACAACATTTTTTAATTCTATTTTGAGACTGTTTTTTGACTTTGTTACAAAAAATTCCAGTTTGTCTTTGTGCTCCATGGAGCTGTGTTGTGTTTGTGAAAGAATTAATCTTTTATTTTTTAAAGATTTGGTGCTTGCCCTTATTACTAGGCTGGGGTTTTACTATGATAGTCCCCTCCAGTGGGCATTATTGGAAGTGTGTTTGGAACTTCCAGTTCTCAACAAAACCCTGGCTGAAATATATAGGAGGGGTCGACTCTTGTTTCTGAGACCCTGCAGTGCACAAAGTAGGTACAGATAATGGAAGATGAATAAATCACAAAGGAGGTGTCATAGTAATAATATTAGTGTTGGGGACTGGGTTCAGACCTCAGGCTTCTCATTTTCCATATTGATTTTTCATGTTTTCCTTATGAGTTTTGTTTCTCAGGTGCTCTTTCTTGTCAATATTGGATGATTGGTGACAAATGTTACTGATGACATCATGGACTACCACCTTTTACATGGTTAATTGCTGTTTTGCCCCTGATTCTGTTGGGACTGGTACCAACTCTAAAGGGATTTCAGAAAATAAATGAATAATGATAATAATAATAACAGTAAACTGAGTTACTTCTTATAACTAACACAGCCTTCATTTTTATCTTTTTAAATAGAAATAGACTTAACCTGCTACTTATATTAATTCATATTTTCTGCAGCAGCATGTCACAATGCCAGGACATTATTTGATTTCTGCAGGTTATCCGCATCTCTCTCTATATATATATAAAATCCAAGGTCTGCCTGTCTGTCTGTATGTCTGTATGTCTGTCCACTTTTCATGAGAGAACTACTTAACGGATTTAAATCGGGTTTTTTTGCTTGAACATTTCAGTTGATTTTGCAACTTCTCTCATTGCACTATGTATCATAGTTTGCTTGTGGTACCAATTTATTTGCGCGAATCTGAGAGACATGCAGCGGGCCGAGGGGAGGAGGGTGGGGACCTCCTCACTCACACACCAGCCTCGGGGTGTGTACCTTACCTCCGCTTAGCTAGCGAATGAGAGAACTACTTAACGGTTTTAGATCGGGTTTTTTTGCTTGAACATTCCTGTTGATTTTGCGACTTCTCTCATTGCACTAAGAATTATAATTCGCTTGCAGGAGCGATATATTTTGATATCCGAGACAGAGGGTGCGGGCTGAGGGGAGGAGGAAGCGTGATGTCAGGAGTGGGGAGCCGGGCAGGGCCCTCCTCACTGTCCTGTTTCACTACTACGTGGGTGGAGCCATGGGGGATGGCTAGTATTATATATTATGGCAAACCTGATGGCACTGATGCCTCACCACTCCAAGCATGTGGGTTCAAATCCTGACCCTGTCTCTACTCGTGTGGACTTTATGCATGTCCTCATCTGTCCCTGTGGTTATCACCAAACGTTCTGGTTTCCTCACACATTCCAAAGATATCCATGTTTCAGCCTTATTTAATTTCATTCAGGGTCATCTATTCTGGAGTCTATTATAGCAGGATCACAAAGGCACAAATTAAGAATGGATGAAGAATTCCTCAAAGAAATGGCCATTAAATTGATTGGAAATTCTAAATTGTCTTATTATACCCTGTCTAGAATTGGCTCCTGCAGTACACTCCTTGAGACCGGTGGTTTAGAGGATTACTAAATAATTTGCTTGAGTTTCTTGATCTCTTCTTCTGTTTGTTTTTCCTTTAGGGTTCTCTGGATGCATTGAATATTTCAGCTTGAACAGGACGCTTTTACCTTTTAGTGGCTGGAGTAATATGGTGAAAGTGACAGCAAGTCGAATTCCAGTGAGAACTGGCTGTTTCCCATCCACTTGCGTCGGCTCTTCCTGTTTGCAGGATGCCATCCAGCCATCATGCCTTTCTCAGCCATGTCTGAATGGCGGAACGTGCATCGCTGCGGCAGACACAGAATGGTATTGCCTGTGCTTGGGGAACTTTACTGGGCCATTGTGTGAAACGTGCATGTTTGCTTTGGAAAGCAGTGACGCCTGTCAGAAAAGAGACATAAACATTCCTTTGTGGGTCATAGACGCCATACTTCCTGCCACAATTGTTCTGTTTCTCTTCCTCTTCTTCATCCTTCTTAAGTTTCGAGCAATGTTTAAACAACAACAGTGTAAAGGCTCAGATGCAACAATGGGAGAGAGAAAGGGAACAGAGAACAAAGCTTTTAATGATGAGAATGAATGCATGGCCGTACAGGATATCACTGATGCTGCTGATAAACAGCCAGATGTCATCAAGGCTAAGAAAGCCTGTAAGACTAGAGCAGTGACCTGTGTACATCACCTTGAGCACGAGCAGCCATGCAAGCATAATGAGAGGGAATTACGATACGATGACGCTGACAGCACTGGCTGCATTGCTCTGTCTGAGGCTCAGATGACTCATCAGCCCGGTCTCTCACAATCTGTACCTAACCCTCAGGGGGCTAGGAGGCTTGCCATTTTCTGTAAGCATGCAGAAGCTCTGCTCAGTCCCCAGAGTACTGTAGGCTCAGGCAACACAGAGCATGTAAACCCAGCTTTAACTCTGAGAAACAGTAAGGGACGTGACCCCAGGTGTCTTCCTCAGTTACCTTATGGAAAAATAATCAGTGGCAAGCTGAGAGACACCCAGCATCAAGTTGTATGGCGCAGCCCGCGCCACAATGTTTATCAATGTCATCCTCACTTGCCAGATTGGCCATCTGAAATCATGGATGACCTCAGAAAACTGAATTCACCCATGGCCTCCAGGAGAGGGCTAGAAAGCAGCATGCTGCATGTGGAATCTAATAGCATGACATCCTTTCCTGTGGCTCCATTAGCAGATAGCTCCTCTGACAGCGAATCCCACAGCTCGTTTACTTGTTCTGAATATGAATGTGAAAAAGATCTCATCTTCAGGAGCACCTTTGAACAGCCTGGCCTACATGTAAGGACTGCCTGCAGTTGCTGCTCCGGACTGGCCAATGAGGCCTGTGGTGATCTGAGCTCTGATGTTCACAGTCAGCCAGCCTCTGGTGACCACGGGTGGCACGGCTTACTAAGTGCAGACCTGCATTTCAATAGCTATGCTGAGGTGTTTGAAGATCTGGCTGAGCTTCCTATTGAAGTTGAAGGTGTAAGTGAGCAGAGCTTTGACACAAAAAGTGACCCGGAGGAAATATTTTGACTTTTTATATGCAGAAAATATAATGCTTGGTGTCCTGTGGAATGATATGCCAATAAACCTTGCCATCTTGTATAAGATAGATGTTCTGTAGTCAGCACTACAACTTGATTTATTTTCACTGCTCTAAATTCTTTAAAATAAATTCTTGAAAATGTATCTTGAAAGTTATTTTAAAGTTTATTTTCATTACAATGTAAATGAATAATGTAGTAGTAGTGTACATTATCCAGTGATATTAGAGTACATTTTAAAAAAATTTGTAAACCAGCAAGGGGTGTTAGCACAGTCAGGTCAGGATCAGTGCTGGGAAATGTACTGTGGAAAACTAATTCTGAAACAATTAAGACAAAATAATCACAAAAACAAAAATTATTACATAAATCACATTTTGTATTTGTATTAAAGAAACAGTGCAATTCACAGTCAGGCTGTCCTGGGATACCCTTGATTAAAGTCAACAAATGATGAATGCAGAAGTTAGCTGAGGAGCTCCTGGTGCTCCAGCTGTTATCTTCTTCAGAAGCTGTCAGTGTGTGCAGATGTTTGGTGGGTGGAATGGACACAATTTGAAAGTCCCAGGGTTGACCAAGTCAGTAGCTGTGGTGCCCCACTGTGTCCAGGGTCTCGGGGCCATAGAGTCCCAAAGGCCAGGATATAGTAACACTTTTTGTAATATTGTTTTGGTGCAATGAACTGTTGGTTTTTAAATTCAGAGCTGCATGCCCCATATGGCTGCAGGTTTTTGCTCCAATCAATAAGTCATAATACCTTTAACTGATCTGATTTAATTAGATTGTCTTTTTTCTTTTCTGTTATGTTGCATTCAGAAAAGCACAGCAGTGCAATGTTTGCATTTATAAGACATTTAAAAATATTTGTGTTTTGGGATAGCTTTAAAAGTATAGCTCTCTTTTGTTGTTTATCTATGTATTTGTTTTTTTTCTGTGCTGTTTGCTCAATTAATTGTTTCCTAATAATGACAATTAGCAACAAGCAGAGCAGACACCTGGCCAAATGACACAGAATGGTGAAAGGCTGCAACTACTTCAGTGTCAGATCTTCTAACGTGATCATTATTAAATAATAACCTTATTAGGAGGTTATTCCAGTCTGGCCCATTGATCAGTGAAAATTTTCACAGTGAATATGCTGTGTTCACCAATGACACTATTTATTGAATATTTTCCTGCAGATTTGACGTGTGACCGGTTTAGGCAAACTTTTTCCCAGTGCCCCATGATGCTTTGTGAGGCCAGTATTCCATCACAGGGCTGTATTATAACCAATTAAAAACAAGTTCAGTTTTTGCTTTCCAATTGACTTCATTTTGTTGAGTTCAGCAAAGCTTCTGAACATTTCTTTGATTTTCCCCAAACTGTGATGAGGCATATCAGCATGCTTGGCCATCAGTATTAGTAAATAATTGATTAGATAACCAGAATACATAGAAAAGCAGAATGAATCCCACAATTATGATGAAAATATTAAATACACAATTTAAAAAACACTAAACTATCCAAGTGTGGCATACATAACTGCTTTGTACATTCTAGTAAAAATGTACTAAACTGTTTTGTAATTTCTGCATTGACCTCAAAACATAGAACCTATGAAATAACCGCTTGCTTATTTAGGCTTGAAGACCAATTAAAAACAGTAGTTGGTTGGAACAAAAACCTGAACCCACATGGGGGCTGAGACTGAGAATCACACCAACAAGTGCCGAACCAGGAACTTGAAACCAGGACTTCCAAAGAACTTTCTCAGTCTTTCTCCTGTCACAGCCAAAGAAATGCTTTTTCACAGAGCTGACATAGCTCAATAATGAAAACAAAAAGCAAGAATAGAAGAATAAAGGGAAAAACAAGCAAACAATGTAGTTTAATAAAATAAATATGAAAAAGAAGATGGCCCTGAGACAAACCATTGATTTGCTTCATTTTGTGACCATTGTTATTCTAGTCCAATCCACTCATCAACACTTTCACATTCTGGCAGCTGTCCTATTATCACCTAGCAGCTGGGATTCAACATGCTGCCCACCCAATTGTGCAATAATGTCCTTGTATAAGGGGAGCATCAGATAATCTGTAAAATTAGAGGGTCACATGTTTCTTCCTGCCTGTCAAATGAGTTCTAACTAAGAGGTAAGATAGCTATTTTACATAAAGGAAGACAGAAGTTTTGAGGTAAAGTAGTCACACTAATCAAGGCTCCAGAGACATGCTGAATGTTGATGAGCATCTGCAAATAAGAATAGACAATACTGAGTCTATGAACTCCACAATTAACAAAAAATAAAATACATATGGTACATGAAAGAATAATAATTCATATGCAGGTTATATGAGTGAAAAACATATTGAAAATGCAGACCACAGTGCTACTTTGAACATTAATTGAAATTCATGTGTGCCTCTATCATTTAAAATATAAAAGATGCTTGCAAGCACACACGGTGCATGTATATGTAAATATTGTGGAAGTCAACCCCAACACAAACAGACACAGTGACACAAGTCCAAAAGCACATGCTTTTATTTTCTTTTTGTTGCCTTTGCCACCACAGTGCACAAATGATCAACAACAACACTATTGCTCAGTCTCTTTTTCTCTCTTTTCTCTTTCTCTCTTTTTCTTCTGCCGCCTACACTCCTCTCTGCAAGTTTTGTCCACCACCTCCTGACTCTGGTTCTTTGAACAGAGTGAGGTGGCCTTCGGTCATCCGGCAGCACTTCCAAGTGTGGCGGAAGTGCTGCACTCCAGGGATCCAAACTCCAAGCATGTGGCCCTGAATATGTCCTCTCCCCCGGCCCTTTCATCACAGGGGTGTCCCGGCTGGGTAAGGTCCCCGGTTGTCTGCCACTACGAATGCAAATATATATATATATATATATATATATATATATATATACAGTATATGTTGCATAGTTTACTGTCAAATAAAGCAAAGAGTACGTGATACGTGTTTCGTCCTCATTTGGGCTCATCAGGCTTAGACACTCTACTGCTCCCCTCTCGGGGAATCGAACCTCGGATGTCAGCGTCAGAGACGAAGACCCTTTACGCTGTGCCCCAGCGTGTGGTTCATTTATTTGACAGCCTGTAGGTTCGGAGTAATTACATTCATTGCATTCGTAGTCTGAGTCTCGACGACCTGAATTGTGTGGGTGGTTACCTACCAGGTAACGCTTGTGTTTGGTCTGCCATTCGGCAAACATCCGCCACAGTGCCCTCTTTCAGTTGCGAGATGGAGATCATGGAATGTTGCAAGTTTACTGTCAAATAAAATAGAGTACGCGGCACGTGTTTCGCCCTCATTTGGA
Organism: Erpetoichthys calabaricus; assembly: GCF_900747795.2. Taxonomy (NCBI): domain Eukaryota; kingdom Metazoa; phylum Chordata; class Cladistia; order Polypteriformes; family Polypteridae; genus Erpetoichthys; species Erpetoichthys calabaricus. Next base: position 36,520,250 of record NC_041397.2, read on the forward strand.
CTCATCAGGCGTACACACTCTACTGCTCCTTATGTACTGTATATATATATATATATATATATATATATATATATATATATATATATATATATACAGTATATATATATATATATATATATATATATACTGTATATATATATATATATATATATATATATATATATATATATATATATATATATATATATATATATATATATATATATTGGTACCTCGGTATACGTCCTTAATCTGTTCCAAATCCTTGGACTTATACCAAACTAATTTTTCCAATAAGAAATAAAGGGAAAATGATTAATCCGTTCCCATGAAAAAAAATCCTGTTGTTATTGGCATATTATACATTGATGGGGTTGTATAACATAATTTAAACACTGCTTAATACTAAAATACATAAATACAAAAGCAATTAGATGAAATAAATGAAAATTTAACCTCACTTTACCTTGCTGAGAAGAGTCGAGTGCCTACTAGGATGGTGCTGAGAAGAGAGGATGAAATGTTATTGTTTGGAAGGAGAGTCCCCTTCCAATAAAACTTCAGGAATCTGAAATTCTGGAGTTTTTTCTCTTTCTCTTTTCTGTCTCTTTTCCCTACTTGGGCCTGGTTGAGGCTCACCAGGTTTGACTTTTACTTAAAATCTGTCCAAAGAACTTTGCTTTTGCCTTCTCCTCAGGATGTTTCGGAAATGTGACATTGTCTGGTCATTCCAGACAATGCTATTACAGCTTGTTTGTGCTTTGTTGGGGTGGTACTTCTCTGCAAAGTTTTTGACATCCTTCCATTTGGCAACGATTTCCTTGATTAATGAAGTAGGGGCTTCCTCTGTCTCCTCCTCCTCCAAGCCTGAAGAAAGTGCATCCATTTTAGTCTTGAGCTCCTCCTTCTCAAGTTCCTGCAGCTCCTCAGTGGTCAGCTGTTTCCTGTGCCCCTCCACTAACTCCTCCACATCACCATCACTCACATCCAGACCCATGGACCTACCCAGAGAGACAATATCCTCCACTATTGGCACAGCCTCAAAGCCCTCAAAGTCCCTTTCAGTCACTGCTTTTGGCCACAAATTCCTCCAAGCAGAGTTCATTGTTCTGTAGGAAACTTCCTGCCAGGCTTTGTCAATGAGAATTATGCAATGGACGATAGTAAAGTGATCTTTCCAAAACTCTCTCAGGGTTAATTCTGTGTCAGAGGTCACTTCATATCACCTCTGGAATAGTGCTTTAGTGTAGAGTTTCTTGAAATTACTGATGACCTGTTGGTTCATGGGCTGAATGAGAGGAGTTGTGTTAGGGGGATGGAACTTTACAGTGATGAAGTCTAACTCCGGCAGCACATAGTCCTGCAAGCTTGGAGGGTGAGCTGGAGCATTGTCCATTATGAGGAGGGCCTTCAGAGACAGGTTTTTCTCCTCTAAATAACTTTTTACACTTGGCCCAAACACAACATTAAACCACTTGCTGAAATATTCTCTGGTTACCCAAGCCTTGCTGTTTGACTTCCACATCACAGGTAACTGAGTTTTCTGCACGTTATGTTTCTTAAAGGCCCGCGGGTTTTCAGAGTGGTAGATCAGTATAGGCTTCAGGTTGCAATCCCCACTTGGATTACCACAGAACAAGAGTTAGCCTGTCCTTCATTGGCTTGTGCCCTGGCAATGCCTTCTCCTCTTGTGTAATATAGGTCCTGTTAGGCATTTTCTTCCAAAACAGGCCTGTTTTGTCACAATTAAAAACTTGTTGGGGAACAAAACCCTCAGCCTCCACAAATTCCCCAAACTCTGTAACAAAATCATTGGTGGCATCTTTATCAGCACTGGCTCCCTCTCTGTGCCTCACAACACTGTGAATGCCAGTCCTCCTCTTAAAATTATCAAACCAGCCATGGCTGGCTTTAAACACTTCACCTTCTTGGCTCGTTACTGCCTGGTTTTTCAAAAGATCAGCATGCATCAGTTTTGCCTTTTCGCAAATCATTGCCTCCAATACACTATCGCCAGCACACTGTTTTTCTGTTATCCAGATCAAAAGCAGTTTTTCAAGATGCTCTAATGTCCTGATCTTTGTTTGGTAATGGATTCACCCCCTTCGCAACGTTAGCCGATTTAATAATGTCTTTGTTTTTCATAATAGTAGATACCGTCGTTCTATAGTACAGTATGCAGCAGCCAAATCCCGGATACGCATGCCACCTTCAAACTTTTCAACAGTCTCTTTTTTCACCTCCATGGTGATCCGAACCATTTTTTTCGTTGCTTGGCTCTTCTCATTAACTTTCTTAGAACTCATGGTTAATGAGTTTATTAAAGATTTACGTGAAAAAACACAAAATCACATGAACATTCACAGAGTTATACCGCGGGTTGTTCACTAAATGCTAGCAACTGCCATACTGATGCTCATGGGCAGTGTAGGGTAGCACGCGGTGTGACGATGCAGGTCCACTCCACGCTCCCATATGTCCTTACGGGGAGCCCTGAACCCGATAGCATCGGTAATGTCACCAAGATGAGCTGACAAATGAGGACAATTGTCAAATGAAGCCAGGGGATAGTGCAAGAATGCCAAGTGCTTTTATTTAAAACAAAAATCAGTGTCCAAACAAAAAGTGCAGTGCATCTGGTTTCAATAAATAATTATTTAATAAATATCCATAAAAACAAGTGTTCAGTGGGGATAAAAACAACAATAAATAAATCATATAAAATCCGAGGTTAAAAATGCAGTCTCACTCTTCCCGATCACAGCCCACCTGTGCAGGTGTGACTGGCTCCAACTAAGTCATTAACTCCCTGCAGTCGTGCAATCGCACCCACGGAGAATGACACGGCTATACGGGTTAAAACCTGGCCCTTTTTTTTGAAGCCGCAGACCCGCTATACCACACGCGGTATTCCAAACAAAGGTCGTATACCAAGCAAAATTTTTCACGTCCAAACAAGTTGGACTTATTCCAAAGTGAACGTATACCAAGGTACCACTGTATATATATATATATATATATATATATATATATATATATATATATATATATATATATATATATATATGTATATAAATATATATATATATATATATATATATAGAGAGAGAGAGAGAGAGAGAGAGAGAGAGACAACGTCAGAAGGACGAGGGCCACATTTGCTTGGGAGGATTGGCAGGAAGGTACTTATAATTCGCTGTATAATTTGAAGTAAATCTATTATTCAATAAAACAGCTTTATTTTATCCTAGATTTGTGTCTGAGGTGGTTGTCTGGTGTTCAGGGTTCTGGGGTACCCCCTAGTGGTCACTATGCTATCTATATAGTAACTGGTATGGGGTGCCACCAAGCCCCAAACCCTAAACCCAATAATTCCCAACTCAGTCAAATAATGAATCCACTAAGCACCTTATACAATAAAGCACAGCCAATAATCAAAATAATGAACATCTTTCCTCTAATTCTGCCCCCAATTGATTGTCAGTCCTTTTATGGTGGAACCGGAAAACCTTCTGGTGACCCAGCATAACTTGTGGGAACCCTTGTGGCACACAGGGACCCAAACAGGGCTGCACTTCTGGATTCCACTATCTCATGAACCACTGTGGTTGTCCAAGCTGCAATGCCTCAACAGGACAACTGTCACCTAATGCATGGGGGATGGAAATGCTCCTGGCCTGTGGCTTCTGCTCATTCATCCCTTAGCACCTTCCATCTTGGTAGGAGTCCATTCCATCATAGAGCCAGGGTGCCCATCTGTCCTCCACGGCGCTAACAATATATGTACATATATGTATATGTATATATACACACACATGTACATACACTGTGAGAGCCAGCCTGACCACAGACAGACAGAAACCGTTCTTAAGTCCACCACACATGGTTTATTTACAATATTTACAGTGAAGTAAAGTCCTGCACAGCACACAGTGCTCCAGCACCAAACACCCTTTTCTTGGGCCTCTCAATGGTCCTCTTCGGGCCGCCTTCTCTTCCCACTCCGAAGCCTTGTCCTCTTCCTCCCGACTCTCGCTCCTCAACTGTTGGAAAGGGCCCCTTTTATGCTCACCTGAATATGCCCCAGGTGCCCCTTGATGAACCTCCACTGGCATTTCCTGGTGTGGCGGAAGTGCTGCATGAGCACCCAGAAGCACTCCGGGTGACCCTGGAATTCCTTCCACCAGTACTTCCTGGTGTGGCGGAAGTGCTGACTTCCAGGGCTTTAGGATCCACCGGGCTCCCCCTGGCAGTGGCCACGGGCCTCTATAGGGTTGAGCTTCCCATCTCGATTCCCGTGACCCCCATAGCAACCAGGGTGGCTGTCCTCTTGTGGCCCGGGGGAGGTATATTCCCTCTCCCAGTCCTTCCAGGCATCCCGGCTGGGTGTGGTGCCCAGCCGTCCGCCACAACACATAAATATTGTTTTAAATTAAAGATGTAAACATGATCTTCCCATGTGGATACAACGAAAACTTTTATTTTGAGTGGGATGAAGCTTTTGAATTGAAGGCCCACTTCTCCCCTTCATTGTTTGGTTAAGATTCCTGTCTTTAATTCAAAATCTCATTCTCTGTGTGTACTGCTCTCATTTTCCAGAAAATGTTTGGACAATATTTTAGCAAAAAAAAATTCATGTATTTTGCATGTTGTCAACATATGACTGGATGATTTGACATTTGGATTATGCAACATGAATAACGTGAGATCTTTTTATGAATGTTTTTAAATTCTTTGTTGGAGTGCAGTGTTTATTATGTCTGTTCTGCAAAAACATGACATTAAAGGTTTTCTTCGGCCATCACTACTAACTACATGGGTAAGTAACATGCACAGTAAAACCAAGTCATTTTTTGGGGTTGATTCCTTTAAAATGTGCTAGGGAAACTTTTTATTTTTAATTCAAATCTCTCAACAATATCCCTATATGATTAATATGGCAGGGTAATATACATCATCATGATAAATACCACAGTAAGAATATAATACTCTCATGTACTTTAATAAGCTACTAAAAGAGTGCTCTGATTTTCAGCAATCAAAATGCAAAAACCTTGCATTAAATGTCTAGAATGCAGGACGCAGCATTGAAAACATCATCTCCTATTTAAAACGAACATACATTATGTAAACGAGGCTGTTAAAACAAAACGCCTTTAATTCTGTAAGGCTTGTCTTTTAAAGGATAAAGTATACAGTAGGTGAAGGTGATTGACTGACTAAAATGTATTCCAGCTTTCCGGCAGTATGTGCAAAGGGAGAAAGAGCAGCATGATGGATGGCTGATGGATATTCCAGAATGGCAGTTGATTTACCCATATTTTAATAGATGGATTTAAAAAATGATGGATGGTGGCACTGCCTATTCCCATTTTCTTTACCTTCATGTTTTTCACTTTCCAGCACCTCTATATTTCCTGAAACCATCTTTGAGTACTTGTGGAGTCAGTCTCTCTCTCTCTCAGGGTTTTCTCCCATTAGGCCGTGCTTAGCTACGAGAAACCCAAGGCGCTTCTTACCTACACATCCACTCCATTTTAATTGCCTCTTCTTGATTCAGACAAGCAGCAATTCTACTCCAAGGTCTTGGCGTATTGTCACGCCTCTCATGGAATGAGAGCCTGGCATCCCTGTTAAGTATCCTCTTTTCAGTCATTTGTAATTGTGCTTTCATTTCTGAGATAATGTCTAAATAAAGTATTGCTGCTGTTTAAATGTAATGTAACATTTATAACAAATTACAGTTTGCTTTACTGCAAGCTAAGCTGCAGGAGATTTTGTGGTATTAAAATATCTTTGCACATGCAGACTATGGTTGTGTGCTGCCAAACTATACATCTAAACAAGTTAATATAATATGAGTCAATAATCTGCAATGTTGCTGACATTTATGTGGTATTAGTCCTAGGAGACCTAACAAAAATAACCTTTATACTGCCTACACGTCGAATGCAGTGTCCTCCATAATGTTTGTGATACAGACACATTTAACCCTCTGTTCCACAGTTCAAAATTACAAACCAAACAATTCAGATGTGAGTAAAGTGCACATTGTAGACTTTCATTTAAGGGTCTTTGCATACTCTTCTGCGGTGGGTTGGCACCCTGCCCGGGATTGGTTCCTGCCTTGCGCCCTGTGTTGGCTGGGATTGGCTCCAGCAGACCCCCGTGACCCTGTGTTCGGATTCAGCGGGTTGGATAATGGATGGATGGATGCATACTCTTTGGTCACACCATGTAGAAATGACAATGCTTCTTCTACAAGCCCCTCCCCATAATGTTTGGGACATAGCAATGGCAGTCATATTAAGTACTTTGTTGTATATTTCTTGCATGCAATAACTGCTTGAAGTCAAAGGAAAAAGGAAATATTTAATGAAAGAAACAAAATAGGCAAAAGTAGCAAAAAAATGATCAAGGAGGGGAACAAAAACAGGCAATCCAAAGCTAAGAAGTCCCAATACACTAATCAGAAGGCAAAAATCAAGAGGCAGAAACAGAATAATACAGAAAACCAGAAAATCCAAACAAAAAGCAACTCCTAACAAACTCAATGAACTACTACTGGATCCTTTTCTCTGTCCAACTTATAAAGTCAGAGGGAGGATATGGCAGCAGTGACGTCAGGGTGGACCGTCATCTTGGACTTCCTCCCACAAACTACATGTAAGAGCAGCACACAGTTAATAAATAATAAACAAAACCAACAAAAATGACATAAAACCACAATAAAATACTGTGAATAAATACAAGCCAGAGGGAAAAAAAACCCTGGCTGCAGCATAACAAGTTGTATTAGTCTTTAATATTCAACCTAGAATTCAGTAAAGTACATTAAATATCGTAGTTTATCACTATAACAAGCTCAATTGCACATAATATGGTGTGGTGAAGCTCATAAAAACAGTAAATGGTTGCAAAATATATAACATAATCACAAGAGTATTCATCAAACCAAATACTCAATTTAATTACAAAGTTAAGAAAGTGGTGTAAAAGAAGACCATGGAGAGGCTGCTGCTTCACCACCTTAGGCCACAGGTTCAACACGCCCTTGGCCCTCTGCAGTTTGCATACCAGGAGAAGGTGGGAGCAGAGGATGCCATCATCTATATGCTACACCAATCCCTCTCTCACTTGGACAGAGGCAGTGGTGCTGTAAGAATTATGTTTCTAGACTTCTCTAGTGCCTTCAACACCATCCAACCTCTGCTCCTTAGGGACAAGCTGACAGAGATGGGATTAGATTCATATCTGGTGGCATGGATCGTGGACTATCTTAAAGACAGACCTCAGTATGTGCGTCTTGGGAACTGCACGTCTGACATTGTGGTCAGCAACACAGGAGCGCCACAGGGGACTGTAATTTCTCCAGTCCTGTTCAGCCTATATACATCGGACTTCCAATACAACTCGGAGTCCTGCCATGTGCAAAAGTTCACTGATGACACTGCTATCGTGGGCTGCATCAGGAATGGGATGGAGGAGGAGTATAGGGACCTAATCAATGACTTTGTTAAATGGTGCACCTCAAACCACCTACACCTGAACACCAGCAAAACCAAAGAGCTGGTGGTGGATTTTAGGAGGCCCAGACCCCTCATAGACCCAGTGATCATCAAAGGTGACTGTGTGCAGATGGTGCAGACCTATAAATATCTGGGAGTGCAGCTGGATGATAAATTAGACTGGACTGCCAATACTGATGCGCTGTGCAAGAAAGGACAGAGCCGGTTATACTACCTTAGAAGGCTGGCGTCCTTCAACATCTGCAATAAGATGCTGCAGATGTTCTATCAGACAGTTGTGGCGAGCGCCCTCTTCTACGCAGTGGTGTGCTGGGGAGGTAGCATTAAGAGGAAAGATGCCTCACGTCTGGACAAACTGGTGAGGAAGGCAAGCTCTATTGTTGGCATGGAGCTGGACAGTTTAACATCTGTGGCAGAGCGAAGGGCGCTCAGCAGGCTCCTATCAATTATGGAGAATCCACTGCATCCACTAAACAGTGTCATCTCCAGACAGAAGAGCAGCTTCAGCGACAGACTGCTGTCACTGTCCTGCTCCACTGACAGATTGAGGAGATCATTCCTCCCCCAAACTATGCGACTCTTTAATTCCATCCGGGGGGGTAAACGTTAACATTTAACATTATACAAAGTTATTGTCTGTTTTTCACCTGCATTATTATCATTCTTTAATTTAATATTATTTATTGTATCAGTATGCTGCTGCTGAAGAATGTGAATTTCCCATTGGGATTAATAAAGTATCTATCTATCTATCTATCTATCTATCTATCTATCTATCTATCTATCTATCTATCTATCTATCTATCTATCTATCTATCTATCTATCTAAAACAGGAGAAAGACAAAATAAAGGTTTGAGGCAATACTGTATATATAAAAAAATAATAAATGCTTTTGAGCTGAAGAACATCCCTGTAGACACGAGCCTGAGATTAGACTGCCCAAGATGGCGACACTTCTGTTTAATTACAGGCCAGGCAGAAAGAAGTGGTGGACGGACACCTGAGGTGACGTCAGGGGTGGTAAGGTTGTCAATCATCCGGTCTGCATAGGGAAGAAGAGAAGAGGCATTAGAATGGAGTGCCACCCTGCAGATCAGCGAGGAATTACCACCACCAGAGCCTTTAAACTGTCCGCAAGGCGCATGTGAGTAACACTGGATTGACAGATACAATAGAAAGTCATTGTTTGATAATCGTTAGTACTATTCCTTGGACCCTTTTATTATTCCAGCCCTTGAGTCTCCTTCAGTGACAAAGAACTTTAGACAATTCATCCATTATTCTGGAAAGGTAAATTTTTGCATTTTGCATGATACCTTGTGAATCTTTCCTCACCCAATGACGTTATCTTTTAGCTTTACACTTTATGCATTCCTCCATCAATCCATTCATCTATTCATTCTCAAAACCCACTTAAGTCATAGTATGGTGTCATGTAAACTTTGCACAAACAGTCCCTAGGTGGAGATTCAAACTAGCATGTACTTACTCCTCACAATTTCTAAGTGTGTGATCTCTATTACAAGTCAAAGATAAATATAAAAAGACAAGGTCTGAAAATCACAAAGCTGTAACTGCCGTCTTTTATACCCTGATAAGCAAGCTCAAGTGTGGTGTGTGTAATTGGTTCTATAGCACATCTTTCATTAGGGAGTGCTGGCAGTAAAATGCTGAAATAAAAGGAGACAAAACAAAAATGCTGATAGGGTTTATTAGTGCTCCATTACTTCACTATTAGAAGAAACAGAGGAAAAAGGCACATTGCAGAGGAGAAGAGTCTCCCTGAGCTGTTCTAAAGACAACTAAGTGACAGACTGCCAGTGCAGAGAACATCTGGTGCTGAAAATTCACAAATCAATACAAGCTAATCTAAGTGCCCCATGAGTAAACCACACTTCAGCAGAACTAGCTGAAATGTACAGATAATAGTCACAGAGAATATCAAGGCTGCTTTCAGATGGCTTTTTCTCCTGGGCAATTAATTTTAAATTATGACATGCTGTCCACAATGAAGTGAGGGATGTTGGAGAAAATCTGTTTTGGTTTAATTGCTGAATTAATCATTGACAAGTTTATTAGAACTTATCTAGTTTCAAAAAATACTACCTAAGGAGAAATATGTTAATCATGCCCACTTCAAATACACCATAAGCTATGCACATGGAGTAATTTACATTGGATTTCTTTCCCATCTAGTTAATATTGAATTTATGTGTTTGAATATCATATAAAATTTATTTCTTTTAAGTGGAGACTGGCACTTTCAAGAGAACAGCCTGGAATAGCAAACATAAAATTTATTAAAATAACCAGAACGAAATGGGGTGAGCAGGAGTCTGTAGGCAGGCATGAGATCAAAACCAAAATAAAATTTAAAAACAAATAAAATGGTTCATGAAACAAACCTTTTCATGGCAAATTTTTGAGAAAATATTCTCTATTTACATACATAAAATCGACATAAATTAATACATAATAGGCAGTCTAATCTTGTGGTGCCCACTAAGCTGTGCAATATGCAATAACATATCACATTTTCTGAAATACGGCACAGATTTTGATACTGAGCATTAAAAGTTACATATCAATGTGCCGATCAGAATACATGTATACATCCAGTATGGTGGGTTGGGGTAGGCAGGACTACGAAAGTGTGCCTGTGGCTTGGGGGACAGGTGATTTTATGTTGTAACAATATAATGCACTAGTAAGAACATATCTGGAGTATTGTCTGCAGTTCTGGACACCAAGGCATAACTTCACTTGAAGCTCTGCAGAGGAGAGCAACCAGGAGCATCCCAGAACTTAAGGACATGTCCTACTCTATCAGACTCAAGAGAATTAAACCTGTTTACTCTTGAGCAGAGGGGACTGCATGGGGACTTCATTCAGGTATATAAAATCCTCAAAACCATTGATAAAGTAGATCCATCAGAATTCTTTCAGCATAAGGATGAATCACATACTTGAGAACAGTGCATTTAAAACTGAAGCTGGGAAGCACTTCTTAACTCAAAGAGTTGTGGCCTCTGGAACAAACTGCTGAGACATGTAGTTGAAGCAAGAAACATTGACAACCCTTAAGATAAATCTGGCTGAGATATTGGGACAGCTTAACTATTAGCTAAAAAAAATGGGCTAGATGGACTGAATGGTCTCCTCTCGTTTGGCAAATTTCTTACGTTCTTATGACCGTGGAGATGAGGAGGTGAATCAGATCTCATCTTCCTCCAGGCTCTCCATGGTGCAGTAGTCTTTAAGCAGCACAAGGGGATCCAAATCTGTGTGTGTGTATGACTGCCAGGAAATATTATGATACCAAGTAGTATGGAAGGCTGTGTCTGTCTATTAATTCTTATTCCAAGGCCTTCAGTGAGGTCTATACAATAGAGCAATTCAAGATGGTGTGTAGGACTGTCTTTCTGCATGATGAACCTTGGACAAAGTCTGAATTGCAATAGCTTATGTCATGCATTGAGGACAGGAGAGTCATCCATGGTAGAATATTGTGTCTTGTTTGATAATCTGGCCAAAACCATATTCTGCCAAACATGTTTCGGTTTATTAGAATTAAGGTATCCAACAGCTTCAGTGAAGTATCTGATGGATGGTTTTTGGTCTCCTAGTTTTACTCCCTTCGGCTAGCAATTCTTAATAAACTTCTTTATCAGCAGACCACACTCAGGAGGGAAATGGAAGGCCAGTTTTCAAGTCATGTCTTACCAGGTGGAACCAAGAAGATTCCAAGTCTTAAGGGTAGGATTTGTTTGGCTTATCCCAGCTAAGCCTCTTCTGAAGGGGCAGGAAGACCAAGTGGAACATGGTGTTTCCTACAGAGCTATTGCTGTAGTCTTTAGAAGTCCCTTAGTATGGTGGGGGATGTGGTGGATGGCATTCCCACCTTTGAAGTGCTCTTTCAGTTTACCCAACTTTAAGACCTGATGAAACAAAACAATGTCTCATACAAATACTGCGGAATGTTGCACAGCACCAGTACTTTTGCTTTGATGTAAAAGTTTGTGAGGTTTCACTGGATCATGTTCAGTATGACTTTAGCCAGTCTCTAATGCTTGGAGTTTAGGGAAGCACCCTCTCCATCCTATCAGATACCCAAGATATGGTGTAACCTGATGATGAAGGGGATGACACATTAAATGACAAATGTTACTGGATGGTCATCAGTTCTGACTTCCTGACTTCCTTTGCCCCTTAGATTCAGAAAAGTATTCATAGCTCTCTACATGTACAGTCTTCAGTCACATATCAGACACAAGGCACAGTGACCTTGTAGATGGACAACAGCACTATGTCTTTTTCCTGTCTGATCCTGAAGCAGAGATCCTTCTGATCTCTGAATTCAGGCTGGTGTATTCAGAGAGGAGCTCTATACATCTGACAAAATGAAGAGAGAAGTGGGGGCAGCATGTCTGACTTTGGACAGAACAGAGATGAGGGTCTGTGTTTCTGGCACAGTGCTGAAGATATCAAAAAAACATCAGGTTAACATATGAACAGAATGTCTACTCAGTTCTGAATTTGAGACACACACAATCAAAGGTCTTCCCTTAATTGAAGCCACTCTGTGAGAACAATCCAATTTCTAATTGTGTGGATTGAGTCCTGGATCATGACCAGGTTGTCTGATTCTGCACACTGGGCTACCTCAGATCTGTTCTGGATGGGTGGCTCTTTAGGCTGTTGGTGTGTACCTTGATGACAATGGTGTAGTCCACAATCAGGAAAGAGGTGGGGTGTCAGTTTTTCATGTTAAATAATTTGGGCATTCTACCTTGTGCCACCACCTCTCTGTAAAGCTCCAACAGATCCAGACCGATGAGGTCTCCTTCTTGTGCAAAAGGGTCTTTTTCTTTGAGAAGCAAAGTGCCCCCACTAAACAAGTTGCATCTCAAACAACATGCACAAACATACAAGAAAGTATCTTATCAGTGAATGGGACCAGGAAACAAAGTAGAAATGTTGTTAGTGACATTGACAGAATCCTTCAATATGGGAAAAATAAAGCAAGATCAATATTGCAAAATCACTTCATTTCCGACAATTCCAAGAACATAGCTGCTGGTGATTACAAGATAAAGCGGCATAAATCGGTGCAGCTATATGAACTCAGTAAGAAGCAAAGTGAATCTATGTGCAAATTTCAATAGAATATAACCAACAGCCAAGTGTCTGATCAATAGTTTTCATTTTAACCATTTTCTAAATTAGGGGGGAATCACTCTTCCACTAAAGTGTATTTTCCTTTGTAATTTGTTAGTTTGTCTTGCTGTCATAGTCTTTAACACTCCAGGGGCTTTTTGAATAAATATCTTATAATCTTTCCCAAAGTAAAAGAAGACCATAATGAACAATAACAATTGTGTCACACTCCATAAATCAATGAAAATATATCAGGATGTGGTCAATAGAGTACACTTTTTAAGACATCCCTAAACCCTCAATAAATCCCAAGTAGGTCAAAATATTCCAGAATTTACAATACAATACAATACAGTTTATTTTTGTATAGCCCAAAATCACACAGGAAGTGCCGCAATGGGCTTTACCCCTTGGAAAAATTTACCCCTTGGAAAAATCATTCAGCCTTGGAATAAGTTATTAAATAGTGGGGTGGATGTATAATGGCATACAGACAAAACTGGAAATTTGTGTACACACAAAAAAATCCACACACTTCCCTTTTATAAATCCCAATGAACGTGAAATTTAAAGCACATGCACATGCCTACAACCCCATCCTGACTCCTCCCAGAATTTCACTTATTTGAATATGCAAATCAATATAAATAGCCCCTTCTGCACTGCTTTATTAAAAGACAATGTCAAAGGCACATGGAAAAAAGACAAATTTCAGTGAATGCGAAGTGGAAGCAAGGAAAAACATACTATTTGCTGGCTTAAGCAGTGTTATAAACAACAAAAGAAAATTGATGGGAGTGATACAGTGTGATGGAGACACTAGAAAATTCAAGCTCAGAAATCGCACAGTGCCTGAAAATAAAAAGAAGTGGTCTGATATCAAAGTTGATGTGAAAAGGCAATTCACAGGCCACCGTCTGTTTATTCAGTTTCAGACAATATTACAAAAGCTGACCGAGGAGGCATTGATGGTGCTGCTCTACCTCGGAAACCGCTGGGCGACCATCTGGCTGTGTGCTGATGGATGCTGATCTGGGGTCACAAAATGCAATAGTGGATGCAGTAAGAGACATGGCCAATGAAGTAAGGCATATGAGGGCTGTACTATGTGATATTGACCACAAATTAAATGAATTTGTTATAAATGAAATGCCGCATCTGATTAACTATTTTTACAATCTTCTAATTACATGCAAACGAAGTTGTAAAGCTGTCCAATTTGGCCGATCATTTGGTGAGTCAGGGTCAGGTTTAATATAGTGCATCTCTTCAGGTACAGGCAAGCCACAATTATGTGCCACATTATGCACCACGCTACATGCTTGAACAATGCGACACACTTTCAGTTGACTATAAAACACCACATTAATAGAGTGGAAATGTTTTCTATTTACAAAACCAAATTCATTCTCTGAAGGAGCATTTATAGTGTAGCATTGGCACCGAGCGCCACAATGGATAGATTCTCTGCTCTTTACATGGCTCTTTGAGGTGACTCACTATCCTTAAAAGGACCGTTTGCCTTTTGCCGCAATAGTTAAAAAAGAACCAGTGACCGTATGGAGTTGCTATTTTTATAGTCTCTCTTGCTATAGATGATGTAATGCCATCTCATTCTTTTGGTGATTCATCCCTGGCTGATGTAACTTGTCCAGTGGTGTTGCAATAGCAATGTGCATGCAGTTGATCACTATGATTACATTTGGAAAACCTGGATGTGGCTGCAAATTGTCCTTTGATGTTTCCCTGTTCAGCCACAGTGTAAGGAAATCTTATATATTTGAATGACAAGCGGATAATACCATCCTATACAGCTGGCATGGCGCAACTCAGAGATGTTTGTTAAGTCCATTTGCGATGTCTTTTAAAAATGCTAAACCTGATATGGTAGTTGGAATAGTTTGGCCATTCTGTGTGCACCATTATATTGTTACAGAATGATTACAATCAAGTGAATTAAATTTTTAAATGATATGCAATAAATTTTGGTGTATTTGATAAATCAAGCGTCATCGATGCTTATCTAAAAAATAAAGGAACACCGCACAGAAACTGTAGCACTGCTTTGAGGCTAGGTGCCACCTGTTTACAAAACCGAGCAGAAACTGTGTGAGGCTGTTGTCAAAATGTGCGTGGCTTTACAGCAAGTTTTTATACATCTTGAAATGAGCACAGAAACTTTCATACGCAACATTTTTGAGCGTATTATACATAAGCTCTTAGGACTTTCAAATCTTATCTTGATGTTATTTTTAGACAATCCAGGTGAATAGAATGCACGAGTTTGTAGAACTGAAAGGTCTGTTCTTGTCACAACTGTTCTAATAGTCTAAGTTTTTTTATTAACAAAAAATAATTAAAAAGGAAGGGGAACAACACAACAAACAAAGTACCACCTATGTAGATAAAAACAACGCTGTGGCTGCCCCATTTGGCCTAGCTACTAATCCCTCATGACAATAACTCGTAAAAATTTGTACAAAAATAATTGCACCATTATAAGTAAACTGATTAAAGTGAACTGCAACTGTGAACTGTTAATAGACTTACATTGTCATGATTATTATGTTAACCAAATTGAATTTGTTCTGTTTTACTGTGGGTTTAACCTAATTTGCATTTTTATGTATGCAAATGATATAATTTGCATTATGGCTGTAAACTTGTTAGACCAGCTGAACATGGAAGAGTGCTACACTAAAATAAACTGAATTGAACTAAAAAGTGAGTTTGAGATCCTTTACTCTTAAACCTTTGTTTTCTTATAGTATGAATTCTCAATTAAGTGATCACAGTTCCTGGTTTCCTCTAATGTTTTGTCTTAACAGTAAATAAAACACCTCAGTGAGATACTTGGAAGTCTGAAGGAAGCAAGCAGGTTCACAAAAGTTATGAGTTTTCAACTCTTTATCTTGTTGCTGGATTCACATGGCCTGTATCTCATTCTGTTAGGTTTCAATTTTTATTTTTACATGAACAAAGAGTACAAAAATGTAAACAATAATACTAATTGGCAAAAAACGGCAATTCAATAACCATAACCATAATCTACAAATGCAAAGGAGAAACCAAGAACAAAAGCAAGGGTCAAAAAGCCAAAAAGTATAAAACAACATTGGTGAAAAGACCAACACACTACCAAAACAAAAGAAAGCACAGAAAGGGAGCAAAGCAACAAAAGGAAAAGTGGCTAATCCTAGTCATAACATAATGCCCACTCCCTTAGGGGTCATTACTCACCTAAATAAAGAAAAGAGTCCAAAAAGTGCTTTCTTTAAAAGACAAAGAGCACAAATCTGGAGTATCTTCAGGTTGAGAAGCAAGCATTCACCAGTTGGGGTGTAGCAGAAGACTTAAAAATGACTGCTCCATGAGGCATAGTGCTGGGCTCATAAATGGCACTTTAAGACAGCAAGACAGACATAGCACAGGATGGGATCCCTGAAAGACAGACTAGAATGGCCTTTGCTGGTACAAAAACAGACATCCACTCTGGTGTGCCCACTAGCAAAGACGCACACAATGGCTCCAAAGTGGCCCCTCCAGGAGTCATGGGCAGCAAAAAAAACAAAACAAAATGACACCAAAATCATGGTTCTAGCTTCCAGAAAAAGTTGAAAAAAAATTAAAAAGATCATCAATCATAAAAATAAAAGCTAGAGATTGTATGGTCATCCTCTCCCTTAACGGATGCTGTTATGTCTCTTGAATATTTTTGAATTTCAGAAAGCCTATGTCCAATTTTGGGTCTAGGCGGGCCTTTCAGTCCACTTTTTGAGTTTGATGCCAGGTGCCTGGGGTGAGGCCCTTTCTTTAGGGCAGACCATTTGAATCCTAACTTTTGTTTATTTTGCTGTCCTTTTACCCTTTTTGTCATTTTTATGTTGTGGAAATTACAACAGGATGAAAACTCAAAAAGGGAACCAAAAAAGAAAAGCAAAGAATAGCTTATGCCACAGTAAAGAGCTTCGGCTGTGACAGCTCAGACAAGTCATAGCTAAAGGCCCAATTCGAAATTAATGATGGAAGGAACTGAGAAAAAATTATCAGCTATACAACAAACATCAGCAAAGAAAAGATAAGTGCGCAGGGGTAGGATGGTATTGCAAAACTTAAGGAAAAGAAAAAATATTAAAAATCAAAGACAAAATTGTAACAGAAATGCCTGTTGGATTACATTGTAGGTCGACTTTGAGATTTTTATTGTTTATGCTAATATTAGATGACATCAGTAAAGAAGTGAACAAACAGCTTCTATGATTAATGCTGTTTACAAATGATCTTGAGTAAAGCAAAGGAACTGAAAGATGGAGAGATGCTCTTAAGGGACACAGAATGAAGTTAAGCAGATCAAAGAAGTCAATGCTATCGTTTAAAAATTGAAAAGATGCAGAATCCTTTCCATTTTTAGGATTAATAATTTTTGAGATAGAAATTAGGCAGAGACTCAGATGGAAAAATCTGAGAATGTACTGTATAGTGGACAGCTCAGTGACAAAAAGACAGCTACCAAGATAAAATGAAAAGATATACAAGGTGGTAGTGAGCTTAGCAATGTTGAATAGTGAAGAAACCTGGAGAGCAACTGGAGGGGAAGCTGAAAGTATGGAAGTTCAAAGGGTTATGATGGATGTGTAGAGTAGACAACATGGATTAAATGGAAAATAAGTATATTCAGAGAAGTTCAAAGGTGAAATGGATACAGTGGCAGATGGTGGAGAGAAGATTTCAGCTGGCTAAATAGGGATACAAGAAGAAAACAGTGTGGTGAGAAAGATGAGGGAGGCCAAAGAACTACTTGAAAGCATGAAGCAATGAGAATGCATTAGACTTGGGTGAAATAAGAAAAGTTTCTTAGAAAAAAAAATTGAGAGGTGTGTGTACAGACAGAAAAAGGATCAAAGCCAGGAGATCGAAAATAGCAACCAAAACCAGAGTGAGAGACAAAAATCGAGGTCAAAAAGTGCAAGCAAAAATGGTCCAAACTGGAGGACACTAGCAAGCAGGAAAAAGAGCAAAGGTCTTTGAAAGTCTTTTGGACTCCACAGAGTGAGTAAGGAAGTGAATCAACCACCTACTTTTTAACCTGCTGTGCTGATTACCGACAGGTTACCATCTCTAATGCCTCGTCCATATAGACACGGGACATGGATGTAGCGAAGTGTACCAAAAATGGTGGCAATCGTGAGTACTTAAAATGGCGTTTAAGAGATTATTAAAATCTCCTAAACTATTAGGAAAATTGAACAAATAATGACATGACATAGAATCCTTGACCTACAAACCACCACCACCCAAATCAAGTACAAGATCATACATCTCAACTATCTAAATGTGCAAAAAATAAACAGCAGAGCCAATATCATAACAGAGTATGAAGGTATTGGAAAACAGACATGCAAGCGCACTGTGGTGACACTGGATAAGCTAAAGGGACAGAAGAAGAGAGTATGGAAGGAGTGGAAGGTAATTTAGTAAGCCTTAGAAAGGACATCTGGCTCAAAATTCACATGATATACTTTGCTCTGCACAGTTTCCAATATTTGTTGTTAATTTACCATGCATCACTTGCTAAAATATGGAATAAAGGCAGAAATGCTATTCTCTGCTGTCACAGTGCATGATAAATATAAATTCCGGCCCTCTCCAACCTACACAATATTTAATTCATAGATGATATTAAGTACTCACATTATCAGAAGCATCTGTGTTGACAAGGTGTATTAACCCTTTGATCAACTAAAATGTAGGGTTCTGGAAGAACACCTCTTTTTAGGGGTAAGATGGCAAACAACACAAGCATACCTTCCTTAATTATTCCATCAGTATCTACACCTGAATATATTTGAGCTAATGAGCAGGTAACGAGGATGATACAGGAGGATTTTGAGACTACAGTGTATAAGCTGCTGCCGCCCCCACAGACAATAATAGGTGATGAATTTTTCAATTAAAATGTTAGACAAAGCCTGAAATTCACTCATTCATAACATATGCACTTCATCAATCTGTGTATGATGTAATCTTAAAACTGCACATGGTATACATCTTTCATGATTAAAATTATTTTAACTTTATCAGGGACAAATTCCTAACTCTGAACAATATCATCAGGCATTAGCCTCATTATATCATATGTTTTCAAATTGTCTGCTAATATACTCCATTTTGTGAAAAATATATGCTTATTTGTCATATAGTGTTTGACTCACAATTATTTCTAACTCCTTAATGGCATGTTTGGAGTTGAACCAGATAGGTAAGTCTACAGGAGATGCTCTAAACTGTTCAGGTAAGAAGCCTTTGCTTGTCAAACTGAAGAGAACTGCAATACATGCTGGGAAAGTTGGAATATGAAGTAACAATTTACTTTTTGCTTTCTTAAGTTGATGTCACATTATGCAAAATTATCTTATTGTGCATTGTCAAATTTGCTGATCGCAGCTTACTGATCTTGTCACTGTGCCATTTCAAATTACAGCTTGAAAATCTCTGCCCATGTCCCATTTGCCCCTTTTTTTGAAAGCCAGTAATGTGTTGCCTGATGGAGCCGGCACTGTATGAAGGGTTAACAGCTGCAATGTGTTCAGTTGCAATCTTAGCCTTTCATTTCTTTTTTCCATTCTGTTATGGTATGTTAAATATGAGACATCAGACAGATGAGCTTCTGTTTTTTTTGTCATGTTCAAAATATGCGTGTTCCTTACCTTGTCGCTGTATTAAAGGGCATTGTACTTTCAGATGAATATTCATTGGTTTCATTTGGTTGTCAGCTCTCCTGTATACACAGCCTGCCCCTGGAACTAATGTGAAAATCAAACCTGTTACAAAATAGTTGCAAACTAGTTGGTCTCAGTCATTAGAAAGATCACATTCGCCGACTGGCTTCAAGGAAATACGTCACCAACTGCCTCCAACTAACAACTATGACTGAAAATCACTGGAAAAATGTCTAATGTGAAATAGGCCTTAGCTATAAAACTCTGAGAATTAACCTTAAGCTTTCTGATAACAATGTCTGAAGCATTTTCCAGGTTGTGAGAAATGGCAAAAGATAATGTCAGCCTGCTCTGGTTCCAGTGTGTGTGTATTTTCTTAGTTTTGAGAAAGAAACGGGAATGTGATGTTGAAGGAGTCCCCTCAACCAAGTGCTGTAAAAACCTCCAAAGTGTTCTCTGTCTCTCTCCTCTTATATCTTCATTTTGCTTGAGGCCAGATAACCTGCCTGGGAGTGAAATGGTCATCAGCATCCTATTACTACTGCTTGGACAGGATGAAGACTTAAAGACAATCATGTGGTATGATTCTTTGTATCACTCTGTTAATGGCTTTGATGCAAATAAATACAGTTTTCAAGTAAAAGCTGAAAAGTCAATGCCTTTGTCTAATTATTACTAGTGCAAAGAGTGCTAGATTTCCCATTCATTGTCTAGAATTAATGTATTAATTAATTTTGTTATTTCTATATTCATATATTTGGCAGACACCTATGGCCAGAAAGGTTTACACCAGTATTTCCCAGCCTTTCTGTCACCCATTTTTATTCCATGTAAGTGTCTTCATGTGACCCTTGGTGAAACAAATGCGATTGTCAGAACAGGGAAGATCGAGAGCGACTGTTGGAGTGGTAAACTGCTGCAACCCACTTGCAACTCACTTCACAACTGTTGTGGTATGAGATTTTGTATATAAGTTGATAATTATTTTGTATGTGTTTATTTGTAATTTAGACAAAGAAATGTAATATTAGTGTTAATTAAATAATAAATGTTATTATTGATAAGAACAACAATGGTTTGATGGTTAAGAACTCCTTCCCACTTTTAAGGACTGAGTCTTTGTAATTTTACGACAGGGTTGGGGGAAGTTCCTAAAACAAGACTGTCAAGTTTTTCTCTGCTGGACTCTCTCCTTCAACCCCCACAGGAAAGCCAATCTACCGAGCTGGCAAGCATCAGCTGAGTAAATGGTTTTGGGGGCAGGTGTGAAGGGTTTTCTGTGCCCCATTGGTCTGAAGTATGGTTGTTTGGGATTGGCCTGAATCAGAGGCCATTCTGTAGCACGATGGCCTATTGGTGCAAGGGTCTGGACAAAGAATGCATAAATGTAATTGCTTTACCCCTCCCTATCTCTCTTATAAACATCACCATGAAGACACATCTCTCTGTCACACCATTTCCATGAGGAGCACCACTCGGCAGCCATATTGAGACAGGCATGCGGCCTGGTCTGAAAAAACCTGACCAAAAATGATGCCTTAAAAAGAAACATTTAAAGTAACTACAAGTCTGTGTGCCGCCTGAAACTACACATCAGCATTTATCAGGTTGTATGGTTGCCAGTGTTCACTTGTACTTTGCTTATTGTTATTATTAATAAATATTATCAATAATGCATTTTTTAAAGTGTAACTTAACTCCTGCTTATCTTTTACTACACCTCATTGCCTGAGGTTATAAATGTAGAAGAGGAGGTGGGGAGAAGTTATCTTCTTATATAATATGGTACCGTGGCTGTCCGTTTGTCCAGGATTTTAAATCACCTGTGGCTCGCAAACCGTTTGACCTATTGACCTGAAATTTGGTACACATATATTACTATACTACTGTCTACTTTCGGGGTGATTGACCTCCAAGGTCAAAGATCAAACCCAGGAAGATCAAGATCAAAAATCAAATAACCTGTGGCCCTGAAATTTGGTACACATATACTACGCTGAAACTCTTCACTACAGCTTTATATTAAAAGCAAAGAGTTTTGGAATTATTATTCTTTTTATTTTTATTTTATTTTATTGTAATCAACTCTCGGCAGCGGGCAGCAGGGCAGCCGTACAGTGGATGCGTACGGGCATGGAGTATGATTGAGTCAAGTGTATTCACGCCATTACTGGTATGGTATAATACCTTTTAAATAGTGGTAAGTCTGTGAGATTTGAGGTATTCTGACAAAGGCTACATGTTAGTAATACAAAAAGGGAAAGTAGATTAATATAGAACTTTACCAAGACAACCCACTGCAATCCACTACTTTTGTAAACAATAGTAACCTGTGTACCTTTGGCGGCACCCTGCAACCCAAAACTGGGTCATGACCCCAGCAGTTGAGAAACACTGGATTACACAATCAGAAAAGATGAGGGTCAAAAACAACAAAAACAAACATTGTTAATGAACAAGTTGCTGTGCATTTTCCCAATTCAAAAAACAGAACATGTAATGTAAACTTCTTTTTTCCTTCCAACACTCCAAGTGTAATTAAAATAATAAAACAATAAAATAACAAAGGACCAAAGTATAATTTTCAAATCCATAATAAACTTCTTAAGAATGAAATGCAAAAATCCCATATTCTGCCGCAGGCAGTTTAGCGTAACCCATCAGTCTAACCTTCCCATCTTTTAGGTGCGGCATGAAAACTAGAAAACAGCAGACGCGGAGAGAATGTGCCATCATTGGACAGACCATAATCAGGCAGGAATCTCAATCTCACTGCAGCCGTGAGGTAGCAGTGGCAAGCATGGCATCACCCAGACACCTGTATGGAATTGTGTTTTGTACAATACTGGAACAAGGTGCCTTCAGGATGTTTCAACTTTCATTTCATACATGGTTCATTTGTTTATGTATTTCACTGTCTTTCTTTGTATTTACTTATGTATTATGCAAAATGTTTGCAGGCTTCCCTTCATTACCGCAGTGTAAACATTTCTTTTTATTTCTTCACTGGTTCACTTTATTAAACAAAGGCTGGCCTCAAGGTACAATTCATTCAAATAATATAAGCAAGTGTCTCCCTGTTATGTTTTTTTAAATTAATTATTCATTGCTGATATAATATGCTCATTTTGAATTATAGAATGTCATTTAAAAAAAAAATTTTTCAAGATGTGTGAATTTTACCCCAGTTTTATCACTGCTTGCAGGTCTTTAGTTAAAGCAACTTTGAGAAGTATATACGGTATAATTTTCTGAAACTGAAAACATGCTATGTAAATGATGTTTTATTTTTTTACTTTCATAGTTGTGATACCCCTTCATGGGTGAGCTGTACAATATCCTGTCCACACGAGAATCTCCTCTGGGATACTCTGTCAGTGCAGGAGACTCTCAAGTCAAGTCAAGTTGGGGAGCATGCACTGGTACAGTGAGTTGCTACACCCACTACACAACGAAACAACTCAGGATCCCGGTTGGCAACCCCCCAGGCAGACACGTGGTCCAGTCCCACCCTTCGGAAATTACCCTCTATCTGCCGCAGCCAGGTGTTACGTGGTCCAGCCACTCGGGTGAGGATCTTATGAGCTGGATCACCCTCGGGGAAACGCGCCACATGGCCGTAGTGCCGTAACTGATGCTCCCTCAGAATGCAGGTAATGTGCCTCATTCGGGATTCCATGAGCAACTGCTCATTCGACACAAAGTCAAACCAACGGTACCCAAGGATTTTCCGGAGAGACACAGTACCAAAGGAGTCCAGTCTTCGTCTCAGGTCACTGGATAGCGTCCATGTCTCGCAACCATATAGCAAGACAGGAAGCACCAGGACTCTAAAGACTTGGACCTTCACCCTTTTGCATAGATATTGGGAGAACCTATTGGGAGAACCACACACCCCTTTCCAGCGACCTCATGATCCCCCATACTCTCCCAATCCGTCTACTGACTTCATAGGAAGAGTCACCAGAGACATGAATGTCACTGCCAAGGTAAGTAAACCTCTCAACAAGGTTGACACTCTCTCTGCAGACAGACGCAATGCTGATGCCAGTGCCCAAGAGGTCATCGAAGGCTTGGACCTTGGTTTTTATCCAGGACACTCGCAAGCCCAGACACTCAGACTCCTCGCTTAGTCTCTTGAGCGCCCCGATCAGAGCCTCCATTGACTCCGCGAAGATCACAACATCGTCAGCAAAGTCAAGATCAGTGAATCTTTCTTCACCAACAGATGCATCACAGTCACTGGACCCCACAACCTTGCCCAACACCCAGTCCATACAAGCATTGAACAGAGTAGGAGCAAGAAGACACCCCTGACGAACCCTAGAATCAACCTGGAAAAACACAGAGGTTCTGCCACCACTCCGCACAGCACTTACAGTAGCAGTGTATAGGCCAGCCATTATATCCAGCAACCTTGAGGGGATCCCGTGAACCCTTAGGATGTCCCACATTACAGGGGACTCTGTGAACAAACAAATGCATTGTCCCCTGCTCAGGCCATATTGCACATTCTAGCTCATTTTCTCAATCTGCATCTTTTCCTAAGCAAAAAAGGGTATAACTTGGTGGGGCTGGGATTGTCACTTTGACTTGAACCTCATCTCAGATGATCTCATTTCATGGTGTTCTGTCATATGTTTCATCGAACATTTTCTGAACATACTTCTTCTAAAATTTCCTTTTTATACAGGCATTGATAGAGTTGCTAAATTCTTTACTGGAACTTTGAAAGAATATTAGACTCTTTACTTGCTTGATGTCTTTGAATTTCAAGGCAAGTACTATTGCGTTGAAAAAGCCAATGGGGCCAGTGGCCAAGGTCTTGTAAATGTGTTGAATGCAATCCTGCACACTGACAATTATCCAGCAAGCAGTAAAACAATCGGTGATCTGTAATCAATATCTCTTGCATATTTGAACAGACTTGCGGAGATGCTGTTTTCTTTGCTGTATTAACACATTTACATGTAGAAATGGCCTACATTTTTCCATCTATCCATTTTTCTAACATTATTTTTCAGTGTAGGTACAGGAAGAGTTTGTGCCTGTCCCACAAACATTGGACACAAGGTGGAAACCAAACCTACATCCCCAGGCATACACATGCACACAAATTTTCACTCACATTGGACCACTTTAGAGCCACTAATAACATACTCATTTGTAGGTTTTGTGGGGGAAAGCCACAGTACTGGCAAACATACTGTTGAGGGAAAATGTTGTAGTTGTGAATTGGAGACATCAACATGATAAAAAGAAGTCTGAGGCCTCAAAAAAGGCCAGGGGCCTTCCCTGGCCAGCCCAGAAGATGTTTTTTCACACCAATGTGGTCCTGACAACTACTTGCTGTCTTCAAACCTAGCAGACCATAAAATGGGAATCTGGCTTTTATAGTTCAAAAAGACTGTAAAAGTCCTAGAATATACAAAACTGTCTTACTAAAGAGGGAAAATGTGAAAACTCTGACTAGTTGAGACAACTTCCACAAAGTAGTGCAGAACTATAAGTACCTGGAAGTTCACATAAACAGCAGACTGGACAGGTCTGACAACACAGTGGAGCTCTTCAAGAAGGGTCAGAGCAGACTGCACTTCCTAAGGAGACTCAGGTCTTTCGATGTGTGCAGCAAGCTGATGGAGATGGTCTACTAGTCCATTGTAGCCAGTGTGGCATTCTACATTGCAGTCTCCTGGGGAAGGAACCTGAGCTCAAAAAAAGCACAATGCCTGAAGAAACTTATCAGGAAAGCCTGCTCCATCACAGGGACACACTGGAAGCTGTTCTGGAAAAGAAGATGGTGGCAAAATTGGATGGCATCATGAAAAATCCCCTCCATCCCTTCCGGGAGGTGCTCTCTTGGAACACTGTTAGCCACAGGCTCATTCTACCAGGTGTGCTAAGAAGTTCCTCTGGGGGTCTTTTCTGCCTGCTGCTATGAAACAATTAAGTGCTTCCATCAGGGGCACTCATTAAATTCATTTTGAAATATCTGCATTATTGATTGATTGATTGATTGATTGGTTTCTGCTTCTGTATGCAACTGAATTTCCCCATGGGATTAATACAGTTTATGTAATCTAATAATCTAATAAAATCTAATCTAAGAAAGGAAAATCTTTATTACAAAAAAATATCAAATTTAACAAAATGCTCAAAAGAGTAAAAAGAGAAAAAAAGGAATTGCCTAAAAAGCAATCCTAAGCAACTTGTCCCAAAACACTAATCCAGAATCATATAAATCAGCAAAAGCAGACGAAATCAAAAATCAAATCAAAATCAAAGAAATATAGAAATACTTATTTATTTATTTATTTATTTTTGTTAAGTAAATTCTCCAGAATAATAAAGAACTCTGTTGTGTTTGCTGTGTTTGACAATTCCCTTTCTACTTTTTGTCATTTGGTTTGAGATTTTTTTTTCAGTATTTTTTTGGCCTTCCTAATTTATAGGCCAAAACATGCTTTGGAGTTTAAAAAAGGCCAGTATTGTTTTTGTCCCAGAAGAGCTGGGGGCTAGATTTTTGAAGTACACCCTCATTTAGAGCCTGAGAGCCTGCAGAAATCATAACACTGAGTACCTGCAATTATAGTACAAGTGAGAATGTAAGAAAATGGAGAAATAAGCCCCTCCATGTGTAGTGTGTTCCCCCAGTTACATAGTTATTACTCAGTAGTTATGTTCTGGTCACCCAAGTATGAATTCAGTAATCACTAAGCCATTTTGGATATACGCTTATTTTTAAGCAAACACTAAAAGCAATGTAGCAAGATTTCCCACCTATCTGGTTGTATTAAACAACTACATCAGTAATATTTTTGTGCAAAAGTAACATATAGAAAAGGAAGCAATGGCTTAATTATTCGAAAGCCATCCCACACTGAGCTTGCACTGGGCTTTCTGCTGGCTCAGGCTTTCCTTCTTCGTTTTTCCTTTTATTTCCTAAAATAGACCTGCTTTGAGGTTGGTGAATGCTACTGACCCTTCCGTTCTGCTGTGCAATGACTTGGCATGATTTATTTCTTTAATATTCCAAGAGGAAGCAGGCCATTGACAAATATGGCACTCTAAATATTACACTTCATTAAGTATGAACAAACATATTCATGAAGAGGCTAAAAGAGCCATATGCTACCAATTAGCAGAAGAAAGGGTAACAACAAATGATTACTGCGAATGAAGTCATTTTAATAGTTTTTAAGCTCAATGTGCTTAAAAAGCACTTATTTTACATCTCCGTCAGTACAAATTACAATATCTAGGCATACATTAACAAAACAGCTGATGTAATCACAGCAAGGCGGACATGAATTTAAAAAATGTAATTGTCCTGGAAAACTGCCAAGAAAGAGCCATGATGCCAGTTCATCAAACCTTAAATGCAAGGCTCACAAAATAAGACCCTAAGCAACATTTTTGGTTGTGTTTTGTTAAGTCTTATTTTCTCCCAGATCGTCACAATGCACCAGCTTTACACCTCCAAAAACTCCACAAATGGGATCAAATTATTGAAAAATAAACAGCTTTTCAAGCTGATTGTCAAGAAATGCCTTTGTGAAATTCCTGTTGGATTTAATCTATGCTTACCTAACAGATGCTGGGAGTGACGTGCAGATTGTTTTCCATTTGACAGCATGTTTATGGGAAAAGTGGAAGTGCAGGTCAAGGCTACACCGGAAAAGAGCAGAAGAAGTGTTGAGAGCACTCAAGTCTGTTTAAAATGCTCTTTTCAGGGAAATGGCCCTCCTAATGGCGTCTGTATCCTGTCATGCAGTTTGTTTAAACAAGTTACTAAAAGATAACAACAATTTAAATCAAAAGATTTAGGCTTAGGGAGACTTTATTATCAGTGCAGGGAAATGTATTGTGGTATAGCGAGTGGGTCCACTGCTCAGATCAAAGGCTACTTTTTAAATAAGTAATCGCCGCCCTCGCTGCTTAGTGAGGGGTCGTGGTATGTGTGGTCGGAGCAGTTCCCGGGTGATGCGGACGGTCCTCGCTTAAGTGCACAGGTGAGGAGTCATCCAAATCCGTAATTGTTGCCGGGAGCTGCTAATTGCCACACGTGATCCACGTCCCTGTAATATTTAATAGAAGCGTGAGGCGGATGAAAGGAGAAAGAAAAAAGAGAGAGAATGAATGGATGTTAATGGGGAAGAAGGCAGCAGGAAGAAGAAAGCCAGTGCGTGAGAGCGAGAGCAGGTTGGACGGTAATGCAGGAGTGTTAGGCCGACTCTCGGAGGGGGCAGATTGAAGCGGTCGCTCCAGTGGAGCAGTTTGGAGGAGGTGGAGTGACCGGTAGTGAAGTCGACTGGCCGCTGAAGGAAGCGGAGTCGTGGAGGCTTTGGGCATGTTGAGCCCCAGCGTGAGCGCCCTGGCCGCTGGGGAAGAAACCCAAGTCTCGGTCTGGCTGGAGCCCGACGTAGCCGGGGATCAGAGATCTACCAGACCAGTATTGAAGGGAGCTGCATTTACTGGTTGGGCGACTCCCCTGTTGCGGGGCCCGAATGGGAGAACCAGGGGAGCCACCAGTAAAAGAAAGCACCTGGCTTTAGTTTTAAAAAGACTGCCTCCAGCCATAATTTTAACCTCAGTTTTAAAAGGATTTTTTTCTATTGTGTTTTTAACCTCCACCCTTTCACCAGTTTTTATTGGAGTATTTATTTGAAGATTTCTGAGACACTGCACTATTTATTTTAACACTGTTTGGTTTTGTTTTTAATAAAAGCACTTTTGCACTTTTCGTACCATCCCCTTGCTTCATTGTTGATGTCTTCACTGCCTAGCCCATCGGTGACGTTACCGACGGTGTCGGGTTCGAGGGCTCCCATAAGTAAGATGGGAGCATGGAGCAGAACCTGCATCATCACATTAGTGCACCACAGACACAGATAGATAAATAGATAGATAGAGAGCTAGGTTGTAAGATGGGTCTGATTGTGGTCAGATCTGCCCAGCTGTTTACATTTAAAGGCATTTAACATTTATATACATCACGTCCAGCTTGTTGTGTCTACCAACCAGCTTATAACTGAGCTTCCCCTTTTATGTAGCTTGTTGATTCTGTGGGCCTCTCTTGAAGTTACCAGCCCAGCACACCACAGCACAGAAAATTGCACTGGCCATCACAGAGTAGCAGAAGATGTGAAGGATGTCACTTCCTACATTAAAGGAACACAGTCTAAGGAAAAAGCTTCTGCTCTGCCTGTTCTTATATAGTTCCTTATATGTATTCTGAGACCAGTCCAACCTGACCACCTCCACACCCAGTCCCTCAATAGTGGCCGGACATAGAGGCTCTTTGGTTTAGTGAAAGTCAATAACCAGTTCCTTGGTTTTGCTGATGTTAAGATGTAGACAATTCTCTCTGCGTGAAAAAACAAAGCTCTCCAACTGACTCCTATATTCTGTCTCACCCCCTTATCAGTAAACCCCATAAGTGCTTAATCATTTGAGAATTTCTGCAAGTGACATGACCTGGGGCCTCATGTATAAACGGCATGTACACACAAAAATGTTGTGCATGCCCATTTCCACGCTCACATCGTGATGTATAAAAACTGAACTTGGCATAAAGCCATGCACATTTTCACGATATCTCAATCCTTCCCTTATGCAAATTCTCCACTCGGTTTTGCAAATTGGCGGCACCCAGCGTCAGAGCAGTGCTAGTGTTCCAGTGTGGTTTCCCTTTCTTTTTCAAATCCACATCCCTGATGCGGCATTATCAAATACACTGAAATTAACCGCATATCGTTTATTAGTTTAAGGCATCTGATTGTAATTAATCTGTAACAATATAATGGTTCATGGAATGGCACAACTATTCCAGATACCATAGCTGCTTTAGCGTTGTTACTCTCAAGTATTTATCCTACTGTATCTGAGTGTGGAATCACAGCTCTACAGCAGCTGATTGGAAAGAGAATTATTGGTATACAGCATCAAGCACACGCTGCCTCAGCCATGCGCACTGTCTATTGAACTGCTCTCATACGACAAACACTTCAGAGTCTTTCCTGTAGGGACATCACAGTTCAGAAACAGTTTCATCCCAAGAACTATAAATGCACTCAATCAGTCCATCAAGTGCTCTTTGTAGGACTGTTTGTACTTATAAGTACAATTACCTCACTGTAAACTTGCGATATTGCACAACCTGAGCCACTTTATAAAGTGCATATTTACATATGATGATGATATAATTTTTAAGATGAAATGCAGCAAAATATGTTTATTACATTATACAGATAAAATGTTAACATCATTTAAATAATCTATATTGTTAATAATTAAACATGTGAGGACACAGTGCTAGTGCTGATTTGGCGCTCTGTTCAGGGATTGTTCCTGCCTCATGCTGTATTCTTGCTGGGACTGGCGAGACACTGGATGGTTAGATGGATAGAATAATTAAACATGTACTATGAAGATATTTGAATGTTCCTTAAAAGTTTTGAAGAATTGGCGTTGTAAGTTTACAGATGGCTTAACGTCTATTACAGAGCTGATTGTGTGGCGATTGAGTACTTGGAGAAAGAAAAGGAAGGACAGGAATTGGGGGTTAGTACGTTTGAAAGAGACGGTACTGCTGTAGTAAATTATTTAATTGAAGGTCGCGCACGGCACAGGAGGTAGGAACAATTGCTGGATGGGGCGTCATCTTGTCACTATCACTGCGCCACTGTTTTCCCATGTTTAATAACATGCTTTAATTACTATCATCATGAAAATGATAACAAGTATACATCTCATTATTTAAATTGTTCAGAGAGCTCTAACATCAAGAATGTAATGCATTCTGTGTCCTGTCGGAGGAAGAGAAAGCCAGTTTAAGAAACACATAGTGATCCACACACATAGAGCACATAGAAGAACACATACAATATAAAGCATTTAATGTGCTACTTTAGTTACGATGGTATTTGCGAACCTAGTAAATTAAAGATTTTAAGATGAAATTTATGAAGTTCTACTTTAATGACAAAATAAACTACATGATTAAAGTGGAAATTTTGAGATTAAAGTTCCGTGCTTTTTTTCCCACTGTGAGCCTATTTTTTGTTCTTTTCTCTGTACCCTAATAAGCTTCCATATGACTCTCAGATGGTGGGCTATGACTCACCTTTTCAAGGCGACTTCAATATCTGACTTCTTTTTTATTTTTGGCACTGTGCGACTTTCTGAACTTGAACTTTTGAGTTTCTCCGACACTCTATGTCACTCGATCAACTTCCTTTTGTTGTTTATACCACTGTTTAAACATACAAAAACTACGTTTTTCCTTACCTCCACTTGGTATTCGCTGAAATTCTTCTATTTTCCCCTGTGCTTTTGCCATTGTCTTTTCACAGAACGCTGAGCTTAAGGGATATTTATACTGATTTGAATATTCAAAGAGGTGTAATTCTGGGAGGAGATGGGGAGTGGTAGCAGGCGCGTGCACGTGTGTTACTTTTCCCGTACACTGGGATTTATGTAGCGGAAGAACGTAGAAATTGGCATACGCATAGATTCATGCATCTGGAATTTTTTGGGCGTACGCACATTTCTGCTTTTGTCTGTACGCCATGTTTTAGTGTGAATTCTATGCACAGCGTTATGCATGAGGCCCCTGGTGTTATATTTATAGTCAGAGGTATGCAGACAGAAGAGAAAAGAAGACAGGACTGCTCCTGGTGGTGATCCAGTGTTGCTCACATCCATATCAGAGCCTTAGCCCTTAAGCCTCACAAACTGCCCTCTGCCCAACAGATGGTCCATTATTCAGGACACCATAGGCTCATCCACAAACATATCTCTGTGTTTGCTTCTTAACAGGGATGGCTGAATGGTACCAAAAGGTACTGGAGAAACCAAAAACATAACCTTCACAGTTCTGCCAGCTTTGTCCAGGTGAGAATAAGCCTTGTAAAGTTGATAGATAATTGCATTATCCACTCCAATCTTTGTCCAATAGGGGGGTGGGTCCAGGTGGTCCAGGACCAATCTCTCAAAGGTCTTCATGAAGTGAGATGTATGTGCCACTGGTCTGTATTCATTAGGTGAAGAGGCGCCTGTCTTCTTTGGAACAGGAACAGTGCAGGATGTTTTTCACAGCAACATCACTTTCTCAAGCCTTATAGAGAGACTGAACAGGTGATAGAGGATACCACAAAGTTGGTCAACACAGGCCTTAACAGGACAAGGACAGACTCTTATCTGGTCCCTCAGCTTTTACTCTGTGTAACTTTCTCAGTTGTCTCCCTATTTGGTTTTCAGTTATGGACAGCCCACACTGATGCAAATATAAAATAAAATTGCAAAGATATGTGAATAGCAACACTACAGTTTACTGTGCCCAAATTGTAGTTGGACTTTCCCAGATTATTACACAATTTGTATTACTGCTGACTATACTGTATGTGCTTATATATTAGAAAGGAGTTTGCAGATCAACTGGCAGCCCACCAGGGTAGGTTGGTGGTACCCTTCTTGAACCAGAACACCAGGGGCCTCATGTATAACGCCGTGCGTAGAACTCACACTATAACATGGTGTAAGCACAAAAGCGGGATTGTGTGTACGCACAGAAAAATCCAGATGCAGGAATCTGTGCGCACGCAAACTTTCACGTTCTTCCACTTCATAAATCCCGATCAGCGTGAAAGTAACGCACGCGCCTTCTGTCCCGCCCCAACTCCTCCCAGAATTACGCCTCTTTGAATATGCAAATCGATATAAATAGCCTTCTGTGAAAAGACAATGGGAAAAGCACGGGAGAAAATATAAGAATTTCAGTGAATACCAAGTGGAGGCAAAGGAAAAACGTACTATTTGTTGGTTTAAACAGTGGTATAATCAACAAAAGGAAGTTGATCGAGTGACAGAGTGTCGGAGAAACTCGAAGGCTCAAGTTCACAAAGTCGCACAGTGCCCGAAACAAAAAAGAAATCACATATCAAAGTAGCCGTGAAAAGGCGAGTCGTAGCCCACCGTCTGAGTGTCATATGAAAGCTTATTAGGGTACAGACAAAACAAAAAGGCACACAGTGGGAAAAAAGCACGAAATGTCAACTTTAATCTTGAAATTTCCACTTTAATCACGTAGTTTATTTTGCCATTAAAGTAGAACATCATAAACTTCATTTTAAAATCGTTTAATTTACTAGTTTCTCAAATCCCATTGTAACTAAAGTGGCATGTTAAATGTTTTGTTCTGTATTTGATTTTCTATGTGCTCTATGTGTGTGAATCACTACCTGCTTTTTAAACGGGCTTTCTCTTTCTCCGACAGGACACATAATCCATTACATTCGTGAAATTACAGCTCTCTGAATAATTAAAATACTGAGATGTATACGTGATATCTTTTTCATGATGATAGGAATGAAAGCATGTTATTAAACATGGGAACATTGTAGCGCAGTGCCTGTTCATGTCTCACGCAAGAGGCTTGCTGCGCCATGCGTGACCTTCAATGAAATAATTTATCACAGAAGTACTGTCTCTTTCAAACGTACTAACCTCCAATTCCTGTCCTTACTTTTCTTTCTCCAAAAACCCAATCGCCACACAATCAGCTATGTAATAGACGTGAAGCCATCTGTAAGCTTAGAACGCCGATTCTTCAAAACTTTTAAGGAACATTGAAATATCTTCGTAGTACGTGTTTAATTATTATATCCGTCTATCTTTCCAGTGTCGCGTCAGCACCAGCAAGAATACAATGCAATGCAGGAACAATTACTGAACTAGGTAGCGCTGCGGCACCGTGTCCTCACATATTTAATTATTAACAATACAGATTATTTAAATGAAGTTAAAGTTTTATCTGTATAATCAACATATTTTTCTGCATTTCATCTTAAAAATGAATACCGTCATCATATGTAAATACGCGCTTTATAAAGTGGCGCAGGTTGTGCAATATTATAACTGTATCCCAAGTTTACAGTGAGGTGATTGGACTTATAAGTCCAAACAGTTCTACAAGGAGCACTTGATGGACTGATTTAGTGCGTTTATAGTTCTTGGGATGAAACTGTTTCTAAACCGCAAAGTCCGTACAGGGAAGTCTCTGAAGCGTTTTGCTGTGGCTCAGGCAGCGTCTGCTTCATGTTGTGTACCGATAATTCTCTTTCCGATCAGCTGCTGCTGTGATTTCCCACTCAGATACAGTGATATAAATACTCTGAGTGGTGCAGTGAGAGTAATAAGGAAAAAGATGATCTGCTGTTACAACCCTTAACGGGAGCAGCTGAAAGAAGAAGATGCAGTGAGAGTTACAACGCTAAAGCAGTTATGGTATTTGGAATACTATGGCTATTCCCTGGACCATTATATTGCTACAGGTTAATTACAATCAGATGCATTACACTAATAAACAATATGCAGTTAGTTTCAGTGTATTTATAAAGCCGCGCCAGGAATGTGGATCTAAGAAAGAAAGGGTGACCACACAGGAACAGTAGCACTGCTTTGACGCTGGGTGCCGCCAGTCAGCAAAACTGGGCGGATAAATTGCATACTCCAAGGTATGAGTTACCGTGGAAATGTGCGTGGCTTTACGCCAAGTTTAGGTTTTATACATCGCGATTTGAGCGTGGAAACGTTTGTACGTAACATTTCTGTGCGTACGCACTGTTTATACATGAGGCCCCAGAAAATGGGTAGGCATTGGAGAATTGCCTGCTGGGGCAATATGTTCCTCCCGTGTGATGGGTGGCAGCTGACATGCTTTGCAGGAATGTATGAAGGATTTCAAAAAGATAACCAGGAGAAAAGACATGATGAAAACACAGAATAGGGTTGAATACCATAAAATCACAGAATCACAGCAAGCAAAACCAAAATGCAAGTGTGATGAGGCTCGTCAGGGGTCTGTGGCAGTGTGCTAGCTTTTAGGTCAAAACAGTGTGACTTGGGCTCTTTGGGTGCGTGTCTGGCTGAGGAGTTGGGCTGCCATGGGCTGCTCAGTGTAGAGCCATGCTGATTGTTTAATTAGTCAGCGGTTTCACATTGGCACTCCACGGATTATAATTAGAGCTCCATACCAATGGCAGGATAAAAACCCAGCCACAGGGGATATACAAACCAGTGTGTTTCTTCGTACCGGTCCCAAGCCTGGATAAATGGGGAGGGTTACATAAGGAAGGGCATCCGGTGTAAAATTTTGCCACATCAATATGCAGACAACAATACAAATTTCAATACCGTATTGGTCAAGCCATGGGTTAACAACAACTGCCACCAGTACTGTTGGCCAACTGGGTGCTGGCGGAAATTGGGCTACCATTGGCCGAAAAAGAAGAATAAGAAGGAGAAGAAGAGGGGGGAGACATGTCCGGAGACAGGAGGAGAGGAGGAAGGTAAAGAGAGTGGAACTGAGGGTAGGAACTTTGAATGTTGGCAGTATGACTGGTAAGGGAAGAGAGTTAGCAGATATGATGGAGAGAAGGAAGGTTGATATATTGTGCGTGCAAGAGACTAAATGGAAGGGGAGTAAGGCCAGGTGGATCGGAGGTGGATTCAAATTGTTCTATCATGGTGTGGATAGGAGGAGAAATGGAGTAGGGGTTATTCTGAAGGAACAATATATCAAGGAACATAGGGTTACGTACAAGAGTGGAGGAAGATGCACACAGGTAGATTACATCCTATGCAGAAGAGTCAATCTGAAGTAGATTGAAGACTGCAAAGTGGTGGCAGGGGAAAGTGTAGTTAAGCAGCATAGGATGGTGGTCTGTAGGATGACACTGGAGATCAAGATGAGGAAGAGAGTGAGGGCAGAGCCAAGAATCAAATGGTGGAAGTTGAAAAAGGAAGACTGTAAGGTTGAGTTTAGGGAGGAGGTGGGACAGGCACTGGGTGGTAGTAAAGAATTACCAAACAGTTGGGAAACTACAGCAGATGTAGTAAGGGTGACAGCAAGAAGAGTGCTTGGCATGACATCTGGACAGAGGAAGGAGGAAAAGGAAACCTGGTGGTGGAATGGGGAAGTGCAGGAGAGTATACAGAGGAAGAGGATGGCAAAGAAGAAGTGGGATAGTCAGAGAGATGCAGAAAGTAGACAAGAGTACAAGGAGATAAGGTGCAAGGTGAAGAGAGAGGTGGCGAAGGCTAAAGAAAAGGCGTATGATGAGTTGTATGAGAGGTTAGGCACTAAGGAGGGAGAAAAGGACCTGTACCGATTGGCTAGACAGAGGGACCAAGCTGGGAAAGACATGCAGCAGGTCAGGGTGATAAAGGAGAAAGATGGAAGCATACTTACAAGTGAGGAGGGTTTGTTGAGCAGATGGAAAGAGTATTTTGAGAAGCTGATGAATGAAGAGAACGAGAGAGAGAAGAGGTTGGATGATGTGGAGATAGTAAATCAGGAAGTGCAATGGATTAGCAAGAAGGAAGTAAGGACAGCTATGAAGAGGATGAAGAATGGAAAAGTTTCCACATACCTGTGGAAGCATGGAGGTGTTTAGAAAAGATGGCAGTGGAGTTTTTAACCAGATTGTTTAATGGAATCTTGGAAAGTGAGAGGATTCCTGAGGAATGGAGAAGAAGTGTATTGGTGCCGATATTTAAGAATAAGGGGGATTTGCAGGACTGTAGTAACTACAAGGGGATAAAATTGATGAGCCACAGCGTGAAGTTATGGGAAAGAGTAGTGGAAGCTAGGTTAAGAAGTGAGGTGATGATTAGTGAGCAGCAGTATGGTTTCATGCCAAGAAAGAGCACCACAGATGCGATGTTTGCTCTGAGGGTGTTGATGGAGAAATATAGAGAAGGCCAGAAGGAGTTCCATTGAGTCTTTGTGGACCTGGAGAAAGCATATGACAGGGTGCCTCGAAAGGAGCTGTGGTATTGTATGAGAAAGTTGGGAGTGGCAGAGAAGTACGTAAGAGTTGTACAGGATATGTATGAGGGAAGTGTGACTGTGATGAGGTCTGTGGTAGGAGTGACGGATGCATTCAAGGTGGAGGTGGGATTACATCAGGGATCGGCTCTGAGCCCCTTCTTATTTGCAATGGTGATGGACAGGTTGACAGACGAGATTAGACAGGAGTCCCCATGGACTATGATGTTTGCTGATGACATTGTGATCTGTAGCGAGAGTAGGGAGCAGGTTGAGGAGACCCTGGAGAGGAACAAGACAGAATACATGTGTGTAAATGAGAGGGAGGTCAGTGGAATGGTGAGGATGCAAGGAGTAGAGTTGGCGAAGGTGGATGAGTTTAAATACTTGGAATCAACAGTACAGAGTAATGGGGATTTTGGAAGAGATGTTAAAAAGAGAGTGCAGGCAGGGTGGAATGGGTGGAGAAGAGTGTCAGGAGTGATTTGTGACAGACGGATATTAGCAAGACTGAAAGGGAAGGTCTACAGGATGGTAATGAGACCAGCTATGTTATATGGGTTGGAGATGGAGGCACTGACCAGAAAGCAGGAGACAGAGCTGGAGGTAGCAGAGTTAAAGATGCTAAGATTTACATTGCGTGTGATGAGGATGGATAGGATTAGAAATGAAAGGATTAGTCAGAGAGGCAAGATTGCATTGGTTTGGACATGTGCAGAGGAGAGATGATGAGTATATTGGGAGAAGGATGCTAAGGATAGAGCTGCCAGGCAAGAGAGAAAGTGGAAGACCTAAAAGAAGGTTTATGGATGTGGTGAGAGAGGACATGCAGGTGATGGGTGTAACAGAACAAGATGCAGAGGACAGAAAGATATGGAAGAAGATGATTCGCTGTGGCGACCCCTAATGGGATCAGCCGAAAGAAGAAGAAAAATGGCAGGATAAAATGAAACATGTACAGAATGGAATAATGAGAAACAAAACGAGAAAGTAAGAACGAGAGAAAGACTGGAGGTAACATAGAAGGATGGTGACTGAGCTGGTGCAGAAGTATGGAAGCAGTTGGTCAGGGATGGCCGAGAGAGGAGCGAGTGGGTGGCACTCCATGGGGCAGAGGCACTCCTGTTGAGCGGCCAAGGAGCAGGAGCAACCAACTACGCCAAGTGGGTTTCTGCTGCCATCCCTCTAAGGAGCAGGGCTCAGAAGGCTAAGGAATGGTGGTGATTTTGCATAAAATTCTGGTGTACAGGTCAATTAATGGCTCATTTTATTACTCACGATTTATGAAGATGAAGTCATCACATGGTCATTGGGTGCTGTAAGTACAGTATAAAGGAATGTGTGAAGTGCTTTGTGTTTTACTGTAAAAGTTAAACATAAAGGGAGGCGCAGTGGCAGATTGGTTGGCACAGATGCCAGAGTTCAAAGAGACTGGGTTTGAATACCAGACTAGTCATTGCCTGTGTGAAGTTTGTATGTTCTGATATTTGAGTAGTTTTGCATTTTTTTTTCTTGATGCTACAATCATCTTACATCCTAAAGATGTACAGGTTAGGTTAATCTGCAAGTGAAAACTGGCCCAGTGTGATTGGGTGGGTGTGTAGGGTACATGAGCATCCCACATGATGGACTTCTCTTGATCCTGTCTGTTCCTAGTGCCGGTTCTTGCCACTGCCCATGAATCTTAAGGTGAATTAAGCAGTTTCAGAAAATGGACAGATTAATAGTAAACACTGTATTGCCCATGATGAAAGCTTTTAAATAAAATAATGTGTACATCAGAAAATTAGAACAATAGAACAATTGAGACGAGAACAGGCCATTCAGCCTAACAAAGCTTGCCAGTCCTATCCACTTAATTCTTCTAAAATCATATCAAGTCCAGTTTTAAAAGTCCCTAAAGTTCTATTGTCTATCACAGTACGTTTTAGCTTATTCCAATTGTCTTTGGTTCTCTGTGTAAAGAAAAATTTCCTAATGTTTGTGCAGAATTCACCCCTAACAAGTTTCTCACAGTGTCCTTGTGTTCTTAATGAACTCATTATAAAATAACAGTCTTGATCCACTGTACCAGTTCCCTTCATAATTTTAAACACTTCAGTCATGGCTCCTCTTAATCTTCTTTTGTTTAAACTGAAAAGGATCAGCTCTTTTAATCTTTCCTCATAACTCATAACCTGTAGACCTGGAATAAGCCTAGTCACTCTTCTAGCGCTGCCATGTCCTTTTTGTAGCCCGGAGACCAAAACTGCACACAGTACTCCAGATGAGGCCTCACCAGTGCGTTATAAAGCTTCAGCATAACCTCCTTGGACTTGTACTCCACACAGCAGGGCACTATATAACTGAATATTTGGTTAGCCTTTTTATTGGCTTCTGAACACTGTCTGAAAGTTGATAGTGTTGAGTCCACTGCTACTCCTAAATACTTCTCATAAGGTGTACTCTCGATTTTCCAACCGCCCAATATGTATTCAAACCTAACATTTTTACTTCCTATGTGTAATACTTTACATGTACTGACATAAAATTTAAGTGGCACAAATCTGTCCAAGCCTGTATGCTGTCCAAGTCCATCTGTACTGATTCAACGGATTCTCAGTTATCTGCCAGTCCACCTAGCTTGGTATCATCTGCAAATTTAACCAGCTTGTTACTTATATTCCTATCCAAATCATTTACAGTTGTGCTTGAAAGTTTGTGAACCCTTTAGAATTTTCTGTATTTCTGCATAAATATGACCTAAAACATCATCATATTTTCACTCAAGTCCTAAAAGTAGATAAAGAGAAACCAGTTAAACAAATGAGACAAAAATATTATACTTGGTCATTTATTTATTAAGGAAAATGATCGAATATTACATATTTATGAGTGGCAAAAGTATGTGAACGTCTAAGATTAGCAGTTAGTTTGAAGGTGAAATTCGAGTCAGGTGTTTTCAATCGATGGGATGACAATCAGGTGTGAGTGGGCACCCTGTGTTATTTAAAGAACAGATATCTATCAAAGTCTGCTCTTCACAACACATGTTTGTGGAAGTGTGTCATGGCACGAGCAAAGGAGATTTCTGAGGACCTCAGAAAAAGAGTTGTTGATGCTCATCAGGCTGGAAAAGGTTACAAAACCATCTCTAAAGAGTTTGGACTCCACCAATCCACAGTCAGACAGATTGTGTACAAATGGAGGAAATTCAAGGCCATTGTTACCCTCCCCAGGAGTGGTCGACCAACAAAGATCACTCCAAGAGCAAGGCGTGTAATAGTCGGCGAGGTCACAAAGGACCCCAGGGTAACTTCTAAGCAACTGAAGGCCTCTCTCACATTGGCTAATGTTCATGTTCATGAGTCCACCATCAGGAGAACACTGAACTACAATGGTGTGCATGGCAGGGTTGCAAGGAGAAAGCCACTGCTTTTCAAAAGAAACATTGCTGCTCGTCTGCAGTTTGCTAAAGATCACGTGGACAAACCAGAAGGCTATTGGAAGAATGTTTTGTGGACGGATGAGACCAAAATAGAACTTTTTGGTTTAAATGAAAAGCGTTATGTTTGGAGAAAGGAAAACACTGCATTCCAGCATAAGAACCTTATCCCATCTGTGAAATATGGTGGTGGTAGTATCATGGTTTGGGCCTGTTTTGCTGCATCTGGGCCAGGATGGCTTGCCTTCATTGATGGAACAATGAATTCTGAATTATATCAGAGAATTCTAAAGGAAAATGTCAGGACATCTGTCCATGAACTGAATCTCAAGAGAAGGTGGGTCATGCAGCAAGACAACGACCCTAAGCACACAAGTTGTTCTACCAAAGAATGGTTAACGAAGAATAAAGTTAATGTTTTGGAATGGCCAAGTCAAAGTCCTGACCTTAATCCAATTGAAATGTTGTGGAAGGACCTGAAGCGAGCAGTTAATGTGAGGAAACCCACCAACATCCCAGAGTTGAAGCTGTTCTGGACAGAGGAATGGGCTAAAATTCCTCCAAGCCAGTGTGCAGGACTGATCAACAGTTACCGGAAACATTTAGTTGCAGTTATTGCTGCAAAGGGGGGTCACACCAGATACTGAAAGCAAAGGTTCACATACTTTTGCCACTCACAAATATGTAATATTCGATCATTTTCCTTAATAAATAAATGACCAAGTATAATATTTTTGTCTCATTTGTTTAACTGGTTTCTCTTTATCTACTTTTAGGACTTGAGTGAAAAATCTGATGATGTTTTATGTCATATTTATGCATAAATATAGAAAATTCTAAAGGGTTCACAAACTTTCAAGCACAACTGTACATATATTAAAAATAGAACCGGCCGTAGCACTGACCCCTGTGGAACACCACTCTTAACATCTGCCAATTCTGATAAGGTTCTGCTTCCTGTATCTGAGCCAATTTTGCTCCCATCTACAAACATCACCCTGAACTCCACCTTCTTTTAGTTTGATGTCCAACCTCTCATGTGTCATCTTATCAAACAAGTAACCCCGCGATTCGCCAGCGAATCGGAAATCCTAGAACGGCAATCAGTTTCTGTTCCGTCCGATATGTGGATGGATGACATCATGGAGGGCGGGTTTGTCTGGGGAAATGTCATTTAATCCAATAAGCATATCTGTACTAAAGCGGTTTCGTTTTGTGGAGACGTGAGTCTGTTGCCTTCGCTGACACCAACTGCTTGAACAGGTTGTGTTATTTGGGGGCCACCTACTGACTCTGGGAAGCCGCTGCGTCTGACTGTGGGGCGAGCGTCACAGTGCAATATGTGCCTCGGTGGGAAGCCGCTGCGTGAAGACATATCATGGAAGGTTTATGCGGTGGTGTGGGCGGTCGCGTCTGGGCGGCTGTACAACCTGGCGTGCACGCTTTACCCCAGGTGTAGTTCACAGGTCGTAGTCTCGGTTCTGTGTTTTCTTTGGTTTGAGCCATGACTCCTTTCGCAAGCGCGTTGTAGGCGTGCGCGTTGTCACAGCATGGACCTGTGGGGATTCCGTACATCCGGTGAGCCCTGCGCCTTCGAATCCTCTCGTTTCTTTTTTTGCTCTGTGGCGGGCGGCAGTGCGCGTGCGCCTCGATGTGCCCAGCGCCCTGCGTCCATATCCAGTTTACAACCTTCGGTTAGTAAGATGGATGCTTTCATAAAGTCAAGATAAATAATATTATATACTGCACTTTGATCAAATCCTTTTCATAGAATTCTAGCATATTAGTAAAATATGACCTTCCTTACCTGACCCCATGCTGACTGTTCAATAAAACTTGCGTTCTTGCCATGTGTTGTTCAGTCTTATCCTTAATAATCCCTTCCATTAATTTAACCTGCGATTCCAAAAGGCTTGAGAATCATCAAAGTGTTTCTTTGCAAAGGCAGAACAAGTGCTGACATTACTCTTGGAGAGCTGAGTTTTGCACCTTGCTACTATCCCAGGAATCCCATTTTTACTCAGCCTCTTCCTTATTATGGAGTCATGAACAGTAATCATAGCTGAGGTTAAAGGGGCCTACAGTTCTCTCAGAGATCCCCTGGTCATTTCCTGGTTGGTTTTGTCACTATTTTAAAAATTCTCCATTTGGAGATGATGGCTCACAGTGTCGAATCCTAGAGCTTTAAAAATGGCTTTGTAATCCATCCTCGGTTTAGATTTATTAAGGCTGACTGCAATCAGGTCTGGCTGTGGTCAGTCTGAAGAGTCAGTTCCGCATTTGTGTTATATGTTGGTTTCTTTTATCTAATATTACATTTTGTTTAAAGATACGAAGACATTGATTTTGTCATATATGTAAAAATAGAGAATATCAGGAAGGAGGAAAGCTGTTTCATAGCACTGTTGATTACACACTCAGATTGGTACAGAACAATTATGAAAATATTTTATTTCCCTGAATTCCCTAAAACCCCTAAAATTAACAGGTCCCCTCTCCAATT
This sequence comes from Erpetoichthys calabaricus, assembly GCF_900747795.2. Taxonomy (NCBI): domain Eukaryota; kingdom Metazoa; phylum Chordata; class Cladistia; order Polypteriformes; family Polypteridae; genus Erpetoichthys; species Erpetoichthys calabaricus. The sequence goes on from NC_041397.2 coordinate 36,562,394, forward strand.
TCAACTAAAGGGACTAAAGCTTGAGGTGGATCCATACATTTTGGTTAGGGTTGCCAGATGTCCCTTATATACGGGACATGTCCCATATTTGATAACTTTGTCCCCTGTCCCATACTGACCTTTCAGGGACACCCAAATGTCCCGTATTCCGTTCATTTTCAAATTTTGTAATAAAAATACATTTTTACTACCGTCTCTTGATGAAAATAACCCAAATGTAACGAGGAAACTAGTGTTTGCTTCCTGTTTGTAACTTGTTCATCTGCTATGGTTGGCTGAGGACAGCGACACTCTTACCGTTTTGCTCTCCAGCCGCACTGCTGTGCTGTTCTGTATCAGCATTGCAACATACAGTGTCAACAAAGTGTGTTGTTACTACTTGCCACGGCCCACTTTTTTTCTAACTGCCTGTATTAAATAATAATAATATTTCTCTGTTGTCTGTATTAAATAAATATTTTCAAATGATTTCACTTTTACAGATTTTTTTTAGCTTGTATTAAATAATTTCAAATGATTTTATTTTTGTTTTCCTCATAACCCATTAAAATCCTTGCTTTATGTTTTTAACTTATGTCTCTACTTTTATATAATATATTGGTCTGGGTGTGTAGGGGGCATGTATAAATATATATATATAGTAATATAGAGAGAGATTTTAAGAGTGTCCCATATTTCTAATTTTCTAATCTGGCAACCCTAATTTTGGTGCTTTGTTGAGATGGAAAGAAGGGCACTTCAGGTATTTGCTCTACATTGGTGAGGTCAAATTGAATTAGCAGTGAAACTTTTTGTTTTGACTTTCAAAAAGAAATCTAGTGAAATTCATGCCTTTAACACAAGAAGAAAGATGTTTAGTCAATTCTGAAAGCAAATGCATACTTTTATTCCATATGCACATACTTGTCATTAAATATTTAAATAAAGATCACAGTGGAAAAATAAGCAGTGGACTCATTTTCTGTCACGTGTAGACACTTTGTTGAGCCGCCAGACGTGCTCTGGTAGTACAGACCCAAATTTTGTCAGTTCTGATGACAATCTTCCCAGACTCAATCCTAAAGATGCATCTGAGGCATAAAAGGAACCTGAAGCTCCATGATCTTTTAAAATAGATATCCTCAACCTCATCTGCGGGAATCAAGAAATAGAAAAGAATGTTTTCTAGGTTTTTCCATTTAATACAATTTTCCTGTGAAGAAAACAGTATAATATTCACAATGGCATGTTTTAGTTTTGTTTTCTCATGCAAAATGTTCAGCATATTACATTTTGGGAAAACACAACGTGCATCTCCACAACGAGATAATAATAATAATTCATTACATTTATATAGCGCTTTTCTCAGTACTCAAAGTGCTATCCACACAGGGAGGAACCCACAATCTTCCACAGTTTCCTTACTGCAAAGCAGCAGCACTACCACTGCGCCACCTGTGAGGATAACATATATAAGATACATAAATAGAATTGATTTTACTGTTGGGTGACAGAGTATGTGCATGACGCAGCTCCAGAAGAGAGTACAGGTAACACGGAAATGCGAACAAGACTTTAGAGGGGTTATATCCTTTGATTTCCACCTCCAAAAAAGTCTTTTTTAGTGAGTTTCACATTTTGCAATTCCAAAATCGCCTGCAAAACAAAATTTTTTGGTTTGTTTTTCCAAAACCATATGGATGTAGTGAGAGGTTAAGCAAAATGACACCTTTTATTGGCTAACTAGAAAAATTACAATATTTCCAGGCAACTCAGGCCCCTTCTTCACGCAAGATGTCATTTTGCTTAACTTCTCACCACATTCATAAAATGGCTAACACGGTACAACACCCTAGTACTATAAAACTGTACGGAAATTAAAACCTGCCTGTTTAACTCATCACCACTCTACTGTACATCTATCTTACCTAAGGTGCGCCAGGTCACGGCAAGACCCTTTTTTTAAATTAAAATGTGGCCACCTGAAATCTCCAAGCCTTTTTGAAATTATTCACCTGACTGAGGCAGCATCCAACTTTGACTTGTTACACTGAGCTCAGAGACCCCTTACCACCCAGTCATTATGATAAACATCCTTTTCTTCAGCCTGTCTTATTTTCCATCATCTTCACAAGCATAATTTACTTGGGATGATATCAATATAACATTTTGACATTGCCTGTCATTTCTCTACACTTGCCCAACTTTGAAATATTTCAGAAGTTGTTTTTAACTGGCACTGCAATAAATCATGTCGGATGCAATGCTTAGTAGGAGCCAGTACTTGTTGAACTTTTAAGGCATTATTTATTTATGTATCCCGTTTTACAAATGATTGAGACCTTTTTGCTGACATTTTATTTTTTGTGATAAATTTCAGTGAAACTTGTAATTAATTGCATTGTTCACTGAAGTACATAAAAGTGGGGGTGGGCTCTGCGACAAATGGACACAAGTTTTTTTTTCTTATTGTGAAGTTTCTAAAAAGATTCTGTAAAATGTGTAATTCGCTGAAATTATAGTATGCTGTGTTCATATTCTGTGTTTCTACTGCTGTGATTATGGAACAGCTTTCTTTAACACTCTGTCCATTACTAGAGTACAATAGGTTTATTGAACATAAAAAATAGTTAAAACATTTTTCTTGGTGCCTCATTATTAAAGGAAGCAATTTTGTTTCCTAATTTAGTTTTTTACTATATACGCAATACACTGTCTGAACTGTCTGAGTCGGACCTACCTATTCAGTCTTTATTCTCTTTATTATAAATCTTTGCCAAGAGAGCTTGCATTTTCTGTTCTGTTCTTATTTACTTCTGCAAAGAATCACTAGTAGAAAAAAAGCACATCCGTCTAAGTGTTGATGCAATCAATGACGGTAACGTCAAGCACAGAGAATAATGCCCTGCTTTCATTGACTTTCACTTTTAAGACGTACTTCTCTTAAAAGGCTTGAATTGGGCTTTATTTTTAACATAAGCCAGCATTTTCCTTTAGCAGTACAATGAGTATATACATTTTAATTGGTAGTTAAATATTTAAAGAATATGAATGTCATTTGTTTAGGTTTAAACGTCATTAGTAATTACGAATAACATACAAATAAAAGTAAAACATTCATGTGCTGCTGTCTTAGTACTTTCAAGACAGAATCAGAATCAGAATGACATTTAATGGCCACCTGTGTTTGCATACATGGAATCGGACTCCATGTTTTTTTGGGACTCTCCAAGCATCATGTGACTGACATACACACAATTCGTAAATACACACATGAGATAAATACATGCATACAAAGTGCAAGGCAGTGCAAGAAATATTGAAATTAATGTTGAATTAAGCATTACTTATATGTAAAAAAAAAAAGTAAGATATTGGGTTGCTGAACTGGACAGCTGAATTAACCATTGTGGCCTGTAAGAGGCACCACTAAGCCCCAAACCACCCACATAAAAGCACCACAACAGTCCCAGTTCAAGTAAAATGCTTTTAATTTAAACAATACCTTCATATGGACAATACAGCATAATTCTTTCTCTTCCTTTCCTTCCTTTTCTTTTTCTCCACCTCCACTCTCTACTCTACACCCAACTCCAACTCTTTTGGAGTAAAAAGGAAGGATCTCTTTTAATTCCAGAACTTCTGGTGCTTAATCTATTACCATGGGAAGCACTTGCAGGTTATTGAGGGCAACCATGGTCCTTGTAACATCAGTACCCAAGAACCCCTAATGGCCCCCACAGAAACCAAAAGGGGAGGCCCATTGGACCACAACTCCTGGCTTGCCAAACGAAATGCTGCCACCCAGTGTATGGAGGGACACTGCCCCATTGCACGCAGTCAACCACTCTCCATGCCAGATGCCACTCAGTGGTTATTAGGACACCACTTCGGATGTAGCCACTGTGGCAATACTTCGATCCCTGGGTCCAGACATTGAAAGGAAATACTGCTCCCTCCCAGGCCTTAAGTTATCAAGGACTCCTGGCCACGTAAGGGAGCGGTGTCCATACTGATATTCATCTGTCACACCATTTATGAAGCAGATGGCCTGTGCAAACAAACCATTTTTATACAGTATTTGCTTGTTTTAGTGTAGTGCACATTAATAAAAGGATAAGTGTCTGTATATCTGTCTGTGCATTGGTCTGAGTGTCCATCTGGTTACTATGTCTCTGTCATTCCTATAGATGGTGCATCACAAACATTAACACATTAAGGCACATAACAAAAACATATACATTGCAAATGTTAATGCTGAAGTTGATGACTTAGATTTCAACCCATCTTAGACAGCTGGCAAGGCTAGTTTAGTCTATAGCACAAGGCAGATGGAAGAATAGTACAGGTCCTGAAATGTGGAAAGACTGGTGCTGGTGATCTTCTTAGCAGATCTGACTATTTGCCTGTTCTTGTCATGTTAACTTGCTGATACGAATCACACACTAATGGATAAGCTTAAAGCAGACTCAATGATCGCAGTGTAGAACTGAATCAGCAACTCCTGTGGTAGATTGAACTCCCTCAAAAGCTGTCACAAGCTTTGCCTTTTTACTTTCTCGTATATGAAGTATAGGGAAAGTATTGTAATCGTCCAAAAATTCACCCTCGAGATTTTGATGAATCTTGACGTTTTAGACCTCCCTGAGTGTGAAAATACCATTTTTGGAATTATGTCTGTGTGTGTGTGTGTGTGTGTGTGTGTGTGTGTGTGTGTGTGTGTGTGTGTGTGTGTGTGTATGTAAACATGATAACCTGAGTACGCTTTCAATTAGCTTAACCAAATTTTGCATACAAATATTACGTACAAAACATAGATTTCTATAAACTTTTAAGCTATTTCTGCTAACCGGAAGTGGTACTTTTTTATTCATGCAGCAGCAGAGTTTGATTTATTTTACTTTAGTTTTATAATAATTGTTTAATATATTATTAATTTTATTTGATCTTTTGCTGAAGATTCTTTAATGTACATACTATAAAAATATAATCATTGTCTTGTGGTTTATTCCTCAAATATCCATTCCCATATCTCAGTATACGAGAAAATCTAGGGGAGACCACTCCTGATTTTTTTATAATGGAATCTATGTTGGTCTTCCGTGTCAAGTCCTGGGTTACTAAAGATCCCGAAAACATGAAAATTTCCACAACTGACACCTTATTGTTAAATATGGAGAAGGGAGGTGATATTGGGGGGCCCTTCCTGAAGTCCACTATCATCTCCACAGTTTTGAGAGTGTATAACTTTAGATTGTTTTGGCCAAATCAAAGAACCAGTTGCTGAAATTTCCTTCTTTCCGCAGACTTGTGATCAATCTTGATGAGTCTGATGATGGTTGTGTCTTCAGCATATTTGAGAAGCTTTACAGAGGGGTGCTTATAGGTGTAGTCATTAGTATAGAGGGAGAGGAGAACTGAGAAGAGCACACATCCCTGGGGGGTTCCAGTGCTGACTGTGCGGGAGCTAGAGGTGACTTTCTCCAGTTTCATCTGCTGTTTTCTATTGGTCAGGAAACTGGTAATCCAATGACAGGTGGAGGCAGAAAGCTGGGTGAGTTTAGAGTTGAGGAGGTTCATGGATGATTGTGTTAAATGCTGAGATGAAGTCCACAAATAGAATTCTTTCATAGGTCCCTGGGTTGTCAAGATTACAGGATGTTGGGCAGACCTGTATTGATTGGTCGTCCACTGACCTGTTTGCTCACTAGGCAAACTGAACAGGGTCCAACAGATGAACTCTACTGATGAAGTTCATACAACATTCAATAAATGGATGGAAGGAAGGGTATATACACCAAAGTGAGATTATGTGTGCATATAACTTTGTCTTCTGCTCTCAGAAAAAAACATTTTTGACAATAAAACAAACAGAACCTTCTCTACACATCCAGACAGCCCCTATGTTTCTATGAAAATGCAATTCAACTCAGTACTAGCACTAAATCTAGAGTACCTGTATATTAGACTGAGCATGTTATTAGAAACCTCTGCTAGAATATGCAGCACTGCTTGAGAGATTTTTGAACCTTAAATGTTACTTGTTAAATGTCATGCTTACTATGAAACCAATAATAACAGTTAAACTTACAGTTAATTCAGAAAGTATTCAGACCCATTCGCTTTCTGTACACTTCATTGTGTTGTAGATGTAATTTAAATGGATAGATTTGTGGTTTTTGCTCGTCAATCTACATTCACTAACCTATAATGAAAAAAACTGAAAACATATTTTCAGAAAGGTTTGCAAATGTATTAAAGGTCAAAAACTGAATTCTCTCGTTTATATCAGTATCAGACACTTTGCTGTGGCACTACAATTTGTGGTCAGGTGCATTGGGTTTGCCTTAATTGTCCTTGAGAAGTGTCTAGAACTTGATTGGAGTCCATATGTGGCAAACTGAATTGATTGGACATTGATTAGAATCAAGACAAAAATGAGCCATGAAGTCCAAGGAACTATCTGTAAACCACCATGACCAAACTGGGGTGATCATTGGTAATACTTTCATTTAGGTACTGCAAAAATGAATCTGAAACACATTTACTATTTAATTAAAAATGTACTATTAAGAAACACTTCTTTGGGCCATCATAACACAAAGCATCAGTAAATTGTTTATTCTACAATGTGGTCTACTAACAAAACCTCATTTTGGAGTGGTCTGAGGCGGCTTAACTGTGACACATTTCTCTTGATTTTGCATATTTAGCATAAGACCTGTGAATTCTTCATGTTAACAGTCAATTTTACCAACATGTTTATATGCCACACAGTACAGAGATGAGTAACAATCTACTGATGTTTTATAAGTATTATGAAGATCAAAAGAAGCCTTTGTTAAGGTCTTGTTACATAAGAGGAAATGAGTAATGGATCTATTTTTGCAGTACATAAACCAAAGTGTTACCAAAATCATTGGTAACGCTTTGAGTGTTCCCAGGTGCGCAGTGACCTAAATAATTCTGAAATTAAAGACGTCTGGAACAACCAGGACCTTTCCTAATGCTGGCCATCTGGCCAAATTCAATAACCGGGCAAGAAGGGCCTTGGTCAATGAGGTGACCAAGAAAAGAATGGTCACCCTAACTGAGCTTTAGAAGTCCTCTGCTGAAATGGGAGAACCTGTCAGAAGGACAACCATCTCAGCAGCACTCCAGTAGTCATGCATTTATCGTAGAGTGGCTAGACAGAAGTACCTTTGAGTAAAGGAATATGACAATTTAAAGGATTCAGAAAGCATGAGGAAAAATATTCCCTGGTTTGATGAGACAAAAATTGAGCTTATGTTTTGAGCAAACATTATGTCTGGTGAAGACCAAGCACTGCTCATCACCTGTCTAATACAATCCCTTTACGGAAGCATGGTGGTGGCAGCATAATGCAGTGGGTGCGCTTCTCAGGGGCAATGCTGGTTGGTAGGATCAGATCCAGCTCCTTGTGGCAATAAATTTGAAATATTTGTGGGTGGATAGCTGGATAGAAAGTACTGTATACGTACCATAAAATAATGTTTCAATGAAAATTAGCTTCTGGGCCAAAGTAAGTGAGCTACAACTCAACGATAGGCCGCTAAAATACTTAAGTACCAAATTAACCAAAGAGCCCACAAAGAGGCCAGTATTTGAGAAGGTGTATGTTGTATATAAGACTGAAATGTATCTATTTCATTTAACCCATATAGGTTTGAGAAATCCACAAAGTCAGGATCTAAAAAAAATAACTGAAGATTTCATGACAAGTCTTTTCAGAGCTCAAAAGTTTTTGTCTACTCTAAGACAAGTACTTTCCAAAATGTGAACATTTTAAAACATAAAGACTCTGTCTCGATGTGGGTGTCCTTCAAAAGTTTCTCATGGAATAACAAGAGAACTTATACCAGATGTCCAAAGAACGGATTCATACAAAAGACTTCTATTACTTACATCCGTCTACTATGAAAGAGTCCTGCTGCAACTGTAACTTAATAATTGATGAAAACAGCAGTAACTTCATTAAACACCACTGAGTTTTTAAATTACACAGAGAAGCACCAGGTGGACTCAGTCAGTCTAGTCATCGAACTTCCTTCCTACAAATGAGCTGCTGAATTTATTCAGTGAAATTATATGGGACACTGAACATAAATTGCGGTAAAGCTCTTTTATATGAGTAACATTCACTTTGAAGGTCATAATATACAGTATGTATACTGCATGTTTTTGTATCTTTATATATAGTGTGAATTTTGACAGAAAGATCATTTTCAAGTGTTTGGTCCTAAAGTACAGATTCAAGAAACCAAAATGTGTCGGCCTTATTGAGACGTTGACGGCTATCTCCTTTAGGGGTGTCCTTTCTCACTCTTTGTCACCTTCTTCCTTTAAAATTTCATCAAACTTTCATAAACCAATTTTTATCTTTTAAAATGATTTTAAGCAATGGCAGTTAGGTAAACATTTTCTTGTGATGTTATGTTATAAAATATTTTCATACCAGATGTATTTTTAGATTAAGTCTGGTATGTTTTCAATAAAGAAAGGGGTTTATTGATTTGTAATCATTGCAAATGGGAGAATTATGATAATCTGGATGTATAATCAATGACATGACTCCTTAAGCTTCTAGTTTTGTCAACAGATGGAAGCAATTCCAGGCACTAGCCGATAGTGGTGGTGGACCACAAAATGAATGTTTTCAGAGAAACAGACAGGGTCTGGATATTGTTAATACCAAAATAACAAACCCATATATGTAATATAAATCATAGTCAAAGTCTGAGAAAGCGTATCAGTCAAAAGTGAAAGTCAAAACCAACAAAAATTGCAGGCAAAGTCTTGTTGGGATTGTCCACAGACCCATTCACGATTACTGGCTTAAACAGTGCTGCACATGTGATGTTACATGACATGATATTTGGGGGTGTGACACAGCAAATGAGACCCATGGTTTACTGACTGCTACCCAAAATGGTGGCACTTGTATAAAAAACACAATGGTGGTATGGAAAATACAAAATGTAACATAACAAAAATGATTATTATTAAGATCATCGCAATATAAATGTGCTAATCAAGATGAATGAAGATGTGGAGTGACTTAGAGCATTTTAAAAGAGACAAGAATACAGAAATCCACTTAGAGGACTGGTAATCTGGATGTTAAAGTCATTAAAAAAAAGATTATTATCCTGCCTATTTCAAAAAGAAACAAACACTTGTTAAACATTTAAAAGATGGTCAAAACAGAGGAACACAAAGCAATCTGAAGTTAAAAGTAAACCTTATCATGATCAGGGCCAAACTCACACTGTGTACTAAAACCGAGGTCGCTAATAACCATTCTGGCAGGAATCCCAAAGTAACAGAAGGACAGTAGGAGCCACTCGATAAGGTGCTCTTTACCTCCAAAGCCATAGACGGTGGCAGTAGGGTAGAGCTGCTAGTCTTATTCAGGATTACCTAAAACCTTTTCTTTTAAATAGACTATTAGGTTTGCAGGTGTAATAAGGCGCTATATAGCGCCCGACCTGGCACAGACTGACGCAGAGGCACGTGTTAACTCACACAGGCTTTTTATTTATCTTCAGCTGGAGGGCACGTCTTCCCCGTAAACCTCCCAGCCACAACACAGTCCATCAAGCACTTATCACACCAAAACACTTTTTCTCCTTGACCACCATTCCTCCTCTAGCTTAGTCCTCCTCCTCCCAACCTTTTATATCCCACCTGGAAGCGTTCCAGGTGCTTGACCACCTGGACCTAATTGCACCTCCGGGTGGGGCTGAAGAATCTTCCAGTCAGGCTGCTGACTCCATGTAGCTCCCCCTAGCGGCCATCCGAGCCCCCAACCAGGCTGTGGAGGACTCCATCTCCCATGGAGCCATGCGACAGGTTGGGGGATCACCGTCCGCCAGGGTGGCTGCCACCAAGCGTACCGGGGGAGGTATTGAGTTGCCCATGGTTGCTCCCCCGGAACAGATGCAGCAGGGGCATCCCTGTCGGGCATGGGACCCGGCTGTCAGGAATACCTGGAGCTGCTAGGGGGAGCTCTGAGAGGATGTCCTCAGTAGTTTTATTGGGCTTGCACCAACTCCAGAAGGGAGCTGGGACAAGCCCGGTCCAGTTTAACTTTAAATTGATTCAGGGCTAAAGTTTAAAAGGAGTATCTAGCAATGACCCTTTTGCACTTGGAATCAGGAGTGCAATGAAATGCAAGGCTGTGAGTTTTCTATTAGAATAAACCACGCTTTTCTTTACCTGGACTCTGCTGGTTGTGTTGTTTCTTCTTGGTTTCATGGGCTGCTATAGCTACCTCTACAGTTCATAAGCTTCACCCCAAGCTACTTAGTCAGGCAGGTTCTGTCAGAAAAAAAGCAGATGTCTAAGGTGCTAAAGCAAAAGAAGAACAGTTTTAGCTAGTGTCCGGTTTACAAAAAAAGCCAAGATTGTTGTCATTAAGAAAATGATAATATATACAAATTCAAATCAGGTGAGCATACTATATATTAATTATTATTATATAAACTGCTCAAACAATTAAAGGAATACTTTGAAAACACATCAGATCTCAATGGAAAAAAAAATCATGTTGGATATCTCTACTGATATGGACTGGGTAATGTGTTAGGAATGAAAGGATGCCCCATTGTTTGATGGAAATGAATATTATCAACCTAAAGATGGCTGAATTCAAAGACACCCCGAAAATCAAAGTGAAAAAATAATGTGGCAGACTAGTCCATTTTACCGAAATTTCATTGCAGCAACTCCAAATCGTACTCAGTAGTTTGTATGGCCCACCAGGTGCTTGTTTGCATGCCTGACAAACATTCCTAATGAGACGACAGATGGTATCCTGGGTGATCTCTTTCCAGATCTGGACCAGGGCATCACTGAACTCCAGGACAGTCTGAGTTGCAACCTGGCGGCGTCGGATGAACCGCTACATAATGTCCCAGAAGTGTTCTATTGGATTTAGGTCAGGCGAGCATGGGGGCCAGTCAATGGTATTAATTCCTTCATCCTCCGGGAACTGCCTGCATACTCTTACCACAAGAGGCCGGGCATTGTCATGTACCAGGAGGAACCCAGGACCCACTGCAGCAGCATAAGTTCTGACAATGGGCCCAAGGATTTCATCCCAATACCTAATGGAAGTCAAGGTGCCGTTTTCTAGCCTATAGAAGTCTGAGCGTCCCTCCATGGATATGCCTCCCCAGACCATCACTGACTCATCACCAAACCGGTCGTGCTGAACGATGTTACTGGCAGCATAATGATCTCCATGGCTTCTACAGACCCTTTAACATCTGTCACATGTGCTCAGGGTGAACCTGCTCTCATCTGTGAAAAGCACAGGGCTCCAGTGGTGGACTTGCCAATTCTGGTATTCAATGGCAAATGTCAATCGAGTGCCACAGTGCCGGGCAGTGAGCACAGGGCCCACTAGAGGACGTCAGGCCCTCAGGCTGCCCTCATGAAAACTGTTTCTGATTGTTTGGTCAGAAGCATTCACACCAGTGGCCTGCTGGAGGTCATTTTGTATGGCTCTGGCAGTGTTCATCCTGTTCCTACTTGCCCAAAAGAATAGATACCAGTCCTGCTGATGGGTTAAGGACCTTCTATGGCCCTGTCCAGCTCTCCTAGAGTAACTGCCTGTCTCCTGGAATCTTCTTCATGCCCTTGAGACTGTGCTGGGAGACACAGCAAGCCCTCTGGCAATGGCACATATTGATGTGCCATCATGGAGAAGTTGGACTACCTGTGTAACCTCTGTAGGGTCCAGGTATCGCCTCATACTACCAGTAGTGACACTGACCATAGCCAAATACAAAACTATTGAAAAAACAGTCAGAAAAGATAAGGAGGGAAAAATGTCAGTGACCTCCACCTGTTAAACCATTCCTGTTTTGGGGGTCGACTCATTGTTGCCCCTCTAGTGCACCTGTTGTTAATTTCATTAACACCAAAGCAGCTGAAACTGATTAAAAACCCCATCAGCTACTTAACTGACCAGATCAATATCCCAGAAGTTTAATTGACTTGAATGCTATACTCTGATTGAAAAGTGTTCCTTTAAATTTTTTGAGCAGTATACATTTTGGGTATTATCAGTCTGGATGTGATGGCTCAGAAAGCTCAAATGCCATAATAGGTCTTGACTTTACTTCCAATAATAAAAGCCATATAGACCGTTACTTCACGTCTGTTTTCACTGCAGAGGTTGTATGCAGCACCACAGACATAGTAATGGATTGTCTGGCCCAAGGAACATATTGACCTGTTTTAAAGATCATGTCATTTAGAAAACCCTCAAGATGCATAAAATAAATAATGCTCAATCAGTGTTGAAAAGACTTATAGTATATAAATTGAATGGTGTCATAGGAATTTCAAGCAGTTATAATATTGAGTTAAATTTTGAGCTACTAACAGATTTTCAATCTCCAATATTAAAGTGGTTGCCAGGGCTGGCATGTTGGGTGTTGTAGCCAAAGGTTTCATGTGCGTCACTGCAATCTGTGAAGTTTATCCTACAGCTAATTATTTTCGCCAAAAAACTAAAGCCATGAATTGATGCAGCTGAACCATCCAAACTATGCAAACCAGCTGGCAGAGAGAGATCAATATTGCCATGTAAAGAACCTGACAGGGAGATGGAACAAGACAAGTGGATGCAACTCAGGAAAAGGCTATTTAAGGAGAGTAGGTGTATCCTGAGGTTTGGTGGTCAGATTATGGAGCTACAGTGACTTTGTGCTATTTTCTATTTACACTATGCCAGCAAAAGATTGTACCCTTGTTTGGAGACTGCATGCTCATATTTTGTGAATCTTGGACTTCAGAGAAAGTATAAAAACTCTGACAATTACCCTGAACATGGAAGCTCATCTATCGACGGATGGATGACATTGTTGCTACCTGTGCCTAGAAAATGCCTCCAGCACTGCGGAAGTTGATGAGACCCACTTCCAGGAACAGTAATGGGCTTTGTCAAGAGTTTCGTTTTTTCTTCTTTATTATAAAATTACCACTGTATCACTAGGGAGGAATGTATCATTTTATTTTATACCTCACTAACACACATATTGCCAGAGGGCATTCTGCCCCTTCTGGATATAGCTGAGCGCCAACTTGATCACCTCAGGTGGCATTCTGGTCAGTATATCTCTCTATTATAATAAAAAAATCTTGGGATGAGACGAGACATTTTGAAGAGACGTTTTGGAAGGAAGTCCCGCAAGACAGAGACTTTTACTATGAGATTCTTTCAAATCAGCCATACTTACAACCTTTGGAAGCAAGACACGCGAGATGGAGACTTTTGCCATGAGATTCTTTCAAGTTACGCCCTACTTATAACTATTTTCAAACAAGACCACAGTCATCAGGTGCATTCTGGCAGTGAGAAATGATGAAGTCAAATGAATTAACGCGAAAATTGTTGATCATTTACATTGCAAGCTGATTAAATGTGTATCAATAGACTATGCTGAAACAGTTGGTGGTGATCATGCAGAAGATGAAAACATCAATTTACAATATCCCATAGAATATCTACAAGTGTTAACACCGTCCGGTCTCCCACCGGCCGAAATACTGTTGAAAGAAGGATGTATCGTAATGTTATTGCGTAATTTATGTATGAGTGATGGACTATGCAATGGAACAAGATTAGTTGTATTAAAAATTGGTCAAACAATTCTAACATGTAAAATTTTAACAGGCGACAAGATAGGTAATGTAGTACATATTCCGCGAATAACATTAGACACAAAAGGAGATCTTGATATGCCATTCGTGTTAAAACGTTTACAGTTTCCCGTGAGAATAGGCTTTGCTATGACAACTAACAAATCACAGGGACAAACATTCAAAAAAGTCCGCTTATTTGAAAGAAATTATATTTACTGACGGGCAGTTATGCATTGCATTGTCATAATGTAAATCCAAACACGGAATCAAAATTCAATGCAATCTTGAAAAAAGTTCATTCCAAATATTGTTTTAACTGAAGTTTTAAAGTAAAAGAGAAAATAATGCATATGTAACAATTCCCATGAAAATAGCAATCTCTTTAAATTGTATATCCGGTTAACCAAACCCTGGGGGTTGGTGAGCGAAGTGAGCAGGGGGCAGAGCCCCCTAGTTTTTACATTAGGAATAATAAAAAATGCAAATGAAAGTTAAGTATAAACTGTAAGAGTTAAATACTTGTAAAGCTCCTGCTGCCTTTTAAAATTTTAAGAAATAGTTTCATTTGAACACTTTCAAAAATTTCATAATTGCAGTTAACACCACTTTGCCACACTGCAAGAGTTTGAGCATGAAAATGGTGCATGTGAATTTCCAAACCACATGCCAGTAACTGATAATGGTGTTAATTTTCCAGATTTTCACATATCATATTCTATATACAGTATATTGATTGTAATTTTGTACAATTTTGACAAATTTTCTGGAATGCTATTAAGGTGGTAGTCAGAATTTGTGTTCAGTGCTCTTAGGTTTACACAGCACATGTTTAGTTCAAATGGGCAGGTGACTTTCTGCTTGTAGGTGTTCAGAGAATTAAATGGGATGAGCATAACTATCAAGTTGTATTTCACACTCAGTGTTGCAAAGGCAAAAATTAATAAAAGTATATATGTGGGTCAAACAGAAGCAGCAAAGAATTTATACATTTGTATTTTTGAAATCCTTATTGTGTGCGTCCTTTTCATTTTTTCATATTTTTTCCAAAAATAATACTTTTATTTATTATACTGCCCATTCTTCAAAAGACTTATTGAATCACAGGGAGGTTTATTTTTGATTTGATATACTTTTCTAATCCCCAAAAGGAAACTGTCTTTTTGCATGGCCATACTGTATATGGATTTAGGGTATATTTGGGGTTGGGTGCTTGGTGAAGGTCATAAATGTGCCTTGCCTTAATCGTCATTATTTGACGCACTGGCCCTAGTTCTAGCTGATTCACCTTGTTATCTTCTTCTGTTGCACCTCTAAAGCACAATTGGCAAAACAGTTGTAAATTTAAAAGCTGCATTTTAATATTGAAACTACTGTAATACATTTGGTGACAACTTTACTCTGTATCATTGTACAAAGTTACTTTACATTTGAAGTTCAGAAGAATCTGGCAAAAGCCACAAATTATCTTTAATTTTTCTGCCTAATTTCTCCTGGATGCTTATAGGCATGTCAAAATAAATATACATATTATAACTATACTTTGGTTTTGCACTGTGCTACCAAACCAAAACTTTTACCTTGATCTCTCAGGGTATGTTGATAAAGAACATTATTTTTGTAATGCCATCTTGACAGAGAAGTGAATCCAGTGTGTGTACTTAATTTAGAAGGATGGCAACAAGAGAAATGCATTTGACCTGGCATCATGAGTGCTTACAGAAAAGGGGAAAGAAAACTTGTGAAAAAAAAATTAAAACCATTATACCAATAAAAGATATAGAAGAAAATGGCAATAGTTAATTGTCCCTAGTATTTCATTTTGATGAAAAGACTGGCTTATTTATCAGTGTTTTATTTAGGTGTATATTTGCAATGAAATTAAAAGAAGTGGTTGGAGATGTCTCAAGTTAGCACTACTGTAGTCTGTAAGCAAATTTATAGGTTTTCTGTCCAACCCCTAGAGCCAATAGGGCCTTGTGTTACTTAAAGGCTTTTGATACAAGCCAGTTCCAAACAGCCATACTTCAGACCAATGGGGGACAGAAAACCTTCACACCTGCCCTCCAAACCAGGTGTTAAACTAAAGCTTGGCAGTTAGGCAGCCTGGCTTTCCTGTGGGGGTTGACTGAGAGACTTCAGCAGAGAAATCTTGGTCAAACTTGTTTGAGGCACTTCCAGACTCAGTCTTAAAAGGGGGGAAGGGGTTCTTCAACCATCAAACCATTGCTGTTATTATCAATAATGTAACACTAATATTACATTGCTTTGTCTAAGTTACAAATAAAGACATACAAAATATTTATCAACTTGTATGCAAAATTTCACATCACAACAGCTACAGTGATAAGATGTGTCACATGTCCGTGATCGTAGTGTCAGTTATGTCACAGGATGTGATATTGTAAATATGGCAGTTCCATTGTAAGTTATTTCTTAGTTGGATAAACTTTCTAAATACCTGGCCATATTTACCTTCTTTAATAAGTCGCCTCTACCGTCTGGTTTCCTTTTAATTTTTGTTATCTCTTTTTTGTTCTTGATTTCTGATTCTCATTTTACCCTTGTACCTTGGTTGCCTGATCATTTATCTCTTTTTGGCTTTGACCCCAGTTTCCTTTGATTGTTGTACTGCATTATCATGTACTGATTATTTTGAACTTTTTCACAAGTTGTTTATGACTGTACATAGCTTCTGTCATCTCTTTGGGTATTTCTCTATTAGATCAGACTCTCAGCCCTTAGTGTTAGTGGAAGCTGAAAGGTGCTTCTGAGAAGATTTTAGTGTTAGAACCTTTTGAATTGTCTTTTTTGATAATAACGTCTAATGTAAGCCTCTGGCTTTACTCTGATTTAGCTCCTGTTTGCTTTCCTGGTTTCTGACTACTGTCTATCATTTGACTTTGTTCCTAACATTTCCTTTTTGTCAGTTTCCTGGTTGCAGTTCTCCATATTGCCTCCTAACAATCTAACTTGGTTCTTAACAGATTATAAACGGAATGGGCACAAGGAATGAAGCCTGTAAGAACAAAGATATAAAATAATTTGACTTTATTATGTTGCAAAACTAAAGCAAACAAGGTAGGGAAACAAAGTACTAAAGAAATTACAACATTAGAAACATCCTGCTTGTCTGGGCCTTTCTGAACAGGTCATAAACCCTCATCTGTCTGGTAGGGTGGCTCACTTAAATAACACTTTCTTACGTGTCAAATACTACCAATCATCCCCTTTCTATTTTTCCATGTCTTGCTCTCTCATAACTCTTGCCTCAACATGGCAGCTAAAGTGATAAAGGCTTTATTTGTATTTAGTGATTATTTTGCGTCATTATTTTTTACTACTTATTTATCAAGAAATCAATTTGTTTCATTCTTTTATTTACAATTTGAAATCCAACAGTGGCACTGCATGTCACTGTTGTTGCGAAGACAAATGCTGTTGTGAAACACGAGTATGTAACAGTGTCATGAAAACATATTTGTGGCTTCCTGATTTAACCTGTTATTGAAACGTTTTGACACTGAATGTTTCAGTTCTTACAAAGGGCTATTGAGTAAACAAATAAACCTTTTTGTTTAACGTATTGAGTTAATTTAAAAAACAAACCTATCAAACATTAGCTGGTGCTGTGTGAAAAAGTAATAACTCCCAGTTAAATCAACCCAACTAAAGGGATAACTAGAGTTATCTGATTGAACACAGCCAGCCTTGTTTAATATAAACATCACTTATTTCAACCCATACTATTAAACTCAATTTTCCAGGACAAGTGAATAATGTCACGATTAAAAAAAATTCTTAAAGAGATCTGAAAAATAAAAAAAGAAGATGTCTGTTAGCCTTGGCTACAAAATCATTTCTAAGGCTCTGGAGCTCCACTGAACGATAATGAGAGTGTTTCTCTCTAAAGAGAAACCCTTGGAACAGTAATGAATAGTTTTGATCAGCAAAATTAACCATCCATCCATCTTCCAACCTGCTGAATCCAAACACAGGGACACGGGGGTCTGCTGGAGCCAATCCCAGCCAACACAGGGCACGAACCAATCCCGGGCAGGGTGCCAACCCACCACAGGACACACACAAACACACCCACACACCAAGCACACACTAGGACCAATTTAGAATCGCCAATCCACCTAACCTGCATGTCTTTGGACTGTGGGAAGAAACCGGAGTGCCCGGAGGAAACCCATGCAGACACGGGGAGAACATGCAAACTCCACTTTCCTGTTTAGGTGAATATTTTTTCCAAGTGCCTCATGATGCTTTGCAAGGCCAGAGAGGTATCACAGAGCTGTAGCAGGCCTGCACAAAACTTTCATGCTTACTGTAAGATCATTGCTGATGTGGCTGTCACCTGGTCACAAGCACAAGAGGGACAAAAAAATGCTGTATCGGTTTTCAGCATGTGTTAAAAAAATAAACACATTTCACTTGTAGGGAATATTAGCTGACTATAATAAGAATATTACGAGTACTACCAACAGATACGTAACACTGAGCCCTGTGTGCTGGTCAGGGGTGTAGTGACAGAAAAAATTAGGCAGGCAATTGCTTTGGGCTTTTAACTGGGAAGGGGACCCCTAGAGTGTCTGCTTATATTAAGTAGGTACTAATTGCAATGACAGATTGGTAGGAACTTCCCTTGAAGCATAACATATAACAGACTAAAATGAAGGCATCGAACACCCCCCCTAAGAGTGGCCTTAATCACTGTTGCACATTTGTTTGTGATGAATGTTATGTTTTTATTAACATTATATATGATCAGTGCTGTTTTCATAAATAATGAAGAGGATTTAGATGTTTGCATCCACAAAATGAAAAAACAAAACCAGACAATAGGAAAATAAGAAGCCGGGCAATAGTAAGTAGTAGACAATCTGTAATGTTAATTCAAAATTGGAGGGGGTTGGAACTGAACTGTAGAAGTGGATTGTTGCGGTAGAAACAGAAGCACAGGAGTGTCTCATGCACTCAAATAAGTGTTTTACATCACCAGAGGATAATAACTAATAAATTATCTGCATTGAAAAAATAATCAAACCATTAATAAAAGAAAAATTACAGTTGAAATGAACACCTACATCTGACTAGGAGAAGAAACCAACAGCTCAATGTCAATCGTCAGGCTGACATTGAACCAACTAAACTCCAAAGGCATTGCAGCAACTGAAAACACCTAGACAATGATGAACTCAGCACTTTCCGTAAATTTGATTTGTTCTCTGCTGGTTGAGAGTATATTTACATGTTCTGTGAGATCTAACATGTGCCAGGAGAGGCCTGCAGCCCTAGCCTTAATTTTCAAGGACTTTGTACCTGGAGGACATAGTGGCTGTATTTGCTGTAGCAAAAGCCCGCAAGCAGCAATTTTGAAAGTTACATTAATATCTTTACAGGTTTTTTTTTTTTTTTAATTTCTATTATGTGGACTTTTTATTTTTTTATTATTATTATAATGAACAATTTGTATTTATGTTTTAATTAACATGTGAACCTTACATTTGTTTTGCATTTTATTTACTTTTTACTTATGTAGATTTTCAAAATTTACTTTATTCTATTATTATTGTTTTTCTGTTTTCTTTACAAATATGGTATTTATTGTGTTGTTTTATTTATAGGATCTATTTTTCACTAAATTAAAATAAATGGTTTGTGTTATTATATTTTTCCTGTTGATATTTTGATATTATTAATTTAGACTCTGCACTAATTGTAGCAAAGGAGAGAATTAAAACAAAACTGAGTGTCATTATGAACAATGCTGCACATCTCTGACACACTAACATTGAGGACTTTCAGCCAATGAATCATTCAGAAGAGGCTTGTATAATGCATCACTGTGACTTTAATGTCCAAGTCAGAACATTTCTCTCTTCTTAATTTTTTTTTCTTTTCAGTTATTATATATAAATATATATATTTATTTATCTATTTATAAATTTATTTAAAGAGTTTTTCTATTTATCTATCTATTGTCACACACGTGTTTGGGAGGCAGGCTAAGGGCTTAGTTTTTTCGAAGTGCACTAAAATTCCTCTCCTCCTACAGATCCCCCGAAGGGAAGCTAACATATAAACTGTACTGTATTGTATTGTATATAATACTTCCTGCTTCTCTTGCCTAACCACCCTTCTTACCAAGGTCACTTCTGGCCTCAATTATTGGACTCCACCTCTTCCTCCCTGGCTATTATAAAAGCCCAGCTCCTTTTGTGTTTAGTTGTTCCTGTTTTGGACATGGAACCAAATGGTGCTCTGGAGCCATTTGTTGAAACTGAGTTGTTTTCCTTTGTACGCTGTACAATATATGGGGCGGTTCCCCAAACCTTTTTCTGCCTTTTCTATCTATCTATCTATTGATCTATCTATCTATCATATTTTTTTCTAATTTAGTACTGAAGGGAAAGTGATTTGGGGAACCTCAAGGAGTTTTTTTGCCTAGGGCCTCCAGAATTGCCAAGCCTCTGACGCTGGCAGTGCAGCACCCCATGGCTAATTATACATGCAAGTTAGCCATTTATGCAGCTGCAATCCCAAAACAAGCGTTAAAGAAGCACTCTCCCTCCCCCTCTCCTCATCAGAAAACACAGGACATGCTGTGAAATGTTAAAAGCAAAAAGTTTATTACTATTTACAAGGTGAAACATCTGCACAGATATATGGGAAGCAAAAAATTTAGTCAGAACAAGCCAGTCCCATGCCATCACTTTGGGGCAAGGCCAATGTGTGCATTGTGTGCAATTAAAGGTGGCACAACCAATTATGAAGTGCAAGGGGGACAATTACATTTCATGCAGTGCCAGTTTGTTTTAAATAACTTTGTTCATTCAATAAATGAAATAAGCAAAAAATAATAATTTATTGTGTGTTTACTCATGTGCCCTTTACCTAATATTAGATTTTGGCTGAAGATTGGAAAAAAGTCAGTGTCAAAAGATTTACAGTTAAAATGGAAATCAAATATAGCACATATTATACTATATCAAATATTTGTTAATTTTTTTTTAATGAAACAAAATACTGTATAGAACTTATATATCTGAGCATGTAAATTCCTGACTGTTAACAAGCTCAGCTTATCTAACCTTGGTTTCTTTTTTAATAATTCCACTATCTATTATCTATTTTATTACAATTAAGGTAATTTTGACAAAACTAAGCGATAAGACTTGTATTTCTGAAAAGGCACTGAAATAGATCCTTTCAGTTTCATTAAATTGAGGTCAAGTTTTAACTCTTCGCTAGCTTTTTATGGACATCGTATTAATATGACAATGAAGGAAAGCAGTGTGGACAGTTTAGGGTGCTTTCCTGGAATAAGATACTTTAGGTAATTCCTTTGTACAATTCCATTGGCAGTGTATCTATCATTACTAGTTTATAGCTTGTCATATGATATGTAGTGAGCTTTAGAGCATATTTAGCCCACTGCTGCCACTCCTTGCAACGATATATATCATAATTTAGGACCTAACAGTGACAGGCTGTCTGGTCGTTGGGGCCGAGTACCAGTGAATCAATGAAACAGAACAAGCCTGGATTTGCCCGAAAATTGATTTTATTGTGTCACTATAAATATTTTCAAATAGTCCAAAGTGCATTTTGTAAAAATAAAACAGGTGTTTAATAAATCTATACTAATAAAAGGCAAAGCCCTCACTGACTGACTGACTGACTGACTCATCACTAATTCTCCAACTTCCCGTGTAGGTGGAAGGCTGAAATTTGGCAGGCTCATTCCTTACAGCTTACTTACAAAAGTTAGGCAGGTTTCATTTCGAAATTCAAAGCGTAACGGTCATAACTAGAACCTCTTTTTTGTCCATATACTGTAATGGACTGCAGCTCGCTGGCCGTGGGAGGCGGAGTTGCATATCGCGTTATCACGCCTCCCAAGTAATCACGTGAACTGACAGTGAACGCAGTACGTAAACAATTAAGAAGGCAGCGAAACAATAAGAAGCGAAGCATGGTGTAAACCGTAAGTTTAAATTAAGTTTATAGAAATGCTCCCGCTGCCGTTTGCAATACCATATTCACGAGATACAAGTTTAATGAGAACACACAACGTATAAACGAGACTTTGGATGACTTTGTAACGGAGTTAAAATTGCTGTAGCGAGAAACTTTTAAGTGCCGGGTCTTAGCTAACATTAAATAAAGCCGTGGACATTGCAACATCATACAAGAGAGCGGCTCACGTGAACTGACTGAACGCAGCACGTCGGAAACAAAGCACCGTGTAAACCTAAAGTTTAAATTAAGTTCATAGACCTACAAAAGGTTGCCATTGATTTGAGGCAAGATTGCTTTTCTCCTGTACAACTATACGTTGCATTCTCAAGAGTGTGCTTGCACGGCTTGGTCATATTACAACTGGAGTGCTGAACTGACAACGTGGTATACAAAGAGAACTATAACAATCGTAATATGTATATATATATATATCTATACTAGTAAAAGACAAAGCACTCACTGACTGACTGACTCACTCATCACTAATTGTCCAACTTCCCGTGTAGGTGGAAGGCTGAAATTTGGCAGGCTCATTCCTTACAGCTTACTTACAAAAGTTAGGCAGGTTTCATTTCGAAATTCTACGCGTAATGGTCATAACTGGAACCTCTTTTTTGTCCATATACTGTAATGGAGGAGGGGGAGTCATGTATCGCGTCATCACGCCTCCTACGTAATCATGTGAACTGAAAACAAGGAAGAGATTTACAGCACAACTCAAACGTGGGAACGAAAGTAAATGACGTTAATTGTTGAGTGTCTTTTAATACTGTGTAAGCATACATATTAACACGTGCAATTAAACGTGTGCATTTACGGGGTGATTTCTCAGGCTTAAAAGCTCGCCTTTTATTAAAAAGGTAAATGCAAACTGTTTTCATTCTGAAGGGCACAAACCACGTTACATTTCAGCCGTTAAACGCACAAAAATGTCGGTACACCAGATAAATAAGCGCAACATATTATCAGTTGTATTGTATGCTTACAATACATATAGAAATGTATTAATCGTTAACTAATAGTATGGGATGGTGTTTTTCGACTCGCGCCTTGATTTAAACAATTGCATGTCTTGGTGGGTTTGCGTAGCTTATTGTCAATATCTTTACACCTCTTTTTAAGACTTATTGACTGAAACGGGCTTTCACGAAAAAAGTTAGGGCTTTGCTACAGGATACACCCTCCACAAGTTAAGGAAGTAAAAATAAAGGTATATATTTCTGTTTTATTTAAACCTTTTAAGGTCGTATGCATAGCCCCATTTGGCTGTTTTAGTTTTTTTTTTTTCTTTCTTCAGTAATATTTAATCTCCTTAAAGAAAAACAACATATGCATTTTACTTTTTTTGTATCTCTTTAGTAATATTTTAGTGTAAAAGGATAACCAGTATTAACACATGTGCAATTAAACGTGTGCATTTACGGGGTGATTTCTCAGGCTTAAAAGCTCGCCTTTTATTAAAAAGGTAAATGCAAACTGTTTTCATTCTGAAGGGCACAAACCACGTTGGATTTCAGCCGTTAAACGCGCAAAAATGTCGGTACACCAGATAAATAAGCACAACATATTATCAGTTGTATTGTATGCTTACAATACATATAGAAATGTGTTAATCGTTAACTAATAGTATGGGATGGTGTTTTTCAACTCGCGCCTTGATTTAAACGATTCCATGTCTTGATAGGTTTGCGTAGCTTATTGTCAATATCTTTACACCTGTTTTTAAGACTTATTGACTGAAACGGGCTTTCACAAAAAAAGTTAGGGCTTTGCTACAGGATACACCCTCCACAAGTTAAGGAAGTAAAAATAAAGGTATATATTTCTGTTTTATTTAAACCTTTTAAGTTCGTATGCATAGCTCCATTTGGCTGTTTTAGTTTTTTTTTTCTTCAGTAATATTTAATCTCCTTAAAGAAAAACAACATATGCATTTTACTTTTTTTGTATCTCTTTAGTAATATTTTAGTGTAAAAGGATAACCAGTATTTAAACCTTTTATGTTACTTTATAAAGTTATTTTACACAATGTTGAAAAATTAATAAGAAAGCTACATATTTTGGCAGCTGCTGCTTTAATTTTCAATGAAATGAAAAAAGCTCTCCAAGAGAAAACCTCGATGAAGAAGAAACAGTTTGCACTATCTAAAAAGGAGAAACCCTCATTTATAAAGGTTTGCTGCAGATGACTTAACTGAAAATAAATGAATAGTTCCTATGTGTATAATACATATTTATCTATTTGACTTATGCCTTTATTCCAGCAACTTGCAACATCTGAGGTACAATTTGTTACATTACTTTTGTTTTTTGCAGCACAGGCAGGTGAAGTGACTTCCTCAGGGTCACACAGTGGTGTCAGTACCAGGATTTGAACTGACAAGCTCCGGGTTTGCTGAAATATTACTGAAGAAAGAAAAAAAACGAAAACGGGCAAATGGGGCTATGCATACAAATGTCCATCCATCCATTATCCAACCCGCTATATCCTAAATACAGGAGCCAATCCCTGCCAGCACAGGGCACAAGGCAGGAAACAAACCCCGGGCAAGGTGCCAGCCCACCGCAAGGCGCACACACCCACACACACCCACACACCACAGACAATTTAGAATCGCCAATGCACCTAACCTGCATGTCTTTGGACTGTGGGAGGAAACCGGAGTACCCGGAGGAAACCCAGACAGACACGGGGAGAACATTCAAACTCCACGCAGGGAAGCGAACCTGGGTCTCCTAACTGGCACCTTTCACTGCGCCACCATACCGCCCGCATACAAACTTAAAAGGTTTAAATAAAACAGAAATATATACCTTTATTTTTACTTCCTTAACTTGTGGAGGGTATCCTGTAGCAAAGCCCTAACTTTTTTCGTGAAAGCCCCTTTCAGTCAATAAGCCTTAAAAACAGGTGTAAAGCTAAACTTCCAGCACCGCTATTCAATTACACTTGCCTAACGCCTCTCCTAAGGGGAGATACTGTGGGATCTGGGCATCCGTCAAAGCACCAATCACAGGCCCGATTAGAAAGCGGGAAGCTGTGATTTGTCGTCTCCCTCCCATGTAACAATCACAGCCCGTGTTACAACGCACTATGTATGTATGTGCATATGTATATATGTATATGTGTGTGTGTATGTATGTGTGTATATGTATGTGTATATATATGTTGATATGTGTGTGTGTGTATATATATATATATATATATATATATATATATATATATATTTACATAACATTTTAACATATAAAGCATTAAATGGTCGAGGTCCGGCTTACTTGTCTGAACTTATCATGACTTACAAACCTGAGCGCACATTAAGATCTCAAGATGCCGGTCTGCTTATGATTCCAAGGATTAATAAAATAACAGTGGGAGGTCGAGCTTTTAGTTACAGGGCCCCTAAACTGTGGAATGGTCTGCCTGCTACTATAAGAGATGCCCCTTCGGTCTCAGCTTTTAAATCCCGGCTGAAGACTCACTACTTCAGTTTAGCATATCCTGACTAGAGCTGCTGAATAACTGTACAGACTGCATCTCTGTTGTTAGTCATTAGCACTTAAACATAAGTAACTTGACAGTTATAATTGTATACTAACCCTCACTTATTCTGTTTTTCTTCTCGGTACTCAAATGTGGCACTTGGTGCCATGGCCCACCTGCCAAGTTGTTTTGCCTGCCTAAGGAAAAGTCATCCCAAATGGAGGATCGCAGGAATCGTGGGAAAGAGGGGTCCTTTCATCGGATTGGCTGGCCCAGCATTATTTCAGCCGTGGAATGGCCAAATGTGGGAGGCAGCTTGAAGGATGAGGTCTCCAGGACTCTACACAAATCCAAATCTTATCATGGGATATATCATCTACTGTTAAATTCTGCTCTGTACTTCTAAAATGTATATTTTTTATTTCTTACTATATTGAGGAATTGTTCTGTTCTGTGAACTGCATTGTATTGTATTGACCCCCTTCTTTTGACACCCACTGCATGCCCAACCTACCTGGAAAGGGGTCTCTCTTTGAACTGCCTTTCCCAAGGTTTCTTCCATTTTTTCTCTACAAGGTTTTTTGGGAGTTTTTCCTTGTCTTCTTAGAGAGTCAAGGCTGGGGGGCTGTCAAGAGGCAGGGCCTGTTAAAGCCCATTGCGGCACTTCCTGTGTGATTTTGGGCTATACAAAAATAAACTGTATTGTACTGTATTGTGTATATATATAATAATATATATAT
Source organism: Erpetoichthys calabaricus (assembly GCF_900747795.2). Lineage (NCBI taxonomy): Eukaryota > Metazoa > Chordata > Cladistia > Polypteriformes > Polypteridae > Erpetoichthys > Erpetoichthys calabaricus. The sequence goes on from NC_041397.2 coordinate 36,588,302, forward strand.
ATATATATATATATATATATATAATATATATATATATATATATATAATATAATAATATATATATATATATGTATATGTAGATATGTGTATATGTAGATATGTATACATATGTATATATGTATATGTATATATATGTTTACATAACCTCTTTAACACACTACTTCTCCGCTGCGAAGCGCGGGTATTTTGCTAGTATTATATAAAACCAGTGGCAAGAGAAACACATGAAATAATTAAATAAATGTTATCCTGTTAATAGTGAGGTAATTATACTCACTAATCATAGTGCCAATTTGCTTGTTGATTAATAAATGCAGATAACAATTTCACTGTACTCTGCACACAGTACTAACCCTATAAACCTGCGCAAATTCCTAAAGCATCTTAAAGGTCCAAAATACGAGAAACCAAATATGATGTGAAATGAGTTTATCCAATTTCTGCCCCTCTACTTGACCCAATCTCTTGCTTTTTTCTAGTAAATGTTCAAAGAGAGAAAGCTTTCAGTCTTCATGTTTAAAGAAACCCCAATCCACTGCTTTTCCTGTGGTTCCTCCTTTCATTTTACTGTCTCAGTTAAACTCCACATTAACACTGTCATGTGACAAACAAGTCACAAACACTTCACCCTCCTTCATCAGTTCTTTTCTCTGTTCCACCTTTCCTTTTCAGACAGTTTGTATCTTCTCTGCAGGCTTCACAAGACCCAATTAAACAAGCTGTCTCATTTTATGATTAAACTAAGGCTGCTTGTGCCAACCACACATGGTTGTCTGCCTGGTGCCATTCATTCCACAGGACACTACCTATCTCATATGTAGCAATACCACCTGCAAAGTACTTTACATCCCTCAACCCCAGCTCCAGGTCATATGCAACAGTTCTGCACATCCAAAATTAATGGTGGCCACCCAAAATTCATCAACATGTAGTTGAAAGGCATCTAACAAAAGCCCTATCTTGTGGGCAGCTCGAACTTACTGTATACATCCGATGTTCTCTGAATGCACAGAAAAAAAACAGTAGTGAATTCAAAAAAGAAAACTCAGTAACAAAATGTAATAAGTTCAAGAGAAAGAAGGAGCTTTTTTTCTTTTCCTTTCATTACTATGAACAGGCATTTATTCATAACTGAATGTAACATCATTCTTTTGCCAAATAATGTTTTTGGAACAGGACCTGGGGCCTCATGCATAACACCGTGCGTAGAACTCACACTATAACATGGCGTAAGCACAAAAGCAGGAATGTGCGTACGCACAGAAAAATCCAGATACAGGAATCTGTACGTACGCAAACTTCCACGTTCTTCTGCTACATAAATTCCGATCAGCGTGAAAAGTAACGCACGTGCACGCGCCTTCTGCCCCATATTCTCATTGAATATGCAAATCAATATAAATAGCCCTTAAGCTCAGCCTTCTGTGAAAAGACAATGGGAAAAGCACGGGGGAAAATATAAGAATTTCAGCAAATACCAAATGGAGGCAAAGGAAAAACGTACTATTTGTTGGTTTAAACAGTGGTATAATCAACAAAATGAAGTTGATCAAGTGACAGAGTGTCAGAGAAACTCGAAAGCTCAAGGTCACAAAGTCGCACAGTGCCCAAAATAACAAAGAAATCACATATCAAAGTCGCCGTGAAAAGGCAAGTCGTAGCCCATCGTCTGAGTGTCATATGAAAGCTTATTGAGGTACAGACAAAAAAATAGGCACACAGTGGGAAAAAAGCACGAAATGTAATCTCTTTAATCTCGAAATTTAATCTCGAAATTTCCACTTTAATCACGTAGTTTATTTTGCCATTAAAGTAGAACATCATAAACTTCATCTTAAAATCATTTAATTTACTAGTTTCTCAAATCCCATTGTAACTAAAGTAGCACATTAAATGCTTTGTTCTGTATTTGATCTTCTATGTGCTCTGTGTGTGAATCACTACCTGCTTCTTAAACGGGCTTTCTTTTTCTCCGACAGGACACAGAATCCTTTACATTCGTGATATTACAGCTCTCTGAATAATTAAAATACTGAGATGTATATGTGATATCTTTTTCATGATGATAGGAGTTAAAGCATGTTATTAAACATGGGAACACGGTGGTGCAGTGCTTGTTCATGTCTCACACAAGAGGCTTGCTGCACCATGCACGACCTTCGATGAAAAGTTTATTGCAGCAGTACTGTCTCTTTCAAACGTATTAACCTTCAATTCCTGTCCTTACTTTTCTTTCTCCAAATACCCAATCGCCACACAATCAGCTCTGTAATAGTGAAGCCATCTGTAAGCTTAGAACGCCGATTCTTCAAAACTTTTAAGGAAAATTGAAATATCTTCGTAGTACATGTTTAATTATTCTATCCGTCTATCCTTCCAGTGTCGCGTCAGCACAAGCAAGAATACAACGCAATGCAGGAACAATCCATGAACTAGGTAGCGCTGCGGCACCGTGTCCTCACATGTTTAATTATTAACAATACAGATTATTTAAATAAAGTTAAAGTTTTATCTGTATAATATAATCAACATATTTTGCTGCATTTCATCTTAAAAATGATATCGTCATCATATGTAAATATGCGCTTTATAAAGTGGCGCAGGTTGTGCAATATTATAACTCTGTCCCAAGTTTACAGTGAGGTGATCTATACTAATAAAAGGCAAAGCCCTCACTGACTCACTGACTCACTGACTGACTGACTGACTGACTGACTCACTCACTCATCACTAATTCTCCAACTTCCCGTGTAGTTAGAAGTCTGAAATTTGGCAGGCTCATTCCTTACAGCTTACTTACAAAAGTTAGGCAGGTTTTATTTCGAAATTCTACGCGTAATGGTCATAATTGGAACCTGTTTGACTGACTCACTCATCACTAATTCTCCAACTTCCCGTGTAGGTAGAAGTCTGAAATTTGGCAGGCTCATTCCTTACAGCTTACTTACAAAAGTTAGGCAGGTTTTATTTCAAAATTCTACGCGTAATGGTCATAACTGGAACCTGTTTGACTGACTCATTCATCACTAATTCTCCAACTTCCCGTGTAGGTAGAAGGCTGAAATTTGGCAGGCTCATTCCTTACAGCTTACTTACAAAAGTTAGGCAGGTTTCATTTCGAAATTCTACGTGTAATGGTCA